>NC_041825.1:10825153-11498537 GCF_900964775.1 Scleropages formosus | reverse complement strand
ACAAAGGGCTGTGCAACGCTCTCCTGTTCTCATGAAGCATACAGAGGCCTTCTGCAGGTGAAGCAGGCTGACTGCTTTCATCCTGAAATAGATTAGCCATTATAGCTCAGAAAAGAACCTCAATGGATCCTATTCCATAATCTGTCATCAAGCTTTTTGGGTTTTCCCAGACCAGCTGCTTACTGCTTTTATTTTGTTAGTCAAGGAGATTTAATTCTGAAGAGAGCACATAATATGGAATGGATATGGCAATGGAAAATGTGAGAGCACCATGGTTATTTTGGTTTATTGCAATAAGTGTTTTACCAAATACTAATTTCTCCCACTATCTGCTGGAGTATGTAATGTGCATTACATGAAAGCAGGATCTCTTCTTTCATGTGATAAAGTAGAACATCGATGCACTGGAATTAAAAAATAGACGAATGTCTACTAATGTCTGTACTAACTATTCCACACCCGGTTTGTTAAGAGGAAGGCTGAAAAAACGTGTGGAAATCACCTTTGGCAATGACTTGCATATCTTCAAATGTTGCTTTTAAAGGGTTTCGTTCCATCAAAATTTTGACTGTTGATCACTGCGCAACGCCTTCTTGCAAATGTGCTAACAGACCCAATGCTCAAGCAACACCCACTGTCCAAGCTGGCCTCCCCTGAATCACATATTCCTCAGGCTGGCCCAGGAACCTAGACAAACTGGTCATTGCATCTGTGGCTGACTCAGGCTGCATTAATAATGCATCCCCTTGACTCCCCACAGGGATGTGCGGTGCACATAGGAAGAGAACTCTGCCAAAAAGAAAATGATTAAGGAAGAAGCGGCCGTTAGCGCAACATATGGGATTCCTCTTTGGAGACCAAACCCATCTCCTCAAATGCCAAGTCCACATGAATAAAGATTAATAATGTTTCAAGCCACTGTACTGTAAAACAAGTAGAGCATTCATTCGAATGATATAGTTTTGATTTTTGAGAAAGAAAGAAATCATTTATGTGATGTGCTATACCATTGCACAAGAGCCCAAAATGGACAGGTAAAAAATGTTACCTTGAAACTAAGAAGCCCAATTTTAAGTAGCAGAAAAGCTCATGCCTCTTGGGAAATAAGATGCTGATTCCGGGCACTGCCAGGTAGATAAATGCCATCCCTCTTATTTTGGGCAGCTACTTTATTGCCTTTTTGCACTCACAACTTGTGTGTTAAGAGGCGATGGGGAAAAAGAAAACATGAAGAATGCTGAGGTTATTTCACGGAGGGAAGTAACATCATTTTTTTCTGAGATCCCTGATTCCTTTGTGGGGATAATTTCCAGTTTTTTTGACTCAGAGTAAATCTGTTCATCTCCTACGCTTGGTCAGGTTATGGTCATGTGGTCTGTCACATTAGGTTCTGTTGGAACACTTAACGGCAGCGAAGTAATTTTTTTTTGTTTAATTGTTCCTTCTGGGTCGTATGATGATGCAGCGCCTGAGTGGTGCGAGAGAATCTGGGTCTGATCCGTGCTGTGTCTGCATGGCTTTCCTCCGGTTGCTCTGGTTTCCTCGCACAGTCCAAAAACATGCAGTTCAGATGACTTGCTCACTCTGAATTGCCCTCAGTGTGTAGAGGGGTGAGTGAATGAGTGAGTGTGTGTCTGGCTACCCTGTGACTGACTGGTATCCCATCCGGGGTGTACCGAAGCTTGCTCCCAATCCTGGATAGGGTGTGGTTCACCGCAACCTTGCTTGAGACAAGTAGTTTTTGAAATTGAATAGACGGATGTTCCCTCTTGAATTTTCATTAAGAAACAAATATTAATAATTAAGGCATTGTGAATAAATCTCTACAAAACCTTAATTAGCAAGAACCTTAAATGTTGATTTTACGGCACTGTATAAATCAAATGAACTGAACTGTAGCAGTGAGGCAGGGTGTGATCATGTATTATACTGAGAGCGTTAGGAAATATTTACAGCTGTAAACATACAACCAGTCATGTGAGCTTTAAGTTAACGTGAGGATTTCCTGTTCTTTTCACCTTGTCCTTTTTTACAGGACAGTGTGCGGAAGGCACTTTACGGTTGTGTCTTTTTCTCTCTGTTCCAGTCTATGGACACAACATGAAGAGCAGCAACGACTTCGTGGGCCGTATCGTGATCGGACGGTTTTCCACAGGACCCCCTGAGGCCAACCACTGGCTGCGGTTGCTGGGGTCGCAGCGCACCCCTGTGGAGCAGTGGCACACCCTGAGGTCACGGGCTGAGTGCGACCGAGTGTCCCTCGCTTCGCTCGAAGTCACATGACGGCCTTGGGAAAGAGGGAGTTTGAGGAGGTGCGGTGATGAGGGCAGCGGGGGTGGGTGGGGGGGGGGGGGGGCAAAAGGTCCCGAGAGGTCATGGGGTGGGGGGCGGGGTGAGGATTTATTTATCACTGCTGGATAATTTCCCCAGAAGCCCATACTATTTGAAACTTTCAGGTGCCTCTTCAGCATCAGCTGACCCTTGGGAAGGAAGGAAACCTCAGGATATGAAGCGGAAGCAGATCCATGAATTCAGCAATTGCTTTATCACGGTCATATTTAGAGTCTCAGGAGTAGCGCGCTACAAATGGCATTACGATCTCGTCGCTTTCTTTGGCTCGGCGGATGTCCACCATATTAGTAGTCTGCAACACAACTCATGAGACCAAAGCAAACCGCATGACGTTGACATTACATTGCCTTTTCTTTCATTTAGCCTTACTAATAAGAAGTCTTCAAAGTCATTAGGACCCAGAACTATCGATCGTTGCATCGTTTTCGTACTGGAAGTGAAGTCTTTCTGTGTTTTTAAGTGGGAAGTGTAAATGGACCTACGAGCCTTTTTGTTGGGTCTTTACAGGAGATTGCGGTCCTGGTTCAAGTGGTTATTGACCAGGGAAAAGTAAGAGACGTTCAGAGACGGCTCGTGTGTGAGTCGAAAGCTCCCGCCGCTGTGTTTTCAGGACACTGGAAGTGGCTGCGTGCAGCACACAGTGTGTGTGTGTGTGTGTGTGTGTTTGTCTTCTCCTCGCTGTGCTTCACTGCAACGGCGCATCGCTGCAAACATCTGTGCTACTTGTTCATTGTTTCACCAACACCGGGTTGTACTTTGTAGCGATTACTTCTGTCCAATCTTGTCGATAACGTTGAAAATATTGTGTCGTGACCTACAGCAGAAGACTCGACTGTCACCGTTGTGTTCTGGCAATGTGTTGTGTCAAGACATCTAAATAATTACTAGCTGTTTCCATGAAGAGGACCGAATTTAAAATGTTCAACGCCTGCTTAACGGGCTGCTTCATGCCCTACACTTCAAGGATAGGCTCCAGACCATGGCGACCCTACACTGGATAAGCGACGATTGATAATGAATAAAGTAGCGCAATAATGGGCTTGCGGGTTCTGATCGAAAAAGCCCAGATATTTGTTCAGCTGAGTTTAATTTTATTGATTTTGAAAGGCTAACATCAGTTCAGAACAAAATACAGCTGTGCTCAAATTTAGAGTGATGGAATTGGTTTCGACAAGAATGTTTTTTGTTTTCAATAAACTAGCAAGCGCATCTAGAGAGGTGGACACGGCATGGTATTTTTTGAAAAATGGCTATTGGCATGTACGGAATAAAAATATAAATTATCTACAGATTAAGCAACACCACACAGATTGTACCATCTGTTCAAAATTTGCGATTGGGGACCAGTATGAAAGTTGGGTATTTTTTGAGGTACAAACATTGATTTGTATTTTCAGTGTCGGTCACTCGATGATGTGTATGATGCAGTAGAACAGTTTTGTACCCAGTTGCGCTGTTCAGCCAAGTTCATCTATAACAATTTTTTTTTTTTCACCAAAATTAAGCTTCAGCCCCTCTGATGGAAACGTGATCAATGTTACAGCATGAGGGTATTTAAGAATTCGAGCACCAAATGACCTTCGACTTAAAATCGCTCTGCTAATTTGCATTCCCTCCTATCCTCTCATTGCAAGCTCTAGGATCAGTCATGCGACGGAGTGAAATCCATTATTGTAATGAACATTTTGAAAGTAATCTGTGTTAGTAACTCTGATTGTTTACCTAGAGAATAGCTGTAAATATAGAGGTATATGTATAATAGCATAGCATACATATATTTCGTACTTTGCCAATGAAGTATATATATTGAACAAATTTCTATTAATACTTGGCCTGCAAGAAGTATAAATCTGTGTGTTTTCACTGAAGCTTTCTTGATGAAACCTGGGGAGCTGCGGTGGTTCATTCCCGATTGAAAGCTTCTGCTTTCAGCACATGTGAAGTATTCGAAGATATCGGCAGCAGTCAGAGGACCAACGTGCATGAGTGGGAATCCTGTAGGGAGCGACTGTCATGGGATTCGTCATAAGAATGATTCCCACTCGCTGTAAAGAAGGGCTTTGGAATCTCGGAGGACGAGCTGGAAAAGGTCGGCGGAAGGACTTGGAAGTAGACGGTCCTGTCGCCAGAATGCTGCGGATATGACCCGTTTCACCGAATTATAAGGTGTATCGTGAAGCCGAAATAATCACTGTCGTTGAAATGATACTTCTCTGTTTGTATGTGTTCATGTGTCTGTGACTGCGGCACTCATCACTCAGCATTAATTTATATAACAATGCTTGGCAATAAATTTCTCGTGTCTTTAATGCTTTTTTTTCTGATTCTTTACCTGCAGCAGTGTACATTTTTATTTTCTTCCCAGTTTGGCTATTTAATGCAATTTGCTGAAGCGTAGAAGAAAAATATTACAAATGAGGACTTATATCTGACAATTACTCCCCCCGTTTTCTCCTGCTGTTTTCATAGTTACGATACTTACAGTACTGGTTTGCATTTTCTCGTGGAGGTTTTTTCAGAGAAGAGGAACAGAAAACTGAAAAGAAATCTCCATAAAATGTGGATTATATCGCAACACAATCCCTCGTAATTTCACAGTGATCTTTCTCTGAAATAGGTGCCGTGGTCAGACTATCCCTTTATAAAAAATGCACAATGATTTTCTATCAAGTGTTCGAATAAACAATAAAAATGACGGAGAAAACGGTTAAGTAGGGTCTTTGACAGTGACCATAAAGGCTTTGATTTTACGTGTTTGCAGTAAAACTCTTGGGCCATGTTTACACCGCAATGATACAACGTATGAGACATTCTGTTGGTTTCTGTTAAATGAACTCTATTGAACGAGCACATATTATCCCCGTTCCTCTTTTATCACCGTCGGTGTTATAGAATTGTGTTGTACAAATTAGCGGTTACAACCTCGCATTAGAAAGAGCTCAATGACTTTGACAGATGTCACAGCAGCTCTTACACATTCCACCTTCGAATGTTTTAATCCTGTGCTGTTAATTGTAACTCATCTAAGTACAGTTTTCATCCACAGTGAAAATGGTTAAGGCACAGTTTCTCTTGCTCTTGCTAAAGGTCAAGGAATGACAATGACTCCTAGGATTTTATGAGGAAAGACTGACGTGATGGAAGGGTATGATGAAAATTTCAGATTTTTATTTGAAAGTGGCCACAGTGAGAAGAGAAATTCCTTAAGGAAACTCAGTTGTACTGTACATTCACTGAGTAATTCCTTCAAGTCTTGAGTTGTGCTCCCTAGGAGCCAATTAGAGAGCACAGCCGCTGCGGAAACACACCGTGGATCAGTGGACAGTAACGCTGCAGAATGTGGAGAGTGTGTTACCCCATCCCAATGACCATTTCCCGGGATGACAAAGCGTAGCTATGGCAGAAAGTGCCACGCAATGGTCACGGTGCAGCAGTGACTGGACTGGGCGTTTATTATGACTTAATCACACCCAGATTCCAAACTCATTGACAAAGGAGTTCCCTGTAAGATGGCAACACCGAAGTTACAAAAGCAGCAATAGAAAAACAACACAGGAATTGTTCTGCTTTGCCTGACTGAAGATTGAAAGTGGTTTAGTACATGAACATACACTGACTGAACGTTTTTATTGCGCTTTTAAATCTGTCCAGCTTTAGATTAAAAATGTAAAATCATTGTCGGATCTACGAGCAAAGAAAAAACTTGGCATTTCATCCCAATAGGGTATGAGTACCATCAATATCATCATCATCATGTAGACAGTTTACTTAAAAAAATGAAGTAAATCCTTGAAATTTGCCTCATGAATAAAAATACACCAACAGCTCAATGTACTTGATAACCAATAAAGATTCAGTTTTCTGCACAGAAGACGACTTGAACAAATCTTTGCCCAGAAAAGAACAAAAATGCACTTTCGAAATAGAAAACTAAGCATTACTTTAAATTTGTTCTTCAGCTTCTCTAATTATTTATTATTGTCTTAAATATGTAAAAAAAATGCTGTTTTTAGTGATACTTATTCAATCAATATGTGAAATATTTCACATTGTTGACCTTTTTTGACATAGAGAAAACATCTCAGTATATTTCTGTAAGCCTTAATTAGACCAAAAAGTGCACTTTGTACTAAATTAATCACTGCGGAGGAAACACAAAAAAACAGAAAAGTCATCAGGGTAAATTATATATATATATATAGTTCACATAGTTAGACACTAGGTGTGACAGATTACACTTTTCTCAGCAGACAGTTCTTAACTATTTTTAGGAAGTAAACTGATGCTGATCAACCGCTGTAGGACAACAATGGGATCCATTGTTTGGATCCTCATCTGTAACATTAAAACCCTCTCAAGGCCCAGAGTCCACCAATAAATCACAGTCCTACTCTACACAGGGACAAGATGGGAGTCCTGGAAAACACACACACACATTTTCAGAACCGCTTGTCCCATATGGGGTCGCGGGGGAACCGGAGCCTACCCGGCAACACAGGGCGTAAGGCCGGAGGGGGAGGGGACACACCCAGGACGGGACGCCAGTCCGTCGCAAGGCACCCCAAGCGGGACTCGAACCGCAGACCCACCAGACAGCAGGACTGTGGTCTAACCCACTGCGCCACCGCACCCCCTCCTGGAAAACATTATGTTCTAAATACTGTTATCCATTTCAGCAGGAAGTTCCACAACACTAATGCTTTCAGACTCTCATGCCGTCCTTGATACCGTAGATTTACCATAAGTAGACCGGAATCCTGGGTTGGTCAGTCTGGAATTGTGCTTAAATGGATTTCTTTTTATCAAATTAATTGTTTTTAGAGAACTGCATTTTACTCCATCAACACCTGTATTAGATATGGATTTCCACAGTACTACAGATTGGAGCAGTTACTATTTCACATGAGCATAGCTCATAAAGAGACACAAAATCATTTTCATTGTTCGTTCCTACGCTCATGATATCAATTGACACGTCAGTATGAATCGATGACGGTGCACAACAGCAAACTAGTTTCTTAAGACAAAAAAGAAAAAGATTTATCTACTCCTGTATGAGAATTTTGAATCCATTTTATTTCTTGCTTTTCTCCCTACTGTCGATTTTAAAATTGAATCATTTTTGTTGGTACTAGTACACCTTGTTTTATGCCCCCCTGTGCTTATGTTAAGTGTGGCAATCTGTAAGGAAGAACGCGAAAGAAAAATAAACAGAACTGAAATGAAGGGGACCAAACTGAATTTAGCCCTTGGTGTGCCCAACTGCAGGGTGAGGCGGCGTAGCGGGTTTGGCCGGGGCCTGCTCTGTGGTGGGTATGAGGGTCGAATCCTGCTTGGGGTGCCTTGCGGCGCACTGGCATCCTATCTGGGGTGTGTCTCCCCCCCCCAGCCTTGTGCCTTGTTAGGCTCCGGTTCGCCGCGGCCCCGCTTGAGACACACAGTTGTAGACATTGTGTGCCTGAATGAAGAAAATCTTTGCTGGACAGTCTAAAGTGGGATCCATGGAGCCTCCCAGAAGTGCCCTGCTGATGGTGAGTCACCAGTGGCTGCAGACAGGCAAGGAAATGTTTACATTCCTTCATTTTACAGACTCTTTTGTCCAAAGTGACTTCCAATGAACTCTATGTAGTGTTATCAGCTCACACACCTTATTAACGAAGGTGACTTACACTGCTAGATATACTACTTACAATGGGTCACTCATCAGTGGAACACATTCTCTCTGTCACTCACATAGTACGGGGGACCCTGAACAGCATGTCTTTGGAGTGTGAGAGGAAACCAGAGCGTGCGGAGGAAACCCATGCAGACTGGACTGAGCGCGGATTGAACCCACGTCCTCTCGCACCACCCCGGCACTGTGAGACAGCAGCGCTATGGCAGGATGAATGACGAATGCCAGTGTGCGGACCATGCAGCCTAAGAGACCCTCTTACACCAGTATTGTCCTTCCACCGCCGTTGAGCTGCTGCTCAGCTCCGCAAGGAAACCTCAGTTGTAAAGTTTTCATTTGTCCATCTCCCACTGTGCGCTTTGGTTGTTTTCACCGCAGTTGAATTGCTCCCGTTTGTGCATCAGGCTGTCCGCAGTCCAAGTACACAGAAGCAGTTATTTAAAAGCACACCAGCACCGAAGCCACTCTCAGGGAACGAAGGTGCCTACTGTTTCTGGCGAAGGGCTAATATAACTCTGGAAGCATGGGTGTTAGCAATCCTTCACCTGAAATATGGAAACCCCTCCTTTTCTTGTCATCACCTATCAGATCAGCCCCTTAGTCAGTGTAAGAGGACCTCTTCACTGCACTACTGATTATCGCAGGCTCCTGTTGCCTGGCAACGAGGTGATGTCATAGCATGGGGCTCCAGAGAAGCAGAACAGGAGGGATCAGGCAAAGAGCAGGGGCCGGGGACAGAGGTTAGACCCGGGCTGTTTCTCATTAAAGGACGGCTAAGCAAACATACCTTACTCTCAACCCTAGTAACTCCTTGCACCTGGTACCTGAGCGGGACATTTTAAACTAATTTATACACCGAGACAAAATTCTCCAAAAATAGGGACATATTCATATAAAATACATAATAGACTTCCTTAACTTAACTATATGTACCTTGAAAAAGAGGCAAAGGGATATGTATACAAGTGCATAATGCAGCAGCTGTTCAGTTTTATCCTATGAAACTTAAGCCAAGTTCTTATGTGATCAGGTAGAAGAGAAACTTTGCAACCACACTGAAGGCAAGTTGTCTGGTCCAGCTGATTCCTACGCTCTTATTCAAAAAGTCCGTTTTTTTCTCTAATTAAGAGAAAAATCTTAAAAAAGATTCACAAATGTTCACAGCAAGCGAAGAAATGACGGAGGCAATATGTACGAAGAGTAAACATTGCTGCGCTTGGTGGCAGGGCGACACCTTGTGGCAACGGCGGGAACTACTGCAAGCGCGTGCACCGCTATCAATCCGGTTTTTTTTTCCTGTTTCTTGGGTCCCGTCAGGTGCCTGATTAGGTTTCTTTGGCTTTCCTATTACATCTATTCATATTTAGAAGCTAAAAATGTTTAAAACTGGCACAGAAATGCACTCGTGAAAGCCGTGTATATAATGTTCTATTTATTTATTTAGTTTACTGGTTCTGACAACAAAATGCGAAAACCCAATTTTTTTTATTTTCGAGGTAAACAGACTTAAATTCATAAGTCAGCGGAAGTTAGAGTTTAAACCAACGCACATTTCTTCAAGAAATTCTTGGCAAACATAATTTAAAACACACTTTTAATCTTGTTAATAAGCATAAAGACATAAGAAATTATATCGAGATTTTTAAAAATTAGCCATAATTAATAACGGTTCAATCAAATAATTGAGAATTTAATTAAAACTGAACGTGTCATAGTAGCCTACCACTGTAGCGAAACCGTATTCTTTACCCACAGAATTTCACGAATTTGTCATAAGAACAAGCGATCAGTAGAGGCGATAAAATTTCGTAACTACAACCTAGATGTACAACACTTTTTTATAAAGGAAGTGGAGTCTATTTCTGGCTCTTACTTCCTGTGACGTAAACAAACTGCAGAACTACAAATCCCAAGACGCAGCACACTCGCGTTGAACGCCTAGCGGATAATAGAGATTAATCTGTCAGTGAGGGACGCGGAGAGAGCGGAGCGGGAGCCCGGGTGGGACGCGTTGCGCCTCTCACTTGGTATCATAACGTCGGTGCCAGGCTGATCGGTGAACATGGCAGAAGGCGACAACAAAAGCGCGAACTTGCTGGTATGTAGCGCATCCGCATCTTGATCTTCTGCCCCTCGCCGCGCCCGCGTGCCAAGCAGGCTTGAAATCATTAATTCTTCCTTCCTTCTTCCTTCCTTCCTTCCTTCCGTCCGCTCGGGCGGGGGAGGGTGAGGACCGCTAGCTCCGAGCTTCACCGAGCTGGTGAACGTAGACGCGCTGACGACGTGTGTAAATAAACCTCCTGTATGTATGTATGCTAATAATGCCATGGTAATCGCTCCGTGTTCACCTGTAGCCTGCACGCGCGACCTAAACGCTTTGCATTAAGTGTCGATCATATTGTACACTAAAGGGCCGAGTGCGTGGTGCCTCCTTGTCCTTCCCGCGCTGGGCGGGGACGCTCCGTGCCGCTGACAGCTTCACACGTGCGGCGCGCGTGAAGCGGCCGCCTGGGGGCCCTGTGTGCTGGACCCGCATCTGACGCGTGCAGAGTTTTACGTCATCGGTCTCCGCACCCTACTCCCTTCGTCTGGCTACCGAGTGTGAGCACCGTTTACCCTCGTTTACCACGCTTTACTCTGGGGGAGAGCGGTCAGTCGTTGAATTTTTCTTTTTATTTTTTATAAAGTGTCCAGGCCCTCGAAATTTCTCTCAAAGTCATTGCACCACCTGTTCCTTTGTCTTTTGTACGATTTCTTCTACCTTGGCCCCCTTGACATGGCAAATTGTGAAGGATCCTGGGGGGAAAAAAGCAAATGAAAGAAAATGTGGGTTATGGATGGATAACTCTTAATATAACATATCTATCATAAAACCATATCTGTTTAGTCTGTGCAGTCTTTTAAAGCATCTGAAATGTCACACGATGTAAAACACGGGTGCTTCCTGGTGACATCTCCATTAATTCGTTTAGCTCATGCTCTTGTCCAACGCCACTTACAATTATTTACCCACTTATACAGCTGGGTAATTTTCCTGGAGCAATTTAGGGTAAGTACCAAGCTCAAGGGTCCAAAGGCGGAATCGGAACGAGCTTTATTGCCAAGTATGTTCACACATACAGGGAATTTGTCTTGGTGGCAGAAACTTCCACAGCACAGACAGAATCACAGTGACAAGACACAGATGAGAAGATAGAATATGTGAATAAAGGATTAAAAAAAAAAATAAAGTACACAATATACAAAAAAGGCACTGTACATTATATGTATGTACAGGTGTGTTCTATACAAGTGCAAGGGAATGTGAGTGAGATGTATGATGCGATAAATAGATATAATTATAAATAGCATTGTGTATTGCACTGGTTTACTCTAGGGGGGATTTAGCTGTTCATGAGGTAAATGGCCTGAGGAAAGGCAGCAGCTCCAACTACTACACCACTGTCTGTAGGTCCAGTACTACACAGCCGAGCTCATATTTTATCCACTTATTTAGCTGACACTCTTACCCAAGGCAGATAACAAATATACATGCTTATGCTGCAGGAACGTTTCACAGCGCGCGCCATGCTGAAATTGGAACCTGCAGCCTTTAGCTTGTATGGTTGCCATTGATTTGGCTGACACCTTGCTCCAAGGTAACTCTCAGTGTAAGAAAATCACTTTCCTGTGGTTTTGCCCTTGTGCATCAGGGTGTTCATGAGGCCTGGTTTTTTTTTTTTTTTTTTTTATTTAAATATGTTTTTAGATAAGGCTATGATGAGGCCACATATGTCTTGCAGAGAGGCGCCTCAAACTGAAGTCGGTGAAATCTGCAAATCGTTTGCGTGAAAACTTGCATTCCCTGGGCTCCATGCGTTCAAACTGTACTGCGGTGCATTTTAAAGAGATGCCTCTTCGGTCAGGGGTTTGTTAATGCTGAAGTTGAGCCTGCCTGTCTGCAATGGTGATTAGTAATTTTTAAATGGCTATGAAGTGTTTCCTTCTTTAATGTGATTCCACCCCCCCCTTTTTTTAAAAAAAAAAAAAAAAAAAAAAAAAATCTCTATTTCCTTCCCTCAGGCTCAGGAGATTTCCCAGCTGGAGGAGCAGCTGCAGGGGTGGGGGGAGGTGATCCTGGCTGCGGACCAGGTGCTGCGCTGGGAGAAACCCTGGTTTCCCGGTGCCTTGATAGGAGCCGTCACCGTACTGTTCACGTGAGCACGGTGCATCGCCCGCCACCTGTTACCGTGGATGTGCCGCATCGGTGGCTGTCCTAATCCTGAGTGCTGCACTGAGCCAGTAGCTCCAGTTTTGTTTCCATCACAAGAACACTGCCGTACATGAAAAATTCATGCATATGTAAATGTCTTCCCTGAAGGTGATGTTATGGTAATTGTATAGTTTGTATGCATCTGAAGAGACTCCCCCCCCACAGGTTACAAACAGTCAAGTTATGATATATTTTTTGGGGGGGGGGGATTTCCTTGCTGACCCATTTTCTAAAGGGAGAGAATGTGGAACCACGCGGTCAAGGTAGTAAGGGGCACCCTTCAAAACCGGACCCTTTCCTTGCCGCAATTCGCCTCACTTTCAGCGTGAGCAGCGCATGCCTGGTGTTTCTAGTGTTGGTGGTTCTATCTGAATAGCATCAGAAAGAAGTTTCTTGTTACCATGGCGACCAAATTGGAGATTATAAACAAAGCTGAAAGTGGCGAGAATGCAAAGAACCTTGCACTCTGTGCACGAGTCAGCCAACAGTTAGGACTGGATAGGAATTTGTAACGACAACTTTTATTTTCATCGATTTTTATACTAGTTTTAATTTGAATGCAGCTTGAAATTGACTTAAAATGACAGTTTAAAAAAAAAAAAAAGTACTATAGTAATACCCCCAGTTAAGGTTTTTATAGAACTAAACTCATGAGTAAATTGTGGGGTGTCCGTATTAATAAGCCTTATTGTGACTTTAATTACAAACAGAACAAACTACAGGCAGACTTGTGGTTTCCATAAGCTGAGAAGTTTGCGTAACAGAAATGCAGAGTGAAAATATCAAAATGCTTTTTGAAATGAAATACACCAATATTAGTGATTTAAGGTCACCCTTACACATGTGCAGCAATTCATTGAAGATTTTTTTTTTTTTAATGCAAAGTGACTTGCCTTATTCTTTTCAGAAGTGGCAGTACAAGACGTGTGTCCGACTAGTGACGCCTCTCCCGTTGCAGGATGGTGTATTACCTGGACCCTTCGGTGCTTACTGGAGTCTCCTGCAGTGTGATGGCCCTGTGTCTCGCTGATTACCTAGTGCCAATCCTTGCTCCGAAGATCTTTGGATCCAGCAAGTGGTGCGTCTTGGAAGGGAATGGGTTTAAAAATAATATTCAAATGTAGACTTATTGCACCTGGTAATGTAGTGGCTGGTGTTGCTGCCTTTGAATCCAAAGGTCATGGGTTCAAAACCCACCTCAAGCTGCAGTACCCTCGAGCAAGGTGTTGCCCTATATTGCACAAATAAAATTACCCAGCTGTATAAATGGATAAATAAGTCAGTTGATTTAGAGAAAAGTTTCAGCTAAATGTATTTTGTGATGTCACTTTTATAACACATTTGTCTGCAAGGATGAAATTTTTATCCACTCTGCTGACTGTGATGGCGATCGGTGCCCCAGGATTCATTAGGAGCTGTGTACGTGTAAAAGGTGTATTTACTCCTTTTGTTACCGTTCACTCCTGTAAGTCGAAGATGACTTCTGTGCTGTTAGTCCTTTCGGAAACAGTCATTTCGTTGCTCATTATTCCTGCTTTCACTGGGTGCGGCAGTTCTGGCACTTGCCCTAGATACACGCTGATGTGATTAACTATGGGCCCCAGAGATTTTTATATTAGATTTCACGCTTCATATTAATAGCTGCGTGCATTGCCCCATATGTCGTGGCTTTGAAATGTTGAAATAAAGTCTATCTTGTGTGTTATACAAGCGTGTTTTTAGACGACCTTATTAATGAATTGGTTTAGTAGCACCAGTAGCGTAACCCGTTCCCTTGGCTGTGGGCAAAAACAGCTCTGCACCAAAATTGAAATGTTTGGTAAGGGTTATTATGAGGGATTTGTGTCATGCAGTGAAATGTCGGGGTTCCCGGGGATAAAGGATCATTGAAGTTGTCTGTTTTGCGGGAGGGTATGACTCTATAAGGGACTCTATTCATCTCGCTCTCGCTGCTGTTCTCCCCGCAGGACCACGGAGCAGCAGCAGCGCTTCCACGAGATCTGCGGGAACCTCGTGAAGCTCCAGCGTCGCATGGTCGGCTGGTGGAAACGCATCTTCGCCCTGAAGGAAGAAAAACCGAAAGTGGTACTTTGCAGCTGGCCTCAAAAGGGGAATGTTTCACTCAAGAACCTTTTTGCCTCAACAGTGAATGATTAAATTAAAGTACTATTTACATTAGTATTTTAAATTAAATCCGAGAGCTATTATTGTACAATGGAAGAAAACTGCATCAAACTACCATGGATAATGTTTTGAAATAACTGAATGGTTTTTTTTTTACACATTCGATATTGTTCAAAATGTTGCACCGATCTGCACGTCTTGCACAGAATGATACAATTGTCATTACAACAGGCTAGAAGGGAAGTACTTATTTTTTTCCTTCACTTGTAATTACTAGTGTTTTACTTCAAACCTTGATATTTAAGACTTTTTCAGTAAACCTTTAAGTTTACCATATTACATAAAAGCCATTGCAGCCCATTTTTCTTAAACTTTTCCCTAACGTAACTTATTTGCTATTTTAAGATGTTTTACAGCTTCGAATAGTTAGCACATTGTAAACATGCTCATGCAGAACTTCCATTTCATTCCTGTTTCCTCTGCAGTACTTCTTGTCTGTGATCAGCTGTCTGGTGGTGATGGCCTGGGTTGGTCAGCAGATCCATAACCTCTTCCTGACCTACTTGATTGGTGAGTAGACAGAGGATGTTGCATAAATGTCTATCATTGTATTTTTTTCAATAACTAACAAAATACTGGAGTGTGAATTTCAAATGGAAATGATTTCCATTGATACAGCTGCAAGTATCGCTTTGACTGTGATTTCGAACCATTGCTGAATTCTGCAGGCCATTAATGAAGGGGAAAAATGAGCATTCTAGGTTTGCTTCTGTGGATTTGTTTGAGAGCTGTCGTAATTACACCTCCCTCGCAGCTGTGATTATGGGGCCACAGCTGAGGGCAATAAAGGAGGACCGTTTCAGTCCATATATACTATAAACTGCTCCCGTTGCTCCTTGAGTTATTAGACTTGTGATTAGATGATATTTGTTTTGAAAATTTTTTTTAAAGAAAAATCAAATTTGTCAGTTAAATGTAAGATATCAAAGCCTTCTTGCTACTTAGTTTGTATGAAAGTAAAATAGTGTAGCTGTTCATATACTGTTGCTCTGGTCTGACTGGTTGTGTCCTTACTGACAGGCTGTTTGGTGTTCTGCTCTGGGTATATCTGACTCCTGCTTTTTAAATTCATTTATTCTCTGTTGTAGTGAGCCTGCTTCTCCTCCTTCCTGGCCTGAACCAGCATGGCATGATTACCAAGTATGCTGGCATGGCCAAGAGGGAGATCAACAAGCTACTCAAGCAGAAGGAGAAGAAGAATTAATGAAGCGACCTCTCTGAGGGTGCACAAGGGAGCAGGAAGAACCAGACCGCTTCCTGTTCAGTGTGCACCAGAACCTGACCATTTCAGATTGCCTGGACTTGTGTGGTTTCATTCCCTGCCTTGGAGCGCTCTTAGAATATTCTCATAGAATGAAGCCAACGTTATCCTTGATGTTCCAGTTGTATGCTATATTACTAAAGCCCTACACACCTACTCTTCATAATTCTTACCTTCTGCTGCTTATTAATATTTGATCACTGTAGCAGACAGCCATGGTGTTTTTGGTTGTAGCTTATAAAATGGTAGATATTCACATGTGGATCCAACATACAAAGGGATACACATCACTGGTAATTTATTGCTGACTGGCATCAAAGAAAGGTCTCTGTTTGTTTACGTTTTTACTCATACCGTGATGTTATTGAGGGTGATGGAAAGGCGTGATGCTTTGAAATGACCGATTTTGCTGACATAGTGCACTGAATTCATTTCATAATGGAACACAGTTAAGTTTATGGACATTTAGTGGAAGGAAAACTGAGAGAGATGAAGTAACCCTCTTTGCTGGGGATACGGAAGACTTCTGCTAGGATAAAGTGTTAATACATAAGGGTCCCATTTTGGAAAAGGCTTTTATAGGCAAGATGGGGTGTGCTTCTGTAGTGTTGATGGTATGAATCAATGCTGAAAGCACAGTACAGTGGTAAATACACTGCTGGAGGTCTAAAACTACTATGCACTGGTGATGATCCTGTATAGAAAGACTGGATTTACGAAGAAGCTACATGCTAGACAGTAGTTTGATAAGTGTGGAAACTGGACACATTGAAAAGAAAAAAAAAAAACACTGGATCCTGCCCCTCCCAATTAACACACTGGCCTGTGGAAGCAGTACTTCCTGCTCATCTAACTACTGTCCAATCTCTTTGGTGGAATAATATATAGCTGTCTTCCTGCCTTTCTGTTGAGGTTTGTGTTTAAGGGTTTCCTTTGACAAAACCCAACTTGACTTTTCACATTTACTTTGGCTCCTTTTCATTTATGATTTGTGTAATAAAGATTTAAAGAGCAGTCTGAGTCGGGGGTTTTTTGGTGCATAAATCACAAGGATTAAGTCAGTACTACGTTACTGAAGCGTTGTGATTGGTTCTTGCAACTGAAGATTTATGTCTTTGTTTCAAAGCGGAAGCACGTGTAGCTGGGGCAGTGTTTACATACATAATGTACTTAATGTTTACACTGGAGTGTTTATATTGTGTAAAGCCATACAGCAACAAGCATTCCAGTTGGGAAAAACTAAAGTTGAACTTCCCGACATAAACAAAGCATACGTCACTTAGCACGCTCCCGGAAGTAACAAACCTCGCCCATCCCAGCCAGTATGCTCGCAGCTAGTCACGCGAGATACGAGATTTTGCCTTTTCCCTCTCCCGCTAGTTTGAACACGAGACTTCCTCTTCCTTCTTTCTTCCATATTGCGGAACTGGTAAGGCGAAACAACGGGGAAGTGTTTCAAATCCTGTTAATATCGATGCAATCCTTGCCTTCACCAGGCTCCCTCAACCCTAACTCCAAAGCGGAAGCATATGGCCACGTGTCGGTGCTGTTATAGCACAAGAACGACGGTTGTTTATTATAAAATGACACATAATTCATTGTGAGGTGTAAGTTACGAGCTCCTAAATGCCTTGCAGTGTATTAATGACTTCGTCACTGTGGTAATGGACCCTCACCTCAACACAAGCACCTAACGACAAAGCCATTCACTGACAGCCAACATGTTTCAGAAATTTGTGTCGGAATACATGTCAGTCATCTGTCCCTGAGCTAGTAAAGTGTCCAGAGTGCTCAGACATCACTCCTGAAGAAGTTGAGAGAGAATTGTACAAATATTTATGTGCTGGATCATAGACTGTGGTGATGTGGACTCCCTGAATGACTGTGTGCTCTTCCCGTTGGCTCTTTCAGGCATCATGGTGCGCATGAATGTTCTCGCAGATGCTTTGAAGATCATCAACAATGCAGAAAAGCGAGGAAAACGCCAGGTTCTTATCAGGCCCTGCTCCAAGGTCATTCAGCGCTTTTTGAGTGTCATGATGAAGCATGGTGAGTCAGGCATCACTTGATAATGCCCCCTAAGAATATGATTCAGCACATCTCGGGGCTGAGAACATATACTGCAGTACAAAAATGGAGTGTGTTTTCATCTTCTGCCAGCAACCTGTTACTATAGAGGTGAGAACTTCCAGTTAGTGAACCCCTCTTTATGTGCAGAGACTTGATGAAAGCAGATGGCCATGCAGGTGGATAAAGCAAAACAGGTTTCATACTTGAGAGATACATGTGCCTCTAGCAGTAGTGTTTTGGGTCTGCCTGCAGTACCAGTGAACAGTGTGAGTCCACCTGGTGTGTACTTGCATGGAACAAACTGGACAGATGACTGAAAGTATGACACACGAAGACCCCACATCTCTGGAATGGCAGCAGAGCTGAGAAAATGTGGCAGCTCATTTCCTGATCAACCTTATTACATTTATTCATTTAGTTGAAGCTTTTCTCCAAAGCTACTTTCGATGTTAATCTACTTAAAATTATTTACCCATTTATACAGCTGGGTAACTCTACTGGAGCAGTTTAGGATAAGTGCCTTGATCAAGTGTACTACAGCTACACTACTGTGGGTTCAAAGGTAGCAGCTCTAACCACTATGCTACCAGCTGTCCCCCGTAAGCTGAAAGATATGTGGAAAAAACAGGAAGTTTATAGCAGGCGTACTCAAACTTTTGGCTGGAATTGTACATTTTGAATTGCTTTCAAGGCTCATTGTAGTTTCCATTGGTTTTTCAGGCTACATTGGAGAGTTCGAAATGATTGATGATCACAGAGCTGGAAAAATTGTTGTTAATCTCACCGGTAGATTGAACAAGGTAAGATATAGATCTGCGCTCAGTGTCTATGTGATTTGTCTTGATGCTCAGTTTCACCATACAAACATCAATTTTTTTCCTCAGTGCGGTGTTATCAGCCCCCGATTCGACCTCCGGCTTAAGGATTTGGAGAAGTGGCAGAATAATCTCTTGCCTTCTCGACAGTTTGGGTAAGTGTATCGTTACTTGTCGTGAAAATTGACACGTGAAAGGAATATGCATTAGATGATGGTCTCCGCTGATGGTTTGTTGAGGATAAATGTATTAATGCCGTAGGTGCAGCATTTGAACGTCACAACTGCTGTTTGGTTGGTATGAAAAGTCAAACCTTAGTCTTTCTTTATTTGTCTTTAGCTCTGATTTGATTTGGCAAGTATTTGATGTTGGATAGCAGTTAAATTGTTGAACCATAATGTTATAGGGAAACCTGTTCAGGTCCATAGAACTACTGAGAAGATCAGAAACATAAGTCTCAAAATACTTAGAAAAGTGATATAATAAATTCATTTCAGAGTATTCACTGTTTCATCATATACTGAAATTTGTGGTCCAAATATACATTAATGTATATTCTTTTGTCTGTAAATATGAAATGTGGATGTTCATATTTTCCAGAATTTTGCCAGTGTAAACAAATCATAGGTCAAATGGGCAGATTCTCAGTACTATGATGAAACAGATTGCCAGCAAAAAAATCTCATTTTTGTATACTGGTGTCCTGTCTTATGTGTCCCCTGCCTCAGGCCTCATGTTTCTGGGATAGACAGTAGATCACCACAGCCTGTAATTGTATAAGTGGTTAACAATAGACAGATGGATGGTAAAGGAGTATTGCAACAAAACACACAGTTTAAATCTTTTTGAATAAGAATGGATTAATTTTACGAGTTAACACGTTTGTTGAAAATCTTTGATGAAATCTAAGATTCTAGGAGTCTGGTTCCTACTTAATTTGGTTTCTTGGGCACACTAACTTAGTTGATGCTGAAATATTACTATTCCTGTAGCTTCATCTAACTGCACACACACACCACCATATTTTTTTGTGTTTTGCACCATTTGTAAACACATTTTGCTCCCTTGTTCTCCTTAAATTATTTGTATTAATTATGTATATATTTTTTTAAACAATAATTACATTTAGCAATATGCTGTTCCGGAAAATACCTATTTCGTTGCAGTATTATTTGGGAATTGCAGTAGTATGACTAGTAATGCTAATGAGAGCGACACATAATTACAACTACTAATTGGAGTAATTAATCCAGTGAAAGGGGTTGGTGTGAGAGCTAGCAGAGATGTGGCCAGGAATCATTTGACACACTGCTGGATGTTTCTTTTCTTTATGAGGAGCAATTGAGCATCTAGTAATGCAGCTGTAAAGTGATGATGATGCAAACTGCTCTTCCACTCTTAATTAATCTGCGGGATGTCTCTTAAACACCCACTGAACTCTCACATGCTATGAGACATTTCAGTCAAATGTTTTTTCAGTGGTAAAATCCTTATCTGCAGGAACACTCGTTCGCTTATTATTTGTTTAATTGATGGATTTCTCCAAAATGACCTTCAATGTTAGGTTTGTATATTAAGCTGGTATTAACTTTATTGCATGGTAATTTGTATTGGAACAATTCAGGGTTTATACCTTGCCAGGGATATTAGAATGGGAGGTGGGAGTTGAACCTTCAGCTTTTCACCTGCAAAGCAACAGCTCGAACAGCTTCACCACAAATTGCCCTTAAAAATATGTTCTTAAACAGGTTCTTTATTTTGCCCCAAAGAACACATCACAGTAACATTTATTATATTTAAACTCCTTAATTCCCATTTTCTGTTGTCATACTTTGCGTGTTCATTTCTAATCAAAAGCAAATAACTGCAGTATGTCCCAAAAATGAGGTGCCCAGAGAAAGGATAGTCACAGCAGTTGGCTGGTGCCTAAAATGTACCAAATATGCAATTTTAGCTGGCCATCAGAAACATGTGCACTTCATATTCATGCAGTTGTTTTGATCAGAACTAGACTTTGATCACAAACTCTTGGAAAGTGTCGATTTAAGATGGTATTAGTTAATAAATGCTCTAAAAAGCAGCGCTTGCAACTTTAATGATCCAGCATCTTGTAGTTTTATCTTGTATGGCAGGGTTTATTCCCTTTTCAATAACATCAGCACTTACAGTGAGAACAAGAGTGTGATTGCTGCTGGCTGAGTTGTTAAAACAAGGCCTATAAATGTCAGGTTATTTATTTCTTTATATTGTACTGTAATAATAGTAAGTGGCAGCAGTTACAGTTCCTGATTGTAACGGACTCGAGCATTGCACTTCTACACATACTTTTTGAATTGGGAAATAGTAATAGGCCCCAGGTCTCAAATATTTATTTTTGTGCTTTTGTACTTTTGCAGACCTTGGATTTCTGCATATGGGTGCCTATCAACAGATTTTTAAAAAAAAAAAAAAATTCTGTATTTTATGCTTACAATTTCATTGCTGTTGTTTCTTTTGAAGTGGGTAGCTGAGGTGAAGTAAGTGAGGTGAAACTGAATAGCAGTGCAGTTTAAATTCCTGGTTTAAGTAAAAATATCAAAAAAGTTAAATACACCTTTAATTTGGCAGTGCGATTTACAATGTAACTGGAACCTTGAGGAGGTGCATGACTTTTTGTATTTACACCGTAGCTTCAACCTCAACTATTTCTATGTACACTTTTAGTATTCACATTTATGCAATTATTGATACAGCTGTAATTTGTCTGTTGATTCATGCTTTGATACATCTAAGCAGTTTGGGGACAAGGCTTCAGTTAAGTGAATAAATGTAGATGTGTGTCTCCATCTCTGCAGGTACATAGTGATGACCACTTCTGCCGGCATCATGGACCATGAAGAAGCGAGACGAAAACACACTGGTGGAAAAATCCTTGGATTCTTTTTCTAAACATGTAAAAATTTCTGGAAATAAACCATATTTCACAGGGACATTGCTGCCTGATCTATGTTGTTTTTGTCAGTTGGTAGAATATGAATAGGGAGCAGGAATTAAGCACAAATCCTCAGAGCACTGCTTCATGAATTGTTTGGGAATGGCCCTTTTGTCCTCTCTTACAAACAGTTGATGCCCTTGTTTCATTTTTCATTTAATTTATTTCCAGTGTATTTCAAGGTGATTTTCCTTTTTAGTTAAAATGCCGAACTTGCATTACATTGACCACTTGCTGTCCTTTTACGTGACTGTGTCGTTGTTCAGGTAACGTTACATGGCTGGCATACGATTCCAGTAAAATTTACAAATCTTATCAACTAAGCAATTACTCATCTTTATTTTATTGGTGGTGTGAGCCATCTGAGAACCAGATTGCTGGCTGCTAGCATTGTACCCTTGAAAAACTTGAAGCCCACACATTTCTACATCATTTTAATAACTTTCTTTCACATTTATTGTGTTTACACTTTGCACTCTGCCAGTAAATTTTACTTTATGTTTATGCTGTCCTCTCTAAAATAGAGTTTTTGGATTGGGTTTGTAGAGTGCTGATTGGTGTCAGCTGCCACCTGCTCATATAATCCTTGGAGATGAGCTGTCGGTAGAAAATAGAGTTTGATTCTCTATGTTGAATGCCAAGGTAGATTTGGGATCTGTAGTCATTTTTAGAAATATGTTTTTATATTTAATGTTTCAATATTTAATCAAATTTAGCAATGTTTTTATAAAACATGTAATGAAAGTCAGTAAACATTTTAAATCACTTCTGATTTGCCATCTGTGTCAAATATACTGCATGTACACTAGAAGCAGCATGATTTTGTATATATACACTCACAAATGCAATTTTATGTTTGTGAAAGAAACCACTTTTAAAATATGTTATTCTGAAATACTGCAGTACCTATCCTGTGCAGTATGTAGGGTGAAGACTTAGAGACTTGCCATCTCCAACATTAAATCACTCTGATTCACTCAGTACCTTCTGTAAGACAACCAGAAGTACTTCTCAAACTCACAGCAGCGGCAGCAGACACTGGGATTTTTCTCATTTGTCTGCATAGGCTCCATCTGCTTTATCTGCTGTCTGTTTCAGCAATGATCATGAAAACTACAGAAGGATGGAAGTAAATGAATCTCCTTCCTCTGTGTCTTTTCTTCAAACAGTGGTAAGTCACAACAAACCTTGTAGGTACCAAAGGTATTTATTACCAAGTAAGTGAGGAAAGTGGATTGCTGTGCAATACTTACAAAGGTTCACATTTGCCATCAACAACATCTACACCTCTGCTTCTCTACAGAGCCGAAAGAGCCCTTTAAATAGCCTCCCTGTCTCCTTATTGGAAGGACTGAACCATTTCAACCGAAAAGGGTATCAATGAAAGATATGAACTCAGTAAAACAGTGACCTACAGATGGTTCAGTTACAAACAAGCATGAATTTCATTTTTCTATATCTTACCATTCCTTATTTTGCTAAAGTATAATGATTAATGAAAACCAGTTCATGACAAAGTTCCCCAGTAATTTGTTTTCCCACTTCCATCCCACTGAACATGGGCCACCCCAGAACAGACAGTATTTAAGGCCACCTAAAACAGTGCTTGGATCTTTTTCCAGGACTGTAGTGACAGTGCTGGGTAAGTGGTGAGGTTAGTGAAATACAAGCATAACAGAAGGAATTTAATATGTGTTGAGTGTTTGTACAGTATGAAGAATGTTGGTAACTGTGTTCACCCCCTAAGTTAACTAGAATAAAAGAATAATTTTCTTCCTGACCCTTAACTGGGACAGACCTGCTTTGTCACAAGGTGCCATTAAGGAAGGATGGGGTCGGGGTTTATGTATGCCGCATTCATTTTTTCTTTTTTTTTTTTTTTAAATTCAAAAACAAAATGTGAATTATGAAGCCTTCATTTCTTTAAACATGAAGTGAAAAGAAGTGAAAATAAATGAAGTTGCTAAAAATGAAAAACAAATTATGAATTAACATCTTAAAAGCAAATTTTTTGCTCAATTTAAAATATGCCTCATTTATAGTACTGTGCCCTCTTATTTTCTGACTTTATCACAACATGAAATGGCTTATTCTTGAACACCCCACATGTAAATGAACTGAAACTACGTGTAAGCCATCAGTGGCTTCATCGAACATGCTGTCTTTGAACTGTGGGAGGAAACCCAAGCAGAGACGGCGAGAACATGCAAACTTCATACAGACTGAGTGGGGATTAAACCCATGTCCTCTCGTACCATCCAGGTGCTGCGAGACAGCAGTGCTAATCGCTGTGCTACATATTTTAGGTTAGGCTACTTGTTAGATTGGAAATGCTGTGTATTTTAGGGCATTCATCATATTTGGTATTGAGATTTTGATTCCTGCACTTTGTATGGTTAAACGAAAAGACAAACAAGTCCTTTTATTTTTGTGTGTGCTCAGAAACAATAAAAGCACTTCTTTTTTCTGCTTTCAATATATTAACAAAAAAAAAATGAAGGCATTGTAATTCACCTTTTGTTTTTCAATCTTGAATGAAAAAAAACGAATGAATACAATGTACACGGACCGGGTGGGGCCATTCTTCTTATACCTTCCACCTCTCCTGAGGCAAAGGCCACCAACATATCCTTAGCGGAGTAGACTGGGACCATTAGTGACACAAAACTAGATGATTCTCATTTTTGTTATAATGCCTAGTAGTGTCATGGAATACATGTTTAGGGAGTGTATATGTATTAAATGACAATACCTCTGTTTCATTTGGGTAGTAGAGGGTCAAAGTTGCTAGCGTAGTAGTAATTCACAGTATACCTAATATTGTGTAAGGCGAGGAATGTTCTTAAGGTTGGAAAGTGTTGCATGGGGGGATTGCACTTACTGCAGTATTTCGTTTCTTCACTAATAGGGGGCGCCATATATGAACTTTGTCTTGAGCGCTGAATTCTTGAGCGTGTATCGGCCACTGGGCTTTTTTTCATTTTTAACCTCATTGCAATGTCGTGACCAGTTTATTTCTGGTTTTTGATGTTTCTGAAATGCCATGCAACATCGTATGTAATTCACTTTTAAAATGGTTTAGTTAATGAAACCAGACAGTAATGCGATTTACATGATGTTCCTTCGGGTTCCTTTCCGAGTTCAGATCGGTATAAATTCAGTATACATCAGTTTGGTGCCTCAGAGACCAAGAAAGTTACGAAAACATAGACAAAAATAAGCTTCTAAATGAAGTTTTGTTACAGATAGGCTTGAAAGTGATTAATTCTGAATGTACGATAGTATCCTGAAGGAAGAGAAACCAACACACACCCGTGTATCCAAGTTTCCCTAGAGCAATCAATGAGAAGCTAATGTGTAACACTGTTAGAATACAGTGTGTTTACGTGCAATGTGCTCTTTTCTGGACTTCTGGACGCCACTCGGCCCTTGGTCAATTGGCTGAGCGCTACCCTGCAGATTCTTCAAACCCAGTTTAGGTCTCCACTTTTCTGTCTACTCATAATAACTGTCACAATGCAGAGTTAACATTTTCAATATATCAGTTAATGACGTCAAGTTTATTAAGCAAATAGAACACCGTGAATTCTTTACTTTATTTCCCCTCTGCAGTTAACAGTGCAACCAGTGCCTTGCAGAATTCGTAAAGGACTCCATTTCCCATAAGCCCCTCCGCCTCCCCGCAAGGTAAGTCTGAAGCAAGCAAGCTTTACTTGGGCTGCGTTTCTGAAGTGAATTCGAAGTGCGCCTTTACATTTGATTTATTTACGTTTTTGTTTCACTTATAATTTTAGTTCTTATTCAGCTATGACTAAAGTAGAATTTTCTTTCAGTTGTATGTTGCGTTTGTGCTTGCGTGAGCGTGTCGCTGTCGCGTCGAAATGCAAATTTGCTTCAGATTTTGGATTGATACTAGTCTAGATTATAGTCTAGTAGATTACTAAGTCTAAGATCATCAGTGATGATTAGATAGCCGATAGCTATTGGCTAATCTTATATATAGAATATGTGTGTGTATGTCTGTAATATATTTGATGGCTGTCAAACTTGGCAAAAAGACGATTGCAGTTCAGTCAGATATTGCAAAAAACGCAAGTTTATGTCACAGAGAGAGTTGGCACTCAACAGAATGGTTGGAAGGGTTTAGAATTCCTCTCTAAACAACTTGTACTGCAAATGAACTAAAATTGAATAAAAGTGCTTGATTACTGTAGGAAATTAGAAGCCACAGTGATTCAGTGTTAGTGTTCCAAAGCTATCATTTTGAAAGATATCCAGCAGCAGCAGCTTGTTTGACATCCAGCCACAGATTTTTGCCTTGGGGTCCCGAATTGTACAGTTTAACTCATTTATTTAATTTTTTTTTGCTTAAAAAGACCAAATATGGATGTACATGAACATTACTGCTGCTGGCCCAGCAGTAATACGTCTGGAGCTTACGGCTTATGTTTGCGGACTGCATGGTGCCACTGTGGCTGGAGATTAACTTGGCATTTTGCACAGAGTGAGGGCAGTGGCACTGACTCTCGAACCCTGGGAAGGTAGGAGTTTAAGTGGGAGGGGAGTGTCTGGACACTGGAGCTTCTTGGCCACAGTGGCAGTGATGCGGAATTTGCTTTTAAACCAAACCAGAAGAAGCCATGCAGCACTTAGTAGGTTGGAGAGGAATGCCACGCGGCTATGGGAACATGAGAGGGTATCTCGGTATCTCTACACGCAGGTTGCACTGTGCATTTGTTCTTCTACTGCTCCTAACACCAATTCATGGACCACCCAGTGTACTGCATACACAGAATACTGATTTAAAGGGACTCGGAGCATGAGTGTTGTAAACGGATAGTCTTGCAGTGCTTTATTTATCAGATGGTTGGTGCTGTTTTGCATCATGTTGTGTTGAAGATCCACTCAGTACAGGCAATTCAGAGTCACCAATCCACTTCAAACATGGGTCTTTAAACTGAGATGAAATATGAGCACCTGGAGGAATCCTACCTGAACACGGCAAAAGGACAAAACTGCCGACAGACTGAGTTGGATTCAAACCCACAGCCGGGGAGCTGTGACAGCTGTGATGTTATCTGCTTCACTACTTTGCTGACCCTACTGTATACTATACCAAAATATGCTTCCTTTGTGCATTCAAATCAGGTTTCCTTGAGCAGCTAGTGAAGGAATCTGACTTGAAACATGGTTGCTGGTTCAACAGAAGTTAGATTCTTTAGTGAAATGCATATCCTGAAACTTTGTATATTGTAAAAAGACTATCTGTATTTCTGTTATTTATTTCTTTAGAGGGTTGTAAACAATGTACTACTGTAGTGTTAAGTGGCAACTCAACTAGCTTCTTATTAAAATAATTGTCTGCCTATTGTAAAACAATACATCTTAAGGGGACAGATTTAAGCCGTGTGATGTTATTGTAAATGGGAAAACAAAAGAATTGACGTTTCGTTTTGCCTTATGTAATTATAAGCAGATTTTGTACCCTACCACTTTAGTCTTAAGACATGAAATTTGCATTATTTCTGACATGCCTTCTGCTAAAGGTTTATTTTTAATGTGAGTGTGTAATGCAACAATGCTACAGCAGAATTTCTTTATCCAGTAGTAAAGGATATCAACTTAATATCAGACATCCTATTTGCATGTGAATTAAACTTATGAAAAATATTGTCATGACAGCCCATGAAACAAATTCATTGTGCTGCATTGCATACATGGTAATATATTGTTCTTACTCACTGTATGCATTTAAAAAATTCAGAATACAAATTACCAGTCAGTGCCTTGGCTCCAAATTATTAGTGCTGAACATATATTCACATCTTTTGAATAGCTGCACTATATGTAATAGACATTTAATAGTAACTTTCTTTAGGTTGTCCTTTGTCCATGTTTTGGTTAAAGGAAACTAGACAAGGGGTCATGATGCCAGGTCTATGTTGGGACAAATGAAACACGGACTGGAAACCTCAAAATAATGAGTGTGGTGGTTAGTGCTCTGTTCCTGCAGTCTAAAGGTTTCTGGTTTTGAATCTCTCTGTAGTAGTCTTATTTACTTACCCTGAATTGATGCAGTATGTATTTCCTGCTGTGCAAACGGGTCAGTCATCGCAGAGTTGAGCGTCTAACCTCGAACAAAGGAAACTGCTAAAACCTTAACATATTATTCAACATATGGCTACATTTCACAAAAAAGGGGTGGGGGGGGAACCCTTCACATTTATATATATATAAAGCAGACTGTCTGGTTGATATAATCAGTGGGCCAGATATAACTTGGTACAAGAGACCAGATTCTTGGCATTCAATATCACAAATGAAATTTGCAAAAATGAAAGAAACCAATACAAGCAGCTTGGTAAAAGTCAGGGGACCTGAGAGTGAGTGGCCACCCTACAAAAATAGAATAATCTATTTCTAACTTATATGTAAAAATGAAAAACTGTCAGATGGCCTGTGTGCTGCTTTCCTATCTGTAGAGCTTTGCTTTTGTGTGTGGAGATGAAACTGATGCAAAGCACACAGTGAAGACTTGGGGGCAGTAGTGACTTGTGTAAAACTCACAGCTCACCGCTATAGCAAAAACTGTACATTTTTACAACTTTGAATAATACCAAATATAATTTTATTTCAGATCTGGCTAAATTAACACTGCATTCCAATTATGGGTTAAGTGTTTCTAAAATCCACCTAATACTATTAATTCTATTTTTTTGTTTTGTTTTATCCTTTTACAGATTACATAAAAAACTAAGCATTATCTAATTGATCATTGTGAACATTCAGGTTGTGTACACCTGCTCCTAGCTGCAGTGAGGGAGACACTGAAAGTGTGGGGAGGTCTTCTGAACGCCGTAGTCCACTTCCCAGAGTAAATCGGCACTTTAACAGCACACTGCAGCAGAGGCTCATCGCGAAATAGATGGCAACGTGAGGCTATAAGTGCAACTATAAAGAAGTATGATAATATAAATTCAGCCTGACTTTGGCTGACACGTTACCCTGCCCCACACCACCTGGGTATGAAGTAAGCATCCTGGGTACTTCTACTCAGTGACATTAAAAACACCATCAAATTCTGGAGCCCCCGATGATGCATTCCCTTTGTCACTGTATGTACATGTGATATGTAGGTTGAGTAGGGGTTGGGGGGTTTGTTTTGGGCCAGGGGTGGTGTTCTGTGATGTATGAGATGTTTAGGGAAGCAGGGATTTATGGATGGGACTGCAGCTATTTGCTGCATGTTGAGGCAGTCCTCAAGGGCACACCCCCAGGTCGATGGGCTCCAGGGACACGGCCACCGCTGCCCCCCCATTGTTCAACCATTTCATTAACCATCGTGTGAGAAGTAACTGCTCTTGGTGCCAAATGGTTTAGTTGTAGGTGACTGCAGAGTTACAAGAATCTCTATGAATGACATGCTGATTGCTACATAAATTCTCTTAGGCAATAGCATGAAAGAGCCTTTGAGATAATTTCTGTAATTAGTAATAAGCACATTGCTGTGGTGTATAAGTAACCACATACTGAGGTAAACTAAATAGCATGTAATAAAACTCAGTCAACAGCTGTTTTTTAAAATTTAATTTAAATTTAATTTTTTTGATCTGTTTCATTGCGCACACTTTTTATAAGTGATTTAATGTCTCTTCTTCACTAATGTGGCCTAATAATTTGATTAATAATAAAGAAAAATTGGACTAAAGTAACCACAAAAAATGCAGCCATAAAGATTTATTCAGGTTAGCTGTGTGCAAGTAAAATATGGGACATACAGTCAGTACACAGTGATGTCATCCTTCTTGCAGTGCATTGCTGTATTTCTCTGTTGAATTATGTTTTTAAATAAAAAATAAATGGCTTGATATTTTTATGGTACATGTACATACAGATTTAATTTCATTTTCTACTTCAATCGATTCAATATCACCCAGATTTAAAAAAGAATTACCTGCTGCCTGTGGGAAAGGGAAAAAAAAACAGATAAAGCCACAGAGAAAAACAAAATATGCCGTTATAAAGGTTACTGCATTGCTTTTTTTCCTCCATGAAGAGCAGGCATTTAGTTAAGGGGCTGAAAATTTAAACCGGACTTTGTGAACTGCACAGGATGATGTAGCGATCCGAAGGACATGGGGATGAACTGTGACATTCACCATAAACTGAAAGAAAGAGCTCACTCTGTGAAGCATACTGCTCTTAGACAGAGGAAAACACAGCTTAATTAATATATTAAATATTAAAAAGTAGAAATATTAGTGCATAGTTTGTGTTTCACTGTACCTTGCACTATGTTATCTTGGTTTTCACTGCATCAACTAACTGGAATTTATTAAGTCTGAATAAATAGTCATTTTAAGCCCCACTCTGAGACCTTTGGGAGTCTTTTTTTGAGAATGCAGGGGTTTCAAGGCATAGCAAACATTGGGAATATATTTAATGGAATTTTGACATGGAATGAAATTTGGATGCTTGTCAAAGATATCCAAAATACCAAAAAGCAGGCAAAAACAAGTTGGAAGGGCATGCTATTGATTTGGGGTAATGCTGGTGCCTTGTGATGCCTGAGTTGTGCACTCCGTGCATAACACTCTTGTGATATAGGTTTGAATTTAGGGCTTAGCTTGCAAGGAGTTTGCATGTTCTCCCATTGTTCACAATCCAAAGATGTGCAGAAGACGACAATGGTTAGCCACTTCACTACTCTGAAAAGCACAAGACTGGTCACCGTGATTCAACTTGACAGCACTTACCCTAACTTCCCCCAAGAACCATGTTGTGCATGACCGTTCCAGTGCATGGCTCAGCAGATGTTCACCCATAGTTTGTCAAAAGTTGCACAAAGAACGAAAGAAACAAAAGACGGCTTTGGGGTAGGGGAATTGTGTTGCTCTGAGGTTGTGGCTCACTCTTGCACACATCTCTAACAGTAACAGGATCTACTTCCATCTGACACAGGGCAGCTCACATGGGCTCCAAAGATATGGCAAAACATGGAATCAATCCACATTAGCTGTAAGGTGATTACATCCATCTGCTCCCCAGTGGCAAGCTGCCTGTGTCAAGCTGAGACCTGACTTTATTGACCGACCGGCTCCACGTTACATCGCCGTGCCTTTGTTGATTAAACAGTACACCTGGAATATGTCGATAGCATCTCGGCACTGGTAAAACCGTGGCGTAGTGTCCAGGACCACCCGCTAAATCCACCGTTGACCATTCCCTACATACTGTTTAAGCACTTCATATGTCAAAGTTACTCTGGTCATTATACGGGTGTTATAATCCTCAAAGTGTCATGCATTACGTAATTTCAGAAATGTTAATATGAAATTATTTTGTGTGCTATTGTGCTGAATTGCTTCTGTGATGAGAGCGCTGTTAGAGTTGTTTGGTTGAGTGATGTGCTGAGCAGGTGTAGAGAAGGGTATAGTTATGAGAAGCTCTCCCGTGTCTCAGGGTGGTGTGATATTAGCTGCAGCTGGAGGGAAGGGGACGTTGGTGGATGGGGGCAGGATGTTCGGACTGCGGGAAGCAGGCTGCAGCTGGGTTACCTGGGAGGCTACCCCCCCAGCGGTGGTTCCTCTCCTCCCCGTGTGACCCTGACCGTGTATTTGTGGAGACGAGCCGCTCCCAGGGTGCGTCGGAAGGCGTGTAGAAACTAAATCGCAGCACAATGCACCTGTCTTTCCACTACCTGCCAGTCATGGGCTTTTCTGTCCATATGACTCATTGCACCTGCCTGATTTAGCCACCTGTTATTTTTTTTTCCCCTCCTAAAAGCTCAAGATCTCTGAACAATAGAGTGACTAAGTCTGATACACTGCAGTGAAATAAACTCAAATTGAACAATTTTCGTTAGTTACTTGCTAATTTGGTGTTTGATGCAAGTGGATTGAGCTTTACTTCTTTACTTAAAGTACAGTGAGCACATGTGCATCTGAAACTGCATGAATATGTGAAAGTGAATTCATTTTATGAATGTTTCATTTAACATGGGCGAAGTGGAATGCTGCAGAGGCCCAGCGCTGGAACTGGAGAGCTGAAAAATTGTATTGTCATTATTTTCTTGTTCAAAAGTTTGCCTTTCTTGCATTGAACTTCATGCAGGAGGTCCAGCTGAGCGGTTGGAAAGCACTGAACAGCATGCAGAATGCAGAGATCTACACAACATTCTTTACAGCCTCCTTACATTTTTTTGCTTATTTATTTAGCTGACACTTTCCTCCAAAGTGACAGTGTTAAGCTTCTTACAAATTTTGACCTGTTTATACAAGTTTTATTGTTAATGTTACATTTAGTGTACTTACTATGAATTAAAAATTTGGCCAAATAAATAATCCTAAAATTACACCAATATAACCAAGCTTATGATAAATATATTTTACTATGAAAATGCTTAAGAGGCCTATGACTCAACAGTATGTGTTACTAAGGTAAAATTTTTAACTTTACTGTAACCTCTAACCAGGTTAGGCTCTGGTTCGCCGCGACCCCGCTTGGGACAAGCGGCTTCAGACAGCGTGTGTGTGTGTGTGTGTGTGTGTGTGTGTGTGTGTGTGTGTGTGTGTGTGTGTGTGTGTGTGTGTGTGTAATCTCTTGACCTTGGGCCCTAGCTCTATGTATATGGACATAAAGTATTTGCAATCTCTCACTGTACTCTCTTTACCTCTATTTTATTGTAACCCTGTGCTATCAGATTTAAATTTAACCCTCCCCCACTCAAAAAAAAAAGTCTGTTCAGTTATAAAGCAAGGGTTTACATTAAATTTGTGTGTCAGCTGGTTAGCAAAACAGTAAGCTATATGATCTTTTAATATCCCCCATTATTCATGATTGGTGAATCATCATTGGAAGGATGACATTACAGTGAATGTATTGCTGTGGTTTAGCATTCTAAGCGTATCCAAATGATTGGGTAGTTTTTTTTTTTTTTTTTTTTTTTTGATTAGGTCAGACAAATAAGATGTGGTATTGTCTTTTTTAAAATGTAACAAAATGTTCAGTTAGCTAACAATATACATGAATTATTTAAACTGACACGCTTCTACGGTAACTGCCTACTCTGGCCCAGTATGATGCTTCATAAATCAAATCTAGACAGAAAACCATTTAAGGTATTTCTTTCCTCTTAGATGATTCCTCGTAGCAAATGAAAAATAATCACTTAAAAATGGTACACGGTAAAAAGGAAGAAAGATTACATGCTACGGGGAAAAAAAGACGCAGCATTCTCAGGCTAATGTTAGCTAACGCCCCGGCGTTGCCGTGAGCGCAAAGCTTTCCTCCCCTAGGAGATCAACCTAATTCGTGGAGCTGAAAAGCTGCGTTTGTTTCCTTTTTTGGTGCGCGTGTGTTGGTGTTTGCGGAGATCGCTGCTCAGATACAACAGCGTCTCCCTTCAGCGAGATGCTAACAGTGGGGTATTGATGTAAGCCTTGCATCTCTTTCCCCTCCTGATGTTTACCTCCGGCTGGAGCGCTGCGGACTCGGGCCGCGAGGTCTTCCCCGCAGAGCGCTCGTTCCACTTCGGCTGCTCCTATACATATGCATGGGATGCTGAGGGGACGCTGAGGGGACGCATGCTATGAGAGCACGAGCAGGGAAAGGTCAACTTTGAGGCGGTCGTTTTCGCTGTCGGGATCTGAGCAACGTGCACATGAGAAGCACCGTGCCTCCAGACAGGTATGGGAAGAGACAGCGCCTGGAGGCAGAGACGGGGGGTTTGAGCTACGGGCGTGTGCGCGCGCGTGGCATCCTTTCCACGAGACGGAGACACAAGGCATTAATGTGACGTCTAAATCTTAGTGACAAGTCTTTCCAAGAAACTGGGACTCTGGCGTCCTTTGAATTTCAGCGTCTTGCTCCAAATGCGCGGTCTCCCTCTCTCTCTGTTGCGTACTCCTCGTTGGTTGTTTGCGATCTCTCACTTTTTCCAAGTCTTCCTTTTCGCCCGACCGCTTTGCAGAGGCGCGGATGCGAGGACGGGAGCGCCGGGGAGCCGCAATCGCGCCCGCGGCCGTGCTCGGAGGTGCGGTTTTGCACCGCGAGTGTTTGCCGCTGCTTCCAGAGATGACCCGTAGCTAGGGTGGGTCAGGGGTCCCAGCGATTCAGAACTGCATTAAAGATGCCCCCCCGTCTCTGGTCAGCAGGGACCATATTGACTTGATTAGTTGCTAATTAACAATAGGCAGCCCAGCCAGGCGCAAGGGAGACGGCTCAATTAGTACAATGTCAGTGAATCTAATTTTCCCGGCTCTATCACACATCTATTCTCTAATGAATAAGGGTGAGCTGGAGGGATTCTTCCAAGGTGATCTGACAAATTCCAGAAGCCAAACAATCTGCGCCTTAATCTCCATTTAACAAAGCCGCTTTATTTACCTAACAAGCTGCCTAAGCTAATTTACACCCCGCTAGCAGCGGAGTAGCTGTCAACGCCATTTCTCCCGCTAAGCGGCTTGAGAGAGAAGACCCTCGGAAAGGGGAGGTAAGGCGTCAGGGTGCTCGTGTGACTCCGGTGCGGAAACGGGAAGTTTCCGGAACCGGTACGGGAAGCGGGTGTGCCGCGGTGTCCTGGATGGAAAGATCACGCCACTGTGGCTACCGTGCTCGCCGGTTTATTGCCACGTTCTCGCCACAGGCCAGCATTTCCGATGCCTGCCAGCGACATCTCCACGGTGACCTCCCGTGTGGGATGCGTTTATTAAATCTTCCGGACACTTTCATTTCGTTGATTGCGCGCCGCTGTAGCGAGAGACAAATTCTCACGATACTCGGTTTAAACGTGCGCTTCTCATCAGCACTTTTCCGTACAGATCTGAAGCACGAGAGCAGCAGAAGCCGACTCTCTAACTGTATTATTCATAACACAGGCCTCCTCCCTGAAACCGTGTCGACGCGTTACGTTTACCGCGTGACCCATTTTGCGAGACAGCAGGGTTTTGCGTAAAGCAGAAATTCCTGGAAAAAAAAAAACTGGTGACCAGCGCAAGAAACGACTGCAGATGGGCGTTCAAGGAAACGGGTATTTGGGGAAAATAACTGCTGAGAAACATGGCTCTGCTTCGGAGGTGGGAGAACAGAGGCCCTTTGTTTCGTGTTGTAATATTCAGTGATTCGTAAACACAGTTAATCGGAGTGTGTCGACCTCTGCGTCAACACAGTAATCTAATCAAAAAAGGCCTCTCTCCCCCCCAAATTGCACATCATTAAAATGATTCATGACGTGAGCTCAGCGGTAAAAGAGGGGAAAATACCCGGCGCGTCCGAAAGCCAGGGGGACGTGTCCCTCGGCTCCTTCTCCCGAGAACCGGGCTGGAGCTGGGAGCCAAGCGGGCTCGGGTGCAAACCATTATTAAAGACTTTAAGACGGGACCGAAAGTGCTGAGTGCGGAGCGGTGGAGCGCGATGCGCTGAAACGGCATGTGCTCTCAGCCTGAAAGAGTGTTTTCTTTAATTACAGCTGGTTTTGTGTATTTTCAGCACCGACACCCAGGAAGCCGCTTTCCTCGCTTCCTGATCGTTGGCTTCCTTCGTTCTTGGTCTGCGTACCTGACAGCGGTCAATAAAATGGGAAGCCTGAGCTGCCTTTTCCCACGACAAACACGCCTCAGCGTACCGCAAACTCCCGAAATCACCACAGGGACCTCGTGTTTGTGTACGCAAGATAATTTGCATATTTCGCACGCTTCCTTCGACGATAAACTCGCCATCTCATTAAGAAGGTATCATACCAACAGACAAAAAAACAACAGAAAACTCCTTCCATACACACACGTAATATCGGCACAGCTAATGGGAATGCAGTTCGTAATGATAAAATGTTTATTTCTTGTAGCTTTATTGTCAGATCATTAAGGTATTGAATGTTGTATAGGCTAAATTAGCCGGCAATTACAGTTCTTCAGGTTCCTTATTAGAAAAATGAGTGAATGCTCATTTACACACAATGCCATCAGTTCTTTTGTCAACTGTTAAACGCCATACGCTGATGCTTTGATAGGGTAATCCCATCACTGTACATTTGCAGCAGAATGTTCATTTTAACCAAATTTGGCAATGCTACATTCATGAATTGTGTCACTCTTCAGGTCCGAAGGACGGATTCCGCCACCGTGGTGCTCTGGGGCATCAGGAAATAGTTTGTGCATAAAGAAAGAACTCTACAAGTCCATTTCCTTTCGGGTCTTGTACCGCTGAGATTTTCACGTGTGAAATCGGCATTGGTAGGACAACAATGCTGTCCAAAAACCTTGTGTCAGGCAGGTAATGTCTGGCTGCACTGGACTGAGCGGAAGATAGAAACCAACACTGTAAGATATTTAGCTCACTCGTGACTGTGTTTGAACTTGGATTTTTCAACCTAAGGCGGCCATTTATTGTGGAAAAGCTTCCCGGTTTTGGCTTCAGCTCTTAAGAAAAAAATCAATCATGTACTCTTTATATTTTCAGTCTTTCGCTACGGAATGTAAATTCAATGTATTTGACCCTTAATTTTATTAAAGAATCTTTTTCATCATATTATAGGAAAAAGTGATCCCTGAGGTCACCGTACGGCTTAACGTGAAATATTATCTCTGCATCGTTTTTGATGCTTGCTGCAATAGTGCTATTGATCAGATGTTTTTCAGTTTGCGGTTTGAAGGGTGCCGATGACAGAAAATGGCTTTTAAGATGTCATGGAGACACCGATGACTTGTATTTGCCTGGAAAAAGCAGTTCATTGCTCTGCCATCTATTCCGAGCGTACGGGAGCGGCCCTGCTCGGCGGCGCCGAACAGCATCTCCGTGTAAAATACTCTTTTGCTTCTGACCTCATGGGATAATTGTAATCAATGGGAGTGGCCCTCATTCATTTCTGTCATCTCGTGAGCCTGGAAGGGTGCCATCGACCGCTGCCCATGAGTCCCTCCTCTCTGCAACTGGCACAGCTCCACCGGGACCCTATAAATATGTAATCCGACAGACTAATGAAGTCAATCAGTAGTGAAATGGGAGGGGAGACGGGGTGAATTGTTGTCACGCGTGTCCTCCATCCCATAAGTGACAACGAGGGCCGTCGAGATTAATGCCCGCATCGTGACGGAAAATTCCGTGGAGAACAGAGGTGACCGTCGCAGTGCGCATCGCACCGCCGCCTCTGCCTCAAGCCGTCTCCAGACACTTATCTTTAAATGGGACGCAACGCCGACCGGACAGATCTCAACCTTCGGCATGAACGAAAGGCACTATGTCGTGAAAATGTGCGCTATGTAAATTCCTGATAACGGAGCGAGAACGGATCGACGTGAAGCGGCACTGCTGCAGAGACTTACGCCGTGCGCCTTGGCACGTACCACGGCGCTCTGTAGCGTCTCGCCCTGCCCGCCCCGCCCCGAAGTCCACCATATTTTAACGTTATGCGCACATCAGGAAGACATAATTAACACGGGGTGCCACAAAAGGCCTTTCGCGGATTTGCGTCGCAGCACAGCTGCGAGCTGTTTGTCACATTGCCGTGGTTCGGTCTCAGGCCGTGGTGAAGCTGGTCCTCATTAGGTTGGCCGGTGGTGGACATCACTAACTGCTTTTCATCACCCCCTCCATCAGCAGTGTGGTAATAACAGGGCAAAGTGTGCCAGCAGTTACTGCCAGAGGCGTTTGAATCCTAGCCGGTCCAGACGGGACGGCGTTCCAGCTGGATAGGAGGCGTTCCCGTCCTACAGAGACAGTACAGCTCATTGGACTTTATCACACTGAGGTAATTGTGTCTTGAGTGACGGCTGCTGCTGGGTCCCGCCCGTCTAAAGCCGAACACCGGCCCTCGGCGGCGCACGGCTTTTATTCCTCTTTTGTTTGCTTTGAATTTATGAATCTCGATGGTTTTGCAGCTTTTTTTTTTTTTTTATGTTGCCTTTTGAGTGCAGGAGGCTCAGATTCTGCAACATGAACAGTTTTTCCTCCTGGCTGCTGAGGCTTATGTGTGGCAGCGGTTCAGGGCGAGCCTTTTAGCGATGAGCAGCCAAGGGGACTTGGAGCGAATCTGTTTGTTACTAATAAAAATTCCACTTTCTAGAGTACATTCGCTGGTAGCGAAATGATTGTTTCGTTTCAGTTTGAGTCTGAATACAAGCCGTCAATCATTTTTTGTTCAGCCGTCGTTCGATAGCGGCAGCATGTTTTCAATATTGAAAAGTGTGGAATGAAAACGACTGGGGGATTGAGGCTTACGATTCCGAAAATTTAAAAAGTGGCAAGCGTCACAGCTGTGATGGTGTGTTGTGATTAGCATGGGTGAAATTTAGTCTCCAGGCAGCTTTTATGATCACTAGAGGGAATGTCGTTGCTCTTCGGCGTACACCTGTGTGTATGCATGGTACGCACGGTGTGCTTCACCTCTACTCGTTGGCTTCTTTTAGTTTTCATATGAATCCTATACTGTGACCTGTTTCAAGATGGTCATTGTTCTAAGGCTGTCCCCCAACTGATCTCAGATCACCTCGTTCACATATTTCCTATAACTGAATTGTGCTGGCGGAGGCGCGGTGGCGCCGTGGGTTGGACCGGGTCCTGCTCTCCAGTGGGTCTGGGGTTCGAGTCCCGCTTGGGGTGCCTTGCGATGGACCGGCGTCCCGTCCTGGGTGTGTCCCCTCCCCCTTCGGCCTTACGCCCCGAGTTGCCGGGTTAGGCTCCGGCTCCCCGCGACCCCGTATGGGACAAGCGGTTCAGAAAGTGTGTGTGTGTGTGTGAATAGTGCTGAGGAACTAAATGCAATGATTAGACTTGTAATCTGTATCAGTATCTGTCCCTTCAGGCATCTTGTTTCTGCAAAAAGATCTAGTAATGATCCGCAGGCTTCACGTCTGCATCTTCGTGCGGTTTCTCATGCCCAAGAACAGTATGACTATTAATTATATCATCAAAATATAAGCTCTACATTCCATAGCCGTTAAAATAAGAGAACATTATATTTCGGTGGCCCAGTTCTGATCTGTTTTTACATTATTGTTTGGCATCCAGCCCTCCCTCCCCCACCATATTACCATTTTTTATACACCTCTTTTTACTGAACTTGAGGCTGGGCCAGATTAGGAAGTGAACTGCTGATCAATGGCTGTGTTTGTGAATTTCAATTATGAAAAGGACAGAAAAATGATCCAGGAATAAAAGAAATATGCCCTTTATGAGGGCTGAGTGATTTTGGATATTACTCCATTATACAACAGTTTTTCTTTTGTGCCGTGCAGGAAAATAATGTTCTCTCAGGTCGTACTTCTGTGTTTTAGTGTTTTTTAAAAACCCACGAAAAAAGCATTAATATATGAAAAATAGCTGCAATAGCAGCAATTTTGCAAATTACACTAGTAAACAAAAGAAATTAACCAGCTATTGGTGGGCTGCTTTACTGTCATATTCTGATTTGTGGGAAAAACTTCAGATGTACTGCGATAGCCTGGTCGTCAGAGGGCACATCTGTAATATGGAATGGAAATGAGGTACATTAATCAAACAAATGTGTCACGCTCAAATAGATTACGGGGGCCTTTTACGTGTCATTTGCGTTCTCGGTTCTCTTGTGCATCACAGACTGTACGTGTAACACAGACAAGGCCGGAAGATATGAGAAAGAGAAATTAGAAACAAGAAAACTGAGCGCTTTTTTTTTTCCCCCCCCCCAGAAAATTAAACGTTTAGTGTCTCAATAAAAAGTATGAGCGCTGACAGATAAAACAAAACATTCTAAATACGAATTGTTAATCGTATTCTGTATTCCTCTGGAGAATGAGATTTGCATAGAATTTAAATTTGAAATACAAAACAAAAACAAAATTTCGTGTATTCTTTTGGTTTCCTTTATTAGACCAGGAAAAAGGGGGGAAAAAAGGAAAACTTGGTGAAATGTAACAAATTGCCTAAACAGTGAGATGCTTTAGGTGAATCTGGAATATAAGGTATAGACTGTATTTTGCCTGCCAGTGGCCCTGATTAATTTGAAATTATGCATTGTTGTACTTGTGATCGTAGAATTTTTTTTTTTAATTTATTTATTTTTTTTTGTTCAAGTTGTGCAGGCCAATAAAGTGACTGATTTTATTCCAACTCATGTTTTCTATTGTCATACCGCATATTTCACAAACATGACATCCCGTACTCACCCATGTGACACATCTTTGACACTCCAATGTCCTGCTCACTCTGACGGAAAGCAGGCACGTAAAAAAAAAATCTAGCGGAGATAAATGCGTCCAATTTTTCAATTAAATCTTTTATACCTCGCCCAGGATAGAAACGTGGCATACGGAATTGGAGCGAATGGATTTCTGATGAACGTGAACAATAGGATGTCGGTGTACAAGAGACAAATCTCATGACCGTCTTTTGCTGCGTTTAAATCCCCAAAAGCACTCAGAAGTGTATTGTGCTCCAAGCCAGTGAGTTACATCATATGACTTAACCCACAAAGAAGAAGCGGGGGAGTGTTTTGTTAATTGAAGGTTTTTTGGTGACTTCTCCTCTCATCTCCTATGTGCTTGAAAAACGTGTACTATGTCGTCTGTTTAATCATTTAAAAAAAAAAAATAAAAAAAAACTCCTATGCAGTAATGTAATATATACTGGTTTATACGGGGGAATGTGACGCATCGGCTGTACTCTAGCATCACGTGTCTGCATCCAACTCTCTCCTTCTGTTCATCTAATGCACTTTTTGTCTTGTTCTTTGAGATGTACGTTGCTTTGGAAAAAAGCGTCAGCTAAATGAATATATGTAAATTGTGGTAAAGGTGTAAACTCGGCGCTGCTGAGAACATCTAGAATTTGACTTGTCCCAACACGAACAAAAAATCATATTAGGTCAATTACAATTTTAGGAGGCATACTAAATATCAAATTATATGGGGTATACAACTTAAATACCTTACCCATATTATAAATTACACCTATATTTATTCATATAGCAGACACTTTTCTCCAAACCAACTTCCAGTGAGCACTATTTAGTAGTATAAGCCCACAACTTTGTCACCCAAGGTGACTTACACTGCTAGATACATTACGCACAATGAATCTCTCTTCATGACTCACACTATGAGTGACTGTAGAGTCGCCAATCCAGCTGAGCAGCACGTCTTTTAACTGTGGGAGGAAACCAGAGCACCCAGAAGAATCCCACACAGACATGGGGTGAATATGCAAACTCCACACAGACTGAGCAAGGCTCGAACCCACATCCTCTTGCACCACCCAGGTGCTTTGAGACAGCAGCACTACTTATACTAAAATATTTACATTTATTAATTTAGCTGATGCTTTTCTCCAAAGCGGCAAAGTGTTAATCTATTTACAATCATTTACCCATGGGTAGTTTTACTGGAGCAATTTAGGGTAAAGTACCTTGCTCAAGGGTACTACAGCTGGAGGTGAGGCTCAAACCTGCAACTTTTGGGTCTAAAGGAAGCAGCTCTAACCACTGTGCCCCTATTTATAATGAATTACCAATTTATACCCTATCATTTGAGAGTGAGCACCATGTTCTAGGTATTTTAGGAAGGAGGCAGGAATGGAACAGAGATTCTTTGATTGCAAGGGGGTAACGCTAACCCCTACACTTCTTACTGCCCCATCTACTATGTTTAATAATACAGAACACAGGAGTGGTTTTAATGTGCAACGTGTTTACGTATCATGAACGATGTAACCTACCATAATACTGCTGAGTGTGTCCTGCTGTTGGCACGGTGAAGCGACGCCGTCAGCGCAGCGCCGTAAAACACGGTACAATTCCACCCCGGCCGCCGAGTGCGGCCGTGTCCGCTCCGAGCGCTTGCACCTGCCGGACCGCGACGGCGCCGGCCGCCCTCAAGATTGATTCCGCGGGCCCGTCTGAAATATGGCCTCGAGCACGTGGGGTTGACAGAGAGGAATTGGAACATTTGCAAGCCTGGTAATAAAGGCCTGATAACTCTCCATTTCCACGGCGAGGGTTAATTGCAGCAAAACAGATAAAGTGTAATAAATCGCCGAGCGTAATTGCGAGCGACGCGGCCGTGTCCTGTCCCTCATTCGTCTTGCGCGTTTGAAAAGGATAAGAGGGATAGCGAAGTCTTGCTGAAAAGCGTGTTTGTGTTGTCCGGAGCTTGTCTCGGCGTGAACTGACCGGTGGGCCGTCTGTACCTGTCGTGAACGGACTGAGCGTTGCCGCTCCAGCTGTATTCGGTGATGCTGTGATGCTGTGATTTCCCCCCCCCCCCCCCCACAATCGGGTGGTGGTGTATTTCATTAAAATTGCTCCAGTTGAGAAAAGAGAGAGGGGAAGAAAAAAAAAGTTGTATGGTAGAGAATTGTAAGTTTTACTGAAAAATGGTTTGTAAAAGAAGGAAAATAGATGTAATAACATTAAAAAGGACAGAGTGACGGGTAGTACCGGCGTCCCACAGGCCTTGGGTTCGAATCTGGCTCGGCGTATGTGGAGTTTGCGTTTCCTCCCGCAGTCCAAATACGTGAATTGGTGACTATAAATTGCCTGTAGTGTGTGTGTGGAGTGTGTGTAGCTCTCCTCGCTTTACCCCATGCGCTGTGCTTCCGGGATAGGCTCTGAACCAAGGCGACCCTACACTGCTTATCAATAATGAAACACAGTTATCAATAATGTATAGATGGAATATTACATGTACATTTATTCATTTAGCAGATGCTTTTCTCCAAAGCGATGTATGTCTCAGAGAAAATACAAATTGTGCGTTGTTGTTGTTGTTGTTATTAATAATAACAGTGATGATAATATTGATAATAATGTGATACAGGGGTTAAATTCAGCCATCACCCTTGTGCTGATCACTTCTACAAAACTCCTTCACCCTTTGTACCCAAAAACATGCTGTTACATTTATTCATTTAGTTTCTCCCAAGCGACTTATAATTATTTACCCATTTATAGAGCTGGGTAATTTTACCGGGGTAATTTAGGGTAAGTACCTCTACAGCAGGAGGCGGGAACAAACCTGTGACCTCTGGGTCTCAAGGCAGCAGCTCTAACCACTCTACTACCAGCTGTCCCCACACACGAGGCTATAAGATACCTACTGTAATTGGGCAAGGACCCAAGGAAGAATCGAGATGCTTAGCCGCACCCTCTGAATGTCAACGTCACGCTCGCCTGATTCCGGCAGCGGAAGACGGAGGGCCGGTTCCGGTGACGCGATGCCGGAAAGCAGGGCCGCGTCATCCGGGCTTCCGTCAGCGGGGGGACGCGGCGCCGCGGACGGGCCGGGGACGGGCCGGGGACGAGGGAGCCGGCCGGCGTCGCGCGCCGTAATAAATCGCCGGCGACGTTTTCACCGGAGTCGCATAAACACGTGCCCCGCGCCCACTGAATCATCTGTCCTGTGACTCAGTTTCAATAAGTGAACCACAATTTAGAAGTGGCAAACCGGAGGGGGCATATAGCTATATACCACTTCTCGTGTCACGACCCCCTTCTGTCCTAAGCTGTCCTTTAACAGTCGCTGCTTTATAGTCCTCCCACGCCTCCCTGTCCCAGCTCACCTTCCCCTCTCTCCGCTCTCCGCTCTCCGGCAGTAGACTCTGCACTCTGGCTCTGCGTTCAGCGGGGATTTGACTGTGCGCATGGCTGCTCAGCCTTATTGTATCATTCGTCAGAGAGACACGCTGTTGTTTTAGAGTTCTGCTGGGAGTCCTCTCTGTCTCTGCCCCCCCCGCTTCTTCCTTGTGCTCTTCCTCCATCCCTGCCTTCTATCCCCCCCCCGCTTCCTCCTTGTTCTCTGCCACTGCTTATGTTTGCCCTTCCCTGACACCTCCGCTATCTTCACATCCTCCTGCGCCATCCCCGCTCGCCCCACCCACGCGTCGGGTCCTCACGGTTCTCTCCTTGCCTTCCTGCTGCCGTTCTCATCGGTTCGCGCTCGCAATTTCCCCCCATCCCTCACTTCCTCCGTTTACCTTCTCTCCTACATTCCTGCCTACCACCCCGTTTCGCTGCCTCCCTCCTCCACATTTTCTCCTGTATTCCCGTCACCTCCTTCCACCGTCCTCTTTCTCCACGGTCTCTCCTACGTTCCTCATTGGAATCCTTCACACCCCCTCCTCCCCAATTCCTCCATCTCTCGCAGGCTTCCTCCCGTACGTGGCATGCCTGTTTTTCCTCTTTCCTTGCTTAGTTCTTTTCTCAGGACGTGAAAAATTGGAATCAAACTAGGAAGCCAACCAAGGGCTAATAGGAGAAGATGCTACAAATAAGCCAAACATGAGCTGGAAGTATTGAGAGTTAGTGCAGGTTTTTTTTAACACAATATTCTCCGTGGTGTGTGTGTGTGTGAGAGAGAGAGAAATTCTAGCTGCATCGCATGGGTCGGATTTGTTTATTTGAGCCGCCGGTGACGGCGGGTGCTACAGATACAGCGATCGTGATCGAGTGGGGTCGGCAGAGACTTGCACACTCGAGCGCTGCGGTCCTTTGCATGGAGACGGTGTGCTTTCCCAGACAGTTCCGAAACCAGACAGGGGAGGTCGGTGCTCAGCGTAGCGTCCTTGACACGCTCGGACTCACAACCTGGAGATTAAGGCCAATCTCCATCCATTGGCACAGTCCGTTCTGTTATCTTCATGCTCTTCCAGTCCAATATGTTTCATTTCGGTGTTCCGCCGCTCGGAACAGCGCGGCCAGCTCCGTTCTCGGCAACCTCCGCGTCCGTTAAGGATTAGCAAACCAGTGTAAAATATTTTCAGATAAATATTTTAGTTAAAGTCATTGACCGTTTTCATATGGCTTTCTAAAGTGTACATAAGTGTTACTTTGTTCAACATGACATTGATATATGATTTCCATTTAATATTTATTTGCTAAGAGGTTTCACTGGCTACCAGATTTCATCCGTTCAAAGAGCATCGCTCCCTTTTGACTTGTATATCAGGCTTTACTTTCAGTTTGGTGTGTGTGTGTGTGTGTGTGTGTGTGTGTGAGAGTGAGGTACTGTGCGGAAGGTCCGGAAGATGAATCCAGCCAGTAAGAGTCACTGACTCTTATGGCCACATCCATGCGTTAGCTGGTGAGAATTAGAGCCCCATCTGTAATATTGGTGATAACACTTGATCTGGGAGGACCCTGACCATGGTGTACTTCCAACTCCCCCACCCTCCCCGGGCTCTCCTGGTGGCAGAGAGTGACTTCTCCCACTGACAGATGATCAATGGAGAGGCTGACTTATCTTCATGGGTATTGATACTGAAGAAGAAAAATGCCTGAAGGCTGCATGGCATCAAGGTACCTGCTTGCTGCGCGTGATGATGTATGACTGAGGCTTCTGTGTTTATGGGCGATTGCTTTGACTTGCGTTGGATAGACTGACCCATGTGGCCTTGAAGTGCCTTGGCGCCACTTACTCGGTTCAATCAGCAGTCGTGGCGGGGGGCACAGTCATCCTGAAACTAATTTTCATCCCTTGATGAATGCCAACCAGCTCTTGGTAAAGCAAGCAATGTTCAATCATAGCACTGGAACGTAATGTGAGCCCGGTTGATTATGTTGTGCTTGGTGAGGGTGATGGAATGGGCAGCGGAGGGGAGATGGGCTCGGTGTCTCTGCGACAAGATATTCCCCCCCCCCCCCCCCCCGACTGCCAAGCAAGGCGTACGGAGACATGGCCTGTCTGCGCAGAGCGCACGTCACTGGGGAGCTGAGGGCAGCAGATTCCTGTACCGTTCACTGGCCTCGCTGGAATGATGCTGCTGACAATGACAGTGACAGGGGCTGCACATATGGCAAGGGCAGTGCTCCCAAACCTGAGCAAACAAGTGAAGACACACACAGGTTGAGCCCCCCCCCCCCCCCCCCCACATACAGAACCCCTGAAGTTCAGCATGAAATATTTCTGATGCTCACAATCTAAGACTTGTCGTCAGTTTTTACATCATGCAAAAAACTGCAGGCTGTCATAATATTCCAAATGATTACAAACTGCGTTTATTCGCTCAGGCAGAGTAACGCAAAATGAATCTTTGTTAAATGCATGTAAATTAAACTGTGATCTCTTCTGGTTAAACATGTTCTGAGGGCTTCTAAATTACAGCGAACAAACCCAATAAAAGCAAATTTGTTGAACTGCACAAAGTACGAGTGAATGCGGAATTATGCTAATGCGTCGATCTCGCGTTCCTGAAAATCCCGAGCAAGTTTCTGAAAATAAAGTAACATGTATTGAATCTAATATTTTCATTTACAGGTTGAGGGGAAAACCTTCGGGACTGATGTATCTGTTCGTTGAATTTCATTGCTTCATTACAGCTGAAAGTCGTCCTTTGAACAGACAGGAGTCTTATTCATATGTGCGACAGTCCTAAATTTTAACATAATCATCATGATGATTTATAAAACCAAAAAAAACTGTTAATTCAGTGGGGGGGCACGGTGGTGCAGCAGGTTTGTCCAGGTCCTGCTCTCTGGTGGGTCTGGGGTTCGAGTCCCGCTTGGGGTGCCTTGCGATGGACTGGCGTCCCGTCCTGGGTCCGTCCCCTCCCCCTCCGGCCTTGCGCCCTCTGTTGCCGGGTTAGGCTCCGGCTCACCGCGACCCTGCTTGGGACAAGTGGTTTCAGATTGAGTCGGGGAACAGTCGTGAGTGCAAACATCGCTGGGTTATGCGGATCTGCTACCGGTTATATTTACACGATATGATCGGAAACTGGCATTTTCCTACTCCATGGCAAAGGTAACTGCAGTTGACGTGATCTCGACAGACACCCTGAACCGTGCACCCGTTGGTGACCATGACCTCGTTCGTACGCTGCTCTTACTGTGGCACAAAATAGCGAGAAGCTTGGTTCGTGACAAGACAAGGGTTCCACCACACACCCCTACTCGCCTGCTATTCCCTCGCTCATTTTAATGTATTCATGCGAAGACTGTCATTTACACCAATGCTCCCTAGTCAGTAATAAATGAACCCGTATTGAACTAATTTGCTAAACGGTAGAAAAATCGCGTTCTTTCCACGTGCGGGAGCTCAGTGGCGCAATTTATTTTCCGCTTTTGTGTTTGGATTTCGCGGAGCTCCGACACCTCCTCCTTTTCAAACTGTGATATATCACTCGAATTATTCCAAAAAACAAAAACTGTTATTTGCACTAAAAGTTTACGACTGTGCCCTCAAGCTGTTGATTGATATCTTGAGACTTTCCTCCATGTAAGGCTGGTGGGGAAACGATCCCCTCGCAGCCAGGAGACCGCATCGCTCCAGCTGAATGAATCACTCTTTTATGTGTGAGTACACACATAGCTGGATGATGACCGTTTTTTTTTTTTTTTGTGAACGTACAGATTCTCGATTATGCGTCAGGCTAATAAGTGACGGTGTTCTTTACGCGACGTAGCAACCCTGGGCGACAAAGTGAACGATTCTGGATGTGGTGATTATTATTTTTCTCACCTCACGAGGTGTTATAGGGTTCCGCAAGAAGCCAGTTTCATTTGTCTTTTGAGAAATTAAGTGTAACCCCGGTGACCGAAGATCAGATGGTGCTTCTTTAGCTCAATAGGCCCATTTCAGCTCGGCGAACTTATTCGGGCAAAGCATCCGTTCCACAGCAGAAGGTGCGAGCTGCTTGTCCACTCCTCTGCAGGGCACTCTGGGTACTGCTGAGCTCCTGCAATGCATTACGAAGGAGAAGCGCAGTAGTCGAGGCACCGGTGGACCCCCCCCCCCTTGCATCCGCTCCCTGGGAAGCGCTCTGGCGGGGGGGCTGCCATGTGCCCATCTTACTGTCAGCACCGGACAGCTCCGGCTTCTGTCTCTGGGAGACGCATCCGGCTGTCAGATGACCTGCTAGCACGGCTCTCGCTGCACCCAGCGGTGATAGAAATATGAAATCTGTCAAGTTTATCTCTTTTCAGTCAAAAAGTAAAAAGAAAAAAAATCTGCCTCCCCCCCCCCCAGTTTCGGGAAAGGGTCCGTGGTATTTTTAGGGATCTTATTATGACGCTTTTGTTCGGATGGGAATTTAATTATTTAATAGATTGTACACTTAGATGTATGAGGTCATATAGCGCACATCGTATATTTAGCCCCTGGCGCAATTTCAACCTGGGATTAAAAAGCTCTCGATTGAGAGTTCTAATTTCCACGCTAAGTGTTAACTTAATCTGAAAATTGACTTTCTAAAATCCTAATGCTACTTTAAAGAGAATTTAAAAACTGTTTTGGGTAACTCTGGGGTGAGACATGAGTGTTTTGACAAAACCATTTGACATGGATACCTCCAATCCAGAAGAGAAGTATGGATATGATGATGACAATGATGAAATATGATGCACATTTTATGCAAGGCTGGCATACAGTAGGAGGATGCTGGAGTGACGCACTATAGGAGCTCACTATGGCTTTTCAGCTTGTTTAATCCTTTTTGGAGGCACTTTTTTATCTATGAACCCCTTGGTTTTTAGAGCACTGATCCCCTTTTCTGAAGTGCCTTCAGAAAAGATCAGGCTCCCCTGCATATTCCCCATGAAGATCTGACTAGAGGAAAGGGAGGAAAAACTAAACCCAGGTTTACTCTTATAACTCTCGCATTGTTTGCTATAGATATGGGATGTCTGTGTTGAGTTGCATGTTGGAGGGCCATTCTAACCCAACGTGCTTCAGCGAGGTGACATGTTTAGTACAACCTACATAACAAATGTGTCATTGACAGTTGAACTGAGCGAGGAAATGTTAACAGGCCAGTTCTTGGCTGAAGTTTCTGTGAATTGCAGAACGTTGCTCTTTGGTGCTAGAGGTCTCTGTCATGACCCTACCTTGGCTGTGTTTGTAGGAGAAGGTTATCCTGACCAGGAGAAGTATGGCCCTGCAGCTGTTTTTTTTCCAGGAGACAGAGAGGGAGAAAAACAAGGACCTAAGAAGAAACGCTGAAAGTTTTCGCTTTGTGAAAGTTGCCCTAAATATTTGTCATACAGGTTCTTTTCGATATATAGAACAGAGCCCAGCGTGAAGGACACCTTTGCATTACAGCTAAGATTCCAATGTCATTTCTAATCCGACGAGCCGTGAGCTTCATTACTGCAGAATGTGTAAATGGGCTTATATTGTGTAATCGCTGATGTTCAAAAAAATTAAAATGTCATCAGTGCTCCATAAATAATGACCCGGCAGCACGGATCCCGATGTCGCTGGAGTTGTGGGGGAAAAAAAAGTCGTGCTGAGATTTTTGGGGTGGAGCTTTCAATCACATCAGAGGGGATGGACTGAGCGCTCAATCTAAATCATGGTGTGTGCCGTGGCGTGAGATGGAACGGCTGAGGGACAGACTCCATTTGTCTCCTCTGATCACGGGAAAGTGATTCTAGCAAGCGGAAGGCAGGCTTACGCCTCTTAATGGGCTTACAAAAATTAAAATTCATGCCCGTTTTCAGTCGGCCTCTACGCGTCCCTGGTGTCTGTGTGCACCGCCAGACACTTGGACGGAAACGTTCAACTCCTCTACGACAGTCAGGTTTATCTCGGAAAAACGTGATGATCTGTCCCTTATGAGATCAGTGTCCGTAGAGGGACGGCCTGCATTAAGCAAGAGTCACCTTCCACCCACATTTCCATCTTGGACTGTCTGTCTACGACTCGTGATCCTCTTATACTCTTGGAACGCCTTACCAGTGACGCCGGTCTAATCCGGCCGAAGGGCTTGATCGGCGACCACTTGGGGCGTCACATGGGTAGATTTATTTATTTATTCATTTATTTACTTAGTGTAACGCTGATTCAAATGCCACTTCCTGGCCACTTTGGGAGGTTTCTTCCTCAGCAGCCATCATGACGTGTGTAAGATAAATGGAAGGCCATTGTGTACAACACACACACACACAGTGTTCCACCATTCTTCAAACTGTACTGAGTATGCCAGTCAGAGAGACCTTCACCACCTTAAAGTTTATTTGATCTGACTTTTTGTTTTCCTGTCATGCATTTATTAGCCGTATGTATTAATGTTTACTTTATTATATTGTGTTGTGCTTCGGAGACCCTGCACCGCATTTCTGTGGAAATGCCTTGTAAATGGAGCGATGCAAAAATAATTGAAGCGTATACCTGCATCAACTGTTACTGGCAAAGTGGTATCTTATAGAACAAACAGGAGGCTATGAATAATTATATGTATTAGCATGAGAAAGCTGAAAACTTTAGAGGGTGCCAGTCAACGTTATAGCACATACTGTCTTCCCATGCTGGGCACTATCCAGCTGTCCTTGGAATCGACTCCGCACGCTGAGTCAAGGTCTCTTGTTCTGAATTATACTGCGGAATTTAGCAATAAATGTCATATACCGGATAGGCAGAGATGACCTAAGCACATTGATCATGTCAGTGACAGCATTAATGAAAAATTTGAATTGTAATTCAAGGCGTGCTATATTACAGCCATTTTCAATTTCAAGTGATTAACATTTTTCCAATAATAAGCACCCCGGGGATTATACGCAGGGATACGGCAGTAAATTTGAAAGAGCCAGAACATAATGACGTAACTGAGAGAAAGGAATCTTCTTGCACTTTGCAGCATTTCTGGAAAAGGACCATACGGTCACGCTACTGGCTCGGCAGAGACAGGTAGGTGTCCGACGGAGCAGGTGGTGGAGTAGTTAGAGGTCGCCTAGGCGTCGAAGGACCTGGGTTGGAATCCCACCTAATGCTGCAGCACCCTTGAGCAAGGAAGTTACCCTGAAATGTCAGCATTAATTTACCCTGCTGTATAATTGGGTAAATAATTGTAACCATCTAGGTATACAGGTGTAACATTGTAGGTTGCTTTGGAGAAAGATAGATAAACTATTAATAATAAAAAGACTGAGGATGGACAGTTTGTCTAAATAACTTCCAAGCATGTCCTTGCAGCAATCCTGGAGAAGTGGCCAAATTGTCAAGTTTCTCCATAAATACTCCATAATGCTATTGAGTCATGTTTTTGTATAATACACTGCATGTCTTATTATTCATTCTTCTTTTATGGCACACCCAAAGATTTGCCATTTAGAAGTTATAGTTAACATTCAACTACCCTCCACAGGAATGAAGGGGTTACACCTTTATCAATCAGCTTCAGAGTATCTTCATTAATTTCCTCTTTTGGCTTTTGGGTGGTACCTTTCTTGCTCCTCCAACAAGTGGCCCCTCTTTTATACTATGAAAGGCAGGACCCTTTTTCCTGACATGCTGGAGCTATAAAATATGTTCCTCCATATTTGCAATGTCGTGGAATGTTCCACGATCTTCGAGAAAGCTGCGAGGAGCAGCGGGACCCGTAAGACGAGCCCTCGGGAAGAAGCAGAAAGGAGCACCTTCCCGCACGTGTCTCCGATTATTTCTTCTCAAATGCTTGCACCAGCGCACAACCAAGAACATTTCTTCTCCCTCTCCAGGCCACCTCCTTTATCAGCCATTTCCACCTTGCTGCATGAAGGACAAAATCGGATGATGTGTGTTGAAAGGTTATTTCTGCTCCTTTTAGCTGTGGGAGAGGGGGCGAGGGGGCGAGGGATGGGGGGGTTGTGTCGTCAGGCTAAATTCTGTTGTGCGCTATTACAAGGAGCACTAAAGTTGGGATCCCTGAGGGACATGGCTGATGAGATAGCGGAAGCCTCCATCAATCATCAGATAAAACAGAATCTACGTTGTGTGTTTTTGGCACAACGGGTCTGCTCAACAAGCAGAAAGTTTCCGGAGAAGTTACCAAGAAATTTACCTGGGAAAGGGGTCGTGCCACGTTCGCTTTCCCATCTGTTGTTCTACCGCGGTCCTGTTTTAATGATGATGGTTCATAGTAGGGAGCCCAAGAATAAACACAGCGTTGCAAGGTTATTTTTACTTTTAAAATTCAGCAGTCAAAAAAAAAAAAAAGAGGCATATTTACAACAGCAGACATCTTTTTTTTTTGGTATAATACAATTTGCTTAATTACTTTTAATTCAGTACTTTTCCATTTTATGTAAAATCAAACAAAAAAAAAAAAAAAAAGCTGTTCATGTACAGAAAGTTAAGAGTTGCCTAGACAGAACAACAGCTAAGGCACAGAGTTTCCCTGTGACAGAGGGAACATGGGAATTAAATGATTTTGTGCAACGCTTCCTCAACAAAATATTCCAGCAATGAGAACAATTTTGCATGACACTCTCCGAAAGGGAAATAACTACGAAAGCGAGTCGGCGACGTCCGGATTCCTCGCAGAGCTGTCAGTCTGTCTGAACGAATAACGTATCTCACACATCTTAATATACTAACGTGAGTCTTCAGCCCACGTTTGAATCGCATCGTCTCGTTCCTCGTCAATTAGTATTTACAATATCCCTCAAAACATTTTTTTCCCCCATTACAAAATAGTTGTTATATACATTTTACCCATGTATATCTCTTATGACAAAATAGTTATTTAACACAGTAACTCAGGTATTTCTTCAAAATAAGCGATATTCGGGACAATCGGAGAACGGAGGGCTGCCGCAATCCGAACCGCTTTCGTTGCGGCCTATTGCGGAACTCACCTCCGTTGGACTCTCGGGCATCGCCAACCGCCTCCGAGTTGCTCAGTAACACATCTCTCACACACGTGGGATTACTATCGATTCCCCTGGATAGATGACCTTTACGAAATAACAAGAATGGAAATGAGATGTTTCGTTCAGTTGCCCAGACTCAAAACATGTAAACAGCCCCGCGCAGCTAAATTCTTCCTGGGGCGCGTATCCTTTTGTTGTTCTCTCCGAGCGCGAGATTTTCCCACAGCGAAACGTGAGCGGAGAAAAATGAGGGAGCAGAAAGAGGTTTTGGACTAAGCGAGTCTGATGATTCATTGTGCCGCATCAAAGGATGTTAAGGATGACACAATCAAAAGCCCTCAGACGCATTTACTCCGGTCATTACAACGGTTTCCGCTGTTCACCTGCTAACGGAGATATTTCACACAATGCAAGGAGGGATTCCTTTCTTTTCCCCAAGAATCCCATCCGACAGCGAGGAATGTTCACGAGCTACGAGCGCTCCTCCTCGCTCTCCTGCTCTTGCGGAAATGCTCAGGTTCGCACAACTTCGGTGCTTTACCACACCGCGTTGCTCGCGCCCCCGGGACGCCCCAGCTCCGCGGGAACACGGACTCTCCCGTGTCGCAGTGGGCTCCCGCTGGTTGCTCGTCTGGCCCCCGCGCCCGCACGCAGGATCGCCTACGCTCGGCCTTGCGGCCAGACTTCCCCGAGCTCCGGTCCAAGGGAGGCCGCGAAGCGTGCGGGGGGCGAGCGGGAGCCTGCGTGGCGTGCAGGATGGCATGGGGAACGTGTCGTAGGAAGGGCTAAGCGTCTACTTGCGAGGTCCTCACGCTCTGGATATTTCATGGTTACTGGAGTTTGCCCGTGGGAGAGCGCAGAAAGCCCTGAACCATGTTCTGCCTTCAAACCCATAAAGCTTTGCACGACAAAAATCATGTCATGAAATATACGCAGATTATAGGTTACTGAATAAATACCGGATCTGTGCAGAGCAGATGGGTATGATCGACGCCTACTCTATTCAAGGCACACCTGCTAGAAATACAGCATATGTTTACGCAGAACTATTTAAAGACACTTTATATCTAATTAATAATTTTACCGGTTCAAGGTCAGGTGGCCGACTGAGGTCATACCAAGAATCTTGAGTTTCAGGGACGTATTTGCAGAAGAATCCTTTTTCTTCTCCCTGCCGGTGAGTTCCACCGGCGTCTACAGAGGTGCAGAGCGTAGAGAATCGGCTCCCTCACACCAGCAGAGCGCTGAAAGGTTATCGGTGTTGGAACCAACGACATGACATTTGTCTTTATCAGCTGACAGCTCAGGGCTCCCGCTAACGCCGCAGCCCGTTTCTATCCAACCCGAACCAAATAATTCAAACATACACTGTATCACAGCATCGAAATCGGAGTCACATTCCGGGACCAATGTTCATTTGTAAGAAATTCACAACACAACATTAAACTCCGTGTTATAGGTTTTTTTTTTCTTTTTTTTTCTTTTTTTTTTTTTGCTTGTTACTTGTTTGTTTTTAATTCTGAGATGATGGAACAATTGACATTTTTTCCCCAGCACTTAATTTACATGTGATGTACTCGTGAAACAGCCACTTCAATGACTAGACAAGAATACCTATGCTGACTGGACCACACCGACACAAAGGCATCTGCCTACATACAGAGTTTGGGGCAATGGCCTTTGTAAATAAAGGCAGTTCATTTACAAAAAAATATTCACCAAGCTGCAAAAGCAGCGTGTAGTCATTAGTCATTGACTAAATTATCTGTATTTATATATAAACTTATAAATAAATAGCTAACTTTTTACTCATTCCCTCCATACAGTTACTCCTTTAAAACTTTTCCCTATAGTTCGAAACAAAGGAGTACACAGTAACTAAAATCAAGATCTAAGGATTTTTCTTCCCGGAATACCAGCACAGCTGGCACATCTGCACTTCAAGTTTTGGGCAGTCTGCAAGAATGAAAGAAGAAAAAAAAAAAAATATATATATATATATAAACCCAACCCACTTCTGGAGACTCCTGGCACATTTGGGTTTATGGGTGTAGCACTTCAGTAAAAGGCTGGGTAGACTGCTAACCCATCTACGCACTCCAGACCTCGACGGTCACCAAGAAGTGCTGTGCTATGATCCCGCCACACACCTGTTGCCTGGTTCGTCGAGGCTTGGATCGGAGCTATTTCACTCGATCTGCGTCGCTGTTCTCGGCGTGTGACAGCAAGGCCAAATGGATTCCCTTTTGGTCCGCATATTCAGTGTCCGTTCATTGCTCTTGGGTGCACCAGCTTCGCATTCCCTCTTCCTTTGATTCAGTAGCAAACTCGGATGAGACATTCTGTCATGCTATATTTTTGTCTTATTCAGATACGCGAAATTAAGAATCTTAGAAAAAAAATAAATATCGGAAGGAAAACGGAACAAACCAAAAGAATAACAATCTGAAGACCTAAATTCATTGCTGTCTTTTCTTATGGGATGTTTTCTACCTCATTCATTCAAAAAATAATAAGTGTAATACTGTAATGCTCTTACGTTTACCAGCGATGAGGAAAAAAAATAAAAATTCTTCCATCGAAATATAAAATTAAAACTCAATGTACACAGTAATAGCAGGGGATCCTCCTGGCCGACAGAGGGCGCTACCTGATGCGTCCATCTGCTCGGGGTGGCCCCAGTTGGGATTTGGGATCAGGACTGAGTGAGCTCCACATGGTTTTGCTGCAGGCCTGCATGACGGGACAGGCGCCGGGCCCCGTCGTGCAAACGTCCACCGCGGACCAGGCCTCCCCCACCAGACCGTCCAGCCAGCGCTCCAGCTCGGCACCCGTGAGGGCGGCATTGCGCTTGGCTGCCTCCACCTGGCCCAGGTGTACAGGGATGTTGAGCACCGGGTTCAGGCCGTGGAAGCTCTGCTCCATGTAGCTGTTCTTGGCTGGACCGTTGTGGAGTTTTAGGGCATCGGCTGAGAGAGAGAGAGAGAGAGAGAGAGAGAGAGAGAGAGAGAGAGAGAGAGAGAGAGAGAGAGAGAGAGATTTGCTTTAAGCATTACAGATGGAGAGGCATAATAAGTTTGAAAATGGCCTCCTTCTTATCTGAGGCTTTAATTCCATTTTGTCATGCTGGAATTCAATAAAATAAAACGATCTATGGATGCCCCTGCTTCCTCCATTCTGGTCGACTGCCAGGCCTATAAAAGGCAGGTAAGGCAATATCAATCTGAATGAGAGCTGCACAATACTCCTGACTTCAGTAGAGTTTGGAAACGATGACTAGTTGTTCCTTCTTTTAGTCTTTTCAAAGCCAGACAAGGGGAGGGGAAAAAAAAAAAGAAAAGAAAAAAAAAGATGAGTGCGGGTCCACGGGAAGCAGAGGGTAATGAGCTGAAGGTAAAGATGTAAATTCCACAGCGCTCCTCACACCTACCGCTCAGCTGCGGCCCTCAGTGCGCTCATTGTGTGCCAGTGGCTCGTCTCCCACCTCGCGCCCCCGTGTTACCTGGCACGAGCACGCCTCCGTGTCCGCGTGCTGCAGCGATCCACCAGGCAGACCCGTTTCATCAACTTTTATTAGCTCTGCACGTCAGGGGTACACTTTACACGACACTTCAATGCTGCCCATGGATGTAAACCAGGTAAGGGCTGTTGTAAAGAGGCTCCAAGGCCTCCGGTGTGCAGACGGCGAAGACCGTCTCTCCGCATGTCTGCCGCTGCCACTCGGGCCCTCACGACAGAGCAGTGTTTCGCGGGCCAGCGCCGGGTCGCCAGGGAAACACAAGAGGCCTTTGAGGTCCCAGTAAGTGCGGCACACAAGAAACGTCATTGTTTAAATGAGCAAGAACAAAAAAAAAAAATCTGGCTGTGATTGTACACTGATGTCCACTGGAACAGCTGCCTGACATCTGGATTATGATGACTGGATTATGATACCCACTGGAACAGCTGGCCGCCAGCTGGATTATGTCTTCAGTCTTTGTTGACGCCATTTCTGCATTAAGTAAATGAACTGCACTGCTTGGACTAGATGTAGAGTCTCCCTACAGAGGCCCTCTGTGACACACTAGAAAGGCTACAAAAGCTGAGCTCCCACTGGTATTTGGACATTTATTTTTCTCTCATTGCTTTGGGAGTTTTTTTTTTTTCTTTTTCCTCTCCTCGCTTGCCACTTAGCTTTCTTATGTTTCAAAGCAGCTTTTCTGTCGCAGTGTTTTTCTTCCATCACTTACAATGTAACAGAAATTTTATCATTTCGAGTGTTTGCATTTTCCATTCAGCTTTGTTAGGTTAAACGTACTTTTGACGTTAGTTCGTACTATATGTCAGTTTTTAGAAAAATATTCCACATTCTTGAAATGAACAAATTTTGGCGAATTTTAGCACCGAATATTCCAGTACCTTTTAGGAACTGATGCTTTCTAGAATACTCCGGTACTCTCTAGCAAGCCCTGGTACCTTCTAGAATCTTCCAATGGCTGTAAAGTACCAGACTAAAAGTGACGGCATAGAATAACAACTAATCATAATCAACACAAATACCTACATAACCAAAACTTTGAAAAATTCTGTTGCTTTGTGTTATTGGTGAAGGTGTTCAACTGCTCAGCGCTCTGTGCCACTGTGCCTAACAGAGCTTAATAAACATAAACTGAATTAAAATATGAGTAAAGCAGCGAAAATATATTACCTGATTGGAAACATTTGCCACAAATGACACAATACTCTAATTCCCCTGCTCTTTCATAGTTTATACTCCACTTTTTTCCATAAGCACTTCAATGGTTGTCTTTAAGTGCTTCGGTCTGTTCGACGGGGCCATTAGTCACACGTCTGTAAAATTTGTACTCCAACATCCAGTTATATTATTTTAATTAAAGTATAGCAAATTGATGGATGACTAGACTAAATTAAAACCCAACAAAGCCTGACAAAAGGAGTAGTTTTTCTGCGGTCATTAAAAGGACCCGGTTTTATTTTGATCCGTTCATTCTCCGAGGCTGCTCCTTCCTTTATATTCTTCTGCTTTGCTCTGCGAAATGATCCCACTCGAAAGGCACTCACCAGTCGAGACGAGCGCGCATCGTGCCATTAGGACTGACTTTTTTTTTTTTTTTTTTTTTGGATTGAATCATGAACTGAATAGCAGATTTCAAATTATGCAGGTAATTTCCACACAGACACCTTTAATTGCAGTTCCTGTTGTGCAGCACATTTGAAACGAAACTGGAAAACTGTGGGGGGGGGGGGGGGGTCCGTGTGTTAATGCGCGTGTGTGTAGGACAATATGTGCATTCCTACATACTTTCGTGTGCGTGGGCTGTGCGCTCACCTTGGCGGATGGGCTGATGCTTGCCGTAGGCCAGCGGAGCGATGAGGAAGCGCGTCTCCGCTACGGGGCTCCAGTGGTGCAGTACGCGCACTGTCCACACGCCTGGACGCAGCGGCAGGTTCAGCGGCGGCCTGTAGTGGGTGAACTCGGCGCCGCCATCGATCAGGATGTCGTAGGTTGCGGCGATGACGTTGGTGGGGTCGATCCACACCACCGTCACCGTCACGTTGGGTCCCTTGCCCCACTTCTGCATTCCTATAGGCTCGTCCATCGGTCCCATCAGGCCCCCGAAGTTCCGGAACATCCGCTCTTTGGCATCCCAGTCCGTGCCAATCTGACGTCGAGAAAAAGGCAAACTCATTTCATGAAGAGCACGGACAACAGATACAGCGGCAGTCAAAAGCCTGAGCCCTGAAATTTACCCGAATGCCTCGTTTGTGAAGCTGTTACGCTTTTATTAAGGCGAAGAGGGATGGCTCTCCATAAGAATCCAAATTCTCAAAATATTAAGAGACTTTTTAAAAAAAATTTATTGTATTTACAGAAACTGATAAGGCACAAAACAGTGTGTACGGATTTAATAAAAAAAAAAAAAAAATCTGTGCTATCTATGCTATAGCCAATGGTTGTCCTGTAAGTACTCCAACATTTGACTGGTACTCCAGCTTGGCACACAGTAACTAAATAAAAACTGAACTGGAAAATTTGTACACACTGTTACCAGAGGGGTACTTTCACTTTGCGTATGAACAATGATTACTATAATTCCTTTTGTTCTAAGGTAATACCTTCATTAATGAATACAACGATGCTGTCCCGCTACTCCGCTAAACAAAAAGTCAAGTTCGCAGAAGACGCCCGCATTGTTAGGAACGCGCATTGAGACGTTCCCTGAAGTAGGCTCACCTGAGCTACTAGAGCAGGAAAAAACAGAGAACCTTTAACCCAAAATAAAAATAAAAAAAAAAAAAAAAAAAAAAAAAAAAAAAATTGTGTGATTGCGGCGCAACAAAAGACAGAGCCGATTCATCACTTTTACATTTTCACACACTGCGCCTACTTAATTTCCCAGTTATTATTCAGCGAAGTGCCGAGGTGCCAGGCGAACTGACGGGGCTTTTATGAGCGCGCAACATAAACATTATCGTCCCGGCGATTCCTATTGCTCTGCGCCGCAGAACCGCAAGAACCGTTATTACTGCGATTAACACTCGGACGCAGATGCGGAGAGAGGCCTCCTTTCCGAACCCCCGGCGGATCAGCATCAGACACATGCAATGTAAAAGATCTTGTCAGGTCAATGCGGACGGGTGGACCGCCGCAGCTCCGAGACAGATGGGGCAGCTGGGGCGAGAGTGCTGTCCGAGGCATTAAGAAACTCAAGCCGGGCGACGGCTTTCGAAGCTGATCACCGTCGCGCCGGATGATTAGCAGCATGCCAATCGATGCCTGCCTGTAAGAGCGCTATATAAAGCTGAGCGTGAAGTAAGAGACGGGCTTTATAAATAGGCTCGCATCCGATAAATCGGCACATGCCGACGAACGCGCCACGCAGCATTTCACGCCACGCTTCACGGGCCCGCCCCTGCTTTACGCTCCTGCTCCTTCGTACAGGATCTGGACGACGTGCACCCCAGCGCTCGGCTCCTCCGCCACCGGCCACCAAGGTGATACGGTCAGCTCGTTCTGTCCCTCAGGAGCGCTGAAGCCCTCACTGGGTTCTTGAAGGGTCTCAGAACTCATCTCTTCGAGAAACATTAATCTCCTGTTATCGAGTGCACTTTTCACTCTGAATTATTTGCAGACGTCTGCCAAGTGCACGCACGTAAAGTGAAACTACTCAGATGGACGCGCAAATACGCGCAGGACCCGACGGATGTCGTACGAACAACTGCGAGCATCATATGTAAAAAGCATCGAGGACGATATGTAGGCAGCTATCCATAATCCCATCACATCTCCCAAATATCAGGTGTCTAACCTCTCGCAGGCCTCGACCAGAAGGCAGTAATCCTTGTGCAAGTCAAGACTGGCTATCAGGAATTGTTGCGAGGATTAACGTGCAGCGTCCACGATTCCAGGATGGAACTCGTTCATTCCCGAATTTATCGACCGCGCCGTACGTGGAGATGGCCCTCCACCTCACATTAGAGCATTTCGTAGGCGCGGCCGCAGAAAGGGAGCGTTGGCCCTTGGGTTTGCCGCCGAAACAAAAGCGTGTTTGTAAGACAAGGTGTATTCCTTTGGGTTCGGCTACCACGCGGACTCGAGAACTTGTGGGAATTTCGTATCGGCAAACAGAGGTAATGAGGCTCGAGCGAAGGATTCCACGTGGGGGGAAGCTTATTGCCCTGTGCATAATAGCTTGCCCACCTGGAAGGGTGCCAGGCCATCTCCGGAATTATGGCCTTTTAAATCAGGGAAGTGACTGATCCAAGGTAAAGAAAAGCCTTGGACTGAGTCATGGGCCCGAAGGGAAGTGCCAGAGGTTTGTTTAAGGTCAGAAAACAAAGCTGTCAGAGATGACAGTTACAGCCTCATGCCAAAACAGACCTTCCTTCGCTGGACAGTGCCGTTGCTTACGTAACTGTGCTCTTCATGTCACCGTGAATCACAAATACTGCAAAAATATTGCACCCTTCAGACACTTCAGGTGTGACTGCTGGATACAGCCCGAAAAATAAGAGGCCAAAAAAGGAGAAAGCATCAGCTCCGATATAAAAAAAAAAGTGACATGTTAAATCCCGCGATCGTTCTTTAGAAGCCTATCTAAGGCGCCTTTTAAAAATTCGCCCTCACTCGGGTACTTTCTTTACTGGAGGTTGAGAGACAAGCGGAAATCATGGGCCAAATCAAGGTAGCGGATGCGGCCACGCAAGGAAAGAGCTTCTGAGCTCCTCGGCGATCAACGTGGGCTTAGTGCGCTCTGCTGGGGCCGGCTTCTCCGGTCAACCTGGCGCTCGGCCCTGCTTGGACCGCCCAGTACGGCATCCTTTGCAACCCATCCGGCCAGTCTGATCATCGCGGGCGTAAACAGCTCAAGCCACGGATGAGGTTCATTAGCAGTATGACTTTTATGGCTTCGATGCAACACCCGGTGGTTCTGCTTGGGGCCTTCTACTTGGGTCCTTGTTGGGGAAACATTTCACAAGAGGCCAGAAGGTTCTTCACAGCCCTGCCAAGTGTTGGGAACTCCATCAGTACTCCTTTGCCTCCCTCCCAAGCTCACTCTGAACGGGGCGGAAGCGCTAACATTCACAGCACCGCTTCCCAGCGGCTAAGAGCACATCCGCAGTCGCATCTCAGACCCAGGCAGCCGGTGACGACTTCTGACCAGCGCGTCTCGCACGTGGGCGGCGGCCAACCCCTGACGGACACGCCGCGCCGTCACGTTTCAAACCGCGCAAACAAACATTCTCACCAATCCTTTCCAGATGTCCAGGAGGGCAGACTGCTCGCAGATGGCCAGGTTAATAGGCACAGGATGTCAGTTTCAGCACAGTGGTTCAGCTCAAGATCTCCGAATCCCGCTAATGTGCGTCCAAAGCGGAGGCAGAATATAAATTTCTATAATACATCTGACACTGACATTTCAAATTATTCCGCCTGCCAGGGAGGGTGACTCAAGTGTGAAAAACAACAACGTCTCTCTTCCTTTTCGTTTAATTATTCCAATTTTAGATGCCGTTTCTTGCATGCTAAGGCACCGCTCTTGAAGATGCATTAGGGTGATGGAAGGAAAGATAGGCGGAACGATTTTCATACTAGAATGGCAAGAGATGACAAGAAAGGTCCAGTGCTGAAAGCACAATGAGGATGCATTTCAAACATGCAGATACAAGGAGGGAAAAGTAGTACTTTTCAGCGCGACGGGATTAATTCAGTAATGACAAGTCTTAAAGCGGCGATGTAGACCACACTTAGTAGACCGATGCTATTTTACGTTAGCTTTGTAGATGAGAAATGCTCAAATTTTACACACATTTACATTTTATTTATTTAGCTGACACTTCTCTGCACAATGACTCATGATGTTTAAAGACTTACAATGACTTACCCGTTTATACAACTGGGTAATTTTTATGGAGCAATTCAGGGTAAGTACCCTGGTCAAGGTTACTATAGCAGGAGGTGGAAGCTTTAACCACTAGACCACATACTGCCCCCAATAAAATCTAATACAGTCAGGGTTACGGTCGGACAATGACGAACTCCCAGGCTCTCGTGCTACAATCAACAGAGTGAGGTTACAAAGATCGTTTCTAACGCGTTTACCTCTGCAAACTGCAGCCGGTTGACACCGTTGTTGACCTGGTTGGCCATCTTGAAGACGTTCCTGGGCATGACCCAAGTCTCCAAAGTCTCCAGCTTACTGGTGGCCAAGTTGGTGGCGTGATGCCGCACCAGGTAGCCTTGGAATCGGTCAGACAGGAAGTACAGGTGGACAGACACCGGGTGGCCCATGGGAAAGAACCTGAGAAACACGAACAGAGCGTTTCCACGGGGTTAGGACGCCACGAATAACATATCAGGAGAGAGCAGGGATACGAGACGAGGATCCTTACTCGTCCGGGAACGCCGGATCTGCCCAGGCGTTCACGTAGAGCGTGATCTCAGTGCGGCTGAAACGCCGGGCATCCAGGGTGTGTTTTAACACAACTACCTCCACAGTGGACCCTTGTTCTTTGGCCTTTCGTGTTTAATGCTCGCTGGCAAGGCCGCGGTGAGGTACGGCGCCCCGTCACCGCCCGCCATCGCTGGCCGCCACTCTCTCGCACCCCACCCAGTGCCAGTCACATCCCCAGCCGATGACATCAGGAAACCTGGCACCCCGACCGTCTGGCAGCTTTCAGCACATAAGCCAGAACCCTGGAGTGTGTGAAGTAGACTAGCAAGCACACAAAAAAGGAACCGTCACAGCCAGACGCTCTCCAAAGCAAGAAACTCTCTCCAAGACTTGTAGCATTTGAAAAAGCAGAGGCGGTATTTACATTAGCACCACTGTCATTGCCCAGTTAACAAAAGTAAGCGCACTTACCCGCTAACCGCGCGACTCGGCGACACGCCATGTCTTAAGAGGTCCTATGACTGGTACCACTTCGGTTGCTTAATAACACATTATAAATTAAAGATAAGCGAAAGAGTTGCGAAATTAATAAAAAAATAAGATATTTTCAAATAGTGTGTAGAAATGTTAATGTCCTTTATTTATGATGTTATTATTTAAACGCGAACCGCACCGCGTATTTTATTGGAGGGTCTCGGAGATTTGGTCAAAGACGTGAGCATTAAGAAGCGTACTTCGGATCGCAGCCCCTCCATTGACCGCATACGATGTTAACCAGACAATGACTGTACGTGGAAAGAAAAAAGAAAAGACGTAAACTGCGCTAAGCGCTGTACTATTTGCAGGACACCATGCCTTTTATAATGATTGAAGATCCTAATATGCATGTAAATTAAACAGGCGATGAGAACGCTGACTTTGATACACAGCTGTGCATTCAGGGAGTTAATGTGATTAAATTAGCGATCGACTGACAGCGGTCTTTTGCCGGACAGCAAGCGCCATCCAGCTCCGGCGCGCCTAATCCCGAGCCTGCTTTATCCCTTTGCTAATTCAGTCACGCTGAGCTTCCTACACGACTATGCCTTTTTGCTTAAAACCAAGAGAGCAGCTCGTGCGTCCGCGCCGCCCCGTCGCGTCGCAGAGCCGCAGCGAGGCTGGGCGAAAGGACAGAGCGTCGTGCCGCCCGGCGCCTGGCATGTTGCTACACCGTGACGCTGCTACAGATGGCTGCCCTTCTGGGAGATCTCCAATGAGAGTCGCCGAAGATCCATCCCGCTGCGCCGGCGCTCTGACGGGGCCGCCGTGGTCCGAGGGCCCCGCGCACACAGAATCGTCAAGCAGCCGCGGCGGAAAGGGCCTCGCTCCGTGTCCGGGAGCCCGACGTGTGGTGGTGGTGGGGGGGTGGGGGCTGCCACGAAGACAGATGGACGGAATGCAAGCTGGGGGATGAAGGGGCCGGGGAGGCCTCCCAGAGAGCAGCCCGGAACCCAGAGCCCATCTCCCTCCTTCACACCCGCTCCCCTCAGAGCGCCAGCACTCAGCTCATCTGTATTCCCGGGCAGCCCGAATGCCGCCCGTCCCACCGCAGCTACCCTGACAAGCAGAACAGCAAATATTTACGCCGGTTGCCCCCCTCCTCCCCCAGCCCACCTCCAGCGGCCTCCCTGGGGAAAAGGCGAGCGCACGGGTTGCACAGAACGGATATTCAGCCCTGCCCTTCGGGCTCTCCAGACAGCTGTGAAGGACTCAAGTCTCCGTCTGTACAAAACGGCGTCCTTTCACAGCTGGCCGCCCTAAACACACACACCAGGGGCCCCAAACCACATTTAACAGCGCACACACATCCACACACAGACACGCACTCATGCATTCGCTCAGTTTAAACACGCCGGCCCCATGCCGTTTTAACTCTTGCAACTCAAGCCTGGACGACTTCGCTGTTAGGCAATTCAATTTATATACCGTTGTACATAATATGCGGTACACTCAAGAAGTTCCAAGACTGGCCGCCATCGATGTATGCTCGTTGCCTACAATGGTACGAGAGCTCTACCGTAACCACGGCAGTCTTGGAACTTACTGACTGTACCGCATAGATTGTTTACATCAAGTAAAGTTCACATGTGATCAACCTGCTGGTAACAAAGAGCACAAAGGGGGCTGTGCTCAGCGGGTACTGTGGCCGGCCGGTCGGCCGGCCCCGGGGCTCACCTGCAGCTGGCGTCACCGGGGTCCCCTTGAAGTGAGCCGGCGGCGTGGGAAAGGCCCATGCGGGCGAAGGCGTGGAAGTGGGTGAGCTGAGTGTCGGTCAGGCTGTGCACGCCGTCGGGCTCGTCGAACACGTTTTCCCAGTACGCCTTGTGGCCCGGGGTGTCCGGCGGCATGGCGCCAAACAGGAAGGCATCCAGCTGGTTGACTATCTCCTGGTTGACGCTGGCCTCGAACTTGCGTGCGAAGAAAGTGGGTCTGGCAGTTTGCTGTGGGGCGGGGAGACAGAGGCGGGGAGACGATTGAGAGATAGCGACTACCAAACAGACACGACAGTGTGGCGGATGGAAAGAGTCCCTCCAAGACAGCCTGGAGAAAGTTGAAATTGAGACAGACAGCTTACCGTCATCATATGAAGAACTGTGTTGAAATTTCTCGCCAGATATGTGTGAGTGAAGATAAAAATAAATCAAGGGTGGGGTGTGGTTGGGGGGGGGGGGGGGGGCGCGGCGGCGGCTGTGTGCTATCCCTGGCAGAATATAAGAATTGCATTTATTAGGTTCAGTCCTCTATTCCGCTGTCATCTACAGTGTGTCTGGTTGACAATAACAAGGTTGGGATAAAGAAAAAAGAAAAAAAAGAGGATGTGTGTGACAGAGCCAAATCACTGGTGGGGGAGGGGGGGGGGGGGGGGTACTTTAATGGCTGGCAAGCCCAAAATAGGTGTTTGAGAGGCTGCCTGAAATCTTGAAAAAAGACAGGAAGAATGAAGGAAGGACAGAAAAAGCAACGAGGGATTAACATCAAATTCGGCGAAGGGGGAACTTCAAAGTGTAAATAGAGAAACGCAGCTCAGGACTCCGCTCGTGCGGGAGAGGAAATGACGCGGAGAGACCGCGAGAGCCGTGTCCATCCCGCTCCGCCGATACCCGCCGCGCGTCCCGGGTTAAGGGGCGAGAGCGGCTTAGCGACGCGCCGGGCTGTCGTAGCGAATTTCAAGCATCTTTGTCACATTTGCTTCGTGCCCGCTTCGCAGATCCCCCTGCGAAAAGGGACCGTTATTAATAGGTGATGTGCTCAATTACAGCCGAGCTCTGCGCGGGACCGGCGAGGGCGGGGGCCCCGCTATGATAAATGGCGTCTCTGTGCCCTGGAGCAGCAGTCGCTGGGTCCGTGGTCCTCGGGAGCTCATGAAAACTAGCTGTTGTACGCTGCCCGGCACCTGGAAAAAAACAGCCCTTGTGCGGGAAAGGCATCCCGACCGCGAAACCATCTACCGCGAGCTTTTCCTTGGCACCCGCCGTCCAGCAAATTCCTAGGGTGCGGCGTGAGGTTTACTGACACATACACTGCGAAGAGACCAGATCAAGACTGCCAAAGAAGCCTTCTTCACTGCTCACAGTACCACACACACACACGTTGTCTGAAGCCACTTGTCCCAAGCGGGGTTGCGGCAAACCAGAGCCTAGCCCAGCAACACAGGGCGCAGGGAACACACCCAGGACGGGACGCCAGTCCATCCCAAGGCACCCCAAGCGGGACTCAAACCCCAGACCTGCCAGAGAGCGGGACCCAGCCAAACCCACTGCGCCACCGCACCCCCTGCTGACAGTACTAGCCCTGCTGAATTAATTCAGATGGAATAGAATAAAAAATTTTAAAAAAAAGGACAGTAATGAAGTGTTCATTTCTTTCAATGAACAGAATTCATAACAAAAGGGGGGGGGCAGTGGCACAGTGGTGAAGTGGGTTGGACCGGGCCCTGCTCTCCAGTGGGGTTCGAGTCCCGCTCTGGGTGCCTTGTGATGGACTGGCGTCCCGTCCTGGGTGCGTCCCCTCCCCCTCCGGCCTTGGGCCCTGTGTTGCCGGGTTAGGCTCCGGCTCCGGCTCCCCGTGACCCCAGATGGGACAAGTGGTTTCAGACGATGTGTGAATTCATAACTACTAATTATTCGGATCATCCATACGGCACAATTCGCTATCACATCAACTCCGTTACGTTTGGGCCGATGGTCATCGGCCTCTGCTTACGTATGTATGCAACATCATTTGGTCGTGAAGAGAATTTGGTCTTGCTGGAACTTTCACTGCTTACATTCATTCACTCCGCCGATGCTTTTCTCCAGAGCAACTTACAATTATTTATCTCTTCATACAGCTGAGCATTTTCTTTTTTTTTTTTCCCCCAGCGCAATTTAAGGTTAATACCTTGCTCAAGGGTCCTACAGCTGGAGGTGGGGTTCAAACCTGCGGGTCCAAGGCAGCGGCTCTGAGCTCTACGCCACCAGCCGTCACCCGTTTAAGGCACAGAGCTGTGCTGGGAAAGGCCGTCTTTCAGGAAGCGCACCGCCGCGGCTCCGGTTCGACCGTAAAATATCACGCCACCGTAGCGATCGCCGTGACAGTCAGATGACTCGCATCCACGGGACAGGCAGCCACACCAGCCGACGACGCGCTTCGAACGCTATGAGTGACGCTCGTCGTGATGCGGATCGGTGTTGACGACGACGACCGCTTAAGGCTGAAGTTGGGTTGTGCCACAAAGCGGCGCGGCGTTGCCCCGGGGACCCGCAGCCAACAGCTCCGCTCCAGATCGCTCCACGCTCGCAAAACAGCACTTTGTTTCAAAAGGCGACACGTCACGATGACGCTCTCCACGCTACCCGAGGAAGCGGATTAGGGGCCGTGCGGAACGCCGAGCCCGGGAAAGACGCGATGCTTTGCTGGCTCGACGTTCCAGCGCGTAAAGACGGTCATCGCAACGCTCTCCCTCGCCCTCCCTCGCCGCACGCGTCACGGTGATCGGAATCCTATTGATGAATTACCACCTTCCCGTCGATCCTCTTTAATACACACTGTTAATTACCGATCCCTCACACAGACGTACCTTGGGAGGCTCATCCATCACACAAATCCCAGCTCTCCATCCGGCCAATAATTTCGCAGGGTCGGCCGGGTCCCGCCGAGCTTCAGCTTGTTCCGCTTCGTTTCGGTCGGCGTTACATTTCCCTTACGGCGGGTAAACTCGCGATCGGGATGTAGGTCTATAGTGTCTCGTTTTAGCAGGAGACAATAAAATAATGAGCGACAGCACCGCTAGTGCTTCCCTGCTGTTTATTTCGCACTAGTCAGTCTTAGAGGTTGCCTACCGTGCGTTCGTCGCGCGCTTGTCCATTTTGAAGCGAGCGCTTACACGATCGCTTCGCGATTCCCACGAGAACCCCGTCCGGACCAGGGGAAGCGGCTCACCTGGAAGCGGTGGAAGTCCGGCGGCTTGAAGTCGTTGGGTGAGCAGCCGCACCAGTCCACGATGTGCTTGTACTGGCACTTGCAGCCGAGCTTGCGGTTCCAGTTGGTGATGCGCAGGTTGTTGTCCACCATGCTCCCGCAGTGGGGGCTGTTCTCCAGGACCGTGTGGAAGAACGACTAGGCGGCAGGGAGGAGAGGGGGCGGGTGACGTGCATAAAACGAAGACGGATGTTCTGCAAACTCGGTGCATCCTGCAGACCCGAGACGCGCGGCGACCGCCGCGAAATCCGAAGGCGGCAGAAACCGGAGTGACTTATTGCACTATGAGAGAACCCTTTATAAAAATGCCAGCGACAAATTCTGAAGCGTCGCCGATGACACAGCGGGGCTGTACGTAACGACAGGCCTACGGATGATGCACGATTGTCCCGCCGGGTTACCGGCCAAGTGCGAATTCCAAAGTTGCGCTAGTATTAAAGCACGGGGGGACGACAAACACCCGGATAACGTGCAATCGTCACCGTGCGAGCACTAAAGTCAACTGCGGATACTTTATGCCTGAGCTGCTCTTTATGCAAGAACCTGCGATTTGCAGCGATAGCAGGGCGGGCGACATCGCCACTACGCCTTTCGCGAAGCCCCCCCGTTAGGCTGAAATCACGTTCTGCGGACTCCGTTCGACCGCGCTCGGTCCTGCATCTGCAAAGGCTTCATTCCGTACGTCTGTCACGGGGTGTAGAGCAGCGGTTAGAGCCTTCACCTTGTAATCAAAGGGCGTGGGTTCAAATCCCACTCATACTGTAGTGCCCTTCAGAGAGGTACTCGCCCTGAATAGCTCCAGCAAAAGTTACCCAGCTGGAAAAATGGGTGCGTTATCGTGAGCGGCACGCTATACAAACAAAATGTTGTAAATCTGCCTTAGAAAGGAGTGTTGGCCTCATGAAAAACAGTTCAGCTATTGCCCGCTTATGACAAGTTCACAGATCCGGCATCGTCCCCCCCGTTTATTGCCAGCCGCCCTTCGCCGCTTCCGTGTGTATATGGGCTCAGAGTGGGTGCCGGGAGCAGCCCTCGTGCTGCCGTCTGGGCCTCACCTCAGCGGGGAGCAAGGTGTAGGAGTAGAAGCGCTTCATGCTGGTCACCAGGTCATCCTGGGAGTTGATGACGTAGTCCACGAACATGCGGTTCAGCAGGAACCAGTCGGAGCCCCCGTCCACCGTGACGCCCTCGGGGATCTTGCGGTCGCCCAGCCGCCACATGTGGGTGTCGCACTCGTAGAAGAGCCGGTCCAGGCCTTGTTTGCGTATGAACCTGGGGATGACGGATGCAAAAAGGCAGCTTACCCATAATGTCCTTAGTTTTATGGCAGTGGCATGACATATCACCTTTTCGTGATGCAGGGTCTTTAACTATAGGACAGTAGATAGCTAGTACTTAGAACTCTCTCCCACCGCAGTACTCACGATCGAGGCACTCACCATAAATGGATGGACGGAGGAACCCTGAGCAAGGCCCACCCGAACCCGCTCTCCCGACGGGGCACGGGGGAACCGGAGCCTAACCCGGCACACAAGGCGCAAGGCCGGAGGGGGAGGGGACGCACCCAGGACGGGACGCCAGTCCGTCGCAAGGCACCCCAAGCGGGACTCGAACCCCAGACCCACCGAAGAGCAGGACCTGGACCAACCCACCGAGCCACCGCACCCCCATTACTCACCATAAATAGTGCCAGTAAAAATTATACATCTGATTAATAATAATAAAAATACGACAGCTCCTTGTATACTTGATGTTAGACTACAGGGTATAGATAATTAGCTCTAGAATAAAACAACCTACAAAGAGAACAGACCTCATTCCATACTTAATTTAATTAATGCATTTAGGTGTTACGCTCACATATTACACAGAAGGGACTCGCGCGTTTTGCATTTCTGGTTAAATTGCAATATTTTTTTTTCCATTTAACGAAACATTTCTGGCGAATTTCGCAGAAGAGTTGAGCAAAGGACCCTATGCGGACCCGTCCAAATTCCTTCCGCAAGCCTGCTTCATCCGCTCTCCCGCGCGTCCAAGTGACGGAGCACTAAAGCCGCGTTCGTCGCAGCGCCACGCAGGGCCCAGAGAACCCGAGCGGCACCTCATTAGGAACGCGGGCTGTCCGCGATGGGACGGGCAGCCCGCGCCGGCGGCTCTTTGCTCTCCGACACGGGAAGGTTAATTAAACCGGCCACAGCCGGTCGGACGGCTCCGTCCCCAAGCTGGCTAAAGGGAAGCGGGGCGGAGAAGAATGACTTGGAAAATGTAACACAGCTCCACGTCGCAGTACCAGCGAAGTAGAGCGTCGCTCAATAGTATGAGTACACTTGGTGGAAACGAGTTTTTTGTTACAAAGCATTCGGTTAACACGTCTTCCCAGCTCTCCTGCGGCTATTCCCAGAGATTTAGGACACAGTAGACGGTTGCACCACAATGGAAGGGGGGGGGGAGGGCGACGGTGGGTGGCCAGCTGGTCTAGGTCAATCGGATTTATGTGGCTGTTGACCGCGACCCCCGAAAGGTTCATCTTCTCCAGTTTGCTGTCGACCTGCAGTTTGCTTTTCCTTCTCCTTTGTTGCCACCTGACCGGTTCATCAGCATAAGGGACACCCTTGAAGGCTGTATTTCTTAGATTTATTTGTTCATTTGTAGAACAGTTAGCTTACATCCTTATTATTATACTTCATATATTTATAACGGCTCGTCAATGTGTGTCATATATGGTGACAGTTTTAACCGTAACCTTGTGCTCTAATTTCCCTTCAGCACAGAGTGATATATCACAATAAACTGCACCGTATGTGAATTGCCTTGCCCACGTGTTGAAGTTTGTGAACACATCGCATTTTGGTTGGGGGGGGGGGAATCCCATTTTCCAGCACGTGTACTCAAACTTTTGACTTTGTATCAGCAATGTTAGCTAGTGAGCCGTGCGAGTCATTTCGCGCACGCTGTCATTGCGGCAGTTGAACACATCTTGTACTTTAACAAGATACATTTTCAAGGGTCACGTTTAACTAACACGGGGGGCGCGGTGGTGCAGCGGGTTCGGCCGAGTCCTGCTCTCCGGCGGGTCTGGGGTTCGAGTCCCGCTCGGGGTGCCTTGTGACGGATTGGCGTCCCGTCCTGGGTGCGTCCCCTCCCCCTCCGGTCTTGCGCCCTGTGTTGCCGGGTTAGGCTCCGGCTCCCCGCGACCCCGAATGGGACAAGCGGTTCAGATGGCGTGTGTGATGTTTAACTAAAATCGGCAATGATACGCTCATGAGCCGAATGCACCAAGAGCCACATCACCTGCAGTCACTGGCAACAGGAGCAAAGCATCTACTGAACCAGGCTGCACTTACACGCGTGTAGATTCTCAGTGATATTTTACATCAATCAATTTGGATGTATTCAAAAAAAGTATTCCTGGCATAAATGCAATCAGATCACTTTAGAGACAGTGCTGAAGTACAGTTACTTCATCTGTGAATTCTAATGAAGGACATGTACTCCCCTACAGTCCAACCATTTCATTAATATTACGTAGTCATTTAGGTGACACATTCCCACAAAGCTATTTTAGTTCTGTATACTACACTACTTCACAGTTATTTACTCATTTACAAAACTAGGTAAGTTACTGTACCATTGTAGGGTAAGAGCCTTGATCAAGGGTACAACAGCAACAGCGGGATTGGAACGCGAGTCGTATCAGTGCAAGGTGGCAGCTTCAACCACTACGCCACCCACTGGTGCATTATTGTCATAAAGTCATGAAGATGCTGGCAGGGTGGCACAGCAAGTAGCGCTGCTGTCTCACAGCGCCAGGGTGGTGCAAGAGGACATAGGTTCAATCCCCGCTCAGTCTGTGTGGGTTTCCTCTGGGTGCTCTGGTTTCCTCCCACAGTCCAAAGACATGCTGTTCTGGTTCCCCATAGTGTGTGAGTGACACAGAGTGAGTGTGTTCCACTGATGTATGGATGGGTGACCCATTGTAAGTAGTGTATCTTGCAGTGTAAGTCATCTTGGTGAATAAGGTGTGTGGGCTGATAACTCTATGTAGAGTTCATTGGAAGTCGCTTTATGCCAAATAAATAAATGTAAAAGTAAGACATGTGTTGGTTAGCGCCACAGACTATACATTCAACACATGAAAATGATGCGAACAACGTGCGTCACAGGTTAGATGTGCGGCTGACGTAACGGTTTCGTGTTTTCCGGCCTTCGGGCCCTTCTCGAGCGAGGGCCGAGTTTGCGCTCACCTGGCGTTGTCTCTTCCGTGAGACTTAATGAAGTTCATGTCTCGGTATTTGGACAGGAAGGCCACCAGCTGACTGTTGGTCCTGCAAACGAGGAAACAGCCGTCAGTCACGCTTACCTACGTCCGGCGACCGAGCTCAGAAAAGCCAATTAAAGAGAGGCCATAAGCCATCGCGAGCGGCGCGCTCTGGCCGGGCTTCCCTCCCTTCCTCCCTCGTACGGATCTACTTATTTATTTATTTATATAAGGCGGTTGCGTGCACCGCTACTAAGTTACAGTTTTTCCCCCGTATTTTACGCGCGGATGCGGCCTTTGTGCCGTTTCTCACAATGATGGCGAGCGACCCGCTTGCCGCCGGGTCACGCGCTCGCCCCGCAGACATTTCTCCTCTGCCTTTTTCAAAGGGAAACATTCACAATGGAGTGTTTCGGAAGGCCGGTACGGAGCAGGGAAGAGCCTGCCTGCAAGGCGGGGCCCGTTTTTTTTCGCGAAATGCACATTTTTCTTTCTAAAAGGGCATAAACTCTTAACAAAGGCAGACCGCCACTGAGTGCGTATTACCGTCGTTTCTCCACGGAGGAGCAATTCCTTGGCCGGGGGGGGGGGGGCTCGCTCCGAGATCCCGGCACCGAGCCCACCCGCACCGCCTCTCCGCGCACGCCGATGCGCAAGCTCGCAGTCGGAAGAATCCAGGTCAAGGGGTAGATTTGCCACCTGAGAGGCCTCCATGCGTACCGGTTCCATTTATTCGCCGTCCGCCCCGGGGTGGTGCGGTCAGTTGGGGGGGCGGGGGGGGGGGGTAGAAACCATGCATCCAGGAAATCCTGCACGAATCTGACCGGCTGCGCAGCCCATCCGACATGGGGAAACCTGCTGTAACCCATCGCTCCAGGTTGCGACGGCCGAGAGGAAGACGGAAGCGTCTCGCGCGTTGCTTTGTTTGGCACCGGACGTGAACTTTCGACCTCATTCTTTATAACTCTGATAATAATCTGGTCGAACCCCTGCTTTACTGCGCTCTGGAATCAATAAGGAGCCGCGGAGCTGAGAAATGGAAATCGCGCGCGATTTAATTAACGTCCGCAGCGGTACACTTCCGGGAAAAGTGGTAGTCGCGGCGAGAAGTAATCAATTGGATCCCCCTCCAGGTGTATGAACGTTCTACATTGCCTTTGTCACACGCCGTCCGTCGGATCGTGATGGAGAAAATAATTCTGGAACATATTAAAAAATATTGAAGTTGCAATAAAGGAATATCTCAGAAGACGTACAATAACGCCTCACAATAACGTAATTCTTGTGGCGGACGGACGTTCGATTTATAAATAATGCATTTTTAAATGGGATCATTTGGGTACCGAGCAGCTTGGGTGAACGACGGCCGCGCCGCCGGCTGCCTGCGGATTGGAGCCGATGTCACCTGCGCTCCGGCAGGGGGCGGCGGAGAGCGCGGCCTACGAATCCGGTTCCGGAAGGTCCAAACAGCAGCTGCCGTCGTTACTTATGGAGGGGGAGGGTGAGCGGGACGGTGGGGAAAGCCGCAGAGATCCCCCCGCAGAGAGCTCTGGGATGAAATGGGCACGTGAGCCATCCTTATATCACCTCATACAGAGCTTCGTCCGCCACCCCACCCCAGCCCAGCCCGCTCGACCCCACCCGCCTCACCTCATCCCGCCCCCCCCACCTTCGTGGCCCCGTTTCAGAGGAACCCATGCGGAAGGGCAGACGGAAGTCCAGGGAAAATAATGGGTCTACCCAGGGGGGCCCCGACCGCGACCGCGGAGCACGTTAACCATACCGCGCTCTCCAACTAGAATCCCAGCAACTACTTCGTACATTTATTCGCTTAGCGGACGCTTTACTCCGAAGAGGCTCAAGAGTGCAGAGAAGTGCAGCTCGCCAACAGAGGAAGAGCTTTAGACGCAGACGCGCGATTACTAAAGCACGGCGCGTTTGTCCAATACCGCTTTTCGTTTTTTGCCGGCTCGGGAAGCACGTTCGCATCTATTCGTTTAGCAGACGCTTTTCTTCAAGGCGACGTCGCTCTCAGAGAAAAATACAACGAGCGCATCCCATCATCAACAGAAGGAGCGGCGCGGAGATGACGTCGAGAAATAACGTAGCGCGCGTTTACGGAACCGCGAGGAGGGGGTCCGAAAGAGGCGCGTTCCGAGACTCTTCTGGACCCCGCTGTCGGCACGGGACGCGGCCGGCACCCCCGCGGTCGCGGCCCAGCCGAGCGCGTTTCTGCCCAGGTCCGCGGCTGCGCTAAAAAGCAGAGCGTAACTATCACGGCTGCGGCCTCCATTCGAACATCTTTTCTCATTAGCCGCGCTCGCGTCCCTTGCAATTAGGCTCTTTATAGTAAACCACGTGTAATTACCCCACACTGGGCTGTTTTTAAAGAAACCCGCTCACGAGTTACATCAAACAGAAACTCCAGTTACGACTTCACGCCGATTTCCCCTTTGTTTCCCAAGATGCGGGTCCAGTTTGAACGCGCGTACTCTCAGAACCGTACTGGAAGTGAGGGAAACAGAAAGCGAATATGAAGACATGGTATTTCGAGGGGCACTCCACTAGGCAGCGATCTCGAGATGTGGGGTGGGAAAGAAATAAAAAAAAAAAAAACCCCTCCGAAATTGGTTCCGTATGGAAAAGGAGCCCAAATATACACGTTCTGCACACGTTGCCCCAGTGCAAGGAAGTAATGTGGGAGGCCGGATTCAGACAGCTTCCGAGCCCCTTCCAAGCAGCACACGCTGATGCTGACACACACACACACACACACACACACACACACACACACACATCTGAACTCAGCATGTCGCACCACCGAAAGAGGAAACAAGCAGGTTGAAGTGACTTCCCCCGCAGTATGCTGGGAGATATAAAAAAAAAAAAAAAGAAATGAGACAAGCGAAGGAGAGAGAGCGGTTAGACGCTGCCGTGTATCAACCGCAATTTGCCTGCGTTTACATCCGACAACAGGGCCGACATCGCTCCGCTTCGCCGTTATCCCGCCAGGAGGCACGCTTTGCGGGCTCGCCCTGGCCGCTCCCGTGTCTCCCGCCATCCCGGTAGGTGGGCGGGATTCGCCTTGGCTTCGACAGTAGGCTCGGGCGGAATCCGCCCCCGCCCGAAGCCCGTCGGGGCTGCCGCCGGGCCTAGCCGCGGCTCCCGACGTGGACGTTTTTAATCGAGTCTCGCAGGCTGATACCGCGCCGAGCGGCCGTACATCTCGCAGCCACCAAAAGGAAGTTCTTTTCCGTTACTTCGGGTGTAAAGAGGAAGTCTGGGTGACGACGGGCCTTAAAGCTCCGCTTCAGCAACCCAGTTGCCTTAAGACGAAAGATGTAAATCGTTATTTCAGATACCATATTGCTCCCAATGATCCTGCAAACATGCAACTATGACTCAGCATGATATTCAACGGTGGGTTTTCACTGTGTTTTTTGGAAAGAAAAGCAGTACCAAAACTAGGCTGGGGTAAAATTAGGACAAATGGGGCTTTTGGAGTCAAGGGCAATATTGGTGTTGGCGATAGCCAGCTATGACCGACAATTTTTCCAAACACAAGTTTTATTTGAATGTTGGAACCAGAGAAAAACACCAAATTATGATAATCTACTGTGTTTTCATAAAGCCCACGAAGAAAAACAGGACAATTACCCACCCATGTGGATCGGGATTTAAACACGTGATGGACACACCTGCAAAATCTTTAGCGCTGTAGGCTACAGCCATCAACAGACAGTGGAACAATGGGCAACAGTTTTTTTTGTACCCCCAACAGTCTGAGGATTGGCTGTACCAATTCTTCATTAAATAAATAAATAAATAAATAAATAAATAGATAGGGAGTAAATTTTGGATCTAACTGACAGCCAAAATTTATTTACTAGTACCTCCTGCCTTTTATTTTCCTAAATCATAGGGAAAAACTGACACCATTACCATTACTTAATCACACTCCAGTTGATTGATCATGATCTCCAGTTGGCTGGAGTTGAGCATGGAAACGGAACAGCAGCTTTCCTTTTTTTCCCTTAAAACACTCCGAACCTCAATATATCGACTGAGAACAATTTACTAATCAATTAACCATGTAAACTATTCGATATGCTCACGAGAACAAACACTTTCAGGCCTCTCTTTATTAAGCAATTAACAGCTGCACTGATCTTTACTGTTGACTCGCTGTGAGCGTACAGTAATTCACCATGAGCTGTACAAATAAATGGACCCTCTTCCTAATACAAGAACAAATCCTAATTCCCAGATAACTGATTCCCTCTAGAGAGCAAAGCATAAAAAAAAAAAATTGTAAGAAGAGTGGAGCCAAGCAGAACTGTGAATCCTTTCCCAAACAACAGACGCATATAAAATGTTGATGACTTTCATGCTGTGATTGAAGAGTCTACCTTGGTACCATATAACAGGACATCAGCCCTTTAAAGTGAAATCCCATGCTCCGTGCCCCTTAACACAAATCCCTTTATTGCGTATCTGTTGTGATGAGCTCTGCCAGGGACTCTATAGCCAAAGTAAACAAAAGGGGGTGAACTGGGCATTTCTGGCATGTTCTCTACTCAAGTTGGGCTGCAGAATGAGAATGTCTTATAAGAACTTTATGAACCCGACGGATGCTTCGCCCCGTTAAAACCTTTCTAAGGCATGGACATGGTATCGCCATTTCACTGTGCTAAAGGCCTTCAGACAGTCAACAGCAATGACTGCATATTTGTATTTATATAGACGACCTTATATATTTTTACATAGTATCTGTATGACATGCAGGGTAGGTAGGGTTAGTGTCGTCGGGTTAAAGTGAAATCATGTGACTCGTGATTTTCAGAAGTGGTTCATCATTCCCTTCTTCTGCACATGTCTCTGGACTGCAGAAGGAAACGCACTTAAAATTGGGTAGAACATGCAAACAGACACCGAACTGGATTCAAACCCAGTTCTGACGTCACAGCCCAATCGTATGAAGTGTCGTCTTCTAATGCAGTTCTAGTAATTCCTTCACTTAATAAGAGTTACAGTTATTTTAAGTTCAGGAATAACAACAAGGGCTTTTGCCGTTGATGTAGTCTTGGTCTCGATATTCCATTTATTAGAGATATGACTAAATAAAAATGGGACTTTTGGATGCTTGTTACTTTAAGAATCGGAGACATAGCGGGTAAGCGCCAATATCTCAGGCTGACTTTTTTTTAAGCAACGACACTTTGGTGCGTTTACCTTATATCAGCTGTACAGCACTTTTTTGGGGAACCCTCAAACCCCGGAGACTTTCTATTCTTTCTTTTGGTTACTGTGTAATTGTAAGTTAAACCTTATAAACTAAGCTTTAAAAACTATTTTTTGCAGTGCGTCCTGTTATATAACTGATTAAATGATGCAAGCAGTGAATCAGTGCCTTTATAAACAAAAACCCTTCTACCGCCTTTACATGTAATAAAAGGCCTAGTTTTGGTTTATCAATTGTCTCATATATTTACTAGGTTGATATGAGATTTTTCCCAAATTTCTTAAGTGTGCTCTTTTTAGAGAGCAGAGATACTGGCACTTTGTCACACGCCGAACCTACATGCAGCTCTTACGATCGAACCCTCGGCACACTGGCCTTCCCTCAACCGATTTCATGCGCCATCGCCACACTGCATCCACAGCAACTCTTTTAATGACTGGCTTAAAATGTATATATCTCATCACGGATCCTGCAAAAAAATGCCTTGACCGTCTGCCCGACAACCCTTGGTCTTTTTAATGTTATTTATATTGTCTTTCGTATTTGTTCCGACCTTCCTTCAAATTCTATTTTTATTTGTGATCTTATGCCAAGCTCTGGAAGCACTACATCAGTGGGTCACTAATATGTATGCGCTCTGCATGTCTATCAATGAATATTTGTGCGAAAAAAAAAAAAAAGGAATATGGAATATGTCGTAAAAAGCGAGAGAGCAGCTTCTCAGTATATCCGCAGAGTTAATGTTTCCAAATGTTTTGGCTAGTGGCTGTTCTGTGTGTCACTGATGGTTAATGTATATTGTTTTCTTTGGCCTCTGGCCATCCTATAGAGTAAACCTCTGAGAATTATAACAGCCACAGTCTGCCAGTGTCCCTGCTATAATGAAGGTAAATGTCCACCTCCAAACAGTAGTCCATCCCCGTTTCCTAGTTCCTACCTGATCGGATAGTCAGCAGCACTAAGGTTGATGAAGAAGTCCCAGCTCCAGTCCCTCATGGCCAGCAGGTCCTTCATGCTGCGCAGGTACATGGTCAGCAGACTGGCACCACCCCAGATAGTTGACATACGCCAGGGCGTCACTCGCACGTTAGGGTACTGACTCGCGAGCGCCACCACCTGTCTATGCAGATAGTTTGAACGCTGCAGAGACACAAAGGGAGGAGAGGGTGAGCAGTGGGTTGCAACTTATAAATAAATGATAGAGAGATACAGAGATAGATTGATAGAGATTGTTGGATGGTTGGTTGGTTGGATGGTTGGTTGGATGGATGGTTGGTTGGTTGGATGGATGGTTGGATGGATGGATGGAGTTCCTGGCTAAGTGTGACTGACTAAACACAATACTATGAGTTGAGATGTGTACTATGATCACTATGCTGCTAAAATACAGTGCAGTCTGAAAATATGTGAACCCCTTGTGTCCTGTAGTTTTACTACAAAATGGTTATTTAATGGGAATCAGTCTTTCTCAATTGACAAGTAGGTGTGTATTTATCAATTCCACATGTCGGTTTACAGGAAATCATGTGTGCAGCAGAAAAACAGAAGTAGTGCAGGTGCAAAAAGTAAGTGAACCCCATGTTGCATTGGTTAAACCAGGTGGGTAAGTTGATTAAGGTGTGTAAATCAATCATTTTTCATTTTATAAGTTCAAGATTTAGACTAAGTTTATTTTGATATTTTACACAAGAATGATGAGAAGCCTTTTAGAGTTCACATACTTTCAAGCAGCCCTTGTACATGACCTTGGGATGCTGAGGCGATTCGCACGTATCGCGATCGAGCGAGAGGTACCTCGTCCACGTGGATGTAGTAGAAGTGAGATGTGTGGTAGATGGCTTTGAAGAGGCGTTGGAGTTGGCGCGAGGCACGGCCGTGGATCACCAGCATGAAGGCGATCTTCACGGGAGCAGACGGGGGGCGCTCCAACGAGTTCTCCTCCCACTGCACGTTCACGTTGGCCTTGCCTGAGTATGCAAAGGAGAAACCGGGATGAGCACCGACATGTCAGACAATCAATAAAATCAAGACGATACAAGTTATGTACGACTTTTTCAAACAAACTCGGCGCTCAGGTGGTTATGTCAAAGAAATTTAAAAAAAAAAAAACAAAAAAAAAAAAAAAATCAACCCTGATATACTTGTCCATCACTGTTTTCCATGATCTGCTGGGCAGTGTTGATACAAGACACACGAAAGAGGAAAACGGCTTTTTTGGCTCATATCGAAGAGCAGAAATGAATAACAAGCGACAATTTCTGCAACATGGTCTGTACCGACCACAAATAGCTCAGAGGCGACAAAAGGACAAGCGCAAATCTGTTCGGGCTTCTAAATATGCAGCGTGTATAAATAAAAGCAGTGCCCGCGCGCGCTGGCCACGGCAACCCCTGCAGGTTCTAAACAAGGACAAGGAGGGCACTTTTACTGGCGGTGGGCCGATCTAACGGGGAAATATACAATTACAGTGAGTTCACAGCTCAGCGGTGTCAGGCGGTACGCGTGCCGCTTGGCGGGACGGCACCCGGGCAGATAATGACTATAATTTGTGCGCTCATATAGGGGGTTTGTGATTCCCGGCCCCCGGCGGCCCCCGGCGGCCCCCGGCGACCACCGCGGCACTGTTTTTACAGCCCTGGTGGGGAGCAGCTCCGATGACGGCATCCCTCCCCTACGCCCCTGCTGTGACCCCAGGCCGGGATGCACGAGACGGCACTCCTTGGGGGAGGGTCATTCGCTTCCTTCTGCTACATCTGTCCATCTCCAGCTGGTCGGCTCCCGTACTTTCAGACGGTCTCATATCGGAAGGGGCGAACACCGGCCAACCCACGTTAACGCGATGAGGTCCCAACACCTTCCGGTGCCTATTTGCCCGATGGCGATAATTCTGTTTTATGATCTTCTGTAACAGGTATGATCACTATCTGGGAGACATAATTTGAAAACACGTTTTTTTTTTTTTTTTTTCCTATTTAAAAACTATTACCTCACGGTGTCCACCCCAGCCAGGACACACTTAGTGCACTTCGTATGTGTATATATAGCCTGCGCTGGACAGTTCTGTAGGCGTGGTGAAGATGTCGACTGCTGTGAAAGACACTGCTGAGACTGGAGCACATTTACCGTTAGGCTCAAGCTATGCAAGGAGGCTTCTGTGGGACTGTGTGTGTGTGTGTGTGTGTGTGTGTCAGTACTGCAGTGGGCCAGAGGGCCACCAAGACAAGTGCCTTCAACCTTTTCTCCAACACTCACCTTTCCCACCCCTCTTATTTGCCCGTGCCCGATTCCAGTGAATAATCAATTCGCAGCGGTTTCTCAATTGTTAATATCTGATGCTAATTTTAAATTAATATGCAATACAAAACACGGTAATTTAACTGCAATTACACCTCAGCTGAGTTTTAATAAAAAACAATGACTGACAAAAGCCTATTCCAAAAAAAGAAGAAACTTCTGGAGACATTTTTCAGGAACTTCTGACAACTCACATGACAAGTTGTGTCATGCAAAGCGTAAATATAGCTATAGGCTGTCATTACGCAGTGTACCTCGGGAGCGTCAGCTCTGAGCATCTTAAATGAGGGAATGTTCCGGTAAATGTCACCGCTACGGTGGATCTGTCAGCGTGGTGCAGAATAAGAAGCCGCAGGAGGATCACAAATGAAGGTAAAGAGCCAGAAAGTTGGGAGATGACCAAGCGGACAAAGGCAAACTGCAGTAAAATACTGCGTACTCTTTTTTTTAACGTGCAGATCTGAAGACAAACATAATACCTGTAATACAATCATAAACCGGCGTCACTAGGTTTTAGTCACAGGGTTAGGGTGAAGGATCTGGGTTCGGATCCCTGCTCCTCCTACTGCGACACCCTTGCTCAAGGTAAGGGCCCTGATTCGCGCCAGTAAAAATTACCCAGCTGTATGTATGGGTAAAACACTGTTGAGTATCTTATTACAGAAACGTATAGAAAAGCATCAGCTAAATAAATTAACAACAAATGATGAACAAGAGGAAGCCATAAACCGTCACCTTCACACGTCACAGTATCGACAGTTTGCGAAGAAACAACTTCTAGTTTGCCCATTTCTAACCATCGGTGTAATCTTCTCGTATTATGTAACAGAAACCCCCTTTTTTGGATTGAGCGTAATTTATTGTAAGGCGTAAAAACCGGACAGAACCGCGTCGCCCTGAGCTCGGACGAGCAGAAGACGCGCACATCGCTTGCTGCTCCTTCCCTACAGCGACCTGCATTAAGCATGAAGGACCCATAAAATAACCATAAAGTAAAATACGGTACGTCCCAGAGAACGGGATTAAAAGAGCAGGAGGCTGACCGATTTGCGAAGATCGTTCCTGACGTACGTGGAGGTAGGGCCGGAGGAGAGCAAACGTCTTGGACATCTGCGCGAATCTTCTAAAAGCACAAGTCATCTGCACACTTCCCTTAGTTAGGAACACTGGACCGAGTGCTGAATTTTGAATTTGTTTTGTCTGTTCAATTGAGTATGAGACTCGACGGTCCCTGCCGCGAACGCAGGGTGCGCGTCCCTCCAATGCGCTCGACCAAGCCCGTCTAACCTAAGGACCGGGCAGCATCTTCAAGATGACTTTAAAATTCTAAAGATGGCAAAACGCATCTAACCTCTGCAGCTCTCTGAACGCCACGCGTTTGCGGATACGAATCCAAGTGCGGCCTCGCGCGTTCGGCAGCTCTCCTTGGACTAGAGCAGCGTAGATGCACGTTTTCTACCCTCAGCTCGGGCAGGTGGCTGGATATACGGATGACTGTGAATGTGGAAAAAACGTATTACACTTCATTCGAGGACGCCATACGCAAGAACTACCATTTATATACATTAATGTATTTGTCAACTGATATATCACTTTTGGGGGCGCAGTAGCGCAGCGGGTTTGACCGGGTCCTGCTCTTCGGTGAGTCTGGGGTTCGAGTCCCGTTTGGGGTACCTTGCGATGGACCGGCATCCCGTCCTGGGTGCGTCCCTTCCCCCTCCAGCCTTGGGCCCTGTGTTGCTGGGTTAGGTGGTTTCAGACAATTTGTGTGTGTGTATATATCACTTTCAGCATCAAGACAGGGTTAGGCCATATTTTACATGAACACAAAGGCCAGTGACACTTTGAGGAAATGAAAGTGACATGATGTTAATGGTTCTTCATGTCAGCTGTCACGTAGTACGTCGGTACTATATCGTGTTTAAGTAACTGTTATATCACAAGTCTTAGCAAGATGCCCTGCACATAAAGAGAAGCCTTTCTCCTCTTCCGATGAGTACCTCCAGGTGCTCTGGTTTCCTCCCACAGTCCAAAGACAAGCCGTTCAGGTTCCCCCATAGTGTGTGAGTGACAGAGAGAGAGTGTTCCACTGATGTATGGATAAGTGACCTGTTGTAAGTAGTGTATCTAGTAGTGCAAGTCACCTTGGTCAATAAGGTGTGTGGGCTGATAACACTACATAGAGTTCATTGGAAGTCGCTTTGGAGAAAAGTGTCTGCTAAGTGAATAAATGCAAAGCTAAAAAACTAGTCAGGTTTTCTGTACTGACTTTTTTTTTCTGACAACGGAAATGGAGCAGCTCAGAGAGGAATAAATATTTACCTTCTCGTTTTTTTTTTTTTTTAAGTCAATAGTTAAAACAGGGCTGTCACACTGCTCATTATAAAAGCCTGCTGCAAGTGTGTCTCAGCTAAAGGCCTTTAATACTGAACATATTTACACGGAGCGCCGATGAATGAACAAGGGAGATTGGTGTACAAATAAAACTGAGGGTAACACTAGACGTAGTTAAAGTTTCTTCTTCTCGGTCTGTGACACAGCGCTGTCGGAAGGTTTGGGGGCAGCTGAATTTTCTGACATTAAGAAAGATTTAATTAAATCACATATTTGCCCTGCCCTGCCATGTTTTAACAATTGAGCGAATACACTTAAACAAATATTTACCTTCTCGTCTTTTTTTTCCCGAGCTGCGTTTAAATTAAACGCACTCAGAAACATACTTTAACATGCAAAGCAGCTACGGAAATTTACATAAAGGAAAGCGCAAGATAGGTCTTTTGTTGTTTTTAGGATAACACGCACGAAAAGTAACAAAGGCACCAAAAATAGCTTGTAAATATTCAAAAGCAAACATGAAAACAAAGCCTTTGAATAAATATTTCATGTTATTAAATTCAGTCACATCCTACATTCTAGTAAATTATTTTTTTTTTATGTTCATTTATTTTTTTCCCCCCGCCCGCAAACAAAACAAATGTGTTCATTAGAGAAAAAGAGCATTATACCTAATTGATGCAGTAAATACAGCAAGCCTTCAGAAATCTGGGGACGTGGGACACTCCGCAGCCCCAAAGCAGATGTGTGCTGCAAGTATTTGCCAGTGAGGGACTGTTAACGAGGTTCAGCGCTGAAGTAAAGATAATATCCAGATACCGAAACTGCGCATGTTCTCATTAGGAATAAAGCGAGAAGCATAATCAACTAGACTGCTTGGACAGGAGGCACCTCTCAGTTTCCATACAGCCTGAAACCTCTGGATCTCCACCTGAAGGTCAAGGCCTTGCTGGGATGAGCTACACTGAACACAATTTTTACATTTATTTATGCTTTTCTCCAAAGCAACTTACAACGTTAAGGTCACAATTATTACGTGCTTATAATCATTTACCCATTTATACAGCTGGGTAATTTTACTGGAGCAATTCAGGGTAAGTACCTTGCTCAAGGGTACTACAGCCAGAGGTGGGGCTCAAACCTGCGACCTTTGGGTCTAACCAGTATGCTACCAGCTGTCCCTTTCCCATATATAGAACAGAACTGGACCACAACGACACAGACAGAAATAGCAAAATGAGAAACTGCTAATACATGCAACACAGAAAGGTTACAACAGTTGGTAGAGTTGGTCATGTGGCACTATGAAGTTTTATAAAGTTGTCCGAATCTCGTAAAATTCATTTGGTCTGTTATGCAGGTTGAATACTGAAATTTTGTAGCGCAAGAAAGTTTGACAGCTTAACCGGGGCGCGCGGTGGCACAGCGCCTGGGTGGTGCGAGCAGACGTGGGTTCGATCCCCGCTCAGTCTGTCTGGAGTTGGCATGTTTCTCCCTGTTTCTGCATGGGTTTCCTCCTGGGGCTCTGGTTTCCTCCCACACTCCAAAGACAAGCTGTTCGGGTTCCCCCGTAGTGACAGAGTGTGTTCCACTGATGTACGGCTGAGTGACCCATTGTAAGTAGTGTATCTAGCAGTGTAAGTCACCACGGTGAATAAGGTGTACATTAGGTAAACATTACATAGAGTTCATTGGAAGTTGCTTTGGAGAAAAGCGTCTGCTAAGTGAATAAATATAATCAACCACATATTTGTAAAGGGAGCATCCGCTGTGGACCACAACCGTAAAATACATTTCTTTGCCAGAGTAATCAACATGCATTCGATGTATTTATCAAAAACCGTGTTTGGGATGTAATTTAAAAGGTATATTGAAGAAATCTGGAAGAGTTGAACGAACAGTGTTCCAGTAGGCTTGTATCTTATAACATTCCCAGAATAATGCATCAAGTGACGTTCATTTAACACGCAGCTGAGCTGTCCCCGAAAATATCCCTTAAAGATGTACCGGAGCTGTGTGAATAAACTTAAAATTTTGTTGATGGATGCTGAGAAAGGTGCAAAGACCTTCAGAAAGAGAGTTATACTACTTCCTTCCCTGACATATTAAAAATGCTTACTCTAAAGTATTCCCCCTCAGGCATTTATACCCCAAACACATTTCTAGTGCGCTGGACAAACACCAGCTGAGCGAGTACATCAAGCCTATGCTTCGAACACAAGGCACACAGCATAACCCAGTGTTTAGGGCAGATGTTCATCACACATTTAAAATGTACATTTAAAAAAAAAATGCATTGGAAGACATCCAGCAGTCACATTTCGTATAGTGACAACAGCAAATGGAAATACTTTACTAAGCTGTTAGGGAGTAATGGCAATATCGAAAGACAGATGGGATTCAGGTACTGTATGCATCGTTATTTGCTCATAATCCATCGTGCGGCAGCAGCTCTCTCAAATTACTGGCATGTAGCCACAGCACTATATGAAACCGAAAGCACGTGCCGATCTCGTAGCGAAAGCCCCTGAAAATACTTTCCCCTCTGCCCAACGCGCGGCCTTTCCGCCCTCGGCCGGGTAAGTGCTTCACCTCGAAGGGTTAAGTTCCATAATGAAAATTTCACGGGAGGATTCATCATGATTACCAAGACGTGATCGCAGAAAAAGGAAAAACGCTAAAAACACCATCAGACACTGAGTTTGTGTCTCTGAGTCATGCAGAAGCGCTGATTGAGAATAAACAGGTCAGACTTAAAGGCGTGAGCGAACATATTAACTCTCAAGTCCCGTTCGCGCCGACTGTGGAGGTGGAGGGTTCGTTTTCACGGAACTCGTAACGGGCACCGCGATGCATAACGGGATAGTTTGAAAGCATGAATTCTGCACATTGGTGTATGATGCAAAAAATACACCGGAAAAAGTATATATATATAACTCTTAGAGAGTTCACTGTGAACTTTCCTTCATGTACATACTGTACGTAACACCAATACGTAACTGGTAGCACCTCGAACGCAAGACAATAAAATCTGAGCGATAATGCAAACCACGTCCCGATGAGATTACTGAAGCTGGTGACGATTGAATTATTTTTAGACGTGTGGGGAAAGCAAGCAGCGAGAGGCACCGTAAGCTCAAACAAACATGAAAAATGCAGTGACTCGCAGTGATTGCGCTCAACACAAAGCTGTACAGCGGAACGAGGTACGATGTACCTACCCTCCAGGTGGCAGTAACGAGTGACCTTCTCCGGCATGAGCTGGCCCTCCTTGTGGCGGCAGTACACCTCTGCGATCTGCTGCCGACACTCCTTGGTCTTGGCGCGGGACAGAGCGGAAATAGCCTCCTTGCCTGCAATCTCGCACTTGGGAGGCTGGTTGTACTGGATCTCTTGGCCAGTGTTGGCTGTCCTCTTGCTCTGCTGGACGGGGTGGCTGCGGTCATCCTCCTGATGCGAGCGATGCGCCTGGGCCGTGCTGGGAGTCCTTCGATGACTAGCGTGCGTGCGGTTGAAGCCAAGCGATACCGGTGCCGCACCCTTGGCCAGGTCGTACTGGATGACCTCGTTGGAGCCCTTGAGAGGGCTCTGCTCGGCCAGCGCCTTCTCCTTTAGCCGCTCCTTGTGCTTGCCGGCCATCTGCCTCTGTGGCTGGGATCGCGCCCCAAAGTTACTGTTGTCAATGTTCTCAAAGTCTTTGGGCACAGAGTTCTCGTTGTTGCTGTCAACTCGTACTTTCTCCTTTGGCCGGTGCGAGCGGAAGCCATCCTGCAGAGGCGAAACAGGTTATCGCTGCACTTTTACACACATTACATGTAAAAGAAGAGCATCAATCCATCTAGGCAACAATGGGACGAAATCTGACTTCTGCGTTTGCACGTTCACCCCATGTTCACGTGGGGTTCCTCATGTAGCCAAAGGACATGCATTTCAAGCCAACTGGCAACTCAACGTTGCCGTAGTATCTGAACGTGTGAGTCAACGGGTGTGCGTCGCTGTCCTGTAATGGACCGATGTCCCATTTAGGCTGCACTCTGCCTTAAGCGCTAAGCTTCCTGGATAGGCTCCAGATCACCACAACCCTAAACCGCAAAATCGTTATTTATAATGGATGAAAGCACGGATGGAAGGACGGACGGACGATACTAAAGCAAGTCAGCATCTTGCTTATGCAAGTAGCACTTGGGTGCTCTCCTGACACCTAAAACATCATCGACCCCCCAGCAGCCCCAGCAGAAATGCTGGAATGAGGTGCACATTGCAGCCAAGCAACAGACAAAACGTCTAACAGAAAACAATCAACAAGCATGAAATTAAGTACACAAGGCCTTTACGACGTCGAATCTAGAGTTTGGCTCGGCTCGATGTTTTGTCCAATCTCGTCCGATGAGAGAGATTCTAATTAAGTTCCGTAATGGATTACCTGAGGACGAACGCAAAAGGAGGGAAGCGTGCGGTATTCATAAGCGGCTTGGACGACCGACCGTCTCCGGATCGGCCGGCACCGTGGCGGAGACGGTAAGATGCCGTGCGGACGGGAGGATGTGTGCTTGGGGAGGAGGAACCGCAAGGCAGAGGAACGGTGACATGTGGGGCAAAGCAGCCTCTCGCACCACCTCTGCTTCGATGGGCGGACGAGAAAGGCTGTCAAGCAAAGGCTGCGCGGGGAAACACCGCATTCAAAGAGATGAAGCGAGGAAGCGAAGCAGAGGGCGATACTCTGCTGTATGTATATTCTTGTTTAGATCAGCATTGGGCTTTGCCGTTTGCTCCACTCCCCCACCCACCCACGCAGGCTCCTACAGCGCTCGTTTCCTGCGGAGCCGGCGCCCCGGTCCTAACCCTACCCAAGTGTTTCCTCTTCTAGACCTGGCCCAGCCTCACGGCAGCAGACGCCTCGCTCCACCCGTCTGTTGAATACCGTCCTTCCACATTTACCGCACCCGAGGGAGTAAATGGATCCCGCCATTAACCGTGCACGTACCAACATGTGGGCGGCACAGCAGGTAGCGCCGGGGCCTCGCAGCTCCTGGGATATGGTTTCGAATCCGGCTTTGGCGGACCGCGTCCATACCCTTCCTTACCTCGGAGTCCACGGGTGGCCACCAAGAGTTAACTGCGACGCAGCGGCACTGACCCGACCAACCTACATGTGCCTCTCAGTCCTTCCCCAAACTAGTTTCAGGTTCTGATTTCTAACTTCACACAAACTCAAAATTCTGACGGATCCGGAAAATCTCGTTTCCAGCGCTCTTAACGTCGCGCGGATTCCGGCATTTCCTGCGGCGCTTTTGATTCATGCGCAGTCTGTCTGTGCCGCACTCCTCAGGTGCGACGAGTTCCACGCCCACAAAACGAGCGGCGAAGCGCGAAGATCTCGGGCGGCTGGGGAGATACTTTGCGCCTAATGAGTCCATCAAGCACGGCGCTGCGGTAAGTGATTCTCGCTCCTCGCACATTATTCCGAACGCAACATCGCTTAAACCGACGACAATTAGACATTCAATTTAACACGTGAAGTGAATGACAAACCCCATTCCCGTCCGTCTGAACCCGAACCCACATCATTTCCCCAAAACCAATTGGCTGAATTGCTTTAGTCATCAATTACGAAATTCTTGACCGGGCATAAACCTTGCAAACGTGAGCTTCTCGATCACTTAACGCAGGAGCCCGAGAGTCCTGAATGGAAGTAGGACGAGTGACTGCGGTGACAAGCGGGCAGCAGGTGGCGCAGTGGTTAGTGCTGCCGCCTTGCACTCGAAGGAACCGGGTTAATATCCCACATCCTGCTGTAGTACCGTCACGGACCCTGAATTGCTGCAGTAAAAAACACCCAGTGTGTAAATGGGTGAAAAACTGTTAACAAGTGAATGCTAAGTTGCTTTGTGGGGCGCAGTGGGTTGGACCAGGTCTTGCTCGCCGGTGGGTCTGGGGTTCGAATCCCGCTTGGGGTGCCTTGCAATGGACTGGCGTCCCATCCTCGGTGTGTCCCCTCCCCCTCCAGCCTTGCGCCCTGTGTTGCTGGGTTTGGCTCCGGTTCCCCGTGACCCCGTACGGGACAAGCGGTTCAGAAAGTGTCTAAGGTGCTTTGGGGGGCGCAGTGGGTTGGACCAGGTCCTGCTCTCCGATGGCTCTGGGGTTCGAGTCCCGCTAGGGGTGCCTTGCGATGGACTGGCGTGCCGTCCTGGGTGCGTCCCCTCCCCCGTCCAGCCTTTCGCCCCGTGTTGCCGGGTTAGGCTCCGGCTCCCCGTGACCCCGCCTAAGACGGTGTGTGTGCGTGCGTGCGCGCGCAAGTCGCTTCGGAGAAAAGAGCGTAAGCGCAGGTGGAAGCACAGAGGAACAGGAAGGAGCCACGATGAAGAGAGGAAGCGCATCGGCAGGGACGTGCTCGGAAACGCACACACGCACGCACACTCGCCCGCTTTTCTCTTCTATCACGCAAAGCGGTAGAAGAAACGGCCCCGGCAGTCCTTCCTTCCGCAAGCGCCGCGCCCCGACGGCGCCTCAATTAACATTCGTGTCCGGTGAAGAAGCAACACATTTCACAGCGGCGAGTTATACTGCTATGGATTAACTTTGAATTCCAGTCACAGTGAAAACGGTGCTAGTAAAAAAAGAAAAAAAAAAAAAAAAAAAGTAAGAGGGTGTGCAAGTCTTTTTTTTTTCCCTTCACCACTTCGCCCCTGTGCTCTTCCCCGCTTCGACCTGGTCCATTTTAAAGTCCTGTGGTAGGGGCTCTTTAATCTCCTGTCTGCTCAGTGCTCTATAGGGACAAAAAAGGGGCTTTTAAGAGGAAATTACAGTGCGTAGAATTAATAGCTTGAGAAACCACTGGAGGTGAGGTAGTCTGGCAGAGCGCAGACTATTGATCGCTCGCAGGGATCTGTCTTTTCCCAGAGTGCTTCGGGAGCCCGGCTCCGAGCGGCCCTGGCGCACGAACCCCCGTCGCTCTCCCTCCGCTCAGCGAGCTGGGGTGGGGTGGGGTGGGGGTGGGTAAGGGGGCAAGCAACCCCACCATCCATCACGGACAGGGGTGCACCGCCGACCGGCTTCCGCACTCATATTTTACCCCCCCCAACCCCACCCCCCCAGCATTTCCCTTCCCACTCTTTCCCCAACCCCTTGGTACCGTTCGAGAAGCGCCACAGATTATTTTCACCAAGTCTCATTTTCAGGCCCATTCCCACAGGGCTCGGGCTCAGATAAATCACACCACAGATAAAACACTTCAGCAAAACACCACAACCGCAGCGCCTCTCGCAGGGGGTGGGGTGGGGTGGGGGGGGAGCCGCTCACAGGGCTCTAATGCTGCACGCCCTCCCTGCGTGGCGGCCGGTTTGATTTGAGCGCTCCCCCGGGGATCGGTGCGGGGAAGGGGGGGCGTGGCTAACAGCTGTCACTCAGGTGCAGGGGGCGGAGCTCTCGAGGAACGCCCGACACAGCCGCCAGAGAAGGACGGCCGTCCTTCGTGGGGCTTTGCGGTCGCACCCACGGCACCTCGGAAAGAAAACGTCGGCGATCCTTTTGTCCACTTGTTAAAAAACACGTCAATTTACATATCGTACAGTTTAGCGTTACCTCTTTACAAAAAGGCCTTTCTTCTTACATTGTGTTCTGGTCAAGTTTGACCCATTTACATAGCGTATCACAAATATGGTTTATTTCACCTGGTTACCGTAAGGCTTCGCGACATCCTTCGTACCAGGTATCTGGAGAGAAAAAAAAAATAACGATCGCCAGTGTCACACGTTTGATGCTAATTTTGTACATCTTTGACGTGTCTTGCGAGATCTGACCGACGGCAGGAAATGAATGGGTGAAACTACAATAAAGAGAAAAGAGTGTCACGCGCCAGATCTGGGACTTTTCTCTCTCTCTCTCACACGCACACAGAGCGGCATCATTTCAGCTAAATGTCGTCTACAAGCCACAAACTCCACAAAGAAGTGCAGAACTTGTGAGACTGACTTGGATAGAAGTCGCTTGAAAGCGGTGACGCAACCCGAGTTAGTTGACCATCCGTCCTTTGCGCCGTTTCATAAACGATGACGGAGAGCTGCCCGATTCTGGTCAGGAAGACCAAAAATAGAAAGCTGTCTTTCTAACACAGCACAAGGGTTAAACAAACCGCGAGCCCACTTCCTTAACCGCTGGAGTGTTTGCCAGCTCAGCGGCAATAAAGAGTATCTCCCGTTGACCTCCGAGAGCTTCATTATTATTTGATGGGAAATAAATGGCCGCAGGGCAGCCGGTGCCGCCTGCCCGCGTCACGGCGGCAGCTGACGCCTCGCCGGGACCAGATGCGCGCAGCCCGCTCTCCTCGTTGTCCCCAAAGCCCCCCTGCAATCTGCTGTCTGTGAATATATTCAACAACAAGCGGCGGCGAAGGAAGCGCGAGAGCTGACCTTTGCGCCGCATCTACGGACAAGAGACGTCGAGAGCTCGCCAAAACTTTGCGCAAACAAAGCGGCGTAGATGGCGAACAATAGGACCGCCCTAGCCCCCCCCCCGAGAAACCCACCGGGGTCAGTATGCGGACGGCTCAAGGAGCCCGGCGACACGTGGCGCAGCGGTGACGTCGCACGCCTGGCGTGACCTCCAGATCCAGGCACCCCGCTGCCACCTGGCTTCCTTCACACAACCTTGGCTGGCCTGGTCATCCGGCTAATCGCAGCAATCCAAGGGCCTCGGAGCTGGCCGCCCCCCCCCCCAAACGGGATCCCCCACCCCGAATAGCCGGCCTTGTGCCGGACGTGACGGCTGCTGCCTGAGGAATAAACGCTGCCAGGAAGCCAGAGGATGATGCTTTGAAGGCGCACGTGCACTCGAGATCTCAGCGGTTCCGGCATGGGCCGTTCACGCCAGGAACGCTTCTACGAGCTACGCAGCTAGCGACCTTTCCGCTACCTTTGACCTCCGGGACCTCGTATCAATGAATCAATGCATAATTAAAGTTTAAACGCAAATGTCGAATTCAAGCCGGGCTTCATGCATCATCCCTCAGCTTTAACGATCCGTACAAGATGCCGTGTGAAGCGCCGGGGGAGGGGGAGGGGAAGGGCCCGCCCGGCGCTCTTTGTCACCGACTGTGGGAATGTGGGCCGGACGGCGGCCGCGGTCAATGAGCCTCCGGGCTTTGGTATGCGAGGAGGGCTGACGCCGTGCACCCTTTGCCCGGCTTTTCACAACACGGCTGAATGGAAACCTGTCAGTCACGGGGTCTGTGGTTTTGGGATCCATTGTCACCGAAAGCCCCCGTCCCCAAGCCACGGAGACAGCGCTGACACCAACCCCCCCCCATGCACGCTCACAAAGGGAGGAAATAAGGCAACACAGTTCAGCTCTCTCCTTTCCCATCTCCATCTGATCACACGATCCGAGACAGGCTGGCGTCCGGTTCGGGGTGCACCCCTCACTAGCCTAGTGCCGTCTGCTTTCAGGATAGGCTCCGGACCACCGTGACCCTGCCTTGGACAATGGACTCAAATCGATCGCACACACTAATGATCGTGAGTGAGATCAGCTGAGTCATCATAGTACAAATGGACAATGGACTATCAAAATTTAATTCAGTACAAATGGAAAGCCTGGAATCCCCCTGATGATATAAAATTGATATATATATATATATTAAATAAACTTTCCTGTTGAACCCCTGCTGTGTGGGGAGAACTAATCGGGACCGGATACCTCAAAGACAGCGAAGGGAATGAGACTCTTGCACTAATTCCAGCATATATGTCACATTATGATAGTATTTACTTGAGTGGCTAAGGGCTCTGTCGTGGTTTCTGAGAAATGGCTCGCAGTTGATTATGAGCTTAAAAATAGCCCGTTTTCACAGAGCAAGGCCACTTCCAAAAATATTCAGCTAAAAAAATTAATTAAAAAAAAAGACTGGGCTGCTTTTCCTGTATTTGGAAAGAAAAAAGTTTTGTTGCAATAAAATATGAAATATGCAGGACAATCATGACATAAGCAAAAAAAAAAAACAAAAAAAAAAAAAAGCCATTCCTGTATAACGACCTCCTTCAAAAGCCGGTTTTAAGGCAGGCGCGTCAATTGAGAAACAGGAATAACCTGACTACCACAAAGATAGAAACCAAGATACAGGAATGACTCACCCAAGGGGTTTCACCATGTCAAGATTTTATAATAAGACTTTTTTTTTTTTTTTTTTTTTAAAAGAGTAAGAGGATATTTTTAGTGCAGTGGGATTTTCTCATCTCTTAGCAATCAGGTCCTAACCCATGTGACACACAGTATGTGTCAGACACTGTACCGGCGACGCTCCAGATTTTACCATAGCTGCTCGTTCACTGGTCACTCAAAGGCACCGAAATTGAAACCGAAACACACGACACGTCTATTGTTCGCTGCACAGAATCACAAGAAAACACGCATGTATTAGAACTCCTGGGAAGTGCAGGCAAAGCACCCGGTCCTCTTTTACACCAACAAATAAGCGGGCCTGGACACACAAGGCAGCAGCCCTTTACCAGGGTGAGTACAGTACTGCGCGGCACTGATGTTTCCCTTCCTACTCTATAGAGTAGCTTAAACCGAGAGAACACACACACACACACACACACACACACACACACACACACACAGCCAACCCCAGGCCCTCCTCCCCCCACGAAAGGTTTTTTTTGGGTCAGCTTTGTGCCGTCATCTCTAAGGCAGGAGGACGGGGCGTGGAGGGCAGGGGGGAGCGGAGGAGCGGAGGAGCGCCGACGTTACCGTGTGCTCATGCCAGCACACGTGAAGGGGCTGTCCTAAGTCACCCTGCAGTTCCCACGTGGGAGCGCACGTCTTACTCCGTGTCACTGCCCATTAGCGCCCAGCGTTCCCGGCGCAGGCTTTAGCGTGATCCCGGAAACCGATCTCTAATCTGCACTTGGGAGAGCTCAGGTCACAACCAAGCAAAATCATATATATAGATATATCTATATATACTGGCTGCTTAGTAGAAACCCAGTTCCTCCTCTCAATGAGTTCTACACAGCTTTAGATTTCCACGATTTACAAGCTTACACAGATGGATTTCTTTCCTGGAGACCGAGCAACCTATTTAAGGGTACACCAGAAGGGCCCCTGCTGCGAGCAGCCTTTTGGTCACAAGTTCATGTTCTTTTGTATCCACTGTGACAACATGCTGCTGTTGCAGCAAAGTGTATTACTTAACTGGTCTGAAGTACATCTTCAAGCTACTCCAGCAGTTTTGTTCTTCTCGTACCGTTTGCCGAGTTGCCTTTAAGCAGCCTGCAGAACATTATCCGGTACTTCGCTCTGCGATCGATATTGTGCCGAGTAATAATTGTTTTCTCTTTATGGGTTTTACTGTTGCGTACGATGCCACCGCCGCACACGCGACTCTGCCACGCTAATACTGTAGCAATGCTCCGATCCATATTCGTGCCCGTTTCCATCACGTACCCTCCGATAGCGTGGTGCTCCACTGGACAGGGCTCAACGAGATGCTGGTAAAAAGAGAAGGCTGTGCCATTTCCGTCCCTTGCCATTCCAGCCAGGTGTCCTTCCCTCGCCCCCATCCAACTACCCAGGCAATGCTTGTTACATTAGGCACATCGAGAAGGGAGGGGTGATCGGGGGGGCGCGGTGGTGCAGCGGGCTTGGCCGGGCTATGCTTTCTGGCAGGCCTGGGGTTTGAGTCCCGCTTGGGGTGCCTTGTGATGGACTGGCATCCTGTCCTGGGTGTGTCCCCTCCCCCTCCAGCCTTGCGCCCTGTGTTGCCGGGTTAGGCTCCGGTTCACTGCGACCCTGCTCGGGACAAGCGACTGCAGACTGTGTGTGTGAGAAGGGAGGGGTGCGTGCCATGGCATTACAGATGGTAAAAAGAAGGCCATATTTAGCTCCTTAGAGAAGGTGGCACAAAATGGATTTACTTGTTAATACAATTCAGAAGAAAAAAAAATCCCTCATGCTAAAAAGTTCTGGTGAGCAGCTTCTAGCGATTTTGGGACAATTATATGAGTCATGCAGACAGGAAGGACAGCGCAGAAGGACATGGGACCATCAGCTGGCCTTTAGGTAACAACTGCACGAGGGAGAAGCCTGGGTTCGGCCAAGGACCTGGCCCAGGGATGGTTACAACGGTGGAGTGTCTGAGCGCACGTGAGCCCGCAATTTGAAGAAACACATTCTGGTTCTCCCCTTGGACAGCACCACAAGAGACACACAACTGCTGCCAAAGGGTGAGGCCATGCTCATCCTTTGCATCAGCTGATGGAACAAGAAGAGCAGATGGAGCTCTGCAGGTTGCATGGGGTAACGAGGAACATGGACATAGATGGAGCAGGGTGAACACAGAACGGTCAGCCTTTCCAGCCAGCAGTGTGATCTCGAGAATTCTGCCCTTTAATGGTTCTGATCTGACCAGATGTGGGTTAGAAGATTTGAATGGCACTGTGAGGTTCAAGTGTTTCTCATGGAGCCGAAGTTCACTGCCGAGGACGTGTTAACTCATTTCTTAGGCTGGCAGGCCTTTCAGAGTCTGCTTCTCCGTCGTACTCCCAAAGAATTGGTATCTACAGTGTTACATCTTGAAAGATGGTTCACAAAAAAAGAGTGAACCATGGATAAATAGAAGGATGGATATATGGATGGATCAATGGATATACAGTACCGATTAAAAGTTGGAGTACGTCTAGGGACTGGGTAACCTGGCCGATATTTGTATGGGCTGAAATAGGGAGAAAAGCAAAAGCGAAGCAACCCAAAAGGGTTCTATATTTATGGCGACTGCTGCAGAAGACCTGGGAAGAAATGGTGGTTCATCTACTGATCAAACTTCAGGAGCAAATGTGTCGGTTTCCAGCAAGTGTACTCAAACTTTTGAACGAGTGGAGAGATGCCTCCGTTATGCTAACCTGGTCGGGGCTGGGGAGGTACAGAGTTTCATCTGTGGAGTTCCCTCCCCCGTTCTCAGATGGCTCGCTGCAATCCCGCATGTGGCAATGGTGCACATGACTAATGGAAACATGTCTGTCTGACCAGTCTGCCCTGGCAGAAATTGGTCTCAAGCATAAACATTTCACAATACCTGCTGCCAGAGGCTTACCGAACGCTGTATTTTCAGAACTGAGACATGACGTGTAGGTAACATGAAAATACATTAACGGTTTGTCACTCATCCACTTCAGTATGTCTGAATAGGTCATTAAAAGGGCGTAAAGCAATATATTGAGTGTGACTGCAGAATGCAGATGTGCTTTGATTATTCTGACATTTCTCACTTTCACCAGGTGTACACCTCTTCATGTGTCATGTCTCCCCCCCACTGGAACGCGCCACCTGTCAATTCAAGCAGGCTTCTTTTGACAGCTCCGATGGTCCAGAACAGAGCCGCATTGATGGCCGATAGATCTCCAGCATCAGAGAGAGAACCATTCCACGCGCATCAATAAATCAGGGGTTGCCATCATAAATCTCACACCAGATCAATGGTCCACCTTACCAACCACTCAAGGTTGCTGTCCAACATACACGCAAAACAACGGCAGTCTGAACCCCTTACGGTTTATGCCAGTACACTATACATAAGCAAGCAAGTGTAAACACATTATGGAGCTTGACACTTCTTGACAAAGGTAATGCCAGCTTGCACTCAAATGCACTTGGGGGTTTGCAAACTTCTTTCATGGACTGAATCCAAGCTTCCCTCACAGTCTTCTTGCTTCACCCTTCTTGTTGCCATTTCCTTGGTATCGTTATACCTCTTCCTGGGATTAACGCTGCGTTACTTCCAACTTGAGGAACTCTTACCTCCTCTAGACAGTCAAGTTCAATCATCTCCTTGGTGCTCTGTCATGTATGTGAGGCCAAGGTTGACATGACGTTCGGCGCAGTTGCGGACACTCACGAGCTGTAAGAAACCGATCAGCTGAAAACAGTGATAGCGGTTTCGACTCCCGCTTCTGATTGCAACGTTTGCAGTTTCCATAGAACCCACACACACACACACACATTTTCAGAACCGCTTGTCCCATACGGGGTCACGGGGAACCGGAGCCCACCCGGCAACACAGGGCGTAAGGCCGGAGGGGGAGGGGACACACCCAGGACGGGACGCCAGTCCGTAGCAAGGCACCCCAAGCGGGACTCGAACCCCAGACCCACCGGAGAGCAGGACTGTGGTTCAACCCACTGCACCATCGCACCCCCCTCCATAGAACCCATAATTAACTATTCCTGTTCTCAAAAATCACAGGAATTCCCATCTGAAAACATTTGCATCGCATTGTTGGAATTTTGGCATCGAGCATGCAAGATCCTTTCAAACTCACACTGAGTGAGGGATCTTCGGATGGTCACATGGGTATCATGTGGCCTCAGCTGCCAGAGGCTGTATTGCCAAATGCTGGGTTGGCCAGCTGTTCCTGCACCTCAGGAGGGCTATAGCTGATGTCCCGAGTAGCACTAAGCACCTCTCCTCTCCAAAACAACCATGGCTTTTCATTTCAGCTAAGTGGCTCCTCGTTGCTAATCTCCACCATGATACAAGAAGAACTGTTTTAATGTAGGAGATGGACAGAACCTCAGCCACGTCTCTTTGCCACACATACCGAAAGTATCTCGCTTAGAAGCTGTTGGGAGAACTTTATACACATTACTGCACGTCTTCCTGAAATGCGAAGAGTGGCTTCCGGTCCGTAGTTGGTTGCCCATTCTGACGATCAGCCCTCGGCACCGCTGTGACGTCAATGTGCAGAACAGTGTTCTTGTGCTCACAGAAAGCCTTGGCTTGTGGTTCAACCACAACAAAACAACTCCCCACCCTAAGGCCATGTCAGCCCATCCTTAATCAACCAACAGAGTACACACAGTGTGGCGGAGGGAAGATCAGCGTGAGGTTGCGTCGCGGTATGCGTCACTCTCCGAAATGCCTTCTTGCCAACACAATGCCCTCCGCACCAAACTGGGATTCACTGATCGGTATCCAGAGCAAAAAAAGATGGACTCGCCTCAAAACGCTGAGCCATAACGTCCAGAGAGGCTAATAGAAGCAAAGCGTTCCAAGAACAGCCCGGTTGAGGCATCCCGGCAGTGCTGCAGGTCTGTAATTTGTTCACAGAAAGGTGATCGGGGCAGCGGCTAATGGAAGGCATCATTAAAGGCTCCCACGGGCAGGACTTCAAACAGGCCTAGAAATTGCGTGCATAATTAGCAGCCGTCCGTCAAAGGGGCCTCTAGGGATGCCTGCCTTGGACCGAAACGAGTGGCCCCTGCGGAGGTCCCCCTACCACCCTCAGCCCTGGTTAGCTATAGATGCCAGGCTCAGCACAAAAGCCTTCAAAATCATTATGTGGACTGATATACCGCTTCTAATGTAATAAATGATTCTTAACCCCACGCCAACAAAATCAAAAACATTCAGAAGTCAGTGACGAACAATTCCGGAATGGATTTTAGAGCTGACAAAAAGAAACTTTTTTTTTTGCGGTCTTCATACAGGTATGACTATGCTACTGGAGAGACTTTGCTCAAAAATTTCCCCACAAATTTACCAAAATGTTAAAGTGTGCGCACGCGTGCGCACACACACACACACACACACACACACACACACACACACACACACACACACTCACTCACTCACTCACTCACACAGAGAGAGGCACAAACAAAGAGCCAAGCTGGAGGAAAAGAAGAGACTTGAGTTTCATCCTTTCCATCTAAGCTCTCATTTTCCCTCCAAAATCACAACCCAGCGGAATTAAAGATGTCTTTGTGGTACCGGGCAATAAGCCCCGACTCTGTCAATGTGCTCCATGGTCAAAGTCAGCTGCATGCCCTGCCAAACCCGGTACTGCGTGTCAATGCGGGCCAAAATGACCCAAAATTCTGGAAATTTCTGCAATTTTTAAATTACTTTACAGCACCTACAATAAACGGGGATTGCCCCACTTCAGCGAAACACGGGGGGGGGTTGCAGAGATGATTCAGAGATTGTGTCATTGTGTGTTCCCATTAGCTGCACGTTTTAAGTCTTAAACTACAGTGCAGCACTCGCTGTGTCTAAAGCGCCCTGTGCCAAGCGTGCCTAATAGGCTAATTAAACTCACCGTGGGGAATAAATGCTGCCTAGCTGTCCGCCATTAGTCACACCTGGCACGGGAACGTCACCCAAGAGCAGCGCTTTGCCTCCCGGACACCCGGCGAACCACTGGGATTACGGGCACGCAGACACTCGAGCGTCTGCCGAAGAAACGAAGCAAACGAAAGAACCGAAGAGAAAAAGAGAGCGGCGGAGCAAGGAAGACAGCCAGTCGAGCTTGCGGGAAGACGGCCCGATAGGCACGTGGCTGAGCAAGTCCCAAGAGAGCCCCAGCAATCCCCCTCCCCGCTGACAGCTGATCTCCACAGCACGGGCGTTCCTGTCAATCCTCCGATAACCTCCCCCTCCCCTAACCCCTCACCCAGATGAGCGACTGACAGCCGAGTTGCGCGGAGTAGCAGCGGGGGTCCCGGCCACCGCGACGGTTTCTCCGCATGTCACCGTCACACCTCCCGAGTCAAGCGGGGTCCTCGGCAGCCACGGGTGGAACCACGTGCACATGAGGAGGCCGCGAAGGAAACGACGACACCGATAACCTGAAGTCTCCGTCCTAGATCTCTTTGAGCGGGTACCTCGGCGGTTTATGCAGCGCTGCCGTGCAATAAAGGGAGACGCGTCTGACGGAAACGCGTGCCCGCTTGACTCCGCTTCCCTAATCGTAAAGTCGGCAAGAAGCCGCGCCTACTTCTGCCAACAGCGGGATCCACGGCGCACGGACCTCCTTTGTTCTGCAAATAATCAACAAGCCACCAGACAGGATCCTTATGGTCTCTCTTTGCAAACATCCTGCTCGGCAAACAATTAAGCATGTTTCCCCCCATATGGAGCGCTGCCCGAGGGCTCCCGTTCTCCCTCTGTGGGTGGCTGCGCGCTCCTTGAGGCTCCATCCATAACGCTCCGCTCCTTTCCTCCAGTTCCCCCTTGACCCGCTGTTCTGCTTCCCCGTCCTCCCACGGCTTTCCGTAGAGCGCGCCGCAGGCGAGCTCTCGCTCCACCATGTGAGCTCACCCGCTTGCCGACACATGACACGCACTGCAGTCACGTATCTCCCAGGACGCTGCGCTCCCAGCTGCAGCCACGCGACCACCAGATTTCAGCACAAAAGCCCCGAACAGCAGCGAGTCAAAGAGACGAGATGTCCTCTACGCAGGATGGCTACAAGTCAACGAATTTTCCAGCGTCCGGGTCCCACGGCACCGGACTCCTATCCTGCATGTCTCATTTGTTCTTGTCTAAAGCGCTAGTTATTTCCTCCAATCTAGAAACCGATCAGACACCACATTTCTTTGCAGCAGATTAAGAGGCAGCCAGACCGAGCTGCTGCTCCGGTCTTGTCTTTTAATTCTGCCTCCCCCAGCTCAGTCTAACTGACATTTACTTAATTTGTCCCGTTCAGGTTTGAACATTTTAATTAGGTCACTCTAAATACTCCCACTCTCATCCTTTCAGAAGTTGGGTTTTCTGGCTTATCTCTCTGTTCCCACAAGCCATCCTTTTCTTGTCACAGCAGTGCTCTGGTTGATCTTTCACACAAAGTCTTTTAAAAAGGGGACAGAGGCTAAACAGGGGAATACATTTCCTCTGTATCACAATCTTATTCTGAGATTAAATCTTCCCAAAAAAAAAAACTTTCCTGTTGCTAGGCTGAGGTATCCCAAATCTCCGGAAAGCCTACTGAGATGACACAGCATCTCAACGATACGGCTTGCGGTGAAGGTTTTTGCCAGCTGAACCTACTGCTGGTAAACGTGCAATATACGCGATCCAGTAAAAATGTTAAAACCTAATCTTTACAGGTTTGGAAGCGCCCACCCAGAAGACTATCTGACAGTCATAAACGAGTGCGGTGGGGTTTTCTCTGGAACCGCTCGGTGTTCCAAACACTGCGAACCAACCTGATGGTTCAGTAGGCTGGCTCTGCTCCAGGAGCCGTGGATTTAAAAAAAAAATGCGTGTGCAGCAGTTTAGAAGAATCTGGAGGTTCCTTCCTGTACACATCTCAACCAGAGGCGCAACACCTTCCACAGTGAGAGCAGATGCAATAAAAAGACCCTCTACAGTACGAAACGGAAGGGAGAGGCGACTCCATAATAGAGATCAGACGCCCACCACAGTACTCTTCCTGTTTTGGGTAGTAATGGGCCCAAATGGAAAGTACCACAGCTCAGCTTCCTACACATCTGCAGACATCCACAAACATCCACGTCTGCCAACCTGCCTTGGTCTGAATCTGCAGGCCTTCTGCCTGCCTGCCATCTCCATCCTTGGGATCCACCGCATTTCCATCATATGGCGAACACTGAACTGATCGCATCCACAGCCAGGCAGCAGTCTAACGGGCTCACATTTTCCAACTGTGTGTCAGTGACTCAACCATTTATAACTGCTGGAAAAGGGTTTAGTGAACACGCAGCAAACTGCAGGAGATGTACCGAATGCATTAGAGACAGGAAATGAGCTGTATCATGCTGTGGTGCTTCTGAACACATGGCAGGAAGGTAACAAACTGCACAACGTTGGGGCTATACCGGACACACTGCAGTTGCGTGACCTTTCACAGTGGCTCCACTCCACAACAATCTAACACTCGCGCACTACTAAACACAGTGAAGCTCAGATCTCCTCGACTGAGTCAGCAAAGGCATCAGCCGCCGGGTCACACACCCTTCTAGTCTTCGGAGTTGTCCGAGACCCGCTCCCTGCACTCTCGGTATTCACAAAGTTTAATCGGCACAAAAGTAATTAAATCCAGAGCAGACAAGGAAAGAGAAGCAGTGGATAGATGTGTAGACTCAGCTATCACAGCTGAAACATGTAGTTACAAGGGAGGAAGGAGGATTAGTTTTAATTTGAAAGAAGAACATGATGTGGAGAGCCACACTTAAAATGCTCCAAAGCTGTTTTCATTTGAAATTTATGAAAAGTATAAAGCAAATGAAGGACACATTGACTCCTTCACTTCATGGGGCTGGGGACTTGATGTTCGAGGGCACCTCCACATTGTGCTCCATCTGACGAGTGGAAGTCACCTCGGGAAGACCTGGGTGATCCATGCATTAAGCAAAACCCTCTTCTCATTGGCTCGCGTAGGTCAACGTTGAGCTTTTTCCATAGATGGTGAGGAAACTGCTCATCACCATGGGATTACAGATGAGCAAGTTCTCTGAAGGTCTCACCACCCCTCACAGCTCCCTTTGAACCAAATGCAAATCTGAGTCTTTGGCTTCACTGTCACCATCAGAGTGGTTTGGAAAGTGCTGATCAAGTAGGGCAGATGCCCAACATAGTGGAGCCAGACATTGAGTCAGAGCTTTTACTGCCCCCACCTAACTGCAGCAGCTATGAGTTGGGATGTTTTAGCTCCAGTGCAAGGCTACATTGGTCATTCTCGAAGAAGAAACCTTGGAACTCAATTTTGCTGAAACCAGTGGCTTGGCAGGAGAGGGAAACCGTCAGCAGCCGTAACAGCAAACAGCAGGGTGCGGCATTACTTTTACAGGCATGGCCGCCATCGGTCGTAAATACCTGCAAACGGTAACCATAACCATCTGTCGGAAAAGCGGTCTCATTGCACCTTTATGAAAGGGCCATTAATACAACTGAATGGAAGCAGTATTAGAAGTAATGAATAAAATAACTGTTATCATCATTATGGTAATGACTGCATTGCGCTCTTGCTATTGTTATTTCCTGGTTGTTTACTTCTTTACCTATGGTACGTTTTTAAAAGCAAAAACATGCGTTATGATTTATAAAAAGTTAATATTACAAAGTTTAAATAATTCATACTGTAATTAAGATCCTAACAATTTAAACAGACGAAAAAAATGCAACGATTTCACCAGAAAACAGCAGAAAAACATTTGGGGGAAGAAGTAAGCATTATCCTCCCTCCTGCTGTAGTACCATTATTCATGGTACTTACCCTGAAATGATACAGTAAAAATTCCCTGCTGTATAAATGGGTGCATAACTGTAAAGCTGATTATCTAACACTGTAATGTGTCAGGAAAATGAACAGAAAATAAATAATTACAAAATTATTTTTATAAGACCAAGATTATTTTGATCAGCACTTAAATAACAGGAGTATCATTTGAACCAGCGACAGCCTCGTGTATAGTAACTAACCCTTAAATACACTACAGTAAAATCTTAATGGGGGGGTGGGAAGGAAAAAAAAAAAAGAAAAAAAAAAACTGTTCATACAGTTTTTCACAGCGAAAAATTCACATGCTGTAGAAGAATGATCTCCAAACCTTCTCGAAGAATTGCATTGTTGCACATGCACCTACTCAGCAAATATTTCTTCTGACATCCTTGGTTCCACCACCCACTACCTGGATGAGGAGTGACTCCTTCCTGTACACTAAACAAATTTTTTTCTCTCCTTTTCTTCTTTTTTTTTTAAAAGAAAAAGTTTCAGAGGAGTGGAGGTGGTCACACATACCCGTCTACATTTTCCATTCTCACCCATATGACTCAACCGTCGCAAGAACGTTTACCAAGACGTTAGCTTACGGATTTACAAGAAATATAACAACACCTCTGAGTCTTACATTATGAAATTTAACATTTTATGAAAGTATAAAAATTACTTGGCATTTAGTGGGCGCTTCTCAGAAAACAATTTCTGGGCAATAATAGAAGACGTACAAAAGTGTCCCCTCTGGATTGCTATTATTCCGATATACAACAGCACAGGAGAAACGCGGAAGGCATCACAAAGGGAGAAATTTGCACTGGTGCCTTTAAAAAGGGTGCTTGGCTTCGCTGGTGAAAAAACAACAATTGCGTATTGTTAAAAACATTCTGGTACGGCATTACAAACACGGCACTGGAAACCGCAACAGGTCACTGATTTGTCTAATAACTCGACGCTATGGAATCGGAGCTCTCATGGGCGTAGTTCAAGTGCGTACGAGCACATTTACACAGCCGCCTACCCCCACCTCATCCCACCCCACTACACACACACACAAATACACACACGCTCCCACTTCGCCCCGCCGCAGAAGGCCTGAGCATCACATATTTGGCAGTCATTCGCTCTCTCGCCATCCTCAATGGGGCCTTTCAGCATGCTTCAGAGAAGCACAGAGCCCCTTCTTGTGAATCAGGTGTGTATATACGTGTCTGTGTGTGCAGTCAAGGTCCCAGATGCATTCGAGATGTGTGGCGTACAGAATCCCCCGTTTGTCGAAGGTGTAATTCTGTGCACGTCATCATTGTAATGGAGGGTCTCGCAACAGATGTGCTTCCAAACTGAAACACTCTACCAGGAAAACTGAAAATATCCTCACTTTCCCTTCTCTTCTTTGACTTGGCCTTCTTTCTAGAATATGATTACTTAATATTTGTCTTTAAATCCCATAACCTGCTCTGCTCCCGGGCTTTTAGGCTTGCGACGACAACTTCACAGCGAAACCGTCATGATTTACTCGTAGTTAAAAGAAATTAGGATAAATAAAATCAGGGGGCAAAAATCTGAGGAAAAAAGCATCATTATCACACTGCTCAATTACAGCACAATTTCCGAGCAGCAGACCTCTGCAGGGCTTCTTGTTGAGTACTGATTTATAAGCTATTTCACCGTGCAGGATCGTGGAGGCAGGCGATGATGGAAGAAAAAAAGAAAAAAAAAAAAAAAAAAAAAATCCTGCTCAGTTCAAAAGAAGGAGGAAACAAAGGCGTGATGAAGAGAAGAGGAGAAGGCAGATTTAGTAAGCAGACCACTCCGGATCGTGTCAGTTGCTGTCTGTCCTTGGAGAAGAGAGCGCCTCAGGCCATGAGCTCTCCACGATGGACATCACACTGCAGGTCATTACGGCTATCTGGAAGGTGCTCCACCGTCCCCATTGTGCGACTCTTTCTATTTCATATTATATATCCTGCCTCTGTCTGCATGTGCAGCAGCACAAATGAGAGCCCTGAAACATCATAAAGATATCAAAAACCTCCTTTAAATCCAGGACTGATGTCCGTCACAGCGTTGATGCTACACCCCAAGTGACCTCCAGCGGTCCAGATTCTCATCTCCGCGGGGGGCCCCAGAGCAAACGAGGCCGGTTTACCCCGATCCGAATAACAACGTACCTCCACCCCTCCTGCCGTCACACCGCTTCCACTTGGTATTTTCCATCAGGACGAGGCAGCCGAGAAACCGAAGAGGAATCCAACTGTACTGGCGCAGGGATTATGATAAAAAATTCCTTATACATACACCGAATGTATAACATTGTATCCTCTTTGGTAGACGCTAACAGTGCGCAATGATACGGGAGATTACATTTAAAAAAAAAAAAAAAAAACGGGTAAGCCGTGAGCGTTTAATTCTGTCGTAAAGCCACATTAGCGGAGCAGGAATGCGGCAAAGCGCCCCCGAGAAGCGCCAAGCTGCGAGCGGGAGGCCTCCTCGTACTCTTCCAGAGGTGCCGCACTGGAAGGCGGCCATCTCCACACTGGGAGTCCGCTGGGAAAGGAACGCAGATGACGGCGAAGAGTTAAAGCGGGATTCGTCAGCGCTGCGCTAAGTAGCCTAAAAACCTATGGGATTGGAGGGGATTACGCCAGGGATTTGAGTAGATGTCGGATTTAAGGATAAAAAAAATAAATAAAAGAAAATGTACAGCTCTCTTGTAGTATGTCACCGTACTCTTGCTCCCCAGCAGAAACAATATCTTGATATAATTTGCACTGCAGTCCCATAAAGATCCGGTGTACATCACTATGGGTTGGACAGCGCACCTCTTCCAAAGGGACAAGCTCACTGCGACCCGTCTCCTTGCTTTCCCACCCTTCCAGACAACTCCTTATCAGGGTCACAGGGAATATAGACAGAAGAACAGGATTATGCCCCAAAGGATGGCCTGGTGCCCAGGCTACAGTTTGAAGAGAAAAAAAAAAAAAGGGGGAATAAATAACCCAAGTCACAGCCATCATTTCCAGAGATTTCGAGGGGGCGGAAGATGTTAGAAGAACTCAGCCTGGAGATATTCATAAGCAGAAACAAGAAAGTTAAAGATTTCCCAAGCCTTCAGTTGTGCAACGCTAACCTAAGAAGAGCTATTATGACAATCACATTAGACATCATATAATTACACTTAATCTTGAAAAAACACAGAAAGAAAATGCTCCATGCTTTATTATTCACTTAATTTCATTTCAAAGGTCAGAAGCTGAATGACAAGTAACACTCATTTGGTTAATAGTTAAATGCCTTTGTTAAAAGTTTCATTTTCGAACCGTTTGATTTCATGGTTTGATCTTTTCCCGTTTGATCGCTGCAGCTTTTGTTCATTTCTCATGGGACGATGTCGCGTCAACTACAATGCTGTACTTCATCTTTGACTGTCACATGTGATCGCTACCCTGCAGCCATCTTCCCTGTGCAGTTACATATTACATCATGCATATTATACATATTACGGCACATACTTACAGACCAGTCACACGGTTCTATAATAAGTGCGAATATGCAGTCAGCAACATGGAATATAAACTGTATTAGCATAAATATACTGTGGTTTTGTGTCACTTTGCAGGCAAGGCATGAGCAACAATAAAAATACAAAAAAAAAGTAATACTGGTAAAATCAATATTGAAGGTGAAGAAAACACAGGAGAAAGGCAACAATTAAACACTTTCATGCAACAACGGCAAGAGCAGAATTATTAACAGTCGCTCATTTAAATATTAGTCACATGACCAAGATTAAAGATGCAATACTCAGCATGGAATATAAAGTGTAACCTGAAATTTGACAGCTGGTGGCATAGTGGTTAGTGCTACTACCTTTGGATCCAAAGGTTGCAGGTTCGATCCCCACCGTAGTACCCTTGCGCAAGGTACTTACCCTAAATTATTCCAGCAAAATTACCCAATTGTACACATGCACATTTTCAGAACTGCTTGCCCTATACAGGATTGTGGGAAACCAGAGCCTAAGTAGCAACTCAGGGCGTAAGGGGGAGGGGACACACCCAGGACGGGATGCCCCAAGCGGGACCCAGACCCACCAGAGAGGAGGACCTGATCCAACCCACCGTGCCCCCCCCCCCCCCCAATTGTATAAATGTAATAATTGTGAGCTCCAACTAATTGTAACCTTAACACTGTAAGTGACTGGAGAAAAGCATCAGCTAAACGAATACATGTAAGTCCCCCTTGGGTTTCCCTGCAAGAAAAAGCTGTGGAGGAAGATCAAGACCGAGTGTGATGGAATTTACACATCCAGGGTGGGAAAGGATTCTCCCCAATATCCCAAACCAGGTGTTCCTGTGCCACGGAGCAACCTACTGCGTATACGTTGACACCCTCCAGTAACACCCGCAAGGTTCACGCTGAAAGGGAGAAAAGCGCAACATATTTCGTGCCAGGCCAAATGAATTCAAATTCTGCACGCTTAGTCAATGTGTTCAGCGTTTGCTTTTTAAGAGCTCGTACAAATGTCACCGAAAAGGTACCGCGGCACACAGCACATCTTCGGCGCCACGTGTTTCGGACCGACCCCTTTAGAGAGAAGTCGTCCAGCAGAGGAGCCGGTTTTATTACTCGACGCTTCACGTACTTCATCATCCCTTCAACGGCTGGTTCATTTTGACCTCGCGGAAAGATCCGACCGTTTCGGCGACGTCCGTCTGTTTATCGCGCATCTCCGAAACGCTCGCTTCCCGAGCGCTCGGAGCGGCAGCGGCGTGCGGATCGGCGCCACGTCTCCGGCCCACGGGACCTCCGGGAGGACGGCGGACACGCTTGCGCCTCCGCGCTCCGAGGTTTCCGCTCGCCGAGCCGCCACGCGTTTGTTTAGGTTAGACATTTCCGACCGGTGAAGACACAAAGGCCGTTCACGCGACCGTGCCGAGAGGACCGGGTGGCCCACGCCGACCCACGCGCGGCGCTCTTTCCGACTCCAAGTTAACCGAAGCGGATGGCTCCGGCGGTTATGTAAATGCTTCCATGCAGACGCTGCAGCTCACATTACTCCTCTAACTCCTGGACCTTCATGACATCGACAAACCCCTGAAGGGAATACTTGACATCTACTGTACTTTTACTAAAGTATTTTAGAGCATATACCTTTTATTTAACAAACTGCATGAAACAAGGACATACTGACAGTGAAGTAGCGCACCACCTATTTGGTTATTCATGTCCCGAAAGAGAAACAAGCCCTTGATACGAGCTAATGTAGTCCGACGCGGTCCAACGGGGGCGGCAGATACAGCGCTGGCTAGAGCTGCTGCCTTTGGACCTGGAGGACCTACTCCCACCTCCTGCTGTAGTACTTTCCCTAAAATTGCTCCAGTAAAAATAACCCAGCTGTATGTATGGGCAGGTCGCTGTCGGGCGCTCCGGAGAAAAGCATCAGCTAAATGAACAAAAATGTAAATGTCTCCAAGACATAATTAACACAAACGTGCTTCGAACGTGGCTTAGTCAATACGAGTCATACCTCCTGAGCTCCAGCATGCAAAGTACAGAGGAAGGGGCTATGGAAATGCTCCGGGCTCCGATGGCACCGGGCTCAGGCCGGACTAACACAAGCCGCTGCGGGGGGTAGCTTTGGGTCGAGAGGGGGTAGGGTTACAGGAGTGGATTTGAACCGCCGCGTTGAAATTCCCCATGAACTATAGTGGGGACACCTTAACACCCCCCCTCCCCCCCAACACACACACGAGGGGGGTGCCCTCAGTTTGCACTGCTGCTCAGCACATGGAATTGTCAATTCTCTGCTCCCAGACTGCAGCCCTGCAGCTCACAGCAATGGACACTGAGTGGGGGGGTCCGCACATTCACTGGCTGCCAGAGTCACTAACTGTCCTAAAGTGTTCCCGGCGTCACTCATCGTGACGACTTCACCGCACCCCCCGCAGAAGACAAGAAGCCAGAGCAGGGCTACATAAAGAAGTAAACAAAACGATGACATCCACTCTTTGCAGGTGGAACCTCTGAGGAGCTCCAGCAGGTGGGAAGGTGGTGCATAATCATCTCGGGTATAACCCTGGCACAACAGGATGTTTAATGTTGCCATGGAGATGAGGCACAGGGTTGGTCATAGGGCAGCTGAGCTCAAAGGTGTCAGAGAAGAAAGAAGTGCAAATTAGTCATGCACAAAAGAGCCGTCAAACCACGGGGGCAGAAACCCCCAGTGGAAATCGGTAAATAATGCTGTAAATCATTCTGACATGATGCCCTAGTAGTTACATTGTTTGACATTAACTTCCCTCTTGAAATATTACTGCCACGATTCTTATAGATCATGCGTAGAGAACGTACTCCTTGACTTTACCACTGGTGGAAGGATATGTTTGTGGATTAAAAAATAAAAAACTACAAACATTTGAAAAAACTCTTCTGGAGAACAGAAATAATAATCATTCAAGTCACTTTACATATAGTTATATTTTGAAATGGCTTATAAATTAATCATTACTAATAAAACCCAGACTCAACATCTGCTCCAAAGAAATCCAATACCCACACACACACACATTGTCTGAACCGCTTGTCCCATACGGGGTCGCAGGGAGCTGGAGCCTAACCCGGCAACACAGGGCGCAAGACTGGAGGGGGCGGGGACACACCCAGGGCGGGACGCCAGTCCATCGCAAGGCACGCCAAGTGGGACTCGAACCCCAGACCCACCGGAGAGCACCACCACGCTCCCCTCAAACCAATATCCTTCCCAGAAATTCTTTTAAAAAAAAGTAAACAGACTTTCCTTTACACTTTCTACAAAATTACTGCATTGCTATGCTATGACATTAATTGCGGCATTTTCACTTCCCGTTTGTTTTGCTTACGTTTTATGCAGATTTCAAAGCACTTGGCATGCAGTGCACCACCTGGGCGGCGAAGGCTCGCCACTAAGAACCCACGGGGGGGGCAGAGGTTAATGGAGACCATTATATGGCGGCGACGGTGCTCTGGTTCGAGAAGCGGGTCTGGAATTTGACCAAGGACTGGAGCAGTCCCCGGTCTCTCGAAAAAAGCACGGACACATCTCCTCGAACCCCAACAATTTCCGCCTTTGTACGGCCAACCCCGGATGCTCACGTCTCCTAACCGAGCGGGCGTCCGGCCGAGCGCGACACACCGTAATAGTGTGCGGGGTCGTCCAATGTCCTAAATTGCATAATGCGTCATCTTCAGGCACACCGGCGACACTTCTCCGTATTGGCAGCCGGCGATTTATGTAAAGAAATTCACGTCGGGGGCCTTGTTCAAGAAGCCAAGGATTTGACCTCGCGACCCTCTGCTCGGGAGCCCACACGCTTGAGCGCTATTTGAAAGCGCTCCAGTTGTCATTACCGGGGAAGATAAATGACATTGGAAGCCGTGCCCCTGCCGGCGCGCTCTCCAGTTACCGTTCGTACGTGTTCGGGAACGCCACGCAACAGCGCAGCGGAAGGGGTGCGCGACCCATTTAATGAGCAGACCGAATTACGAAAGCGCGCGCGCGCGGTCCGCGGGAGGTCGCGCGCTGCTCCTACAGTCCGGGAGAGGCTGCCGTTACGTAAGCGCTTAACCGAAGGAGGAAACGCACGGCACTTTATCCGGAGGTCACGTACCATGACGAGGGCTTGCCGTGCATTTTCGGAAGGCTACCGCCACGCGGGAGACACGTTACGGTACTCCCTTTTTTTTTTTTTACAGCGGTGGTAAACAACTCCGTAAACACTGTTTATCTATTCTGCTTTTGCTGCAGAATCAAGATGGAAGAGTTCAATTTTCTTTAGTGGCGGGAAAAAAAAAAAAAAGGCCGTGTTTACCACTGCTTTCGGGCGAGAAGGTATTCAATCTTCGTTCGGAAATAAGCGAGTTAAGCGTACCCGCTCATCGCTCATTTTTTCCCGGCCTCGCCGGACGGGGCACGTGGAGACATGCCGTGTGACCAGGGACAGGCCAGGTAGGGGCGAGCGCCCCGGCGATTCCGTTTGAGCGGCGGGAATCGGGGCGGCGCTCGCACGGGCCATGTGAGTCAGCGCGGAGATGAGAGCGGAGCGCCGTGAATCACCCCGTGCCGTGGTGGTGGCACGCGGCAATAGCGGCACAGACGGAGGGAGGGTCCGGCACAGGGCCGGGAGCGTGCCGAGAGGCACTCCTCATCATCGCCAGGCTCTCTTACTTCTGCCTGGCCAAACACACACACACACACAGAGCCCTCGGCTTCACATTTGCCTGGCATTTAATGACAAAGGCAACGACGCCGACACGTGTCCCGCATCACCGCCGAACAGGCAGGGCGCCGATCATTTCAAAGTGCCGATAAGAGAAAGATCAATCGCGCGAAAGACGCGCCGCCTCGCGCACTTCACGGCCTCCTCACGTTCTCCACTCCAGAGCTCCGGCTACAGAAGTTTGCCATTACCGTCGAGACATGCTGAATCAGGGCAAAGTATGAAAATTCATTTTCACGGGGAAATACCAGAGCGTACCTGCCGTAAGGTGACGGAGACGAGCTTCGCCGCTTACGCGCTGTGCTGAAATAGAATGTGACGGTACATGTTGACATATGTGCGGCGATGACACGAAACGTACGTAACATATGCAGGCGACACCTGGCTAATATCTGCTAAGTGGCGTTTTCATCATTATTGCAGTCGCAGGTTTGCGGATATGGTATTTGCGCTGTATGGGGAGTCGGCAGTTTAACATCTGTCACCTTTCAGCGTTTGAAATAGGAAAATCGTTCGATACAATTTGCAATCATGCACTAAAACTTGTGTTTTTAACAGAAGAAGCTGCAGAAATTTACAAGGGAGATTATTTATTCTTAATCTTTTTTAAACTGACAACAGAACAGGGCCTGGATAACAAGAATCAGTAAAAAAAATTAAATCATTTAAAAAACACACACACACACACACACACACACACACACACACACAGTCTGAACCGCTTGTCCCATAGGGGGTCACGGGGAGCCGGAGCCTAACCCGGCAACACAGGGCGCAAGGCTGGAGGGGGAGGGGGACACACCCAGGACAGGACGCCAGTCCATCGCAAGGCACCCCAAGCACCACTCAAACCCCAGACCCACCAGAGAGCACGACCCGGTCAAACCCGCTGCACCACCGTGCCCCCCCTTATATTTTTTTTTAAAAAAAGAAAAAATATTATATATATATATATATATATATATATATATATATATATATATATATATATATATATATATATATTATGTATATATGCGCACACACACAGTATATATAAAGCAATCAAATGATATCACATAGGTCAAATGTTACGTTTTCAGTAGCATTCAAAAAAACTCAACCACATATTTCTAGATGAATAGTCTGGCACTGATCACAGCAATAAAAAAAAAACATTTCCTTGCCAAATGCGCACCAGTAATCAACATATGTTTTGTATCTTTATCAAAACAACATTCGGGCTGCGATTCAAGAGGCACGTAGGAGACGAGCGAAGGAGACGTGTTGAACAGACGACTATTTTTCGGCTTTGCCTCCGTGCACAAAGGGGGACTGAGGCCGCCGCCGTCCGAAATCGCAGAGGTGAACCGGTGATGGAGTGGCCAGGTGGAGAGCAAGCGGAAGCAGGACTTGCACAGAGCGGACCATTCAGTGCTGGCTTCCTGAGCGCTCGCCGCAAAGAGGAACCTTCGACGGAACGCCGAAAACAGAGCGGGACTTGTGGACCAAGAGTGCACAACGGGCTTTGTGTGTTTCTCTACACAGCGTATTTGCAGACCTTCTGGGGACATTTCAGAGGAACTGTTCCTCATGACCGCAGTAAAAGCTGAATTACTGACCTTTTAGGGGCATTCCAACTCCCAACAACACAGACTATATCCCCTTTTTAAAAATTATTCAGCTTAAAAAAAGTTCTCTTCTTTTTAAATGTTATTTTGTAATCATAAGACAATTAAAGGTACAGTAACACATTTATTTCGAATTTATTAATTTAGCGGACTCCTTTGTCCAACGCACCTTAGAAAGCGTAATATAAAAAGCTACTGCCAATGACTTACCAACGTATGCAGCTGGGTCATTTTTCCTTTATCAGTTTACCTGATCGATGGTACTGACTCAGGAGTGTGAATTCAGAGCAAAACCACTTCCCCTTTCAACACAGTAGGACATCATATTCATGGAAGATCGTAATCATATTTGCTTTTATTTATATTGTTTTAGTTGTATTTATTCAGAGTATAATGTCTTACTCAAATAAGTGTTTTATGTGCAGGGTTTTCTTTTATTCTGCATTACATAAGAATAAGATGTATTTAAAGTATTGTCCTGTATGGTATCTACTGCCCGTCGCAGCTTGGATCAAAAGATCACTATTGAAATAGTTTTAATTTCGCCCGTCAGGTAAATCTTACCAGGTGGTTTGGTGAGGCTTATTAGGGTGGGAGTCAACGGGAAATGGCACAACCAGCAAAGCAGGTGTGTGTGGGGCTACGAGACTGGTATCTCACACCAATTTTTCATGGACGGCCGCGGCCGACAGCCAGGTAGAGGTACACGGGTACAGGAACACTGCCCCCCCCGACCGCAGTTTCGCAGGCACTGTGCACCTTGCTGTGTCCGAGGAACAGGCACAGAGAACACACACTCATCTCACAGCACTAACAAAGCAACAGGAGGCTTGTCAGGGACCTCGCAAGAGAGAACACCCATTCGCTCCTCTCAATAGCTGGCGAAAAGAATTCCTGGGAGGTGTTATCTAGAGCTGCGTTGTCACGGCTGAAATCTGATGCGGAAGTCAAATCTCAAACTCATACAAGGACACATGCACCTCTAACCTCCCACGGCATTTTAAAAAGGATGAAATAAGCCTGCTCTCTCACAACCTTGAACCTTATTTTTTAATCACTCAAGATGGATATCAGGATGGCCAGGAATTCTGTTGATATGTTAATAATTTGGTTCATTGCACAGTGGCGCAGCGGGTAGTGGTGCCACCTCTCAGCTTCTGAGCTGTTTGGGGCCTGGGTCCGAATGTAAGTCGTCTGTGCGGAGTTTGCATGTTCCGCCCGTGCTTGCATGGGTTTCCTCTGTGTGCTCTGGTTTCCTCCCACAGTCCAAAGTCCCACAGTTCAGGTGAACTGGCCACTCTTAAATTGCCCGTAGTGTGTGAATGCATGAGTGTGTGGATGACACTGTGTGTGTGGCTACCCTGTGATGGACTGGCTGGCTGCATCCCACTTAGTCCAAGATAGGCTCCAGTCTGCCATGACCCTCACCACGACTAATATCTATGGAAAGTGAGTGAGTGAATGTTAATAATTCCGCCACATCTAACAGACCGTTTGGAAGCATGAAAGTGGGAAAACCAGCGGTACTTATATTTTTGGGCTACAAACCCAGCGTTCACTTTTGTGTCATTACTGTGTGATTTTCCTTTAAAATGTTAAGTTTAGTGGGGCTACATGTACACTTGTGTCTCTTATACAGCTTATCTTCAAGTTTCTGGAACATTTGCTGAAACCTACATGATCACAAGCAGAAATTGCAAACGCACTCAGCAAGAAGTGGAGTGGGATTGAAACCCACGACCCTACAGCTATAAAGCCACACTGCTACCTTCCATAAACAATATCATATACTCTTAACATCACCACAGCAAAGTAACAGAGTGACAATTACATTACCCTAACATTTTATTGTAATCACAAATATGACTACTTTCTGTTGTATATTTTGCAAATACAATTTGTATATATACTGTGTTTTAACGTAACTTATGACACTCTCAGCACTGCATTTTCTGAAGCTGCGCTAAAGATTTTCACTCTTCTCTACATGTTATGTTGACGATGATGTGACAATAAAGCTTGATTTGATTTGATTTTTGCTGATGAGGGGGGCGCGGTGGGTTTGACCAGGTCCTGCTCTCCGGTGTGTCTGGGGTTCGAGTCCCACTTGGGGTGCCTTGCGACGGACTGGCATCCCGTCCTGGGTGTGTCCCCTCCCCCTCCGGCCTTACGCCCTGTGCTGCCGGGTTAGGCTCCGGTTCCCCGCAACCCTGTATGGGACAAGCGGTTTCAGAAAATGTGTGCGTGAAATGTGTGTGTTTTTTGCCGATACCAATTTTTTTCAGTACCGGTAACCTGTCAGCCTTTACTTTTAAATATTAAAGAACATTTCACGTGAATGTGTCAGATGCCTCTGACCAGGTAGTAACAGGAGTAGAAGAACAAGCTGCAAAATGCTCTCTCATGCCATGGTTTTCAGTGTTTAAAAACCTCACTCCAGGGCAATAGACTTAGTTCTATTGTCTTAATTTACTTGTTATACTTCTGCCTTTCTAGCAACTAAGCATCTATTTACCGCATGCATGCTACCCTCAGCGCTTCAGTTTAAGGACAGCAGGTAGTACAGTGGTCAAGGGTGCAGACTTGTTATGTAAAAGCTGTAGATTCAAGTGCCAGGAGGAAGAAAGCTCCAGTACCCTTGAGCAAAGTACTTAACCTGAATTGCATCAGTGTTAAAAAAAAAAAAAAAAAAAAAAAAAAAAAAAAAGCATTAAAAATGAGCAAAATCTGAATTTGTTTCAGATAAAAGCGTGGGCAGGGTAACCAAATAGTAATAATAAATGAACCCACGCGCAGATTCCTCAGCATCACGGAAAGAGAGCAGCAAGAGGAGACAAAGCTGAAATAACCTGTCCGTCACAAGGCTCTGCTCTAATCGAGTCGGGTCCTGATCGCCAAAGCAGCCACCCGCCCAAACCCTGAGCGACACATTACACTACATACGTGTTCCCAAAGGTCACGGGAAAAGCAGCAGTGCAGGATTCCATGTTGTCTGACGGATTTAGGAAATAGGCTTTGACAGAAGGAATATGCTGATGGTTGCCCACAACCACACAGATTATACTAATTCAGACCCAGTCAGACCCAAAACGCTACACTCTCTGGCTCAAGCGAGAGAGTTCGGGCACCGGCACCAGATCCTATCAATTCCGCCACTTGCTGTCCTTGAAGCGACTTTCCACGAATCACCTATTTCGCAGCCCGTGGATTAGATTTTGGGAATCGCAGCACAATATCACACTCGATTTTTTTTTTTTTTTTTTGTTTGTTTGTTTGTTTCCACTGTGAAAACTGTAATCACCATATTGCCGTGCTGTCTACTTCATAACTGTTAAGCATCGGCATCTTGAAGGGAAAAGATTACTATTTCATTTTCATAAAACAAAGTAAGTGGGCAAATCAATACTCAAGAAGGCTGAATTATTTCAATTTTTTCACTTAATTAAAAGTATACCTTGTGTAGGCAGTGCTGTCATTATAGCATGAGAAGACATCTAAACTACAAAACAAAAATAACTCTAAACAGACATTCAGGAATTTTATTTTAAATGGTACAAACTGATATTCCTTCTTTTACAACTGTAACTGAAGGTGGCTGTAATACACTTTTCATACCTGTTAAGAAAAATGTTAAACACACGCATACTATAAAAGATGCCAATAACAATTTACTTCACATTTATTGCCACAACAGAAGAAGAACGAAATTCAATTTCTGTAAGCGATGGTTTTATATTGCAAAAATAATCTCAACACATCTGCATTCCAGTTATAACTAATGGGCTACCCATCTGCACATAAAATACACACACGCTGTCTGAAACTGTTTCTCCTGAGTTGGGTCATGGCAAACTGGAGCCTAACCTGGCAACACAGGGCATAAGGCTGGAGGGGGAGGGGACACACCCCGGGCGGGACGCCAGTCCATTGCAAGGCACCCCAAACGGGACTCGAACCTCCGACCCACCAGAGAGTGGGACCTGGCCAAACCTGCTGTGCCACCGCTCCCCCATGTAAAAATACAGTGTGTGTGTATAGAGAGAGAGAGCGAGAGAGTACACCGCTTCAACCATTTTCACACTGCACTGACACAGCAGGGTGTTTCAGTCAGAAGAACATCTAACATGTCTTTAAGTGCAAGTCTTCACAGTCTTTGGGAAGTGTTACCTGGGTTAACAGCAAAAACACGGGCAGAGGTTCGTCACTGAACTTGGGCAAGAGGAGGATTACAAGTGCTCCTACTTCATCTCTTGTCCAGGCAAACATAGGCATTTAAGGTCACTGGAGATTAGAGCCTTGGATGTGATTTGGACACGAACTGCCTGCTTCTTTCCCCCACAACCCGTGCCCGCCTGGCCGAGAGGCCTGTTTTTCTTCATTTCATTTCATTCCATTCCACGTAGAGGTGTTTCCACCCGCTTCTGCTCACACACTTCTCTGCATAACTTCCTTCTCAGACTCCGAAGGCGAGGCTCCCAAGGCGTTCCGCTCTTTCTTCAGTTTCACCCTCCCCAGAAATCACTAACATTCTTTTGCCCAATTTTCAAATTCTCTTTAAGAATCTTATGGGACAGTTACATTCACCACAATGGTCCGCTTTGTTACAGCTGGGCTGTTTCAATGGTTCACATTTTCTTCCACCTGGTATTTTCTGAAGTTGTCAGTCAGTCAGCACAGTGAGTCTCTGCATTGATACAATGTAACTGCTTCCTTCTTTAATGTTCATTCCTTCGCGTCTCATTGCTGTGTTTGTTTGCATAGAACAACGTGAATATAGAGAGCAGCGCACATCGGTGTGGCTCATATGACACAGCGATCGGATGATATTTTACTATGAAACTAAGTCTTTATTTATAGCTGATCTTTACCGCTTGGTCAAATCATGTTCGGGAATTAAAAAAGAGCCACAAAAGACTTGTCATCATTCGTGTCAGCCCGTCTTACAAAAGAGTCTTTTAACATTGTTACGTTATTACATGCGAGAAATTTACACCGGCGTGTCTTCACACACAGGACCCCCCGCAAAGACACAATGTGTTTATATTTTGTCACCGCCAAACGGTCACAAATCGGCAAAGGAAGAATAAATATGCCGCCGAAACGTCACAAATAGGCTGTTCGTGTTGCCTCGTGAAGCAGATGAGCCGCGATTTAAGCCCAGTCGCGGCGGAATAATAAGAATTCCGTGAAAACGCATTCGTAATTGTGGATCCAGCACAGCTCCGCGCGCCGCGTGTCCGCGAGACCGCATCGTCGCCGCGCGCGCCTCCCGCGAGCCGCGCACACCGTCACACTGTCACACTGACTGTAGGCTACAGTGTAGCCGCTCGCGCGGCTCCTGCTTCAGCCCGAGCGCGAGCCCCTGCACCAAAGACATGGGATGTCACACGTAGGAGAAGCACATGTGGACGCGCTGCGCAGTGCTATTAGGAGCGCGCGCGCGCGTGTGTGTGTGTGTGTGTGTGTGTGTGTGTGTGTGTGTGTGTGTGTGTGTGTGTGTGTGTGTGTGTGTGAGAGAAAGAGATGCTCCCGTCCAGCCAGCTCCTACCGGCTGCTGTCTGTGTCCATCGGCTCCCTGTCCGAACGCCGGCTGCCGCTGCCGGATGCCGCTCTTCCGCACCTCGCTGCCGGCGTTCCGCTTATCCCTGAGCCTGGAGCCTCCGCCGCCGCCGCCTCCGCCTCCGCCGCCACCGCCACCGCCGTCCCCCCGGTCCCCGTCTCCCGAGTCCAGGCTGCTGAAGTTCCACACGATGAGCGTCTGCACGAGCAGCACGGTGAGCGCAGCGATGAGCGCGGAGCGGGAGCGACGAGCCAGCCTGCGAGCGCACGGTGCATTCACCATCTTCACACGCGCTGAATGGAGCCGAGCGATGCGGGACCGTCGGCTTTGTGGCTCCGCGTCGGCGGGAGGAGGCGGACGGTACAGCTCTGGGGCAGCAGCAGCAACAGCAGCAGCAGCGGGAGAGGGGGAGAGGGGGAGGGGCAGGGGCAGGGGCAGGGGGAGGGGGAAGGGGAGGGGGAAGAGGAGGGGGAGGGGAGGGGAGGAGGGAGGCGCTCGCGCGGAACACGGAGCCCCCGTGTGGTGGAAACGCCGCTGACAGGAGCTCTTCCGGAGCTCTTCCAAAGCTCTGGAACCTGAATGGATTCGAGCGTGTTGTACAGCGGGGCGCCTTATAGCGGGGTCGCCGTATAGCGGGGCACCGTATAGCGGGGCACCTTATTATAGCGGGTCGTCGTATAGCGGGGCGCCTTATAGCGGGGTCGTCGTATAGCGGGGCACCTTATAGCGGGACGTCGTACAGCGGGGCGCCTTATAGCGGGGTCGCCGTATAGCGGGACACCGTATAGCGGGGTCGGGGTCGTCGTCTAGCGGGTCGCCGTATAACGGGGCACCGCTCCGTTCAACAGTTTGCACAGCTGAAGTGTTACTTGTGGGGGAAATACATTAAAGATCTATTACTGTAATGGATGTTAAAGAATACATTTATAAGTGAAAGCCAGAAAGCCAGGGTCAGTTTTTGGTATGTGTACGTTTCAGGCTCTTTCACTCAGAAATGTGCAAAAAAAAAAGAGTAAAGGTCAATTGAATTATGTCAGTTGTGATTAATGGAGAACGCAGTGAAACAGACTTTCTTGAGGAATGCATAGAAATTCAGGGGTTATGTTTCTGAAATGAAATTTTGAAGTTTTCGTTGCATTACATTTCTGTTTTACTACCCTTTCCCTTATTTTCCCTTATTTTTAATTTAGTAGGCCCGAGGCACTGTGCCTACAGTGTCTAATGGGAAATCAGGCACTTGTTATACTCACTGTCCAAAGATATGTTTCAGGTGAATTATTGCCTTGTGTGTGTGTGTGTGTGTGTGTGTGTGTGTGTGTGTGTGTGTGTGTGTGTGTGTGTGTGTGTGTGATTGCCCTGCGATGGACTAGCCTGCTGTCTGTGATGTACCCTGCCTCACACCATATGCTTCAGGGATAAGCTCAGAACCACTGTGACCATGCATTGGACATGAAGTTATTATTATTATTATTATTATTATTATTATTAATGACAGGGAGGTAAAAACAAGTTTTTTGTTATCTAATGGAAAATAACATAGTCCGAATACGGTGCAGCTTGGCAAACTCAAACTTCATGAGTCCAGTAAGTTTTTCTTTCTTAATATGAATGCCACAGATGAATATACAGCAGCACTTTGGCAACATATTTAGAAAATTGCGCGCACAAGAGATCCTCAAGAGCAGTGTTGCGGTAATAAATCATAGCACTTCTGACAGGGATTAATGACACAAAGGCAGCATAGATCACTGACACCATGGCAGTGGCACAGAAAGGAAATTGCTAATTTTTATCTGAAACACGTATTCCAATATTAAATGTCAACTAGATGCAATATAATGAGGGAAGAGACAATGTGTTTGAGGCAAAACTTTTTATTGTTTACCCAAGTGGTGGATCAGGGCATGTATGTGTAACATGAATGTCCCTGGTTAAAGGATCTGGCAAACTGTCCATATATGCAAATCAGAAACAAACAAACAAAAAAAACTGTACAAGTAAATAAATGTCCAGCTATACCTTCTTCAGACCCAGCCAATCATTTCTGTCTACTCTAGTGGACACGTTTGCATATTTCATATCCAAAACAGTACATGCTCTATAGAAAACATGTTTTTTAAATGGAACCACATATTTGGGAGTTGGCTTCTGCACTTTCTTGGAAATCCTGACATGAATATGGAAGCGTAATCATTCATGAGCTGCTATGGAAACCACTTTAAAGAGATGTGTGAAAACAGCTATCTACGCAACCAAGATTGGATGTCGGTGTCTGCCGCTGTTTGACCAAGACTAGGAACACGGGTCCTGCGGTTTGGAATTTAGCGATATTCTAACTCAGCCTCCGAGTCCCAACTGAAGCACTGTGGTCGTGGACAGGCACTGTGGTAGTACACATACCTCTAGTGAGAAACTTGCAGACCATCTCAGTATGTTGCATGTGGCTCATAAAAGGGACTGTCACCGAGCCAGTGAACACTGAGCAGGTTATTTGCATCGTCGGATTTTCTTGCTTGGGTGACATTATTTGACGGTGTCAGACCGTCTCTCTGAAATGAGCCAGTGTGCACTTCCAGTGCCCTAGTGAGCAAAATAAAAGGACACCACCAGCCATCTCAGTTGCAAGGTATCATAATTACCAATGTCACCTTGCTACCGAGAGCTGACTTGCAGCAACACTTGAGTAATTAGCTAAGAGTGTAATATTAACACATGAAAGTATTGGCCAAAATAAAACAAGTGTAAAGACACTGCTGGCAACTTAAGAATTTAGATCTAATCACACTGGAAATGGCAGATATTGCTTTCTGAAGTCTGAATCTGATAATCTTCTGTGGGTTTTAACCACAGAATAATGTAACTAAACCATCATCGCCATCTCAAAGATTTATGTTTCACTTAATGTATTTTTATGGTACAGTAGTGTCTCACTGCCTTCTGGATTCCAGCATTTGCTGGGGTAGGGGTTCTTCCACTGTCTAAATCTTTATACCTTAATTCTTTAAAATATGCAGAAGTTGAGGAATTAGGGAGCTTGGTCTATAGGTGAACAGGGTGTTATTTTACAGGATGTTTAAATGAAAAATCGGAATGAAAAGACGAAGGGCCTAATTCATAAATGGAATATATGGAAATGGGTCTTTCGGGAAAGGAGTGTCTCCCACCAATTGTTGCTATGTTGTGGGGCTCACAGTGGGGCTCTGGATGTTGTGGCTGAATGGTTAGTGTACCCTCCTCCATTGCTGTTGCGCAGTACACAGGTGGGATAATGTGTTATTGCACGTTTTCACCAGTTGCATAGGAGGGTGCTCCCTGCTGAGTTTAAGCACAGCCGCAGATCCTTCGGGACCCCCGTTAGTCTCTTGAACAATACACTGATGGGCTGTGTGCACGTTATAATAAGCCAGTTCTTCAGGGGTTTGCAGGTTGACCAGTGAAGTCTTTAACCGTGAGCTCCATTATGTAACCTCTTTCCCCCCAGGGTCAAATAAAATGGGAAGCCCTGCAATAACAGAAATGCTTATGAAAGTTTTGACTAAAATGATTTTTTAAGACGAAATGCATGCTATTATTTTTATTAGTGGAATGCATACGAATAAACTGACTGGCTCTTACCGCCTTGTTTTCCAGGTGCATGTTATCCAAACTGCGTCGCGGAAAATGACTGTCCCGAATCCCACCAGGACAGCTGAAAAAGCTGTTCAACAAAACACATAATGCATCTCATATTAGCTGAATGCAGACGGAATAATACTTTTCTGTGCCGATATACAGAAACGGATCATTATACGGCGCTTTGATGCGTATATATGTGTGCAGCGGTCTATTGAAAAAATGATGTAGGACAGATTGAAAATTTTGAAAAAAATGCATCTGAATTGGTTTTGGTAGTCCAACGCCACTAAGTAGAATATAATGTAACCCTTCCCAGCCAATAAATCTGTGATCTGCAAAGATTCATTTTCTCTTAAGGGTCAAATCTACAGTCAAGTCTTGTTAATGTTCAAGATCAGCCTGTAATGGGCTCCTGTACAGAAAAAAAAAAAAACTGCTACAACACCCTATGCACAGTTTGGAAGTTTTCTCGGTACACAACAGCGAATCAGTGCGATTAAAACATAAGCATAAGAGTTCTTGAAAAAGTGGTCATACAAGCAATCAGGCACACATTTGCTCAGCTCATTTTTCATGAATGAGGCCTAAAAGATGTAGTTTTACTTGAATTGCAGTGAACAAAGATATTATGAAGCTGCCTTCAAGGCCAATCTTCATGTTAGTTTGGGTCAACAGCCCAGAAAACAATTATTTCTTGTGCGTTAGACAAGTCTTTGTCCTGCGCTCAGAGCAGTACTATAGTACTGGAGAGATGTGCCGGGGTTGGTGGAGGTGCTGGGGGGGGGGGGTACCCATTCCCTCGGTTAGAAAAAGAGCCAAACCAGTCTAGTTGTCAGAGCCCATTGCAAAGAACATAAAACACTTTTAGAGCGGAGAGATCTTACTCATCGAAAGACAATGCCATGCTGCATGAATCATAGGCCCATGTAGAATTGTTTCATGCCACTTTACATTTAGATTAAAGCACCAGTGTGATTAATAAGGTAGTGTTTCTGTGGGCGAACTGGGCCATTCTCTTCTCAAATGGCCATTCTCAAGCTGACAGGGATGTTTCTCCAGCACTCGGAGTGCTGCGTTTGAATTCAAAATACCTTAACTGCCATTGAAGTTAAGTTCTGGAGATATTTGCATATTCTGTTTACAGTGCGTGAACATTGTGCGAGGAGAGGACAAGAGAGCTCCTGTGGCAGAAAGAACGCATCAGCTCTCATTAGCCGGCCACTCTGTTCCCTGCAGCCTTTTGCAGCCGGACATCCAAAATGGCCATCCTCCAGTGCCAAATGATAAATTTAATTAGAGCAGATAACTCTGTCAGTCACTTCTGTCACACACGGAGATGTTTCGCTTCTGATCATGGTGCTCTCAGCAACATCTCCAGGGCTGCTTGTCTACAGAGCACTTTAAAGGGGTGAGCATGACTGGTGCTGCCTTGGGCTTTCAACTACAGACCTCTTCAGTTTGCATAAAATTATTTTTCCTTGCTAAAAATAAATCCCAAAGCAGGCCACTGACATAGACTGGTCAGGTTGCTCTTGAAAACAATAGAGCTGCGGAGAAAGACTCACTTTCAGGGAAGGGATGGAGATGCTTGTGAGACTAGTGTCAATATGAAACAACCAGGAGTGCATCCATCTCACTACCTGTATATAAATAAGGGAATGTGTTACAGTTCTTTTTTTTTTCTGTTAAAACACTGAGGAATATTAGAAAAATGTTGTGGTTCTTTCTGCAAAATAAAGGAAAAGTTATTCGACCTCAAGAGTGCAAGTATCCATCACCAGCTCAGGAATAAACTAACAGATCTTTACATAAGTCTACAGCTCTTACTATATAGACCTCTGCCAAATTCAATACGTTTTCATGTTTAGGCAGGTGCATTAGTGAGATAAAATTATTTGTCACTGACGTTCCTAAATATACTCACAAACTTGGTCTATGAACTAACTATAGAAATGTCCATCGTACGTATTGCATTTCAAAAAGTTGTGCAGCTGACACATGATTTACAGCCTTTAACTTTAACTTATTTGTTTTTGTGTCAACATTTTGCTAAAAATAAGTTTTTTTTTTAAGTTATAGTATGTTTTTGTTGGATAAAACTTAAAAATGAAATCTAGCTAATGTATTTTAATTTGCTCTAAAATGTGATATTGCAATATTATAAGTAGCACATTAACTGCTATATAAAACTAAATTGCACCACCATTTAAATCTAGACTGATTAGAACACATCTTCAAAATAAATAAATCAAATTATTGAGACATTGCCTACAGTAGAGCACATCTTGTGAGTTTTTGCATCATCTGAATTATTCTTCCCCAGTAATGTAGTGCCCTTTAAAGCATAAGGCTATATTAAATAAAATACTTTATTCTTTTTATCTTTCATAGCTTTCATTTTTATTTCCACAACCTAGAATGAGGATGTCTTTTGAATCAGTCTTTCTCTTGCTTTTGCATTGCAAGTCCCACTTAAATTTACATATTAATGGCTGATGCCCTCTCAGCCATGCAAAGTTGAAAAGACAACAATAAGCTGTACCGATGTACTCTGTGCTGCGTGCATTTTCCACAGACATTCCTTACAAATCTGAATGCTCGCAAAATATTTGCTTTAAGTGAGTCTGATTCTCGGGCCTTCCTCTGTTAACAGTTGAGAGAAATGTCTCAAAGCAAGAAAGGAAGAGCTGTTTGAAGCCTGGAAACTTTTTATTTTCACACAACAGTAGAGGAGCCATCGATAAGTACGACTTCTTAGCACACGACACGCTCTCTGTTGTTTGGTTATGCAAAGTTTGTGTTGCTTTTTAGGTGTCTATGTTCTCTGAATTTTCCCCATGACCGTAGCGTAATCCGGTGGTGTCCTAACCCCTCGGCTGCGACAAACCTAAACAAAATTTACATTGATTGAAAATAAATGCGATACAACAACTTTTTTTGCCACCGGTGATCCCCTAACTGAAATGTAATAGATTTTGTGGAAGAATATGTCAGCAAAGAATTCACCTTGTCAAATCATTGTGATGGCTGGTCCAGAACAATGTCTTTGCTTCATTTCACATCTCTTTCCGTACTCTTCGAAGGAGGCAAACAGTCAATAAAGAGTAGTGCAAAGGCTAGAAGCAGGACAATGTAAGTGTTTTAATTTCAGAAATTACAGTAAAACTTCATGACATGCTTAATTTTTAATACAATTGATTGATTGATTGATTGACTTTACCAAGCAGTTTACCAAGCTTTTAGAAGTTTAACACTTCACTCATTAATACTTGAACAATTAGCAATTACTGAATTAGTTCAAGGATTAAACAGCAGGCCTCCTTCTACAAAAGTCCAGACTTTCAACTACTATACTAATGTTATCTGCTACCTGTGGTGCACATCCAACAGTGAGCTTCCAATTGTTCAATTAATTTATTTTAGAATTGCTCTGTATAGAATTGTTCTGTTCGTAACAAAAACGAACTCAAAAGTCTAACATATAATAGCATAGCTGTGTTACACATAAGAATGATGTGGGCGCACCTTAATGGAACACGTCTAATTACCAAAGATAATATTTCAACGTTGCGGAATTTTGCTGGCAATGTTTATTTAAACTGATTTTCTTTCTTTACCGTGTTAGATCAAGGACATTCCCTCAAATTTGCCCAGTGGCGTGCTTCTGTTGGTGTGTGATGAGGACATGTTTCCCTTGTTCTCGGTTCTGCATCACTGCACTTGGCTTTAGTCATTCCTACTTTTTTCTTTTTCCCCAACAGGTAAAAGAGCAATTTACATTGGCAAATGGTTTCATCTGCCTTGATCTGATTCATAACACCAAGTGTGAAAGTGAATCCTGCCTCAGTTAAATTGCATTGTGGAGACACGACCTTCAGGCTAGGCTGTGATTGCAGGGTCAGTTCATACCTATGGCGATGCAAAGGTCATGGTGGCAGATATTTAGCTACTTTATAAAACAGTTTTACCTAGTTTTCAAGATGTCAGACTGGAGGGTTTGACCTTTCAAACATGGATTTTGTCCCTATTAACACATTTCATTGCTGGAAACATTAATTGATTAAATTGGAAGTATGTGCAAAATGGTGAAATGTATTACAGCCCAATTGCAGCTCATCTCTCTCTGATGGTGGACACAGGTTCTGCTGGATTTCGTTCTAACAGAATTCTTATTTTATAGCTTTGGTTCTGATTTTCAGTGAATGTGCCACATGATTCAAATTATGTTCACTGAATGCATTAAATATCAATACTTTTAAATTAAATTAATATTGGATAAAATCATAACTGAAGATGTTTAGAAATGGTTTTATTTTTGCCCCAGAATGAATAATAAAAAACATTTCCATTAGTCAGTAACTTCATATAGTACTTGTAACAGTTTTCAAACATTTTATTTGGTTTGCAAATGTTGTTCTTTAGTGAGTAACTAGTGCATTCAGTTGAACACGGTTTGAATGGTGTCACACATTTAGTAAATATCCTACTGAAGGCTGAGTAATTAAGAGCTCAGCTGGAATGAAAACCATCGTACCCTGTAGTTTGCAGGAACCACGGTTTTCAATCCCTGTTCTAAATGAGATACTCAACTATTGACTTCCCTTATTTCATTAAGCCAGCACAGTTTTCATCACCAAGCTCATCATCATGAACTTTTAAAATTTTTACTAGACACATACATTTCCTGCTCTATGTAATTTTGACAGTAGAAAAAAATGCATCATACCAAGTCATTTGTCTGTTTGATTGCCATTCCTTCATGTCAAAGCACAACCGTTTCATTACCGCTAGTTATAGTTCCATACAATAAAAAATATTCAATAGATTAAAAAGCGTTAATATTTTTGTAAGTGTATCTCTAAATTATTTTTTCTGTATGTATGACCTCATATGACTGATAAACTTCGTTTCATATTTGTATTTCTGTAATAAATGAGAAAGCAACTACGCTAATAATGTGTTGCTTTATAAGATGGCCATTTGCCCTCAGGCATCAACAGAAAAAGCAATGACTTTTTAGACTTATGATGCAGTGCAGTTAACACCTAGGTAAATATGCTTTTCTTTTGCAACATAAGGTATCAGCCTTGACACTCTAATAAAGGTCTAATAAGGGTCTCATAACATCTCAAATTTGATAAAGGCATCCTTTGACAATTAACCTGAGAATGTGTGTCTGCGAGCAAACAGATCACATTAATAAAGGCCGGGCTACCCTGAGATGCGTGGTCATGACAACGGAAGGCTCTTTGCTCTGCAAACTGAGCTATGTCGTACGCCCCTAATCAACACGTAGCTTTGCTTGAAGAATTGTGGTAGGAAAATATTTAAGTCACTAAAAGGTCTGCTTACTCTCGCCAATATATAAGAAATACTGTGTACTAAGACAAGATTGCATTGATTTATAAGTTCTGTAGTCCTTAAAACCCAGCAATGAGTTATCTGTATACATGTGACATTGACACATTTTATTATCCTGTACTGTCTATATGAAAACCTAGATGGACTAGTCAAAGAAATCTATCAGCTTTTATTTTATGACCAAGTCTTCTGTGCTCTTGTAAACACCATTTGTTCTTAACGCTAGTTTTATTGAGTCTGAAGCAGCTGTTTTGTAGCTTTTTATACTTACAAAGCACAACGTGATATCTGACAAACGAGCAATGACACGACACGATGAGGTACTGCAGCCATCCCGCACTTTGCATAGTGAAATTATAAGTCCCATTTAGTATTTGGCAGTAGCTGGCAGTTTTGTCAAAATTGTGATGGACACATATGTCATTGTTAAATGTCCTTCAAAGGCTAGAAGCAATGTTAATAAGGTTTGGACCCAAGCCTCTGCTTACCGCCATGGCTCCATGTTTTGGAGCCAGATGTTCCATCCAAGTCCCGCAGAGGACAAAGACTCAGTGTGTCCACCTTTGCTGTTCCATCTTAGTAGAGCTGGGCGGAAGAAATAGACTGTCATCAATGTGGTCACCTTGAAGTATACTGGCTTTATAAAGTATATGCAGGACAGTGGTAAGAGAATATAACAGATTTTACGGAACGATGCATTAACAGAGAGTACCGCAGTTCGGCAGACCATCATTAAAGCTACTTGGAATTTATCATGTTTTAAAGGATTGTGTTACTTTGGGAGACATGTTTACTTTCAAAAAGACCTTCCTGGAAATCTTGCAAAGCCAGAAGCAAAACCAGATTTGATTGTTCCTTTCTGTAAATACGAATACAGGGTTTTGGCCCAAGGTCCTGCTCTTCAAAGGCAATAGTTATTACTAGTCCTGCGATGAAGATGACAGAAATGTCACCCTACATATGTGTCCATCTCCATGCCTTCCATGACATGCACATACAAGAGCTACTGCATGGACATAAGAAGGACTGGAGAAGCTGCTGACTCACACTCTGTCGTCGTTCCATAAATCCAAACATTGGATATTCAGCCTGATGAGCTGCAGAGGCAGGGAAGGGAATTAATTACCTGTGGGTGATATCTCCCTCCCTCGTTAAGCTGCTATCTTCAGAACAGGCAAATTGACATTCACAGATACCACGATGAGTTGTGTGCATCTGCGTGTGTGTTTGTTTGTTTGTGTTTGTGTATTTGGGAGGTGGAAGGCAAAGAAGAGGGTACAGATTCTTGAAAATCATGTTTATCCCTTGGGGACTTTCCAAAGAAGTACTCTGCTCTCCACATCCCTGGTGGGCAACAAAAACAGATATGAAAAGTAACCTGACAGATGGAACTGCTATATGTTAATAAAGCGTGGTAATTTTATGGGTCTCACCTTCATATACTTTCACTGAAGAAACATATAAACCAGGACACTTGGATCCAGACCAGTATCAGCTGAATAGTAAGACGGTAAGATTTATTCACACGTGAAGGGCCATGATTCATGTGTAAGTTATTATTTTATCCAACAACTGCAGAGCTAAAGTCATGTTCCATGACAGCCCCGTCAGTAACCTTGACCTGAGATTTTATGAGGGTTTCATCTCACTTGTCACATGGGTGGATCTCTATAAATCAATGTGATATTGATTTTCCTGAGCCATTTCAGGCAGTCGTGTCCATCCTTCATGTCTTAAAATGCTCTGGGATAAGTTATCTACAGAGAAATTTTAGTCCTTCTTAAAATACCAAAGTGTTGCATAACTGGGTGTTTTTAAAGATATCCAAACGTATGTTTGCTGACCAAACTGTAAGGTTACAGAAGACTAAATGCATTTCCAATAGTCTCTTATTATACAAATGTGTCTTTTACTTCCTTTGTATAGATGCCAGATTGGTTACCACATTATATTTAGAAAGAGAAAAAAATTGTAATTTTGACAAGCTGAAAAACACAATTTACCGTATTACCTTAATCCTCTGAGCAGGTTAGCCGTAAGCCTGTCTCTGTTTCCTTCAGCTCTTTCTCTCATTTTGCTCTGAATCACTCAGCATGCTGTCCTGAGGACCAGCTGGCTAACTGCACCTCCTTGTGTGTCGACACCGTGAGATCCTTGATGTCTCTGCTTTAGTCTTGCTCCAGCTGCAGGCTTTCTGCTCGGTCTAGCTCTCCTAGGGCCTGCAGTCTTGGGCCCAAGAGAATCTTTACCTTCAAGGTCACAAGAAAGACATTGATTGCCAGCATACTGTCCCTGCAAAGAAATCAAACCTTGTTAAAACAGTTCAAAAAGGCAAGAACAATAGATTAAGGGGTGAAGAGGCCTTCCTTTTAGGGATCAATGGTTCAACATGGCAGGACTGATCAATTAAACTGCCCTTTAGCTGCCTTGACAAATTTGCATTAATACTTAAAAAATAGTTTCATTTCATTCAAGGGGGGCGCAGCGGGTTTGGCCTGTGCCTGCTCTCTGGTGGGTCTGGGGTTCGAGTCCCACTTTGGGTACTTTGTGACAAACTGGCATCCCGTCCTGGGAGTGTCCCCTCCCCCCTCCAGCCTTGTGCCCTGTGTTGCTGGGTTAGGCTCCAGATTGGCACAACCCCACTTGGGGACAAGCAGCTTCAGTGAATGTGTGTGTGTGTGTGTGTGTAGTTTCATTCAGTATGCATAGCAAAGTGCCAAAATTATTTAAGCATTAAAACATTAATTATACTGAACTTTGTATGCTGTTTCCTTTTTTCACAAGGAGAATTTTTGGAACTAAGGACTTTCTTCATTGACAGACTGGTGGACAACCAACACTGGTAAAGCATTATCTGCATGTTTAAGTGTTTGAGTGTTGTGACCTGGCTTTCCAGTGAACTGACAATGAGACTTCCTTAACAGGTGCCTAAAAACTATTTTTATTCAAATTACGGAGGCAGTTAGCAAGAAGAATGACTGAAAGGATTTGTCTTCAGTGAAGTGGTTGTGTATAATGTATTAAAATGGGTTGCAATTATTCTAAAAAATGTCACATTTTACAAGTCAATATAATTACACTCTTGCGGCAGCACGGCTTGTCTCTGACCTGCCTAAACATTCATTACACCTCTCCTCCCTTCGCTGGGTAGCAATTGAAGCATGGTTCAAGTTCAGCACCCAGGTACTGACTTTCTAGGCAGTTAGAAGCACAACCCCATCTTACCTGTAGACTTTCATCAAATCAAACAAGCCATCAGGATCTCTGTGATTGGCATCTGCATCTAGTTTGTCTGACTGTCCCATCCCTGAATGGTAAAACCCAGTGGTACAACCATGTCTGTTTTTGACCTCAGCCCCGAAAGGAACTGTCAATTCTTTTCAGTCGAGATTTCGGAAACCATTCATTCTTAAAAAGAAAAGTTTGCTGTAGATAATCTGTCCTGCTTTGGTACCTAACATGATATTGTACATCCATGGTGGCACTTGACATATCTTATGATTCTTGAGGTAAAGTAGTAGTGTCACTATATATTACTTTGTGACATTACCTGTCAAAATGATACAATCAAGAACACAGTCAAGACTAGGGAATATAGGCCTTATGAAGAGCTTTTGTTATAAAACAACATTTATTGCCTTTTTACTGAAAATGAAACTGCATTTAATTAATTCTATTTGCCGTACCTATTAGCATGTTCATGCCTTTTCTTATTTTATTCTCTTTGCCTTTGTACGCTCTGAATCCGTAAGCTGCTTTAGAGAAAAGCATGTGTTAAATAAATAAATGTAAATGTAAATGTTGCATGAAATCTGAGCTCAACAGATAACTGATAGCTACCGGTTGCATGTGAATTTTTCCCTCCTGTTGTAAGATTCTGGGCAGATGTTATTTCATCTGCTTTTCAAAGAAAAATAGAGGCAGATGAATATAAATTCAGTTCTGTGCATGTTAATGGACTATGATTGCTTGACCCAACAATACAACAACTAGTAAGTTTGACTAGAAGTGCAAACTGATCCTCATAATTAGCTGAGACGAGGAGCTCTCTTAGTAACATGTAAAACTGTTGTCTTTCTCCATAAAGGCATTGTCACACCCCAGATGCAAGCAACTGGGGGGAATCAGCAAGGCAGAGTATAAAGGGCGCCACACCACCGCTCTCAGGTTGTGGAATCTCCACGAGACAACTTTTTCCTCTGCATTCTCAACCTGCTACCTCGCCTTCGCCAACCTTCACCTTGTGTTCCTTCCTCATTATGCCAGCCTGACTCCTTGTCCCCTTAGTCCTGTTCCCCTTGGCTCTGACCATTGCTCACCACTTCGACTTCAACCTCGGATCGAAGAACGACGTTCGTGCCTCAATTCTTTGACCCACGCCTGTCACCGACCACAATTGTTGCATTGCCCTTCAGATTTCTAATAACAAGATCCCGCTTTTGGGCCCTACCTCCAGGTCTCTTGCCCATATGCATAACAGATATAGTATTAATCAAACAAGGTGCTTGCATTTCCCTTGTATTGGACATCCTGGCTGCAGTTCGGTAAAAAAAAACACTTAGCACACCAGCTACGTGTACTACATAAGCTGCTGCAAAACGTGCAGTATACACTCATGGAAAAAATTTTATCTTTTTTATTTACATGCTTATATGGGTGGTACATTCGTTGTAGGCCAGGTATGTCAAACTTTAGATCTGGAGAAGAGAAACAATACTTTGTTTTTTGTCCCAGCTATGCTCTGAAATAAATATTTTCACTGAGCTGCTTGTTGAATGTTTCAAAAGATTGAAATCATGCGGAACTGAATGATTTTGAGAACTACTTTTCAGTATGTTAATTTACAATGGATTAAACTGTTATCAGGCAACTGCTATATTCACAATTTTCTTACCTAACTGCATTTTCTTATTCTAGTTTCTTCTTTTTTAAGGCTTACAAAAAAGCTCACATTAATCAATTAACCTTTTAAAGCTATAGCTTTCTTAATTGATATAGTGCATAAAACTGTCCAAGTAATCACTGATTCATCAGAATAATGAACTGTATTATTCATGTAGGCTGGAAAAATATTTTTAAAAGCACTGAAATGCTTAGCATAACACCATTAAAAAATTATAGCATTCCCTCACTTAGCATAAGCTGATTTCGAATTTGCGATTAATTCATCAGTTCAATTAAAGGTTAATTAATTAACAGCTCATATGGAACAAAAGCTAGTATCCACAGGGAATTGATATTGACACCTTTAGCCAACGAAACAGATGAAGGGATCACAGTCTGAAAGTGATGGTCAAAAATGTACAAATTAATTAAAAAAAATTAAATACAATGAGTGAACATAATAGGGACTGGAGACTTGTTCATAATTTGATTTGTTGATCAACAAATTTGGAATTTAACCTTTCTATATGCAAATAATATGAAAAATATGGTAGCATGGGCACAAGCGATGTTTGCAGTTTTCCCAGCTTCTTCGATTTTAATATTTCTACTTTTGTTTGCATAGTATTTGTACACGTTTCTTCCAGCACTATCAGTGCTTTTCAGACAAGAAACAAACAGCTGCATTGGTAAACACAAAACAGCGGAAAAGAAACATGCCACAATGATAAGAACATGAAATTGGATCCACTGGAACCACTGGCAAACACCGAGGTTGCTGGAAATGCTGGCAAACACCATTTATAGTGCCTCAGGTGAAATTATGAATATGGCCAAATTATGAATTTCTGCTACTACTTTTTGAAGGAAAAACAAAAAAACATGAGCCAGCTTGAAAGGAGCTGGAGGGCCTGCCACCGAGTGACACTGGTGTTTGTTGCACAGATCTCCCAGGGTGCAGCTCAAAGAGCCTGACGGAAAGCCTCATGGACACCGGCTCTGATTATCCTGTGCTTCAGCAGTATGGTGAGGGCCCTTGTGGTGAATCTGTGTGACAGGTATGTCTATGGCTGCTTCCTGCTCATCTTCCCCGTGGGATCTCGTAGCCACAAACCCAAGAACTGGCGTCTGCCACATCCAATTTGCATACTCGCATAATAAACATCTCTTTTACTTATCCACCCCCCCGATTCTGGAGATGTTGTTCTTTCAACATCTGTAAATTCTCTGTGGGTGATTGCCTCTCTGGAACTGTTTTTCTAACTGTCATTGCTGAATTTTTGTAGAACATCTCAGCTCTGTAACAGGTTAGTAAGGCTCACATGTGGTGTATTTGCAGATCAGGCAGAAGGTGGGTTTGGCGCCCAGCCTCACGCTCGACCTGTGGGTGCAGCCATCCTCCGTCAGGAGCTGCCACAACTTCTGCGACTCGTCTCCGTCTTGCAGGAACATCATCTCCCTGGCAACCGTCAGCATCTGCCCGCTTGACGACAGCGTAACCATGACAAGGAAACACAGAGAAACAAAAATAATTAGATCCAATTTACTAACACTTGATAGTTCTGAGCAAATCGAACAGCACAAATAGTCACTACATGACAACTCCTGGTTCCTGAAACATCTCCAGCACAATTATGCATGAGAAAACAATGGCAATAAACCTCATTTACACTGTCACCAGCATGTTGTAGTAATTGCTTCTTATGTGATAATCTTGTTCCCACGTCAAATTAAAATTAAGCAGGCTACACACTCATGGAAATCTAATCCCATCTCTCTAAGACTAACTGCCTCTTACATATAAATGAAAACAAATTCCTTAGCATTTTATAGATGCTGTGCACTCCAGAAGAACAGGCAAGTACACCATTATTGGCTTATTCTCCATCATACATTGTATGGCAGGTTTTTAATAATGCACATTATATTCTATATTCAGAAGCAATTTCCTTAGTACTCAATAAAATGGACTTTCTCAAGACCAAGGTCTCATCATATCGTAATTGCAGGTGTCAGTAGCAGGCAATGAGAACAGCAATGGGTGGTAAGGGTGCCCCCTCAGACAGCGAAAACAGTGGGTTTAGCTTTAATGAGCCGAACGCAGGGGCATGTAGCCTGGCGGAGGAGACCTGCTGTTGCGCTGGCAGACTTCCCGGGCATTGACACTGGCCTTGTAGCAGTCTCTTTGTGCCTCCTCATCCCACTGACTCTCCTCTTCCGCTCCATGCCACACTGATAAAGGACAGCGGTATCTCGGTTGCAAATGGAAGCAGCAGGTGTCGAAAGAAAAAAGCACGCATTACAACAAATAGGTTGCAGTAGAATATCCTTGTAATTATATTATTTATTCATTTAACTAATTCTTTTCCCCAGTGCAGCTTATAAAGCTACTTGACAGTTTTTCATCCGTTGATACGACTCGATAATTTCTATTGAAACATTCGAGGGGACAATTGTGATCACACGTGCTACAGCAGGAGTGTTCTTTGAACCCAGCTCCTTTAATAGCAAGGCGATGCTTTAACCACCATGTCGCCTCGAGCCCCCACGGTGTTCTTTTTATTTATCTGCTCGATGAAGTAGGATAGAATTTAAAAATTAAAAAAAAAAAAACGCTTTTCATATTTTCATGTGGAGTCTACTGCGGAACAGTCATTGCCGATATAACTCAGATATTTTCCTTTAAGAGCGTAGAAGAAGTGTCTCACTGGTCACTCCTGCTGCGTGTTTCGCTGTAGCAGCTCGCAGTTCTCCCTGTCCTCCCCGTCTCTCTTTGGACAAGCGCTCTTACAAATGGCCAAAACACATTTTATGCTGCACGGGAGAATAAACACGTTCACTTTGTGAAAAGCAAAAGAGCACTTTGAAACCGTCACAGAGCAGCACAACGCCAGCGCTGTCAAGGTCTTCCTGTCCTTAGTCTATCCTTAGCTACAGGACATTCCCTCGTCCTGCTGTCTGATGAGATTAATAATGCTAACTGTGCAAATCCCCTTAAGGATTTTCATGACTGCGAGCAAACTGAGGCAAAAACACTACAAGTGTAGATGAGAGGCGGACATGACTCTTGCAGACATGGCGCCAGCAAGTCAGTGGCTACAACAGACCTCTAAATCCAAAAACCAGCAGGCATCTTAACACGATGACTCAGGGGCCAACATAAACAACAATGACTGTCACAACTCCCTACATTAGACCGCTGTTACTCGGCTAACTCAAGCAAATGGCTTGTACGCCTCGTTTTCCTAAATTTCAAGGACTGCCACAATGAGTAGCGTTAGCAGCGTAGCCAGATTCGTGCTTAAGGAGTGTTGTTTTAATAGAAGACTTCTCTCAGCCACATGCTCGCAGAAGAAGTTAAGTGAAGTTAAGTGTGTCTTATTAACATGTTGTTGTTGCTGACTTTGAAGCAAGGTAATGACACAAACATCACTCAAAATCAAATTACCGGGCCCCGCAGACAACTCTCTCTGAGACTCAATAGCGTATTAAACGATTGAGGGTAAATGTACTGTGAAACCAATGGAGCAGCTTGGAAAACTAATGCGGTCTGCAAATGGCTGAAACGAATCAGGAGTCCTTCTCTCAGAGGGCCACAGAGGAAGGGAGAGATGTGGGTAACGTGGCATCGGCCATGCCGGTGGCACGGAAACTCTGCCTTTTTCACTGTTGATACGAAAAGACATTTAGAAGTGTGCGAGCAAGAGTAACGGAGAGGGCGTAGCGCTTCACAGTCCTTCTGCTATAATGAGAACATCTGGCTGTTTTGAAAAACATGATAGGTTAGATGCTGTGCAATCTAGCAATCTGTGGCATGTGTGTGTGTGTGTGTGTGTGTGTGTGTGTGTGTGTGTGTGTGTGTGTGAAAGCAAATATCTTGCATTAAGCTGTAAAAGTGCTGTGTGTTTAGACATCTTTTACAGTATCTTAAAATACTGCCATGGATGTTAGAAAGATTTTTCGCTGGGCTTTTGATTCGTTCTAGAAAATCACTGACTCACAAGTAGCCCAAATTCCAAGGTTCCCCAGTGACACCAAAAACTCATTCCTGTATGGCATTCTTTTGTAGATGTGTGTGGGTCCCAGGGATGTACGTGTCACTTTTAATTATTTTCAATTTAGCCAGTGCATTGAATTACAGACACAAACAGCATTCCCTTACAAGCAATAAAACCCTGAGTAAGCAGTGGCTTTTGAGTGCCAGGGTCCCCCTGGGAGACCAGAGGGAGACAGAGTGAGAGCGCAAACACTGCCAGCCAGCCAGCCAGCCAGCCAGCCAGCCAGGCAGCCTTCCGCAGAGGACAAACCTGATCACAGAACAAGACACAATGACAATTTGGAAGCTTCCGGCGCCTTGGGGTAAAGAGTTGGGCGTGCTTGTACAGATCTTTGTACGTAGATTAGCTGTGCCTCCCCAGAAAATTTAGGCTTCCCTGGGAACATGATCAGTGACCGCTTAATAATGCTATCACTGTCACATCCAAAATTAATACACTGAAGGCACGTCCAAAGTGTTTGTAGGCTCCTTAAGAATAATGCGCCGTAAAATGGTAGGGTAATTTACAAAACTGGCCCTATTATTATCCCTAAACAGGATGCCAGTCACCATTAAGACCACCAACCTTCTGTGATTCTCTGAAAAACCATTAAGTCTGGAGCACATATATGGCAGGAAGGTGGGACAAACCTTTATTCGAAGGGGTATGGAGTCATTCTGTAGTTCTACACCAAGAGCACAACTTCTACTCTGATTCAGACTGTAAAAGAAACATAAAAGTCAGAGAGGTCTCCTACTGTCCAGTTTTACACAGTGCTTGCAGCCCTTTCTGAATATCAACCAGCAGAACAGATGGTAATTCGACAATTATGCGGCACCTGAGTGCTTTTGCTATATGCGAAGAAATTACCTTAGCTAAAATGGAAAAAATTAAAGAAAAAAACATGGTGTCCAGGATTATAGGCGTTCTGCTGCCAAGAAGACAGCAAGCCAGGGTTGACCGTGACAAACCGGAAAAATGGATGTGCTACACGGAGACGGTAGAGTCTGAGCACCTAGAAGCAAAAATGTAGTGATTGTTACATGTAGCGGAGCTTAAGAGCATTGACTATATCCTTGTTGTGTATGTTGTGGTTGTTGGTCAAGCTCAGTTCTGATTTTCCAATACACCTTTTAGAGATCACAGAGCAGTACAGAAAAGTTTTTGTTTTGGTCTTGAGAAAGAGGTACGATACCTGTTTCTTAACATGTACACATATTTTAATATCTCTGAACGCAGGCCAGCAGGTAGCATGTTGGCTATAGCTGCTGCTTGTGGATTAAGAGAAACAGGTATGAATTCCACCTCGTATTGTAGTACCTGTTAGAACAAGGTACCTTCCCCAGTGTGCTCCAGTTAAAATTACACAACTGTAAAAAGTGATAAATTATTGTGTTATGTCTTGAAAAAAAGCATCAGTTAACGGAATAAATGCACATTACATTTACATTTACATTTATTCATTTAGCAGACGCTTTTCTCCAAAGCGACGTACAGCTCATGTAATAGTACTGTGAATTCAGACGTGCCGACATGTTAACCATGTACCTTTTAAACACAAATTCGACATTTGTCAAAAACACTTTACCTTCAGTACATTATGTAAGGGGAATTTTTTTTGCACAGTAATCGATATTTATTTGAGACACTCTGTAATGACATTTACTTGCTTACATTAAACAAAAGAAATGAATAACAACAATGATAGTAATATTATTATTTACATTTATTCACTTAGCAGACACTTTTACTGACTTACAATGAACTCTATGTAGTGTTATGAGCCCACACACCTTATTCACCAAGGTGACTTACACTGCTAAATACATTACTTACACTGGGACACTCATCCATAAATCAGTGAAACACACTCTCTCTGTGTCACTCACACACTATGGGGGAACCTGAACAGCATGTCTTTGGACTGTGGGAGGAAACCCATGCAGACACAGGGAGGAAACTCCACACAGACTGAGCAGGGATCAAACCCACGTTCTCTCACACCACCCAGGCACTGTGAGATAGCAGCGCTACTTGCTGTGCCACCACGCCGCCCAAATTTCTGTTATTATTATTATTATTATTATTATTATTATTATTATTATTATTTATTATTATTATTATTATTATTATTTTAGTAATTCAGAGAACAACAGATCCTGTGTCAGCAGTCTCTTCTGCATTTCTCAGTAGTTTTTAGAAAAGATTCTATAGCTAGCTGTATCTAATATAAAATATGAAAAGCTATCATTACTGTATTACTCACCATTGCAGAATTGTTCTAGACCTAGAGCAGTGATGGCTCTTGTTTATTAGAGATATAAAATATTGTACTTTGGGCAGAAAGGTGGCAGTAATAGCATTACCATTGTATGGATGTCGGAACCGAGTCCACATTCCTGGGAACAGGACAGACATTATCTTTATGAGACACTGTAGCCGCAGGCAAGTGTCATCAAGAGTAATAACCTCCAAATTCCCATCAACCTCCACTAGATTAGGATACTTCAGCATTGTGGAGAGCAAGCACTCTCACCAAAACATGAGCAAGCCTGTGATTAGCTGATTCCCAAAGACCGGTTCATTCAGCACTCAAATTATTCAGTGGGGACAGAGGACTCCAAATGAAATCGCAATTAATCGCTGGCAACACAATTAATGAGACGTATAAAAAAGGAGTGAATTGCAGCTTCGAGAGTGCTTGTTAGATGTTGGCGAGTACCGTAAGCCAAAGGACTCCGATTCTTTGGATAAAATGTAAACAGCAGGCTCTTGTGGAGACACATATCTGAGGAGTATCTGGACAGGTGATGGGATTATACATGGCACAGCCTTTGAAGGAGTACTTGAACCACAGTGAATGGGTTACACACAATGTAGCCTTTGCATCGCTTGATCCTGCAGGTGTGTATGGGCGTGCAGTCATGATCACGTCTTCGCGTTCAACTAAAAAAATGTCTCATTTCTGCCTATACACTCATTCACAGTGCCACGGACCAGAAAAACAGAAGTTATATACATGTCAAAACAAGTCTCGCAAAAGTCACAAGAACTCATGTTTACTGAGAGATCCTGCGGTCACAGGCATTCAAACACAAACCAGCGCGGTTTTGTTTTTTAATGCAATTAGTACAAACAATAATCTCAATGGGAGGGAATGAACATGGTTTAATTAGTGTTCACCATGTGCTACAATAAACGATCAGACAGCTGATTTCTCTGGGAGATATTCTGTGGCTGATAAAGTGACTGAAAGGGACTACAGCTCCACATGTCTAATTGTGGTTAGAAGAAAGCGATAGAATAGCTCAAGAGACAGAGGCGGAGATGAGGCATTGCGGATATGTGCATGCGGACAGGGTCTACGTAATGTTTCATGACAAAATGGACTTAGTCCAGGTGAATGATTCATTTGACAGCCCTCAGGTATTTGTGCAGAACTGGAGGTTGGAAGGCAAAAAATGGCAATGAGGTCTTCAAGGAAGCTGCCTGTTGTGGACTTTGGGAGAAGTGCAACGAAGTTTCGAAAATACACGACAACGTGCTCTTCAGCACATGTACCCCCTCTGTTAAAAATCATAGCACCTCCGAAAGACTCTCCACCTCAGCCTCCTCCACCTTCTTCTCTCTTGGAAAAAAAAAAATCCATAAAAAACCCTAAACCCAGACACAGCAGGAGGGGCATTCAGAAGGAAGGCCTTGGATAGCGGAGGTTTAAGTACAAGTGAGCTCTCTCAGCAGGGGTACGCAGAAACAGGCACGCATCCTTGTGGAGTGTTTACCGGCGCTTTTACCACCACTCTTTTTCAATTTTCCACACTAATGTTTACATCAATTTTCCTGACTTTCTCATTTTTATGAGTGCAGTCTACAGAGTATGATTTTCCTTTCTCAGGTCTGTTGCCCCCCATTTGTGTTTTGATGACAAGCTTTCCATTGCCACTCATGCAGCGAGCGGCACCGCCGATGACTTTTTTCCACTGAAAGAGGCTCAGACATCAGTTCTGATTAACTATTTCCAATCAGAAATGGAAATTGCTTTGACAGATGGGACCAGTGAGTGTTGGAATCTTTTAAATGTCATTAGGGATTTCCTCTCTGTTGAGGTGTCAGTGAACTAATGGAAGTGTCAGATGCTCAAAGCTTTCATGTAGGGAAAGTGACCAGCCTGGAAATAAACCCTTGCGAGTTTATGTTATCACAGGAAGCTGCCATTAGAGCATGAAGATCTTGTCAAATTTCACTGGGATCAACAGGGATCACAGCAGATCACTGGGATCTTCCCTGTCAGAGGACAGTTTTCCTGGTCCAAATATGGCAGTGTGGGATCAACAGTTAAAATTACTTCCAAGATTAAACAAACATACAATATACTTTTACTATAATTTTGCTCAACCTTACATCTTCCAACTGAGTAGATATGTTTTTGATCTTGTTTTTTTAATTAATTAATTTATTTATTTATTTGCTGATGTTACCCTTGATCACTTACATGTAGGAGATAATTTTAGGGAAAATGATTATCCTTTGGTTTTTTATTACTGAAAATTCCTTTAAAGTACATTCATTTTACAAAGATAAGACACAGAAACTCTGTTAAAGGCCGGAATGATCTTAACGATTGCAGTGTGAAAGGACAGAAACCTTTTCAGTGATTTCATAAAGTAATGGAGAATTAAGGCACCATATCTGACAAACTTTTTTAATATTTTGATGTTTACAGTTAGAACATAAGGAATAAGTTTCACCTAAAAATAGCATACTGTATATGTACAGTCATGCCACAATATATTAAATAGTTAACACTGTGATAATTTAGCATTACATCAAATATTATGAAGAACTCATTCTCATGGTGTAATGCTTTCAGATATGTTCCATATTACAGTGTATGGGGAAAAATCTTTCAGTGATTCATGGTTGAATTGGAAGGTCTGGATTAACTGTGTTTGGATTAACTATTACTTTGAATCATTACTCCATCAATCACTGCTCAAGATACATAAGTGTTGGAGTGCTATGTCCAAGCAATTGTATTTTGTAAAAAAATCACTCAACAAATAACAATTATTAACTCACTTATCTTGTCAGAATGAGATAGGATAACAATTTATCCATCATAAGATACAACAAAAACATCTCGAGCTGCCGACTATTGGAGTTGCATAAGTGGCATTTTCTGCGTCACTTAGAATGGTTTTCCGTTTATTCAGAAAAGGTATGCAGACCAGAGAGGTATTGTTTCACAGTTGTCCTCATCACTGTCAAATCTGGCATGGTAAAACATGTTTATTTATGGTAAAACATGTCTATTAAGCCAGTGTCACACTCAGTGAATGACAAACAAATCTTTTTTCACTGATAACTGATATAACTGAATTGGTTTGTGCAACTGAATCAGCAGTTGATTTTGTTTATCAAATCAGATAACAAATAACATTTAAGAAAAAGCAGAGTTTGGCTTGGCAAAGTGCAAGAAAATCCTTTGATTTAGGTTGGGTTTTGTGCTTGTGGTTGAGACTTCCCTGTCAGTAAGCCTGTCATGGTCAACCCACACGGAGATTCCATTGCCTTACTTCACATTTCTACAGCTGATACCCTACGTTCAGATGAATGAAACTGTGGCATAGTAGACATAGTGACATAGACAGAAAAAGTCTAATGCCACATTGCCAGGGAGATGGCCCAGATATCACCCACCTGAATCGCAGAAGCCAAGTAGGAGAAGAAATGAGGTGAAAGACCTTCTTGTGGCATTTGGCTGACATTTCATTGGTCTGGAACTGGCATCGAGACACAACAACTTTGTGTTTAGTTTCACTGGCCTTTTTGGCCTGATCATTCAGAGGTCTCTTTTAACGTCTTTGTTCAAATATGGGCTTTCACAGAGTGACATAAACTGGTGGGTTTCTGGGAACCATAAACCATATCAATAACACAACCCCATACAAAAACAAAAAAAAAACACAACATATCGCTATAGTACAGGTATCATATAAGTTGCCATGAGCGCTTCAAGAAATCATATGTTTTCATTTCCACTAGAGGCTGAGCTGCCTGCCTTTAGACTGTTCCTAGCTGCAGCTGCACACAATGGACTTCTCTCAATCAAAAGTTGCAGCAAGGTGAATTGAGAATGTTTGACTGCTTGTTTTTGTCAGTAATTCATTATTTATAGTGTTCAGAAGCAGCAACAAAAAATGAGTATTAAAAAAAAACTAAACCTTTGTTATTTTGCACTGTGGAAAAACAGCCAAGGCTCAGAAGGAACATGCTTGAACCGATAAAAAAGCGTTAATTCAGAAAATCATCTGCAGTTAGAATGGTAACCTTTAGAGACTATGAAATTCCTTTCATTTCGGTGGCATAGAACGTATTGGGTGTTTTGTCCATACTCTTGCTTTCTGGATATCACAAAACCATATGAGCATTTTCAGGTAATGTCCAAGGAGAGCGGAAGACTTAGTGCAGCCCAAACACAGCTGGTATGAAGACAACAAGAACACTTTATGCTGAAGGCAGTTTCTGTGATCCACTGAGGATTGCAGTGCCCTAGTAGAAAGTAGTCAGGCCAAATGTAATTATTATTATTATTATTTAAATATAAACAGGATCTTCCAGTATGACGACAGAGTTCAGAAAAACTGAAATTATGATTTTACTTATGATTTCCGTTGTGCTTTCATATGCTTCTGTCATTCAGAATCATTACGGTGCAACACAACAGCTGTGTCTCATTTACTTAAAAAAGATTCTTGTTTCCTAGCTCAGAATAACTTAACGAAATCAAATTTACATCATGAGTATCAAAACACCAAATGCAAATACAATAATTATTCTAACTTCTGAAGCCAAGGGTCACAAAGTGCCTTCACTGCTGCCATCATGGCTTCTCTGTCTTTATTCTACACATTTACTTTGTTACAGCAATAGAAAATAGAATATTTAAAAAAAGACACAGCCTTTGATTGTGAGGGTAATTTATACCTTGTGAAATGTTCCAATGTGAAAATAGGGAAATAAGACTGGTTCTCAGGCACAAAAACATTTTTTTTTCACAACAATATCTCAGCTAATGAATTGTGTGAAATTAAACTTGTATTATCACAATAAATTGTAGCGATAACCCACAAAGATTACTTTTATTATGATGGAAAGTGTTCAAAGGAGAAATAAACTGAAATCAGTTGAAATAAGTATCAAATTTAACGAAACATGTTGTCAAATAACTTACCATAAAAGCCATCGTTATATGTGATTTTAAAGGATTCTGCGGATAATTGGTTATAACATTCACAATGCTTCTTCAAGAATATTATGCATTATTTTATGACCAAATAAAGCAAATTAAACCAGTTAATTTCCAGTTAATGAATGCATACATGCAATGCGGTTTCAGCATTATCAATCATTTTCCATTGACTCATTCATATTCATTGACTTTCCATGATCAATACATTACATCAATACATGTTCAGGAGTCAAGGAGAACAGGAGTAGACTGACCATATAAGTTTTAATAGGCCTGATAATGAAGTTTGTGAGTGATCAGGTGTGAAAACTAACTCAGAATGAGCAGCCAAGCAAAATCTAAGGGCCAGTTAATAAGACTTAGAACAGTTAACTTCAGAACTTTAAAATGTAATATTAAAGGAGATATAATGTGGGGTATAATTTGAAGGGTGTCAATAAAATTGGTCTTCAGATCTGTCAATTCAAGTAAATGGTCATCATTATTTATCTCGTCCAAATATGCATAAAACTTATTTTCCATGTTGTTTGCCTGATGAGAGACTGCAATCAAATTAAATTAATTCACCATGGAAAAGTATGCTTTGAGAATATATATATATGTACTTTTGGCCACTTTACAAATGGAATAATTGATGGAAACATTGCTATTAATAATTCAAATTAATAACAGAAATAAATAATCTGGATGTCTGATGTCTGAACATTTATTCCTGTCCTTTTTTCTGTTTTTTCACAAATTATAAAACATATTATTATTTGCTTGGCCTGATGTTTAGTACTTAGAAAGAATGTAGGTTTTTGCTGCAGTTGGAGCGTTTGACAGTTTATTGCTATTATTATTACTAATGCTGCTTGTTACATATTTTCCTTCACTTTTATGTTAAAAACTCAGAGGCAGCCTGCTGAGAAAGGATGGGTGGTATACACAGATAAACGGAACTGAATTATAATATCAATATAAATATTTATTATTTAGTTCAGCAACTGATGTAAACTATCTGGGAATACTATGCGATGATGTAAATATACATGCAACCGTATAATATACACCACAATCTTTAATGCTTGGTAATTAACAATGAAAAGACTATATTATAAGTAACTGAAGCACACAGATTTTTTTTTTCTAGTAAACAGAAGTTCTAACTGGCTTAGAACTCAGAGAAAATAGTGAGAAAAAAATAGCTACAGTAAATATCTAGGCAGGGTATAGTACGCAATTGTTTTAATTTTTATTTTGTGGTTAGCAATGGGTGGCTTTAAGGTAATTTTTACGCCTGACTCTTCACCATTCTGTTATCATAATGAACTTAAGCAGTTACTTCCTTCGGCTTCATTGGCACCAGTGGTTCACAATGCGGTTAAAGTAGGAATTGAGTCATTGACCTTATTAAACAGTTGAGAGCTCTATTCTAACAAGAAAGCAAGGACAAGAAGAGGTTGTTAGAACAGCAAATAAAAAATCTTAACTCTAATTGTTTGAACAGCCTTCCCCACACTGTGGGTTTCGTATCATTCGTTATTTTATCACCCTTTACTTGTAAGTGTGGCATTTTCATCCCACTGACAGAAGCGTAAGTCCACAGATTTCCACTCAGTCTTGGAAAACTGATTCTCACATTCAAAAAGCAGCCAGCGACAACCCCCTCTTCCTCACATGAGTGTCTCCATCAAATTCATATACTCACAAATGTGTGACAGCAGCATATGATTTTTCCATTTCCTTATGCCAAAGCTAGATTCATCATGGTTCCCTGGGGTTTGAAAAAAACATGTTTTTTACAAAAGAAAAGATGAGATATTTTTGGTTTGATTTCATAATTAGCCATTTTGGGTGTGACTATCAATTAGATGTCTTTGTGTGGGATTTTTAATCTATAAAAGGCATCTCTGGTTTGGAAACCAATTTACTGACATCCCCAGTCGCTTCATAAATATGTCTGCGGTTTGTTTATTTTCCAACTGGATTTACAGCTTATTCCAAAATCACATGCTAAGGGAGAAAAAAGAAACAATGAAAAACACGTTAAAAACAAGTTAAGCAGTCTGAGCCTTCTTTTTCATTAGGTGTCACATTTTTTAATCTTTTTTAATCTTGTTTATCATCTGACTTGAAGGAACAGGGGGATGGGGAACGATCTGAGCTAATATTCCTTCTCTGCTAATATTTGCAGATGAGACTGCACCGTTGGTTTCAACGAGTCACGGCTGGTGGAAAAACAAAGTTGCGGTCAAAGTGTGCAGAAATTTTTTTTCCCTGGAGAGGCAAGTCAACGTTGTCTGAGCACTTTAAGAAAGATTTGCATTGTCATATTCTTCACTTACAGTAGCAGCAGCTGTTGTGAAAGGCCAGTAAGATGCAGAACACAAGTCATTGCTGCAGAGGAGAAGGTGCGGGCTGCTCTGTCTCAGTCTAAAAGGCAACGATTAGAGGTGACCAGCTGCAAGGACATCAGAAAATTCTGGAGAAAAAGAGGGACTGGTGGGGGGTGGTGGACAAAAGGTGCTGCCGGAAAGCCGGAGGAGCCTGCAGCACGCTGGCACATGTTGCTCTGCTTTCCTCCCAGGCAGCCTGCGGCTACTTGTGATCTCTGCCCTGGTTCTTCAGAAAAGCACTGCAGAGAAGGTGGAGCAGGGAGGCGACGAGGGGGCTGGGAGGGAGCGTGTACGGGATGCAGATCCATACAAAGACCCCACCCCGGGGTACCTCCCGCTGCTGCTTGCTGCGCTCCCTGCCCCATTCATTGCGGTTCATGATGGGGTAGGGGGTTCTAGCCTCATGAAAGTTTCATTTTTCTCTAGGTGACAAATGAAGGTGAAAAAAGAAATACACTCTTGGAAGGAGATTTCCTGTCAAAGCAAAGCTTACAATATTAACTGTGTAATGTGCAGGGTATATAACTAACCGCTGACCACGCATCTGAATTTCCAAGGCATAAGCGTAAAGACTGTGTGTTTCGTATGAGAACGGACAGAGGAGCCACTCTAACTTAGATGTGAACCAGGGAGGCAGTAATGAAATCCCTTTGGCTTATTATAAAATGTCTCGAAGAGAAAGTGGATAACAATGGCAGCGTGCGATCAAGGAACGTGCGTGCAATGGAAATACGAGGACGTCCGCAGAGCTCAGGGGGCGACGCAAAACTCGCGTTTGGCTGTTAAGAAGCCACAGCAGACGTAGAAAGGAGGGAAAAAATTAGTTAACCGTATAAAAAGTTACATGACGGAATACTCAGCGAATACAGCGGACGCTGTTTCAGGCTAATGATAGAACCCCAAATTCATTTCATTCCTCAGAAAGGGCTCATACTGGATGGATATGGGCAGGTACCCTTCACAATTATCCTCTATCTTTTTTTGTCCAGTCAATGCAAATATTTTGACTGTCGCAGAATCTGGAATCAAACCAATATTTCGAAAAGCTGTCAACGGTCCCAGTAAGACCATCTTGCATTTTTAAAATGATTTCCTTTCATCTATTTATACGGTACATCAGATGTTATCTGGTCTATGCTTTTCATGGCTGTCACCTTCTAGAAGTTTCAACAGTCGTGTGCCAGAGAGAGAGCAATGGCGAGCAAGAGACGGTGCATCAGAGTGTTTAATATGGGGTTTGGGGGGTGTGGGACGGGGGGTGGCGGTAAACAGTGCACCAGCTGCTAGGTCACCGCCGCATGACAAACAACTGCAAGGGAAAAGCACATTACACAGAGAGAACAGGAGAGGCACTTTGGAGCTGGGTTTAGACTACTGCCATGCTGGCCTGGGTCATTATTGTACTCACAACAATCCTCTGCCCATTTCTCCTCAACACACACACACACACACACACACACTGGCATGCACCTTACCAGTGTGCTTTTCTGTGCGGAGCAGAAAATAAACCATCTCCTACTAGAAATTGACCATGGCCGTGTCTACAGGTTAAGTGGAATGAAAAGACCAGTAACAGGCAGAAAGCGTAAAATCTGGCTTCGGTAAACAATAATTGTGGTTTTCTGTGTGTGTGTGTGTGTGTGTGTGTGTGTGTGTGTGTGTGTGTGTGTGTGTGTGTGTGTGTGTGTGTGTGTGTGTGAGTGTGTGTGTTCACATGTGTCTACCGGCCTATACGACGCAATGACAGGACCGCTTGCTACCTGTTCTTCGAACCATTGCTAACGTTACCACAACTCGTACCCTGGGTTTGCGGTACGTTCATTGCTCTTTTCCACCAGAGCCTTTATACTCTTTCTTTCCTGCGGTTCTAACGTTACTGCTCCATAACGTTATGCAGAGCATTTCGTTTGGAAAAATATTCGCACCGGCTGACTCTTTCTAAAGAAAATTTGCAGCAGCCATAAAAAAACTATTCTGCTATTACGGAAACAACCAGAACAACCTCAGTTACAGAAAGGAGGCTGCGTGCGGCAAAAACGGCCAAGGTGGAGAGGCCTTTATTCCAAAAATCTGCAGGATCTAGCTTATACTGATGGGTAATAATGATGTGCCTGTCATGTGGCGATTCCATTTCGGCTGCCCTGTCCAGAAATGAAAGCGCCCATCTGGTCCAGTCTGCAAACTGGGATTTCAACTGGCACGGAGAGCGAAAAGATCGGAGCCCCCTGACTAGAGCTCCTGCCTGTCTAGTCAGTGAGATGGATTAGAGTGTTACCTGCAGCCTACAAGAGGTCAGCTTTAAACTGCCTGGACAGATAAGGGCTGGGAATATGGAAGTCTCCCAGGACACAGCCGACTCCATTGATTTAGCTCGGCGTCAGCTGAAAGCAGCAAGCTGGGCTGACCCATTTACAGCTGTTTGTCAAAGTGACGGATTCCACAGGCCGCCTCCCACGTGCACTCAGTCCTCGAGCATACACGCAGCTGTTCCGTGGGGGGGGAGTCCTTGGCCCCTCGGCAACACACCATCTCCCTGAATTCGCCGCTGGGGTTCAGACCCTGATAACGGCGAAGGCGGACACGAAATTCCAGATGTGTGAATGAAGGGCAAGCGATGACATTCGTGGGGCGTGGATGTAAAAACGATTGTATCGTTCACTCATTCTTGATAAGCGCTTATCCTAATGCAGTCCAGAATCTATCCTGAAACATAGGGCATGAGGCAGGGTACACCCTGGATGGGATGCCAGTCCATTGCAAAGCAAACGCATTCCATCACTGAATTTGGAGTGACCAATTCACCTGAAACACATGCCTTGGGACTGTGGAGATAAACAGGACAGCCAGAGGCAACCCACACAAGCATGATAAAAAGGTACAAACTCCACACAGCTGGATTCAGCTCTTTGCACATTTATACACTGCTCCAAACTCTATGTGGAGTTTGTGCTGGAACTGTATTCAAACCTGTGTCCAAACCCACAGAGAAAGAGCTTTTAGGCAGCAGCACAACCTGCTGTGCCATCATGGCACCCCAAAAATGTATCATTGCAACAGTTATTTAGCCACTTTATTCAGATGCTTTTGTCCAAAGTGCCTTACAAAGTCAAATTTGCTACAGCACATAAGTATCTTAGGTGAAGTACCGTACTGGAGTTAACAAGACTCAATCTATTAGACAAAAAAAGTACAACAAACAATTTAAAACTATAAAAAAACTTTTTTTCCCCCCCCAAAATTTAACCATTAACATGAGCTCAGTGAGCGAGATATAGAAGGAGGCTACTGAGTGTCACAACAGAGCCAAGCATCCCATGATACTAGTCCTGCCCTAGAGGTAGGCTACCTTGAGGACCGAGACACCACGCACAGGTGCCCCAACAGGTGTTAGGCTGCACCCAGTCAGCATCCAGGTCCTCACTAGGACAATGACTCATTAAAGGCTATAAATGATGGGAAAATCTGCTGAGAGCTGCGGAGTTGCCTCCACTTTCAGGCACCGAGGCTAAAAAATAAATAAAAAACAGGCAACCGGTGTCCCAGCCGGGAGCAATAGCTCCCCAAAGGGCACTTACTTACTCCTGTTTGCTTTGCTGGCAAACAAGTATTTTGACATTTGTTCAGAGTGTGATGGGGCAGGAGCTCGGCTCTGGGTGGATGTCTGTAATTACCTATCGATTTCTGCTGGAATCCTGCTCCGCCACTGAGCAGATGCCATGCATAAATCATTTTGTTCTATGATATGAACTTATTTATTCCTTTAAATCCTGCTTATAGAGCTTGTGATTCATAGTCCATATCGCCACATTTACCGGAGAGCGGCGGCAAGGGGAGGGTTGGGGGGGGGGGCGTGTCAGCACTGTTTTATAAGTATTCTGGGAAGCATAGCTCAGACTAAATCACAAATGATGCGGTAGCAAAATAAACGCCTTGGGAATTTGGACCTGTGAATATTCGGTGATCCCTATCCTACGTTTGGAGCTGGTGTTGTTTAACTTATGAAAGTGCTTATCTAAATGCATATTTCATTTTGGCCTTTGAGGTAGACAGGCACACACCGAGGCTGACTCTGTGTCGCGCAGGTTGTGAAGTCTGGCTCCTGAGGATATCTGCCGTCGTCATGGTTACGGTGTGATGTGTAGCAGAGAATGGCAGGGAGGCAGTGTTGGGAATAACAGGTAGGAGAAGCCAGGTGGGGTGGGGGCAGTGTTTCCTCCCACACACAAATGGACTACAAAGCAGTAGACAAGCCTTTTTGTGGTCCGGCACATTCTTCCATACTGCTGTTGTGCAGATGTCCAGACACGGAGATTAATCCTCCTTCGGTTCAACCTGCTAAGAATTTCAGAACAGCAAAGTCTCCATTTGATCACTATTTTTTTTCTAAATAGCCACACTGAAATCGTAACTTTTTCAAAACAGTACATGCACATTTTAACAGCACAGATTTAAAAACATCAGGGTTTTGGAGCAGAGGTTGAATGGGCATTAGAAGGATACCCAAGTTGAGACTTAAGAGGTCATTAAAAAAGGGAAGTAAGGGGTGGAACAGGCTTATGCAAGTTTAGTTTACCCAGTCTTGCACTGGTGATAAAAATGAACACATACTGCATAGGAATATGTTCCACATGAGTTTTTTTTTTTCCTTTTATATTTTGCGTTACAGTTTCTTGAAAGAAATGGGTCCAGAACTGAGTGTTGTGCGGTGAATCAAGGTAGATCAACATCCTGCAAGCTTTCATAATGATCAACCACCAGTGCTGACATCGTGTTTCTGAAGTACGGGCGTGTCGTGGACATTTTGCTGGCTGCTGCAAGAATTGCCACTATCTGCTGTGTTTGACAGAAACCTGCTCTTGGTAAGTGTGACTTCGTTGTCCAAACCCAAAAACACACTCCTTCCAGCAATGCAATTTCAGAAGACTTAAAAAAAAAAAAAAAACACTTGCGGATTTGACTTCAGCATAATCCAAAAATTTTGCAAAGGTGATAAATCACAAGGTTTATTGTCATGAAACACAAGCCAATAAATATACTGTCAGTGCACAGAGATTCCATGGAGGAATTTACTGCTTGCTTTCTTCACAGCACCACGCACCAGTCAAGCTGCCTGCCCTGTTAGGAGCAGCGAAGTCGAGCGAACATTTTGACCTTTACATCCCACTCCTCGGCGCGTCCAAAAGAGTGCCGCGGGCATCTTCGCCAAGCCAAATAATTGCTGCAAAGGAATACCCCCACAAGCTCGGACGTCTAAGCCAATACTGTGATGAGGAAGATGGGTACCCAGCCTTTTTCGTGAGAAGACAACGGACCCCTCCTGTCAGAGGGTGTGAGGGTAGTGTGACCTGCCATTACAATGTCCCTGCCTCTTAGGGCATTCCTGCGTTATTTCATACATTGACAGCTTTATTTCAGATCACTGCTTCCCAATTGTAATGCCGCACCACCTGCTTCTGACCCCAGTGACACGATGAAATAATAGAGAGGCAGCAGCTTGCGTGTCACGTGTTGTGTGTGGCACAGATATAAGGATGAAAATAGAAGCGACCTGGCTGGATGGAACAGTAAAGGGAGCTGCGCTCTGATTTCTTAGCGATCTGTAATTGTAGACAGAAGCATTCTCTTCCAGTAAGAACACTTAGGAACCAAACTCGCCTCTCTCTGCCGCCATTCGCTGCGCTCAGCCGTCTTTGCCTTCGTCGCATTTCTGCGTTCCTTCAGAATTTCCAGGAGAGGGTTTGGATAGCTTTTTCCAAACGCAACAAGGACTGTATTAATAGCTAAACTGCCGCTGAAAAAAGTTGTCGCAAAATTTGCATAATGATTTTAGAGGGAATCCCAAAAAGTTTCTGTAGGCAAGCCGCATTAAAATGTTCAGTGATACAAACATTTGGGTGGGGCACTGCTTTGCTCTTGAATTTGATCAAGATGGAGATACTATGAGAAGTTCCATTAGTATGATTTATGGTCTCATTATGGTTTCCATGGCAACCAAAAATAAGTCCTCCAGCTTCAGCATGAGTGAGCGCTATGAGTGAAGTTGCTCTCGCACATGTGGTATGCCACAGCATACATACATATAAATCGGTATAGAAAGCTCATCTCGGCACTTAGCACTTTAGCAGCTGTTTCACGCAAATGATGATTGCGAAATAAAATAGAGGGATGGAATCTCTTCAGACATTCAAAATGGATTCAGCTCCATTTCTCACATGTTTGTGTCCTCATTTTCTTGTTTTTCTGAAAATACAGTTTAAGGGTTCGGTATATGGGAAGGGTACACTATATTAGACAACTGCACTGTCAGAGTAATTCAGAAGAACCACAAAGGGAGATCTTTCAAAAAGAAGGAAATATCTGTTACTGGTCCTCTCTAGCATCGCATCTCTATATTGCCTTTTGCTCAGTTTTGAGAAGCTGACACAACAGTGCATGTGCCAATGAAGTTTGCGAGTTACAGACCACCTTCTCGGGTGATTTCCCCAGCGGTCGTGGGTAAGCTTAGATGAAGGGAGCCATGTCACAACTGATCCCTCCTGCGACCCGAGGTGCAGTGAGACATGGTACCCACAGAGACTGCCCTTTTTCGCATCCAGCCATGTACGAGTGGCCCGTTTTGGCAGCAACGACAACAATAAAGTTATTACATCCTTTCTGTGACCATTCTTTTCCACCCACTCATAAAGGGGGTTTCTTCCCGTGTGAATATATTCGTGGAAAAGTGTAGTGCTTCCTGAGCCTTCAGCTGTCTCTCTACACATCTACGCCTGAGCCCAACCTGTAATGGCACACCTCATTGATCTGAGTGTGACAAGAGTGTGCAGAAGGCCTCTGATCTTCCTGTTTTGCTGCGTGCTTTGCTGAGGCCACTCGTCACTGCACACCACACTCCACTGATCAATGCTATTCCATGCCATTGTCAACAGATTGTTCATTAATCCACCTCTGTCAACACCATCCATCATCCTATCTGTCCATCCATCTCAGTGGTTACTTCTGTTAGGCAATCTGAGCAATGACACTGCATTCCTAATGTGTTCATTTTGACCACTTTTTTCAGTGAGAGCTCTAATAAAATCCCCCAGGCTATTTGGCTTTAATCCTGGCCTTGTCCTTTTAGATCAAGAGGTAGCTGTTGACAGCACAGATCAGAGCTGGTCTTCAGGCTTTTTGTTTTGGAGCTAAATTTATAATAAAAATCCAACTATTCTGAAATAATATAATTAATAGTGAACTGACAACGAGTGAACTGAAAGTTAATTCACTGAATAATGTTATTTTTGAACTTTGGGTGCTCTTCAGTAGGTCCGAAATAAAATCATTCAGTTTAAGCCAATATTCATTTGCATTGTGCGCATTTGTGGCTGTCATGGTTGACATTACTGATCTTGTAGAAGATCAATTGCAGCAGCAACAACATTGTCAAAATGACCTTCTTGGAATTCAAGTAAGGTCATACTGGCCCAAAGGATGCTGCTGCTGTTCGTCTGAGGATTAAAAAAAAAAAAAAATCTTAACCCTCTGCTCTACCTCATCATTTACTGATGGGGTTGACAACATGTTCACTAGTTGCCACATGTGGTGAACTGGCCAAGTGTGGTCAATCAGATTTTTAAATCAAATAAAAATACCCACTTTCTAACTCACTCACTCTCTTGCTATCATTTAGGAGGGGTTGCAGTGGTCTAGACCCCATCCTGGAGGCATAGAGCATGAAGCAGGGTACACCCTAGATGGGGCGCCAACCCCCTGCAGACAGTGGCCCTCGTAACCGTAGATTACTGAGAGGAATCGTAACAGAATTTGTAGTCTGCTGTGAAAACTCAGAAGGGTGTGTGTGGTCACCATACCTATGGAAACTGTCTGGTTTAGATGTTTGGATCAACCTGACTATGAGTCAAAGATTTCTTCAATAACTTTGAACAAGCTGAAATAAAGATCTCCAATTCTGGGCATTAATCTGGATGAGGAGATCATACTGAATGTGAGCTGAGTTCAGGTATCCTGGTAACTTGTCTAGTAACTTCAAGTAGTAAAGTAAAAGCATTGACTTCTTTGGATCACTGAAATTGAAACCAAACTGAAATTTTGATTGTTAGACTATTTAATCATTTAAAGTCAATTCAGTCAATTAAGTCAATTTTTCCTTGAATCGTCAAAGGATTTTTAGGTCAAACTCCTGTTTCGGTTCAAGCCACTTTCTCTGCTACTCTTTTTCTCCCTAAATTTAAGCTTCTAAGTATCTACAACCATTAGACTTTAAGCAGAACTGTGTGACAACATTATTTACCATGCTTTATATAATTATTCATGGCTCTCTTGTAATGGGAGTTTTAGAACATGGCACATATCTGTTGTGCCAGACAGCACGACTACATGAAAGCCAAGTTGAAAGCCTACGAAGGCGACTGCACTAAGTGCTGTGATGTGTAACCCAGGGGTTCTGGGTTTGATGTTCAGCGGAGGCTGTGTTGACAGCTGAGGTGTACAGCTGGGTGTTAGGTGCTGTGGCGTCAGCTTCAGGAAACCATAATTAGATCTCCTGAGAAGCTTTGATGTCACTACTTGGGTTTTATAGCTGCTGCACTTGTTTTCTTAATTCTAAGTTTTCTATTCAAGAACCATTTCAATAATTTCAAGAGCGGCAACGTTTGATGTTCATTGTGTGCTTTTGTCAGCTCAGTTCCGATTACATTTGCCTTTTTTTGATTGATTACGGAAATACTTTGTTCCGTGTACGTTGCGTTCATTCGTTTCTTGATGCGAAATCGAAAAACAAAATGCGAATTATGATGTCTTCTTTAATTTTTTGTTTTAAAAATGAAAAACAAATTATGAATGAACTATGTTTAAAAATGAGTTTTTACTCAATGTAAAATCTTTAAAACATGCCTCATTTATAATTTCTTGCCATCTCATTTTTTGACTGAATTATTTCGTTTTGTGGCATTCTTGAGCAATCCGGATATAAACGAATTGAAACTGCACATGATCCATCAGTGGCTTCATTGAACATGTTGACTTCACTCCGAGTTGTTCATAAGGTAATATGGATCATGACATGCTTTTCAAAAGCAGCAAGAGAGTGACAGTAAGGGAGGATGACATGTCCACCGAGAAAACTGGCGGGATTTTTCAGGTGCTACTTCTAAGAATCTTATTAATAATAATTAAGCGCAGGTGTTAAAAGCACCGTGAAGTTCTACGTTCTACTTCAGGCTACTTGTTAAATTGGAAAAATTCTGCACTTTAGGGCATTCATCATATTTGCTATTGTGAGATTTTGATTTCTCCACTTTGAATGATTAAACAAAAAGAGAAAATGAATAAACAAGTCCTTTTATTTTTTGTGTGTGCTCAGAAACAATAAAAAGCAGTTTTTGTAATTTTTCTTCTTTCAGTATTAAATCAAAAAAACAAATTAAGGTATCATAATTCGCATTTTGTTTTTCAATTTCGAATAAAAAAAATGAATGAACGCAACGTACACGGACCTACTTTGTTAAACTCTGTGTGTGAGTGACAGAGAGTGTGTGTGTGTGTGTGTTCCACTGATGTATGGATGAGTGACCCAGTGTAAGTAGTGTATCTAGCAGTGTAAATCGCCTTGGTGAATAAGGTGTGTGGGCTGATAACACTACATAGTATCCATTGTAAATCACTTTGGAGAAAAGCATCTGCCAAGTGAATAAATGTAAATGTAAATGTTTTACTGGGAAAAAAAAAATCCTAAAAAATCCTAAAAATCCATTACAATCTAGAGCATGTTTGCTTTCCTTTCGTTTTCCTGTGCAAAAAGGAATATCTTCGCAATTATGTGTACTGCAGCACACAAATCCACTTCCCTTTAACACTGCCGTGCTCAGCTGCAGACTCCTCTGGATGATTGATGGTTTTTAACATGATTTTGATGGACAGTTGCTGTTAATGAGAACAATAGAGTGGACTTATCAGCTTTAGTGACACTACAAAAGACAATTGCTGGTGACCCATCACATCACGTCACGTCGGCAGGACATGCCTTGAGTGCCAGGGCCCTTCCCACGTGTACTGCTCCAGTATGTAACACCACTCCATGGCATCTGATATTACAATCTAGCACTTTCGCCTCATTTCTATTTGAAAAGGGGCCTATTGAACAAGAGCAACTCATTGAGGAGGAGGAGGAGGTTCAAAAACGCTGACGCTGTTGTGGACTTTCTGGGATTGAGATCACTAATGGGCAGTGAGAATAGTCCTAACACACTGGAGGGGGAAGTGTACGTGCATTGGCAACAGGTACTGATTCTTTTGGAAAGTGTGGTGATTATTTTTTTTGGGGATTTTATATTTACTAGTTCAGTTTTTTGTTCTGGAGTTTGCCTCTTCTCCCTTCGTCTGTGTTGGTTTTTTCCAGGTGCTCTGGTTCCTTCCACAGTCCAAAGATGTGTTTCAGGTGAACTGGTGAATTGCCCATAGTCTGTGCCTGTGTGTGTGCCTCCGTGTGTGTGTGTACGTGTGTGTGTCTGTGTTTGAATGTGTGACTAACCTTCAATGGACCAGAATCCTATCTAGGGTGTACACCCCTAGCCAAGTGCCAAGTGTTTCTGGGATAGGTTCTAGACCGTCCTGTCAAGGACAAGGACCAGTGGTTAATGACAGTGAGTAAGAGAGAGAGAATGGATGAATGCATGCTCATTCATCCATTCATCCACTTTCCAAGTCTCTACAAACATGAAGTTAGTGAAGATTAATGATGTTATGTCATCCCACCACTGTCACAAATTGTATGCGAGGGAAAGCAGTCTGGAAACAAACAGGCATTAAATAAACACCAAAAAATGCTACGTTGCAGTGTTTCGGAGGGTGATTATTTATCCAAACCATGACCCAGTGCCTATCTTAGAAAGGATTTGGGTGTGTACTCTCATAATTCCCTACTGAGCACAGTTTAGAATGACTAATTTATTTGAACTGTTTATCTTTGTTTGTGGGAAGACAAAGGAGCACCTGGAAGGAATCACAGGGATAACATACAAACTCCATGGAAACAAAACAAGATTTTAACCCCAAATCTTGATCTGTTTTAGCATAATTGTGCCAACATATTTAACCCATTGCTATGGTATAAATAATTAATTTCTGATTATTCAAAATAAATCAAGTCATTTGCCCTATTCTGTAACACGCAGATCAATGCAGAGAAAAGCGAATATGTAATAATTTATTCTGCAAGATATATTAAACTGTTTAGTAACATAAACCTGGAGAAATAAACCAAGTAGAACCTGTGCTTCTACCAAGAGGAACTGGTGACAACCTATCATCTTTGGCCTGGCAAAATTTTATTATTCCCCATTTTCTGTTTTATGTTTATGTTTTGTATTTGTACTACAGACAATCACAGTCTACCAGTACAAAAATGTACCAATATTAAATACCCTACTTATTATATACCCTAATATTATACACACACACACACACACACACACACACACACACACATTTTCTGAACCGCTCGTCCCATACGGGGTCGCGGGGAACTGGAGCCTACCCGGCAGCGCAGGGCGTACGGCCGGAGGGGGAGGGGACACACCCAGGACTGGACGTCAGTCCATCACAAGGCACCCCAAGCGGGACTCGAACCCCAGACCCACCGGAGAGCAGGACCCGGTCCAACCCACTGCGCCACCACACCCCTCCCCTCCCCTCCCCTCCCTTAATATTATATATCTAGCAGTGTAAGTTACCTTGGTGAATAAGGTGTGTGGGCTGGTAACTAAATAGTATCCACTGTAAGTTGCTTTGGAGAAGAGCATCTGCTAAATAAATAAATGTAAATGTATACCAATAAAAGGGGGTGCGGTGGCGTAGTGGGTTGGACCGCAGTTCTGCTCTCCGGTGGGTCTGGGGTTCGAGTCCCGCTTGGGGTGCCTTGTGACGGACTGGCGTCCCGTCCTGGGTGTGTCCCCTTCCCCCTCTGGCCTTACACCCTGTGTTGCCGGGTAGGCTCCGGTTCCCCGTAACCCCGTAAGGGACAAGCGGTTCTGAAAATGTGTGTGTGTATACCAATAAATGAATAAAAATGAAACCAGCAGTCAAGTCATTCTACAGCATGAAAAAAGCAAGTTGTAATATACAGGGTTCACTGTACATCACACAAAAAATTTTTAAAAATCATGCTATCAATAATAATAACAAACCTCAAGGCTAAACAACCCTAAAAAGATAATTTATATAAATGTGGTTAACATTCAAGGACATCAGTTTTCTTTATAATTGATTAAGAGGGTAAATTTGTATTAGAATTATTACTACTATTATAACCTTATTATTATTTCACTGTGAAATAATTTAAGGCAAGAGTCTTTGCCATTCTGGGAAATTATGACTGTACCATGAAACATTATAGTGCTGTATGCCTTTCTGCGTGTAATGTATGTACCAAGTTTCAGTTTATGTATGTAAATCTGTATACATATTGCATATTTAGTTTTACCATTGTATAGTATTTAGCTGATAAATTTATCCATCTTTATCCCACTCATCCATTAATAATAAGTGCTTCAAGGCAGGATTGTAGCTGTCTGCTGTGTCATGGAAGCATACAATGTTAGGCAGGGTACAAGCCCCAGACATGACAATATAATACGGAGTAATACATTCATTTTATTATTTTTTTTATACATTTGAAAATTCATTAAAATTTAAACTCATTTAAAATGTCTGAAAATAAACATGTATATTCTCTGCAACCTTGGTCCAATGCTGCTAACAATTAATCCCAAATAATCCCATGGGCACATCCAATTTGTTCAGCTTTAGGCTCCTTTTTCTTTCACACTTTTTTATGTATTTAATTTGTAAAAGCTTAATGAAACAGATGTCCCATGATTCATTTACAGGTAAGGTTATATAAAAACTTGGACACCCACGCAGAACATAAAAAATACTTAGTAAGACTCTTCATTTCCAAATTTTCTGATCTTTGAGCTACATTAACATTAAAACTTGAAATGACAACAAATAAAAAATACATATCTTCCACAAACCAAAGCTGAATGCCAGTTGTTGACTGATTAATTCCATAAACATGTGCAAAGTTTCATTTCCTACACCGAGCAACACCAAATGAGCTGCAAACACAGAAATGAAGCTGGTACCCAGCTCGTAGTGTTTTAATACTCTCAGTGCATTCTTCTGTCAGCTAATGACTTGATGTGGAAATGCAGCCTGTTGCTGCTCTGCACGAGCAAGAAATTTTAGAAAACCAAAATGCAAAGAAAATACAACCGAAGACAAACAAATAGATGAACCGGAACGCTTGTATCTTCAAAAAATTGTAATTCAGGAAGGTACCCGTGTGTGTATATATTTCATTTTAAATTTACCAGAATTACAACAGAAATTACAGTGATTTGCAGAGCATAAGGTGTGTTAAAAGGGGTAGGTTTTCCATCATAAGCATTAAAGCAACCATGTAATATACAGGTTAGAGAAGTTAACAAGGTAATACGTTATGTGCTATGGTAAACCTGTCCAGGAATTTTGTTGCATCCCAGGTTCATCTACGAGCAGCCGAAGGATTATTTTGCACACTGAACCATCTCCTGCTAGCTTTTATTAATATATTAGTACTTATTTCTTGGCTTCACTATTTCCCTGGTTGCTCTGTACGTAATAGCTAATTTAATAACAGGTTGCATTATTGTATTAAACCTGAAGTCCTTTACTGGAACACCAAAATCCATTTATTCATCTCTGCTCTAAGTACAGTTTCTATTGGGAAGGAAATGGTCAGGGGCGAATTAAGCTAAAATCAATGGGATTTTAATGGCGTGATTTAGCACAGCCTGGAAATTACATGTCTACTTTCCCATGAAGCCTGACATTCAGATTAAGTCCAACTTCAAAACTGGAGCAAGAGAAGAGAATGAACGGAAGGTGTTAGGCTAAATACTGCTTTGAATCTTTCATTTTTTCAACTTTTTGTTCTATTTCAGAATACAAGACTGCTTGGCCTCAAACCATAACCGAGGTTCAAATTAATTGTACGCTAAGATATTCCTGCATCGTATACAAAGATAAAACAAAAAAACCTTTTAAAGCAAAAGTGTTAAAGAAAACGTGCAGACGCGTACGAAAATACGCCTTCGCTTTTCGTGACGGGAAATAATAAATGTCCGAGAAAACGACGCAAACGCCGGGACTCGCTTAAAAAAAAAACGAGCGGAGGGAACTGAACTATTCCTCACGCTCATGTGCCTGAAATGCCGGGAAAGCTGCACCACAGGCAGTGTGCTGTCAGAGACAGACAGTTCAGAGAAAGAGACAGGGTGGGAATAGACAAACAGACCTCCACCTCTGCCCACCTCTGATGGGCCACCCTGTCAAGAAAATCCACAGAGCAACACACACCATGCAAACACTGTTGCAGGCATAGAAGAAATTGCCCTGTAATAACAGAAAAACGCATATAGAGGGAGAGCATGCGAATTCTCACGGCTGCTTCTCCAAGCTATTAGCAAAAAGGCCGTGTTAAAACGGTAGGTCAAACCTCCTTCATCGTATCCTTTAAAATTCAATTTTGACACATTCTCCCTGGTCTTCTTTAAGGAGGCAATCATGAGGTTAGGTGCAATCCCCTGTGCAGCTGCATCTGTTAGCTGCTCACGAAGGGTCTCGAAAGGCTTCATCTACCTGGAGACATAATGGATCTCTCGCCCTCCGTCCACCTGGAAATCGTCGTACAGACCGAGCCATTTCAGGAGAAAAATGAATTCCGTGAGAGCGGTGCTGAGACAATAAAAGCCCTGTCTTTTCCTTCTAACCTGTCAGAAACCTGAATGCAGAACAATACTCAGCATGGCTCTACCCTGCTGCTCTTTTGCCAAGAAGTCCAGGGCACCGCAGGCAGATCTGATCTTTAGGCCACAGGCAGGGGAGGGGGGTAGCAGAAAAATCGATTGCCCCCGGTCTTCTTTTCGTACACAGCCATAAACACAGACAATAACTCTGGGACTCTCTCACCCCCCAGCAAACTCGACCGCCAGAGTAAAGGGAAAAGGTCAAGGAGCCACATGCTCCTCCAACCCTAGCAGAGCCACATGTTGATTGTCAGTACAACTTCCTTTCTTTGCTTGGATTATTAATAATTTATTTGTTATCCAAAGTGACCCCTCTCAAGAGATAAGAAAAGTTAAAGCACAAAGCAGAATGAAAACACCCACAAAAATGAATCTCTCCCTCAGTGAAACGCACTGGGAGGGGAAAGTGCAGATGCTCTGTAGACAGAGCTTTCCCATTATCATTTTGATATTTGTTCACATGTTAAAGCAGTAATGGGAGCAGGATTTCACAGTTATTAAATAATTGATCAGTATGGCTGGTTTGATGTTTACGGAGGTGTGCGGGATTGAACGTTTCGAGGCAGCGTGCAGCAGCAGACTCAGCTGAAAATCACCGCCGAGCTAATGGGAAGGGAATGATTCACACATTCTGTTTAATGTGTGTCATTTGAAATGTGTCTCAAAATAAGGTAAGTATTAGAATATCTCTGATACACTTTCAGTGGATTTGTAGTAACAAATGACTGAGAAAGAGAGAAAGAAAAAGAAACACCTACCGAGCAGGGAAGGTAAGTTCAGCCGCACTAGATGCGCAAAACATCTCCAGAAGCTGCTGCTGATCTTGTAACAAAGTAGCTGGAACTTTCTGGTATCCCCTCCTTCAGTGGGTGCTTAATTTTCAAGGGATCTGGTCAAGTTTAAGCATCCAGAAGATGGTAATGCAAAGATGCCCCTGAGTCTTATTATACACCAATGCCCTTCTTGGTTCATTTGTAGCGGCACAATCCATCTCACTCTCCATCCCTCGCCCCCGGTACTCGTCATACTATACCCTACCTTTTACCTTTTTTGGCAGAGAATGAGAAATGTTCTACAAACACCTGCTGTTATTAACCTTTTAGAAGAAAGCGGGAGTCGTACTTAAGGTCAAAACCAAATAAGTTTGTGGTAAGCCTGCAATCAGAGATGATCAAGGCCAAATTATAGTATTTCAGCAGCCATTGAAAATAAGTATTTTATTTTACATTTTAATGACTCAGTTGGAAGAAATACATACAAAAAACTGGGGGCGGAAGAGATGGTAGACCTTGAAAAATGCATTAGCAAATTCTTCTCTGTTCTTTTCATCATTCATATACTTTCATCATTTGGTTTTTTTTTTGTTTGTTTACTTTCAGCCAATGATTTATTCATTAAATGTTACCTAAATAATCTATTTACTCATATTTAGAAGTTTAATTAAATTTCATCTGAATAATTGATGTTTATTAACAATAAATAAATTTCACACACACATTTAGATACATTTCATCATCACAGTATGTTTTCAGTTGAAATGATTATGATGTATTGTGAAGACTTCCAAAAACTATTGCACTAAGACAATGGTAGACATGTGTTACTAATGTACACACCACACAAGTTCTGGATATTTTCAAGCTTCTTGATGAAAAAACTGGAACTAGCCAAGTGGGGATGTATTATGCAAGGAGATTACATGCTCCCTAGATACCAGGTGAATTAATAATTTACATGGTTCCATTTCCTTTCCTAATTCCACTGGCTACCTATCAGTCAATTCAGCCAAGTGGTTCCTAGGAAACTGAGCATCTTCCACTAGTTCTGCTTTAGACCTTATAGGCCATAAACATGATCCGTAAGACCTTGCAGCGGATAGTGAGGACAGCTGAGAAGATCACCGGGGTCTCTCTTCCCTCCACCACAGACATTTACATCAGACGCTGCGTCCGCACAGCCACCGGCATTACGGGTGACCCCACGTACCCCTCACACAAACCTCCTGCCGTCTGGCCAAAGGTGCCAAAGCATTCGGGCCCTCCCAACCAGACTGTGTAACGGTTTCTTTCCCCAAGCCGTCAGACTCCTCAATACCCAGGAACTGGACTGACACTGGAACTATTGTCCTGTTTTAGTGATTATTGTCTTGTTTTAGTAACTGTTTAGCACTGTTTGCACAAGCCTTGCACATGTGCACTTTATATAGTCTGTGTCGGTAACTATGTGCTGTTTTATGTAGCACCACGGTCGTGGAGGAACGTTGTTTTCTTTCACTGTGTACTGTACCAGCTGTAGATGGTTGGAATGACAATAAAACCTCTCTTGACTCTTGACTCAATCTGTTATATGCAAAACTGCCACTCGGGATGCAAAGAACCTCCGAATCAATCTGCTATAAGAGCAGTTTCCATCTACATAAATACATCTCGTTGCAGTCAAAAAATAGCCTAATGTGGGTTAATACCATTAAAATAATCCCATGGTGGTCTACCACCACTTTCTTGTTATACTCCTGTAAGTGCTACTGTTTTTGATAATGGCTTTTAAGCTATTTATCTACGGTGAATAACTTAAATCAGAACCTGTTTTATGAAGGGCAATTAAACCTGTAAGGGGTACAGATATAATACAGCTTGCTATGAACATTACAGCAATTTCACTGTAGGTGCAGGAAAGAAATAAAATTAATTTGGTGTAATTACAACATCTATATTACACTAATCTATAATGAACAGAAATCGAAAGCTTTCCAGACCACAGAGACGTGAAACTGAACGTGAATTTTCCTACAAATGTAATTAAAATCATTAACAGATTGTTGTTTTCTGTCATTTCAAATGAGTTTTTTCTGCCATCAGTCTTGCCAATTAGTTGTTAAATTGAAGAAATGCGCTGGTGCCTGGTCCAGAATATTTCAACTAAAACTATGCAAATTTTATAAAATGCAGAGCATTTGATTTTGCACTGCAACAAGATTACCATTTTGAACCACACCAGGAAACCTTTCTTACTACCCCATGAAAGCTGAAAGTCTCCAACTGAAAAATGACTGGCAAGTTTTATCGCAATTAGTCTGAATCTAAAAAAAGTCGCAACAGATGCTGTTACCGCATCATCAGATTAACTTTGAAAGAAATGAACAAGGAGTGTCACCGTGTGCTCGCTGATGTTCAGAAGACTGTGGTTTTGTAAGGTCAAATCCTTTTAATTTGGCGTTGTGCAGTTCATTGTGCGTCTAAGTGGAGGTGGAAATTAGAATGACTGCTTTATTCTGGTTATCGCTTTCTGGAGGACATCTGCTCATATGTGTAAGTGAGCAGAGGACAGAACTGGTGGAATTCCTTAAACAGCCTCTCCAACGACAAAACAGTCGTGGTGTTTCCAGGTTTCCTTTGTAGCGCTGTTGTCTTGCAGGCTTGTAAGATGAAATGAAAAAGCTGAATGAAACACTTCCAAAGCTTGAAAGCACTTTTGTAGAAAGAAAAAAATAATAACCTTCTAAGGAAAAAAAAGGAATGTGCCAAGCAGAGTCCAAGAGAAGATTGCAGATTTGTTTCACTCAAGCATTATATAACTGCTTTTGCTGTTCAGGGCTGAAAACCATGATCCAGCAACTGAAGAACACTCACTTCAGATGAGTCCTGTTTTAGAGACAATTGAATTTGGAATCCATCTGCAATAGCGCAAGAGCCTCAAAAACAACTGAGTGTGCAGCAACGAGATGACTAGGCTCTCTTCCCATAAGAAGGATCTCGGAGGCAAATTTGCAGTTCATCCGATATTTCCGAATTCTCGTCAAGACGGAAAATTGTATCGTATCGCTGTATTGTTGGTGAGGCAGCAGCCTGATGTGTAAAAACTGTATTTTTTCTTGTGTTGTGGCAACAAGTACAGATCAGTCTGAAGACTGAAAATGTTGATAATCTGCTCCAAGAGTAGTGTTCAGCATCTAAAAAACTTTTAGTTAGCTGCTTGCTTGTGGAAAATGTGCTTTACAAAGGTTCAGTTTGAAAAATCCAATTTGCCAGCATATAGATGTGGTTGGGTGATATTTATATTTATTGCGGTGTCAATGATATTTGCAGTATTTATAAAAACTGATTACGTTGGTAAAATGTGATGTTTGTTGCAGCTATTTAATCCAATATAAATGGACAGTCTTGCATTTCTGAAAGTGTCGTATGATTATGTTATGCTACATTATGGTGAAAACTAACTGCCGCCCCATTGGCACACCTACTTCCTCAGCCTTGTGACCTTAAAACAATGAAACATACACTGCCTGACCCATACTGACCCTAACCCAACTCGGCATTAAATCTGTAGCTTTTGACATGGTGCATATGTTTTAATGATGGCTGAATTTTCATATGCTAACTAATGGTTGCTTTTACAGTGGATTCATAAGGAAAGACTTTAGACTTTACGGCTGAATGAAGTCATGAAGCTTTTTCACTCGTGTGCTTGGTTTGTGTTTATTGCTGTTGGTGAACTCAGTGTGCCTATTTATACCTCTATGAGAAGCTGGTTTAGTCAAAGTTGTTTTTGAATCTTTCTCTTTTCGCAAAGATAATTACACAAAAAAACTACTCTCTGGCTGTCACTTAAAAAAAAAAACCCAGTGTACTCCCCAAAAGAGTGAAGTACGCATGCTTATTGGACCCATCCAAACCATTAGGAAAAGATACTGGATGCTAAATGCTCGCACAAGTCTCAATGCCTTTGAAAGGCAAACACATATTCAAGAATTTTTCTACTTTTAGTTGAAAGGAACATTTCATTCTGCTCAAAACTATTACAGTAGCTGTGGTTTGTTTGACACAATGTTATGCAGATCTAGATGTAGAAAGTCTGAGAAAGTTCTCTTTTTGTTATGGTGAGCACCTTACATTTGCAGAACAAACATGTATATTTACATTTATTCATTTAGCAGATGTTTTGTCCAAAGTGACGTACATCTCAGCAAAAGTACAATTTATGCATTACATTGAGAAAAGGAGACATAGCTGCAGACATGAAAGTCTCAAGCAAACCTAATTTGTTCCCCACCACTTGCTGCACTGAGGTTCATTGTTCAAGTAGGAGTTACGATGCATGAATAGTTACACCATAGATGATCTGAAGAGATCTTGGGCAAAGTGGTTCTGGAAAAGGTGGGTTCTCAGACCCTACTTGAAAACAGACAGAGTTTCCACAGTTCTGAGTGACAGGGGAAGGTCATTCCAGCGCAACGGACCCAGAACCGAGAACCTCCGAGCTTTGCCTTTCGTGCATGGGACCACCAAGCGAGCAGAAGTAGATGAGCGAAGGGGCCTGGTTGGGGTGTATCGGTTGATTAAGTCTTGTAAATAGCTGGGAGCAGTTCTATTGATGCATTTGTACACAGTAACCAGGGTTTTGAATTTGATTCAGACAGCAGACATTGTACTTTTACTTTATTTCAGACAATATGATATTGTAACGACCCGCGTTACTGCGAGTTCGAACAGGGAATGCCTTTCTTGTAAATAGTTGAATTATGGGTAAATTGTAAACAAAGTGTTCAACTGCTGGGGGTACTTCTGGGGAAAATGGTGGGGTGACTGTGTTTGCCAATGGGAAGGAAAAAGCCTGGGGGCGCTAAGCAGGCTGGGTGGCTTGAAGCGCAGGTCTGTGAAGAAAAGGGGTCCTTGGACTAAGAGCATTATTTCCCTGTGTGCCGGTGTTCTAATAAAACGTTCACTATGAACAATGCCAGTGCATCCTTCTTTGCCCCATCCAAACCCAGAGCAATACGTGCCACAATCTTATGAGCCCAGGAATAAGAGCAATACACACAGACACACACACACACAGACTGAAACCGCTTGTCCCGAGCTGGGTCACGGCAAACTGGAGCCTAACCCAGGGTGCAAGGCTGGAGGGGAGGGGACACACCCAGGATGGGACGCGAGTCTGTCACAAGGCACCCCAAGCAGGACTCGAACCCCCAGACCCACCAGAGAGCAAGCACACGCCAAACCCGCTGCACCACCACACCCCCAAGACCAATCTGTTGAACATTTTTTATTTCCTAATAATTGTTACTAGGTTGACTTATATGTCTATAAAGTATAACAACACAATTCTGTTTGACCTTCAGATTACAAATGTAGTATTTTACTCAGTTTTTGTTTATTTTTACATTTGGCAATAAATGTTACTACTGTGACATTATGTAATGTCTTGTATATCTTATCTATTTTTTTTTTACACTTTTGCAAGTCTATACCCTGATGACCTTCGCTAAAGGCTTAAATGCATTTTTATTCCCAGAGCATAGGTCTTGAAATATCAAAATAAGTTGTTTGCTTTTTTTACATTCCTATTGTCAATGGGACTGAATTGGGGCCCTTTCAAATATCTTAAAACACATGAATAGTATATAAGCATATCAATTTAAAATTAGTTCTTAATACACACACCCCTCTACTTCCGTAAATCTGACTTATGTAAATCCGAATTTACGTAAAAAATTCCCGGCATACACATTATTTACGGATAGATGTTACGCAAAACATCTGAAATATGTTAAGCGCAAGCCGACGTAGCCAGACAAGGCCGGAAGCTGCATCTTCCCAGTTCCCATGTGTTTCGAGCACGAACGCATCTCTTCTCATTAGTGTAGTGCTTTTATCGCATATTTTTTATCCGTTTCATTATTCACAATGCCTGGTGGTAAACGTGCACTTGAAGGAAAACGAGAATCGTCTCGCAAGCGTAAAGCACTCGTTTTGGAGATGAAATTGAAAATAATAAGGAAATATGACGGTGGACAAAGGTTATCGTCTACAGCACAGGAACCAGGTTTATCCATCTTGACAGTGAAGGATGCTGTATGTATAAAGGACCACGTGATGATGGCACACGATGGTGTTGAATGGTGGCGGAGGAGGGGGAATGTGACATACGTGACTTTTGACTTACGTAAGGGTTTGAAGAACAGTCTGAGTAAGTCGAAGGGTCTCTGTGTGTAATTTTGGCCTGTTAAAAAAAAAAAAAAAACACACACACACACATTTTCAGAACCGCTTGTCCCATACGGGGTCACGGGGGAACCGGAGCCTACCCGGCAACACAGGGCGTAAGGCCGGAGGGGGAAGGGGACATACCCAGGACGGGACGCCAGTCCGCCGCAAGGCACCCCAAGCGGGACTCGAACCCCAGACCCACTGGAGAGCAGGACTGTGGTCCAACCCACTGCATTCAGCCTGAGTGCAGACTGAACACGTGAAAAAGAGGGATGTGCAAACACAAGCTCTGCAACTGATGCTGGAAGGCAACTTTACGAAAAACAATACAATCACAAAAATTAACAAAACCAACTGCCACTTTACTAAACATGATATTTCTGTTTTGGTTTTTTTATTTCCATTGTGGAGGCGCAGTGGCGCAGTGGGTTGGACCAGGTCCTGCTCTCCAGTGGGGCTAGGGTTCGAGTCCCGCTTGGGGTGCCTTGCGACGGACTGGCGTCCCGTCCTGGGTGTGTCCCCTCCCCCTCTGGCCTTACGCCCTGTGTTACCGGGTAGGCTCCGGTTCCCCGTGACCCCGTATGGGACAAGCGGTTCTGAAAATGTGTGTGTGTGTGTGTGTGTATTTCCATTGTTTTGAGTATTGTACTATGCCTTTCCTTTACAAATAACTCACGGATGATTCTCTATAACTTATTAAATAAACAAAACAATGAGCAGCTAATTTTTATATAACAGACTTCTGGGATGCAGATGAAATCAATTATCTGCAATTACTTCTGCTTAGGCATCAAGTCCACGAGCTTCCTGCCTGCGGGTTTCGGCTCCTTCTACTTTACCTCTGTTTTCATTCCGACTTCCCCCAGTGTAATTCCATCCCAGCCCGCAAGTTTATTTACAACTCACCCAACTCCCTTGGCGATGAAGGCTGATACATAAAGCAAGAAACAGAGCGGTTATGTGCGCGTGTGTGTGCGTGTGTGTGTGTGCGTGTGTGTGTTTATTTGCATTGCTCTGTGTGTCGGCATCCGTTAGTTATGTGTGCGGAGGTGTTTATTGTTTTGTGTGAGCTGAAAGAGCAGGCATGTTGGTAGGCAGTAGTTAAGTATGCTTCTAGTCGTCCTCTCCCTGCTTGACAGTTGGCCAAGCACCTGTCAGTGGCTGATGTATTGACATCAGGATGAAGTTACAAGGTCACATCATGATTTGCAGTGTTTAGGGAAGACAATGGGGTGGGGGGTGGGGCTGTTTTACAGTGTCTTAAAGATATTTATCACTTTACCTTCTTCAAAAAAACTTTAAGGAGATCGCAACCCACAAATGCACTCTATATATAGAACTATACAAATATCTTTACGGCATTATTTACGTATGCATAGATCGCTATATATAGATATATAGTTATACATGCAAACATATATAATGCTGAAGTAACGATGAAGTGGAAGTTGCATTCCACCGTACGTTTTACAAATTAATAGACGATCTGGCTGATATGTTGCAGTACTGCTTCTGGTATTAAATGTTATAAATACTACAAATGGACAATTACAGGTTCCTTTCACTTTCTCTCATTTCCTACAAAACACAGACAATATAATCCAAAAAAACGTAGACATGTAAATTAATTGTCTGGCGCTAGATGGCTAGACACTGCGTGCAGTGTAGAAAATGTTTCCTGATTAGGGTTAGAGCATGGTAGTCCAGGGCTTTAGTGCACGTGCCACTGATGTAGAGTTTTCATAATATCATCAACAATTTATTTCCCAGGTTAAACCGTTTTAGCCTGGTCTCATTACTAAGGAAACTGGCAGTTAATATCTTTTGATACAAGGTTATCTACTTTAAAAGCTGAATTGCATTCTTATTTTACCACTACTAAAAAAAAAGAAGGAAAAAAACCTTTGATTGACTCTTTGATTTGCACAAATTACTTATTGAAACATCATGGCAGTGATCCCAGAGCCAATCTTGAGAGGCACAGGGTGCAAGTAGGGGTACACCCTGGATGGAACATATGTCCATTTCAGGGCTATCTTTCATGCACACACAGCCACCAGCTCACCTAAAGTGCATGTCTTTGGCTTGTGGGAGGAAACCTGAGCACCCTGAAGAAATGGCACAATGGCACACGCAGAACACACACACACACACACATATACTGTATTGGTATAGAGGTGGAAACAACATTTTAACAGTATGAATAGCAAAAAGTACCTTTCCTGAGACCAGTGTCAATCCTTTTGTGAACAGGTAATGCATCCAAGTGGAGTGTTTCTGTGTGAATTGCACTTACTGTCCGTATCGGTATCTGCAGAATAACAGCAGCAGGCAGAAGGAGGCAGAAGGTGTAAAGTGATACAGGGGCGAGCCAAGAGAGCAGCTGGAGCAGGGCTGCTGGCTGGCTGGAGCAGTGTGAAAAAAGCTCTTCCAATGGCATTCTGGTATAAACCTGTCACCTTTTGTCCGCATCCATGTCTTGGCCATATTTTCAAACAGCACCTCTGTCAGGACAACGTGTTCTCATTTTCTCTGTTGAAGACACAACAAAACTTTTGATCATAAGTTCTGGAATGAAATTACTTAATACTGGAATAGCACATTGACAGAGGAAGAAGAGAGAGAGCTTAAAGAGGACCATCTTCTTACCGCTACGATAGACCCGGATGACGGACACAACAGCTTCTTATTAAACCGGCTTATTAAACCAACAGGAAGGCGGAGGCTTGTTAAAATGTAGTTAGAAAAAAATGTACAATTACAGTATGACAGACACATTACCTAGGAGAAGGAAGGGGCTCAGAATTACCATGGTTCTACCTACGTGTGCGGGTTTATTCTATGAACAACTGCCTTGACTAAGTAATTAATGTTTTTTTGAGCAGCATTTATGTTTATATAAAATGTTTAAAGCCAAACAGACTTACCTGGATCTCATGTGTCTGGCTTGAATCTGCTCGTCTGTATTAAATAAATTAAAAAAAAAAAAAAAAAAAAAAAAAAAGCAATCAGTAGCAATTATGACTAGAGCGACTGAAAAACGAAATCTCTGTACACTTGAAAACGTTTTGAGATCCTGGCACTTTACGACATTAAAACTCATTCTTAGTTGTTCCCTCCCCTTCCTTTCAGCTCCTTCTATAGTCCCTCCCTTTTAGTTAACTTTTATGAGTTCCTTTATAATCTTCAAAGCTTCTGTCCGCCAAAGAAGGAACATGAAAACCATTCAGATAACTATCCAATTTATAAAGTTCCACAGAGAAGACTTTTTTATACTGAGTTGTGTAATGCATAGTTATCTGTACAGTGGAACTTTGGAGGAATATCTGAGGAAAGAGCATGACCTGTGGAACGTACACTTGACTACAGGCCATAACCAGAAGTACAAGGGGTTCAAGGGGTACCAGACACAGAAGGACGAGAGGTTGACCGAAGTGCAGGTTTTTCGCCGAAAGGATGGTCCTTCAGTACCCCAGTACAATGAATGCAAGGAGAATATAAATTATTTGTTTGAGGCATTGCTGTTAAATATCTAGAGTGGAAAGACCTTGACTCTGAAAAAAACAGAGAACTGTAAGCCTACCTGGATGTCAAAAAGTGAGTTGTTCTACCATTTATAAAAATATAGTTATGCAGAGAAGCACACATTGGTTTAGTTTAGTAAAAGTGCTGGAAATAGAGACATGTCTTCTTGACTTGCTAGTGCACTGGGGACTTGATAGACACCTGCAGGTTTCCAGTTAGCATCAGTGAGAAATACACCATTCCTGTCATCATCGCACACTCTCCTGTGTCCCTGTTGTATGTTCTGAGGTGTGTGAAATGACCACTGACTGCTGGGTATGTGAATTGAGGACAGCGTGGCTTTGATGTTTCCTTTCAGGTACGGGTGGATGGAAGGGTGGGAAGATGTTGTGACAGAATTGGCAAATAAATTGGGCAGAAAACAAGAAAAATCAGAAAGGACCTCTGCAGCACCAGGGTCTGACATGTTCTGCTATTGTGTTCCTCAGCTGTCATCCAAGTCAAAGAAAGAAGTGGATCAGCAGTTTATGCATTTTGATTTTGCCACTTTGACATGGCTGACACTGACCATTAAAGTTCCATTTTTGATGACCTTGGTGTTTGTTAACTCAGCATACGCCTTACTGTGCCTTCAAGAAGCATATCCAGGGGAGCAGTCCTTACAACCTCTACAGCCACAGCGACACAGAAGACTTGAATCTGCAGCAGAAAAGGAAAACAGGCTTATCAGTGAAATATATTTACAAAATAGATACATAGATAGATAGATAGAATCAAAGGAGAGGATCAGCTATAAATAGATCAGATCACTTTATCATAATGATATTCTTGTGAATATAACACTTATACATTTTCAGTTTTCTTTCAATTTCTCACAATATTGCAATCAAATCTGCAACTCCACAATGCAGTGAAATCACCACGCATTCTATAGCATTACAATAAAAGTACAATAGCTACAAATAAACATTGTTGTTCTAACAGTTTAGAAATGTGGACCATGCGATGAGTTGTGGAGCAGATGCATGATGCTCTGTGCTGACTGGTCTCAGCATGCAACTTTGGTCATAAACATGGATTTGAATGTGTAAACTGTAGTTACTAATTGCAGGATACAATTCAAGGTACTTAGATTGAGGGATAAAAAGGATGTCCATGGATTGTTTTTGTCCACTTAATGCAATTATTGCATGTTTTTCATGACAGCCTTATTTTCATGACAGTAAAATTGTAAAAACAAATGTAAAAGCATAAAAACACATTTAAATGTTTTACTTTCGCTACATTTAACTGTACCTAAAATGAGCTGAATCATCATATAGTATTTCTGGTATAGCGTAATCGGTTTATCAGATCCAATTTCTATTCATACGGTGTATATATTTTACCATCAAGTATAGCAGAGCTGTGTAAATAGAAATATTAAACTGATACATTCCCTAATGACATGAGCCATATTACTTTGTTTCGTGAGAAGCCACTGCTGTTGATACTCTTTTGACTGATTCATTAAATTCACTTTATTTCGTTCAGTTAATTGCCTCCTGCCGATGATGAATAATTTCTTCTCGTCTCCCGGAACTGGAAAAGCTACACTGGTTTTATGTCATTAGAAGATCACTAAATCCTTCTCAGCTCTCCAAACGACGAGACCATACAAATGTGTTGAGAAACATGGCGGAGCGCTCCTTGGTTACCACATTAGAAGTGGACACACTTCAGCTACCGTACTCCGCTATAGTGGTCATCCAATGCCTGACAAGCTCCTGGAACACATTGATTGGGCAAGGGGAGATATGACTTCTGCGTGCCCAGAGGAAACGATTTATCGCCAACAGGGAGCGATTAGCTCAAAATATTTCACGATGCACGAAGCAGAGCGGACAGAAGCTGCGTATGGAGCGAGAAAACCGGGAACGGAGCGGGAGGGAGGCGATATGGAGGTTAACCTGTCCGCCGTATGGTCGAGGCTGATGGGTTAATTATTTCCTCTAGATTTATACTCGGTCGGTTGGCAGGGTGACCACTGGCAGGAGTGACAAGGAGAAGGTCAGGTGATAAATGAGACCAGAGACACAAGGACAGCATCTAGAGACATTCTGTGCTGCATGTTTGTGGACTGAGGTCAAAGGAACAGGAGCACTGAATATTTCACCCTTGTGCATTTCTCCAGCATATACTTCCCACAGTTTGTTGTTCAGCTGTTATTTACTGCATACATGTCCTGGAACAGCTCCATGGCATCCCCCCCAACCCCCCTACCGCCCCTACCGCAGCACTGGATACGATGTCTGTTGCATACAGAGAGAGCAAAGTCAAACTTTGAGCCATTAGATTTTTTTTTTTTCACGGATGGCTGTTTCAAGCAGTAATCCGAGCGACTTCAAACAAGAATTAAAAAAAAAAAAAAAAAAAAAAAACAGCAAGCAGGATCATTGCAGAAATGTAATCATTCGTATCAGATGTGCAATCTGTCGGTTATTGAGAGCCAGAGCCAAAGCTTTCTCCATCTGAACACTACAGCGGTATCTTTCCCAGGCAGCTGGAAAAAGAAACGCTGCACATGGTATCAAATGTGAAACTGGGACTCAGTTCACTGTAACACCTCCTGTAAGGGCGGCAGCATTTGGCTTTTCATAAACGCCGAAAGTCCTTTATAACATTAATAGCCGTTTATGTTATGCGCATTATGTTTTAAATATTAGTCTGTTTTAACCTGTAAAAAGCCTCACAATTGACCTCCTCCTGCCTGGCAGTTATATGCTGTATTTTACTGTCAAAAGTAACAGCGTCATAAAATTCCTGTGACCTACAGCATCCATAATATACTTTGAAAAATTAACTGTCAGACTAAATCTTAAAGCACAACTATGATTTCTTTCTTTTGAAGAAACAATTGAGATTTATAGTTTTTCGGCAAAAGGCTGGGAGGCAGAAAAAACAGCAACGATCGTCATGGAAATGAACAAGAAACAGAAGTGATTATCATGGCTTGGCTCCTTTCGGTGCACGGCTGGACACGGGACGTCTCCGTGAAAGCTGCACTCTGCCGTAGTGCAGAACCACACAACGCTGCCGTAGCGAGCCGCAAAGCGGAGGGTCCTCTGGCGCGCCGCCTCCTTATCTGACTCCTTCTCCTTCTACTTCTGCTCTCCAGAGGAGCAGCAATCAGTCTGAGGGCCGGCAGCTGCGGCCACTCAGCACAGTTTCCCACGCTGACCGGCTCAACGGCACCAGAGGACACCACGATGCCGAAGGTCGAGCGACTTCAAGGACTGCTACTGTAGAGCAGAAGTGGCATGTGGTGGATGCCATTGCTATGCCAGCCTTTGTTAATATTTTGCAGCTATGATCTTGCACAGAACCTGAAAAACTTTCTATCTTCCATCTCTGCCTCCTGTCTTAGTGCAGATTATGCGATTAGTATGTGTGGAATTCAGTTAAAGAGAAAAGGCTGCGTAGATCATCTAGGGAGCCCACATCGGTGTTACTGGAAATGCTGCACAGTCCATCACATGTCTTGTCTCATGGTATGTGTCAAGGTTTTAGTTTCAGCTATTTGGACTACAGCAAATTCCTGATTGGCATAAGAATTTTTGGGCTCACACGGAAAAGATCTGCGAGCACAACTTTGTTTCTCTTTCCTTGTTTGCAAGGTTTTTGGGAAAATATACCAGAGGTACTGGCCTGTAAAAAAAACATTAACCCATTTCCAGTGCCTTCAATGTCACTATTTTGCATTCTTCCATTTCTTGTATGACGCTTACTTGTCACTGGGCAGTGATTGTCCCTACAAGAACTGTACTCAAGTAACTGGATACCATTCAAAAACAGGGTAAATTACACAGAATGACGAATGAGAATGGTTTCACTCAGCCCTCGGGTTTTATGTCTGGTCTTTAAGATAACTAATGATAGAATAATTACAGCAAGCAGGTGAGCTGCTTGAAAAAAAGTTAAAATAGTCCTGGTGGCACACATGCATGAAAATGTTCAGTTAAATATTTCATAAATAACAGTAGGCATTAGTATAAACCCACAGTGACTTGTATGGTGGTCTGTAATTAGACATACACTTCTTGAGGGATCTAGCTCACTTGTTGTCACTAGGTTGATTTGTTCTTATGACAAAATGGTTTTTTAAGTTATTATATCACTTGAATGACTTACCTAATGTGTATATTATCTATATTTTTTGATTTGTAATGGACTGGAATGTCATCTAGGGTCTACCTCCTCAGCCTTGCACCCAGCGTTTCCAGGATGGGCTCCGAAGTGCTGCGACCCTGGCCAGGACAAGCAGTCCGTGAAAGTGAGTGAATAAGTGTTTATTTGCCGATGGAATTCAGAATGATTTTTAAAATCTGTAATAAAATCTCCTTAGACGTTACATATTTTTCATCTTGGCAACACTCTTAGAATATGCATTGCTTCCTAGTTTAGCTTTGCTTGCATCTGTTTTTATTTTCACATATTGTAATTCAACTCTAATTTTACTACAAAATAATTCCGTTTCTAAATATGCATATGTGTGCATGGGTATGTGTGTAAAAATATGAGAAATGGAAAACACAATTTACAGGAGTATTGTCCACATAATATTTTCTTCTACTCAGAAAACTGACAGTTTCTTGTAATGGTTGATTTTTTATGAATTGATGATAAAACGTATGGTAAATTAAGCCAGCACATGAAATATGCAATGCATGGAGCTCTTGCAATGATACTTAATCTTTCAGGAAAGTGCTCTCAAACTCTCTCGTGCTGACTTTACATCACCATTTATTGACTTCCTTTGGTCCATTTTTATAAATGCTTACTCACTCAGTGCCATTCTAAGCCGAAGTGAAACATTTTAGTGCTTTGCCTTCCAATTCATGATGATATTATCTCACTTTGAAAAGATATACTGACATTCTTGTTCAATTAAGAAAAAAAAATGACAAATATTTCTTGGAATTACTTTCTTTTTATGTCTGCAGCTGTTAATCCTGCCTTGGAGGATGTATGTGGCTGTGATAATGAGAACCCTCCTGTTAAACCTAAAATATCTGAGTCCCATATATTTAACTTGTTTGCCAAATTTCATCAAACAGAATCTAAAGTGTTTAATATTTAAATAGTATTAGCATATTTCTGCCCGTGCTTACTAAAATGATGCAAGGAAAAAGTTCTACCATCCCTGCATTAACCATTTTCCCCAGACCTGCGGTTTGCTCAGTGCTGTTGCTCCCGGTACAAGCAGTACACATTTCACATCCCTTTACAATCTGGAAAAGAAAAAAAGAAAAAAAAAAAAAAGAATCTCAGTTTCTTCTTTGTCCATTGATAACATTGCACTTGGAGCACATAAACAGGTGGTGAGTTGTTATTCTGTGCTCCAGTCAATACTTTCCCTTTTTTGCCTTGATGGATTTCTGTTTCACGGCCTCTTGACATCTCCTCGGTTCACTATATGGAGAAGCAATCAATCTCAGAGAAACAAAACTGGGAACCCAAAGGCAAAGTGTCCATCATAAAAGGGGGCTCACCTCAGTGTTTTTTAATGGAAAAACTGTTCGTAGGTTTATTTCAGAAACGTTCCCTCTCCACATAATATATACAATGGAAAACTATGTGCTTTATTTACTAATTCACCAGGGTATTTGTGTCATGTATACTGAGTTATTATAAATATCTCATTATGACATGCAAAAATTGAAGTAAAACTGTGAGAACAGATCACACACACAGTCTGGAACCACTTGTCCCGAGTGGGGTCATGACGAACCAGAGACTAACCCGGCAACACAAGGCACAAGGCTGGAGGGGAAGGGGACACACCCAGGATGGGACGCCAGTCCATCGCAAGGCACCCCGACCAAGACTCGAACCCCAGACCCACCAGACAAAGTAACTTTTCCTCATTAATATGGATGAAATTCACAGTATTTGTATATTGTAAATATTTCCAATTTCATACTAAGTAGAGGTCCATGCACCTTACAACATAGCTGTGTCAGCTGTGTAACCAGTGCAAATTACAATATATACCGTACAGAGAAGAAGCAACTTTGACACAGAACACCTTGCAAGAGACACGCAGAGATTATAAATGTTATTTATGCCACAATTCTGTGGGATTCAGTACAGTGAAAGGACATCCTTTCAAACCTTTGGGCTAAATTCACTTTGGAGCTACAGTCGGTTAAATGCCTGGAGAAGTCACTTAATGCATAGTAATGTCACTGGAATTGTTTAACACATTGTGACTCTTGTGAGGCAGCAGGCAATTGAAACCAATGAAGGGAAATATGCAAATTAAGCATCTGGTATTCATCTGGGACTGAGGATACTGCGGTGTGTAACAACTGCACACTATTGATAGCCTTTTAAAGCAACTGGCGACTTTAGTTAGTAATAAAATGTACGTACGCTGGGTGTTACAGAAACAAATTGCTTGTCATTTGCAGACAAAGAATTTGAAGAGTATATTACACACATGTGTACCAAAGTTTGCCTGATCAGGCAATATAAATTTGGTCGACGTCTTATCAGTTAAAATTAATTACATTAATTTTGATTTTTCATACATGACTGTATTTACTGAGTGTAGAAGCGATATCGTGAACTGTTTATTCCCACGTTAATGTAAGATCTGCATGTCTCTGTTGCAACTATTCTTTGATTATTAAGCCCTTTATTGTTCATTTATCACATTACTGTGTATTCTTCATCATTCCAATAATAAAGTGTATCTCTTTCTAGCTTTACTCAAACAATGTCTTTGTATTCTGTGTTTTTTGTCCTGTTGGAATACAATGTATTAGCCAGGCTGGTATTTATGCCTGAGGAGTTTTCTCTTTGGATAATGAATTGCTCATCATATGACACATAAACAGATGAAACTTTGATTGTAACTGAGTCCAGATTAAATTGCAAGGCTTTATAAGATGACATTTTACATCATTCTGTTTGTGTGGTTAGATTAACTGAGATACAAGTGGTGGTTGAAGGTGGTGCACTTGTTTGGGGTATTATGAGTGAACCAGTAACCAATATTAATATCCCTATGGAAACCACCAGGGTACTGCACATATATTTCTTTTAATCCTTTTTAAAAAGTATTGATTTATTTGTGGGGCGGGCAGTGCAGTGGCACAGCAGGTTTGGCTGGGTCCTGCTCTCTGGAGGGTCTGGGGTTTGAGCCCCACTGGGGGTGCCTTGTGACACACTCAGGAAGAGACTCTAGTCTATCTCCTCCCATGGGCCCTGTGTTGCTGGGTTAAGCTCCAGTCCGCTGCAACCCCCCGCTTGGGACAAGTGGCTTCAGACAGTGTGGGTGATTTATATGCTGTCTATTGATTTTTTTCTAGGAATGCTAAATTATTCTCTCATTTACCTAGGTAGGTAAGTGTCTAACCAAAGAAAGATATTTCAAGTGTTGGCAATATGGTTATTAAGCTTTACTGTACCTATGAATTTGCAGACTGTTCCTTTGCCTTCATGAAGTGATTCTTGTTGACTAACCCACTGTGGGACTTTGAGATAAAGCAATTTCTCCTGAAAACAAATGGATGACCTTAATTGTTCACAGGTGATCTCTAAAAAAAGTTGAATAGTGAATTCTAAAAACACTTAGTTGCATCACAACTTATTTAGGTATGTAATTGTGAAGGTGAATACATCATTTTGTTAGATATTTGTAATTACTTCAGAACTGATTTGCACAAATCAATTTTCACTTTGAGAATGAAAACTATTTTTCTTCTAAAAGCCTAATTAAATCCATTGCGATTTAATGTTATAGTACAATAAAACAGTCCAAAAGGGATGAATACATTTTATAGGTGCTCTATGTAGTAAAATAGTATATATTTATGAATACAAAAGTACCAGCATATCTTTCATTATGTGCTGTGGTCCAAAATCTGTCAATTTTGTTCTTAGCCCATTCAGTCCTATTGGAGCAGTTCACTTAATATGTATGGCTCTGCAAAGCTTTAGCATTTAATCAATATATTTTATTGCAATTTTTCTCACCTGAAATACTGATACTTTTTCAGAATTTCACATATTAAAATCAAAAGAAAGAAAAGCCCTACAGCTAATGAATTTGAGATATTCTTATTGCTACTAAAAGCATGCAACGTCTGCCAAGGTTGTAATGTGATAGTCCGTGAGCATACTATCAAAATAAAACAAGACCCCAATGAATTATGGAAGTAAGATTTTTAAACATAAAAATATAGTTGAAGAATACAACACAAAACACATGCTACTGCACATGTCATTGTAAGGGAGCTATTATGTGGTATTGTAAGATTAAATAAACTAGACCAACAGAGTGTAAGTTTTAACTCTCCTCTTACGCTGTCACATCTTACCATTGGATGCTACTTCCAGCCCAGCAGTAACTGAGCTGGTCTAAGTGTGCTTTCCAGTATAGCTTCTGAGCCATATTTTTTTTTTTTTACTACCTTAGTCATAATTATCTTGCTTGTCACACTTTCCCCTCACCTGTACTCTGGCATTTCATATCCTAAGGGAGGGATGGGGTTAACAGCACTTACCACCTCCTGCTGCTTTCTGCAGTTCACCTCCTTGGACTAAAATCTGTAGACTTAAAACCTCTCTCCAGAGACTGTGCAGGTAGGCTGAGAGAAGGATTAGCCAAAACTGGAAAGTGAGTTATATAATCCATTTGCTGTAAGTGCATCTCGTAATTTGTATTTAAATTATACTCTCCCCTTGTAGATCATCATGCTCTGCATGTTGCCCTAAAAACAACATCTGCCAAATAAATAAAATGATTATAATTATTATAATCTTCACTGACTCCAGCATTATGGCCTCTCTTCTGTCGTAACTTTACAATCTATTGAAATAAACCCGGAAGATATTGACCATGACTTTTGATATTGTGCATCCAACTCCTCTTCATGCACACAACACAGGAGGAGAAGATAAGGAATGTGATGATCAAGCTAAATTCTTTCCTGCTTGACAGAGCAGAAATACACACACATAAAGGACTTAACTGCAAAGGCTTTTTTTTCTTGTATTTCCAGAGACAAAATTAGAATATCCCTATTTCACATAGCAGTGATTTTTTTTTGATTGAAAAACTTGCTCATTCTTCATACAGTAAATAAGATTAAGGATGGCTGTCCATTCAGGGAGCCAAAACTGTAAATAAAAAAAAAAAAAAAAAAAAAAAGATCGGGAAAGATGACAAGGGTACATGATAGCCATGCAGGTCCATAAATCAGCCACTCATTCCCAAGCATAGATCCTGTTTACATGTGTAGCTTCATTCAAGTGTGATGGAGGATGGAACTCTTCCGCAGAATGGCATTACACAGACTAGAAAAAGGATAAATCTTAATCAATATTAAAAGCAGACTTGAGCCAATAATGGCAAGAATGAAGTGTCTTGGAATTTACATTTGTTAACAGCTACTGGCATGCGCGGTATTTCCATGACCCAGAAAACAATGAGAGTCTGTGTACCATGGGAACGCTACATTGCATTTAAATGTCTTATTGGCATGCATATATTCACGTAAACATCAATCATTTTTCTAAGTAAACAGCGATTCGTTTTTACTTCAATTGTGACAAACTTCATAACTTAGCTGACTCAATGCTCCCATTTCCATAAATTGTGCACGCATTGCAATTTGAAGCAGTTGGAACGAAGGCAGCGCCTTCAGGCGAAGAGAGAAACGGGGGAGGTCTTGAAAAGCCAAACCTTCGTAGGTAAATAAGCACACAGCCATGTGTGCGGCCTTCCTGAAAGCGTTTATGCGTGCACCTCGAAGACAGCGGGTCAGTGGGAAAGAGTACAAGCAAGCCGGGCCCAACTGCTGTTCTTGGTATTTCGGCTTCATTAGCATTGAATCTCTCCACTTAGTGTCACCAGGCTTGGGGCTGTTTCCTTAATCACAGTATGGTCCTCCTCAACACGCTCGCTGCATTTACTAACCCGACTTCATTACCCTTCAAGCTGACAACGGGGGCTAATTTTACAGCGCCTTGATTGTATGTTCCCTCCAAAATCTCACTTTGGGGCTATAACTGCTGATGCCTAAGGCTTCGGGAACGGCTGCACCAGGGACAGCTTGATCTAAAGTGGGGATGTGTGTTTTCAAGTCCAACATCGAGTGTGCGGTGCAGAACCAGCAGGGTACAGCAAAGTGGGCAGAACACAAAGGCCACGTGTGGGCAAAACATCTGTATTCTACTGCTCTGTCCGGCACTCGGTCACTTTGCATCCTTTAAAAGGGCAAATGAGTAAACTGACCCTCGAAGGCATTCGATATCAGTGTTGCATTTCCTTTAGGAGAGCAGGAGCAATTAGGTGTGTTTGGAAGTAGCAGCACCGTATTGTTTCTACCCTAATGCTCTCAGAAAGAGCTCTAAGGTGAGCAACTAACTCAAAAACTGGATTTCAGGGTGAGGGGGAGGGGTGCTGCAGAACACACCACACTATTAATAGTGGATGATGAGAACTACTGATATAGCACTGATTGGTTTTTTTTTTTTTTATAACTTCATCATATTCAGTAATTGTTTAATAAATTCTATCAAAAACAAAATCTTTATGCATGTAGTTGTCATCTACATTTATTCATTTAGCTGATGCTTCCCCCCCCCCCCCCCCCCCCCCCCAAAGTGAATTAATCTTATTATTGACCCATTTGTACAGGTAGACAGTTTTATAGGAGCAATTTAGGGTAAGTACCTTGCTCAAGGGTATTACAGCTGGAGCCGAGACCTAAACCTGTGACCTTTGGCTCTAACCACTACGTTACCAGCAGCCCCAAATCTGAATCTGTCCCCATCTGAAGCTCAATATTGCTTCCTCATCAGAAACTATGCACACTCACTACCTCTGCATGTCTTCCAAACTTGCTTCAAAGGGCATCTTGCGTTTCACATCATTTCAATGACTTTGAGGGAGGCTCTACAGTCAGCTCAGTTGTATGATTACTTGGGGCAGCATAATTTTGTGTGACATGATACTGATGAGCCCACACACATGTGCCCACTCCCCAGTCATACTAACCCAAATCTAACTCAGCATCACAGAAAGACCTGGTCAATCCACATTAATTCTAAAAAGAATCAGCAGAGAAGGAGACGGGAAATGAACGACTGTAAAGGGGAGCATAAATTATTCAGCAGTAACAGGATTATGATGAAAGATCATCAGCCTGCTCTGTGCAGTGGCTTCCTTTGTCTTATATCCATCTATATCACTTTCAAAAAGGGTGGTCAGGGAGCAGCCCCTCAGGTTTTATTAATGCCTGATTAAAAATTAATTAATGTTGACTAATAGGCACACCAATACCATCATCTTGCAGATGCAGAGCTGGGTAAACTTCTAATGCTTTCGTTTATGGTGCATTTAGAAGAACTGACTTTGTTTAACAATTATTCACTGGGAGGATGTAACCATACATTTTTGTGTTATTTTATTTTGGCTCTTGAAGATAACCTGATGGAGGATATCAAGAAGTTTATGCGTGAACGTGTTATGATTGTACACTATTAACATTTTTAACTGACCACATTTGTCACCCAGTTTATTCCTTTGCTGAAAGGACCATCTGTACTTTCCAAAGACTGAGATAGAAATGCAGCAAACCAAGTGTCTGGTGAACTTTAATTAATAGATTATTGTTAAATTAGCAGCTGACACCTTTGCTTCAGATAACATAGAATTTGTCCAATTTATTTTGCTGGGTATTTTTATCAGAGTAAGTAATGGTAAGAACTTACTCAAGGCTATTACAGTAGCCTTGGTCTTGAACCATCTAAGAAGTCCACAGCCTTGACTACTGCAGTACCTGATGCCCGTGCACATCGCACCTTAGACCACAGTTGTGCTGTAGCTGATCGCTCTGCATTTATACCAACAATGTACTGTAACGCTCATAAGTTAGATCAGGTCAAGGTCACATACACAATTTACCTCATGCTTCAGGTTTAAGTAGTCACTGCCTGTTTCATTATCTGAATCACTGATGTGTGATTTGTTCATTTTGGGCCTGCTGTCATTTCTTTCCTCGGATACCATAAGTACAAAATGCACTCACTTATTGAGGGAAGGGAAAAAAAAAAAAAAAAAAAGGTTATACTCTGTATACAAACAAGCTTCCTAATAAGGATGAAATCATTAATTGGAGTTTACATTTCATTCATTTTCACTCACCGCTTGTCCTCGTCAGGGTCACAGAGGTGTGGAGCCTATCCCAGAATCACTAGGTGCAAGGCTGAGGCAGATGGACTGGCACCCTATTCAGGGGATATCAGAGGATAGTTGCGCCCGCGCACACACAACAGAGCATCGCAAATTCACCTGACATTTGAATATCTTTGGACTGTGGGAAGAAACCAGAGCACCCATAGGAAACCCACGCAGATATGGCGAGAGCATGCAGGCTCCACACAGGCTGAGGCAGATTTGAACCTGTGCCCGAACAGCCCAGGTGCCATGAGACAGCAGCGCTACTTGCTTCACGACCATGACGCCCTATTTTGTAATATGTTTTAAAAAAAAAAAAAAAAAAAAAAAAAAAAAAAAAAAAAAAAAATAAAAAAAAAAACTTTCAATATGTACATAAAGTGTTTTCAGAAACTTGGAGAAGGATTACTAAAAGAGGCGTCAAAGTCGATGAGCATTATCTTGAGGAAAAAGACGAACTATTTAAAGAATCTTGTGGAAAGAAGGCTACGTGTTCATTACTTGCACAGAAACAGATGCACACTGGTGAAATGTACATGCATCGATTTAGATTTGTGCGCGTTTCAGGAGGACGTAGGCTGTTTTGGCATCGGCGCTCCGGTAAAGCAATAAACTGCCTGTAATCTTCCACAAAAAAAAAAAAAAAAAAAAAATCCTGAATTCCCTCCAAAATAGAGTGCTACAGACAACCAGGCTCCAAGGGATAACTTTGAAGACATGCTTCATTTTGATAAAGCATACTAAATATTTCTAAGCAAGTGAATCCCATTAAGTTCCTAACATCAACTTCTTTTGTATATTTAAAGAATATGTAAACTATAAGCTTTGTGAAACGATTCGAAATGTACATGCGGATGCATAAAGGGGAAGTTTAAAAGCGTTCCGAGGCCCGGGGAAAGACGAAACGCGAATCAAAATGTGTTCTTAAAATAAAAATGACAGGGCGCAAACAAGCCGGGAGATGAAACTTAAGAAGTTCAGAAGCTGGCGCCCACACATGGACGCACCCACACAATGAAGATATCAAACAGCAGGGTGAGCGAACGGAGGGATAATTAGACACACGGCAAACCGTCTCTCGCAGCTCGCCGAATCCTGATCAAACAGCCACCTTGACAAGTGGCCTAGTTTATTGGTAAGCTCTCCGTCGCAGGATGTTAAACTTTCCAAATTGATTGTGTTTTTGCTAGATATGGTGGGCAGACAGACTCCAGGGGGTTGGATGTGGGGCGTTTAGGAATTTTCTGCACCGGTGCGACTCATCGCATTGAAGTGACGAAATCCAACAGACGTCAGACGGGACTCGACTTGCGATCCGCACCCCTTGGGTCCGGGACTGACTTTTCAACTGCGGCCGGACGGATAAAGATCTCCTTCGGGATACACGACAAGATTACCTTTTTCCGGCTCTCGCCGGTTTCGTCCAGCTTCCCTAAAGTTGGACAGCTTCTGAGATTCCGCGGAAACTGACGACTACCTTGAATTTTCAGGAGTCCCGCTCGAGCCCCATCCAGAGCAGCCGAAGGGCGACGCCGGAAGAGGGCACGGGACGAATCTAAGTGTTCCCGGCCTTCGGAGGACCTCAGCACTTTGCATGCGGAGCATAGCGGCAGTCGAGCCCAGCAATTACGGGAGCTGCGGGCAGCCCTCTCCGGCTATTATGAGCGCGGGAGAAAAAGCCGGGGGATGCCTCCTGCGGCCGGGCCACGCTCACCGGAAAGCAGCCTTTGTCTGCCCCGGCGCAGAGAGGCTAAGGCAGCAGGTGCACCCTGAAGCCTCCTTTAGAGTAATTACACGTTACAATAATTACCTCTTCCGCTGTCTACGCGGTCAATTTAGAAATTTTAGCCATCCAACATGCAAAGAAGCCTCCAGCAGACATCCTTGTTAAAAATAAAACAGCCCGAATCGTGTAATTCGGCAATGACGGGAGAGCAGCGGCAATTCTGCGAACGCCCTTCGTCGAAGCACTTTAGGGAAAAACAGCAATAAAATACATTACAAACTGAGCGGCTGAACGGCTGTATTGCAGAGCCCAGCGCAGGGGAGATGTGATCACAACCTTTTTTGTAATTAGACAATGTAAATTTGCACAAATAATAGGTGTCCCAGGGCTCCTTCAGTGGCCCAGGCAGCGCCGGCATCTTGCTGACCGAGTCCAGACAGATCACGCTGCGCTCCTAATCTCTGTCCTCCGCTCATCATTATTACCATGGTACATTGCTTTGTGAATAGTAACTTTCCCCCCCCCTTTTCTACACTTTATTTATGCTCCGCAGCGTTGCAGCGCGTCTGTTTTCTAGCGATGTAGTTTATCTGCTTCTTCCTTCACACTTGTGGCTTCTGCTAGTGGGAATGTAGCAGATGTCTTTTGCTTAGAAGATGCTTCCCGTGTTTGGCGCCCGTCACACGGAGCAAACCGCTCGGCAGCGAGCGAGTTCCCCATTATTCATGGAAGGATCTTTCAGGATGGCATTGCGAAACACATCCAAGTTTTCATTATAGCAAAATAAAAATACTGAATATAAACACGGACAAGCAGGAGCAAGCGTGGTAGAGGTGAGAAATCGCATCTGCCTTGAGCCGTCAAGCTGCAAATAGAGGAGTTTCTTACTTTTGTGTGCAGGGGCTGGTGAAAACCACAACGCTTTGAACGCTTCTTTCCCTTGCATTTTTATGCGGAGCGGTGCCTCGTTTCGCCACCTGTATACAGAAATGAAACTCTGCAGGGGTGGAGGACTAAGAGAGGCAGGCAACAGGATGTAAGAACTAAGCAACTCTCAAGTGATGGTGCGTTGCAGCAGCTAGACTTGGGGTTTGCAGACTGAGAAGATGGACAGCCGATCGCAGTGGTGGGGGGGATAACAACCCGGGTGCGGGAAGTGAATTTCCACCTATCGGGCCTCGGCTCGCCTTTCACCGCACTTAGACCAACATCCAGCACCACAAAAACAAGACGACATTTCATACTTGAGGTCTAAGGATTGTGAACTGTACTACTGGACCTTCTGCATTTTGGGTTTCTCACTTTAGTAATTTCAAGCGCACACACACACACACACACACACACACACACACACACACACACACACACACACACACACACTCTACCTAAAACCGCCTGTGCCAAGCAGGGTCACAGCAAACCAGAGCCTAACCCAGCAACACAGGGTACAAGGCTGGAGGGGGAGGGGTCACACTAGTCAAACCTGCTGCACCACCACACCCCAAGTCCAAACACTTGATTAGATCTTGAGGGGGGTGTGGGGGCATAGCAGGTTTAGATTGTTCCTGGTCTCTGGTGGGTCTGGGGTTCAAGTCCTGCTTGGGGTGCCTTGTGACAGACTGGCATGCCATCCTGGATGTGTCTGTATCCCCCTCCAGCCCTGTGTTGCCAGGTTAGGCTCCGGTTCACCATGACCCCACTTAGGAGACACACACACACACACACACACACACTCTGTCTGAACCACTTGTCCCATATGGGGTCACAGGGAGCCAGAGCCTAACCCAGCAACACAGGGTGTAAGGACACACCCAGGACAGGATGCCAGTCCACTGCAAGGCACCTCAAGCGGGACTCGAACCCCAGACCCACCAGAGTGCAGGACCCGGTTCAACCCACTGCACCACCACACCCCTCTTTTAGGGCAAGCAGTTTCAGACAATGTGTGTGTGTGTGGTTAGATGTTACAGAACTTTGAACACTCATTCACTTACTTGTCTCTGTCAGGGTTGTGGAAGTCTGGAGCCTATCCCGGAGTCACTGGGTGCACGGCTGGAAGAGGTACACGCTAGAAAGGATGTAAGGCATTCACAGGGTGTCCACCCACTCACAAACACACATAAAGGCAATTTAGAGTCAATTATTCACCTGAAGCACATGTGTTTGGACAACAAGGGGAAACCCAAGCAGACTACACTCAGACTGATCTGGATTCAAACCTACACCTGATCAGCCCTGACTGCTGCACCACCATCCAGCACACTTTTTGCATTTATTGAAGAGAACAGTAGTGTCTTGCAACACGAGTATTTTCATTCTAACATACAAACATCCCCCAAGTAGAAGATGCACTTGTGTGCAAAACACTAATTTTATTCTGTAAAGGACAATCATGCCATACAAGGAACATAAGGCCTGTTAATTTCATTCTGCCAGCACTCACCTGATTAATTAAAAACCATCGTTTGGATAGAAAACAACATCAGCTGGCTTTTGCAGGTGCTAATAGGTGATTGATTAGGCTGCTTTCCAGACAGCAGCTAATTTTAGGTTTTGACTCCAGGCTCTGGAGGTCTTCAGTGTGTTCTCATTTTAACTGAACCCTCAAGTGCTTGAATGGGTGAATGATTGCCCATAATTGAACAAATTCAACAGTCTCCAAGTTCAGAGGTTTTCGGTTGTTTAAAGAGATCGGGAAAGCCTGCGCCGCACACTGCGGCCAGCGAGGAGGCGGAGTGACGATCCTCTCCGTGGTTTAACTCCTCGCGATGAAATCTGAACAGGCAGCTTTAGAGGATAAAATAGACAAAAGCAGATCACATGTCACAAAATTTCTAGTTTTAGAGAAAAAAAAAAAAATCTGTTCCAGCCAATACTGACCTTAAAGACATGCTAAATAACCTGGCATCTAAGTCATGCACATAGGACTAATTCTTACTTATTATTATTATTATTACATAGAAAATTTCCATATTACATTGCTGCAAACTAAAGGAAGCTTAACTGATCCAATAATATTTTCTAACCATTTACTTCTCGAGAGACAGCAGATGGTGACCAAGACTCAGGTTCTCTACGACGATTTCTGCGCATTGTGTTTGTTTTTGAGGACTGTGAGAAAAACAGCAATGCAAAGAATTAAGTCCACCAGACAGCATAAGTACCAGAAATAAAAATGATTTCCAACAGTGGCTCCATTTTCTTTTAGCTTTGCTCAAGCAACATGTTGTTAGTGGCCGTTTGTCATGCTTCCCTAACAGCTGGGTGGCTCACAGACACAAAAAGCGCAGTCCGGAGAGCCTGTGTTTGCTTTGCCAAAGCAGAGATTTTGCGATGCGGGAAGGAGGTACGGCTGCACGAAAGCCACTTTTCAAACTAGCCACATGTATGCTGTGTCTGCTTGCATCATATCCGTACATCAAGTTTAATAAACATCACACTGGATAAACAGCTTTCTACTGGAAAGCTCAGTGGGGAAAAAGTGGGACGGATAATAGCCAGATATACTGTAATACCAGATATATGACAAACAGAATTACTTCAAATGCTCATTTATAACAATGATAGCAAACAAATCTTAGAAACGGCAGTTCCGTAGAATGGCATGTTACATGTTCATCTTCTGTATTTGCACTATTTCCTTTATAAAGGTACTGCTGTTGCCTGCAAATGAATTTTAAATATAAAAGTATATATAAAAGTACTGAATGACTATAGAGGAACATGCTAGAAAGTGTTCAAATCACATTCCATCTTAAAAATTTAGAAAGAAAAAAAAAAAAAACATGAAATTTAACATAAAATTCAAACATTGTGTTCCATAGCGATGTAATCCTGAGATTAGATTAGAGATTACGCAATATAGTCATTTTAACACTTTCATTGCTTAATGGTCACATGCACGTGATCAATCTTGCAAGACTAATAAATCATTCATCTTAAATTAATGGAGGGATTACCAGTTGAGCTCCATTTTCAAAGCATGTACTCAAAATCTAACTTGGTGTTATAGGGTTTTTTTTTTGTAATATATTCATGTGCTTTGAGAAAAATCAGAAACTTGAAAATAAGGCATTTCCACATATATGCATTAGATCAATCTGTCTTGAATTGTATTGGCAGTTACCATTTGCTACTATCACATTTTCACATTAGCGGAATAAAAACACAACACAGCGAAACAAATAGAAATATGCTGGGAAACAAAAACCCAGTAAATTGGAGAAAGGCGATTGTGAAATAATCAAAAGGCAGACAAAAACCTGATAGGAAATGCAGCAATTAAATTCTAAAAATGGAACGAGAAATAAGAAAATTGTGGGGGGGGGGGAACACACAGAATTAATTTCCCACTGTTTCCATGACAGCCAATAAATTTGCCGCTGTTCTCAGCGAGGAAATCAAATTGAAGAAGAAAGGAAAAGCAAGAATGAAAATATAGTCCTGAAACAGATAAATATTATAAACATAAAGAATGTCTCAGTACAGTAATGTGTACAGGCAGATGGTGGCATTTTCTCATCGCATTTCATAACACAAAACCGTCTCAGTTTGCAGGGGTCACTTTTGCTCCCATGCATGTAAGAGAGGAAGGGAGAGCTCCTCAGAAACACTCCCCGGAGGCCAGATCCAGTCATCTGTTCCTTGCCACAGAGCTTTTAGTCAAGTTGGTTGGAACAAGACAGAGAAAAGCATTTAACTCCCTTGTAACCTAACAGATGTCTCCCATCACTTTTTGCCATCAAGCCCATTATATCACGGGTGGTCTCACTCCGTCCATTAATCCCAATCCGCTCACACGACGATATTCTTAAGGACCGCATCCAGTTTAGGGCACGCCTTTGGGGCGCTGGTGCATATACCGTGGGTCTCGAAAATGTGTGCTTTGGAACCGTGTTGATCCTTTTTTCGGAGGTTAATGTAAGTATTTACTCGTTCGTTTGGATTGTTAACAAAACGGCTAATGAGTGGATGTGCACTGAAGGCAGAGAGCGCCTCACACACACACACACACACACACACACACACACACACTGGCTGAATTGGCTTGTTGCAAATCAGAGCCTAACCCAGCAACACAGGGTGCAAGGCTGGAGGGGGAGGGGACGGACGGGACGCCAGTCCGTCACAAGGCACCCCAAGCGGGACTCGAGCCTCAGACCCACCGGAAAGCAGGACCCGGTCAAACCCGCTGCGCCACAGCGCCCCCCCCCCCGGGGAGCACCTCTTCGTGCACAAAATCCTTAAAATCTGCACGTACGGCCTGTTGCTGTTGACAGCTGGAGTCCTGGATTTCTCATACAGCAGTTTCCAGTTTTTAAAATCTCCCCCTCTAAAGACCCAAAAAGCTCAAGAATTATTCATTCTATTCCCCAGTCAAATATGCTACTCAAGCAGGACAGTGGGGCCACTTAGACAAGTAAAATTATAGTCCCCTGTGCAACAACTTTATGCACAATTATGGCAATATTCAGGGTGTGCTGTACCCTGACCAGTGCATTATGTTAATGTGTGAGTTGATGGCACAACATTGTGTGTTCAGTTGATTCCCCCCCCCCCCCCCCCCATACCACTGTGTTTTTGCCAAAGACGTGTGATATCTTATTGACATTCATGGGTAGCGCTGCAAATAGAAGTTAGTGGTTAGCTGCTACCTTTAGTCCCGAAGGTTGCAGGGTTGACTCCCAATTCGAGCAAGGTACTTACCTTAAACTGCTCCAGTTAAAAAAAAAAAAAACCAGCTGTATAACTGGGTAAATAATTGTAGGTGTTGTACCTTAACATTGTGAGTCTGTAGAACAAATTTCAGAGAAGACTGACAATAACATTTGTTGTAATTATTCATAGAGAAATTTTGAAGGCACTAAGCTGATATCAAAACAGCATGATCGGTGTCTTCAGTGTTTACTCAATGTTTTTTCACGGTACACATACAATCGTGGTGAAAGTGAACTGGCGCCACCATTGAACGCTTAACTGACCTGGTCAAGGGGTTGATTTCGGACCCCGGGGCCGAGGAGGGTGCCTTCTGTTTGTACTCCGTTTGCAGTCTGCACTCATCCACAAAGACCTCCGGCCACCCCCAGTGTCCGAGCAACAACCCCGGTGGACATGGGTTCTCTGGCCTCTGCGCTCTGCCCAGCTGGGACGGGTAAGTGCTTTCCTGCATCTAGGCATTGTTTTACTGACCGTGCGACCCACTTCTTGTATCATTCTGTAGCCTGTAATACACAAGTGTTGAAATCCACCAGGGAAATAATATGCTCTTTTACATGTCAAACACCATTCTGCAACTGTTACGTAACTGTTATTGTTCTCAGGAAAAAAAATGCATAAAAATTGAGTTTGTTATACTTTTATACACCACAAACAAAAAAAAAAAGTAGAAAATATTGCACTTCTAGTGGGATGCTGGACATAAATACATTAGGAATAGGAAGAGACCTCCCTACAGTAGGTTGCTGAAGAAGTGCAGAAATAAAGTTATTGTAGAGGTAAGTATTAATAGGAAACATTGGAGAATTGCACTGAAATTCACCCCCTTTCAGACACAAAGCTGCTATCAACGGCTCCTGCATTACAGCGACTGCCAACAATTGTTAAGCAGTATTACAGGTGTGATGGGATGGAGAGAGGGAATTAATTCTGCAAAACATTTTTCTTGCCACTTAAAACTGTGTTTAGGGGATGGTAAATGGGGTGAATTGGCGTATTTAAATGTTCATCTTGCTCATTTGAGTGAAAATGCAAGGTTTAGCAAAAATAAGGAAATACTGTCAAAAAATATTTTTGGAAATGACACATTACACATGGGCACCTGTAGAAATTATACTTCATATAGAGAAATGTGGCAAAGTCTTTAATTGTGCTATTCTTTTGTTATGATTTCGCCGTGTGGTTTGCAGATAAAAGAAAAGCAGGTATTACTTCTTGGGTTTGATGGAAATTTAACATTTGATTATTCTTTTAAGAGATGCACTTAATCATGGCGCCCTCGCCTGTGATGAGTTAACGCGATCGGCCGATATTGCGTCATTGGTTATTACAATACACTCGGTATGGTTAGCGGAAGGACAGGGGAGACGCTGATTTATAATTGATAGACAATAAGGAAGGGCTTATGCTGCAGAATATTTCTGGTCAAGCACAGCCCTTGGCTCTGAATAAGAGTGTCATCTGAATGAATAAAATGCAAATGGTAATCAGTTAAAGATAGTGCTGATTTCAGTCATCAGAAGTGTCTCAACTGGTATGAAAGTTCATGCAAAGAAAGTCCAGATGGTGTGAGCAATCCTGAAAATAGAGCATTACACAGGTTCACAAGCGTACATTTTTCATACTCTTCTCTACACATATTATTTTGGCAAATAATGCGAAGTGGCTGCTATTTTATTTTTGAAATTAAGGGTGAAACTTATCTGCTTTATTAAGCACAACAGATTCCATGATTAGAACTGGAACAAAAGCCTGCGTATTGTGTGGCCCGCAGGAATGATAGCTGAACGCCACAAAGTGTACAGAATAATTAAAGGCACACAGCACATAAACCATCACTTCACATCAATTTATTCCTAATTATCACAAATTATTTGTAATTAAATCCACTTTCTCAATGAGAGAAAATGACATTCATTAAAAAAACTGGAATAATCATGGGAGATCTTATATAAAAAAAACAACATGTGAAAACTAGGTACACTTTGCACACTTAACGTAGTTTTTGGGTTTAAAATTGATCCACCAATTACATAAAGCAAATTTTGTTAAATGCTAACTTTTCTGCAATGGCCTCGTTTCTTGTTTCTTGACTAGCCTTGCTTTCCATGTTTTCTGTGCTTCAGGGATAGGCTCCGGACCATAGCTTCCCAGTGTTGGACAAGTAGTTGCTGATGGCGAATGACTGAGAAAGTGTTGATTTCATTTATTTTTTAAACTGGTGAAATTTAGCTTATTTAGTTGTTTCTTGTAACGCTGACTAAAAATTTAAAATATTTTTATTATAAGGTCTGCATGAAAGTTTCACAGACTGCCAAAGTCTGACTTTTTTTCTTTTTTTTTTTCTTCAAATTGAGATTCTAGCAAAATACACTAAATGTGTACTTTTGGAAGTGGTGGGGGGGGTGCGGTGGCGCAGTGGGTTGGACCACAGTCCTGCTCTCCCGTAGGTCTGGGTTCAAGTGCCCCTTGGGGTGCCTTGCGACAGACTGGTATCCTGTCCTGGGTGTATCCCCTCCCCCTCCAGCCTTACGCCCTGTGTTGCCGGGTAGGCTCCGGTTCCCCGTGACCCCGTATGGGACAAACGGTTCTGAAGATGTGTTCGTGTGTGTGTGTGTGTGTGTGTGGAAGTGGTGGATGACCAATGTGAGCTGATGCTAGTGCAGTGAACATATGGAAGAATAACTTATTTCCACAGCTAAGTGCACATCTTTTATGCCTCAAGCCCTACAAATGCTTGAAAAGGTCTTGAAAATGTGGATTTCAGGTTCAAACAAAAACCCGAAGATGCCAGAAACGTACACTTTTTACTCCGGAAACAGAATTGCATTTAAATGACATAATCAAAGATATAGCAGCCGCTTGCTGAGAAAGTCAATTTTGCAATTTAAAGTGCTGCATTCTGTAACAAGGATGGAGTGTATCTACAATCAAATCATTTCTGGTCCTTGAGAGATGTGATTGCAGGAAAATGAACAGAGGTGAGGAATCTGAGCTGTTTCAAATCCGGAGAGATCAGAACTCTTCAATCCACCCGAGAGCAAATACAATCGCAAGCAGCCAGATCAAATACACTGACAAATTACTCGTCCATTTACACAGGGCCACTCCAGTCGCAGAGATAAATACTCCTGAACCAGGCTTCTGAGCCTTTTGATCACTGGATCCATAAGGACTTTTAACAGGAATTCCCAAACTGCAGAGTGCTAGAAGGTAAGGTGGGGAATCGAGAAGAGTGAAAATGGCAGTGTTTCAAGATAGAAGATAGTAGGGTTATAATCTTGCAAAGCCCAGTATAGATTTACAGAATCCACTAACAAATATACATAGTTTAGCATGGGAGTTACCACCAACATTATATTATTGCCATTATTATGGCGGGAGCTGCTAACGTAGACCTACAATTAGGCTGTGAGTTTAGGCAGAACTAAAAAAAATTGACATGTAGCCGCACCAGGGCTGGGTACCCGATTTTCTGCTTTTAACAGCAAGGAGATACTCTTGGCTCAGCCTCGAGGATGTCTCTACTGCTGGAAATTAGCTGCAGGCAACTGGAGTTGTGATGACCAAGGAGGGGGGCGATAGCAGGGATCCTTGTGCGGAGTGAATAAAATCGCTGGAGACTTGGTCCGTAAGCAAGGGCTTCATACGCAGACTGTTCTGCGGGATTAAAATCTGCAGGCAAAGTGAGCGAGAAAACAAGCAGATGGCCAAACTGGACAGAGCAGGAGGGCAGAGACAAGGGAGAAAGTAAGGCGGTTTCAAAACGAAAAGCCTCGGAATATAAGAATCCGATAAATGAGGGACACAAGGAGAACGTCTGGTCCGAATGCTCGCAAGCACGTGCGTCATGGATAAACAGTGAAATGGGAACAGGTTTGCACCTGTCGACAGTGAACACGGCATCATTAATGGTGCTGCCACCTAGAGGCCAGGTTCACACCATGACGCTATGGTATACGTATACTTAGCTACAGCACTTGGCGGAAAAATTAATTCTGTAATTGTAGCACATATCCTTAAACAAATCGATTAACAAGACACTACTAAGCAATGGAAATACCACAGTGAGGAGAGAAGGGACAATACAATAGGTGCACAGAGGTTAAAATGACTGAAATAATTAGTTGGCCAATACTATCTTTTGGAAACACCTGGTTGTTCAAGCTTCTGATCTAATGGCAATGGAAATTCATACATAGAATACTGGTCTGATGTACTGTCTGAAGGGATAAGTTTTCAGCCTGCACTGGAAGATAACCAGTGACTGCATGATTGCACACTGTTGGGATGAAATGTTTTGAGGGAAATATGCAGGAATTACAACCCTCAGCTCTGCAGTCTCAGCAGAGAGAAGGAGAAAATGGAAACGTGCTTTGACATTTAAAAGCAGAGTTTCCCCAAGACAAGTTATTAGATGGGAGGTCAAACTCCTTGGTGGATCCTGAAGATTTTTCGTCTACCAAAAAAAAAAATATTCTGAATTCTAAATATTATACTGTCCGAATGAAAAGAAAAAAAAAAAAAACCACGTGAACATGAGTCAAAGTTTAAAAATGTAATTCATTAATGAAATGAAATAAAAAAAATAAATAAATGAAAATGCAAGATTGATACTTTGACCCAGTATTGTCTTTATTAGCCCATCTGATTTATTGAAGATTAACCTCAAATTATTGTTTCCCATGTTATTGGTAGACCTTGTCCTTTACATTTCCACTTGAAGTGCGCTTTGCCTGACAGTGGAATTTATCAATTTTCTCAACTTCCCAAGAGCTCAGATGGTTGTTTTCAGGAAAATATGGTAGAATACCAAGAGTTTAATTATTCCATATTAAACACCATATTGCCTTGTAACTGATATTTGTGCATTCGTAAAGCGATGTGTCACAATGCACAAAAGAAACTGTTACTAAAGCACTAACAAGCACAAGCACACTAACATAAACATTACTACACAATAAGGAACATATCATCCTTTCTTAGATAGATATGACCAGTAAAAGAATCTCAGAGTCAACAGTTTCGCGTGAGGCCCCTAACAGCACCTTAAGAGACAGAAAATGTATAAAATGAAGACAATACCAAGACTGTCTTAATTCACCACACAGAAAAAAAACACATACTAATTTTAGCCTTAATCCCAGATCCACAAACAAGTTTATTTTGTAACTGAAGCAATTTACATCTATTTATCAAATTCCATGTGGCCCAATAATTCTAATTACATGCTCTGCAGTTGCTTTCAAAATGAATAGTATTATGATCGTGTCCATCCTTGGAGGATTACCGAATAACACACCTGCCAGTTTGATAAATGTTACACCCAACCATTAGGTCTGACATTTTTAAATTAAATACATTTAAGCCTTTTTTTGACCAAGGAATGGCATTACAGAGCTAATATTTACACAGTTAATTGGCATTACTGTTTGGTATGGTTTTTAAAATAATCTGCTACGGGCACAAAACCAGCAGCTACAATTTGGGAATATCTTTTATTAGTATTCAGATAAACAATATTAAATTAGCCTTATGGATAAAAATGTGTGCGCTCGAGAGGATGATAAATGCAAACTGATATCGTTGTATTCCAGGCGCACTTAGTCTTCCACAGGCTGGAAGAGACACATCTCTAGTATGTCCCCAACTATTTTTCCCCAAAGCACACATATGCAAATATTTGTAGTCAGTCTTTTTTTTTTTTTCCCATAAATTCTGAAATGTTTTATTTGGAGAAGTTCCACAATTGATGTAAAAAACACTATTCCAAAAAACGGTTTATTCATGGATTTTTTTTTTTTTTTTTTAATATATATACACCCTTGATGCATCCTTAATTTAACTGATAAATGTAATCTGGCACATGATTGTGTTTTTAAGACTGATGTTACCCAGTTTGCAATATGAAATGATTAATTTTAACTTCATTCTGTTTGAATCTTTCATTACCCTTTCAAGAAAATATCTATTTAAACCTTTCATTACCCTTTTAACAGAATAAGCAGAATGGTAAAATCAATATCCAATAAAAACAGAGTTATTGTCAAAATATAATAATGACACTGTACTGTGTTGAGCACTGCAATACTGCTTATCTGGGATGTACCGTATATAGACGATTAAAAAAAAATTACATTCCTTTCTTATTTGCCATTTGGCTCATTTGACTCATGGCAAGTCTGCCGTGGGAAAGGAAAACTTAAGCATTGATGAAATACTAATATTAGCCTGAATGTAATAACCTTTGCACAGTTTAAGTAAGCAGGGTATGGCTTTCATTCAAAATGATGTCACATAAACTAGGAGGAGACTTACAGGTGGACTAAAGGACCTCCACGGCTTTGCAAAACGTTCATGCGACCTGGTGAAAGGTAAACTGTACGGCCAGTGGTTTCACCATGGACAAATTAGACGTGGAAACCAATCAAAACAAAAACATGTCTTCTTGAGACAACCAAGTAGCGTGCAGAGGTCAGCTCTGTAATACGGAATTGTCACAACTTGAGTTTAGAAACAATTCGTCTTGGAAGAAAACCAGCGCACCACACCGGGAGATGGAGAAGTGGGTCATTCTCATTCTCCTCAGCAAACTCACCTATACCCCTTCTTGGCTGAATTTACGTCTCGACTGAAGGCTCCCCAAAGCCCAGGGAACACTAGACTTTCAGCATACAAAACATACCCTTTGCAAAACTGTGACTACTCAGTTATTTTGATCATGCTTTACTAACTTATGTTCTTCTTTTTTGCATATCAGTGCATTGACATAGATCCCAGGACCCCCCACACCCGCTTTTAGTCTTGGCCTTCCATATCGGCAATGGTGCGAATGCCAGTTCCATCCTTCAGCACTTTGTAAAGTTGGCTCTCTGCCGCAATGACAGCAACCAGTTTTGCCCTCTTCAGCTAAGTGCTTGGTGCTGCAATAACATATTCCAGCTACTACCAATAAACTCCTAAATTTTCTGCTCATGCTATTATCTTTCTTTATTCTCAACACTAATCAAATGTTGATATTTTGGTGAACAATATAATGTCGCACTTTGGCTCACTTTTGTAGCTCTGTTGGAGTAACTTTTTGAAGAGCACTGAATAGGACCTAGCAGTGTAAATACCACTGAACTGTCATTCTTCAACTTATAGGATGGCTTGGTTTGACTGTAGTGTGAACTAGTGGGCAGGGATCACATGGCAGGGGGGTGTGGGAAGGGCTATGATGAACAGGTCCATGCTGGGGTACCTCTTTGGGGTACCTCCGCTACCCCAAATCTGTGATGACCAGCTGCTACCTCTTGGGTTCATTGAGATGGACATATCAGCAGCTGGTCTAGGAGATTTGGGCAGTGAAGAAAGCAGTAAGGACTCTTAGAGCCTTGCTTGTTCACAATGTTTGATTTACTACCAGAGGGTGTTTTTTTTTCCCCTCGGTTGCTTGGTTGGTTTTTACACCCAATGCTTTCTTTGATTTTGCTTTATACCCTTTTTATTCTTGATTTTCTTAATAAAAGCCTGTTTTATTTAGGATACCTGCTATAATTTTGTCTCAGCCTTGCCCATTTGGCCATTTCCACCATGCCACTGGCCACATTATCATGAGGAAAACAAAAAATATTCAGTGTTTTTAATGTGATCTACAAGCTATCCTTTAAGCTCACTCCTATGTAATCTGTCAGACATTTCTACTGGCTAACCGTCCTCCTCATCCGAACTAGAGACTGCAATCTCCCCCAGAAAACCTCCTCCAACACATTCCCACTGACCACTGGTCTGTGTTACTGGCTGCTACAATGCTATTCGTGAGTAATGCTTCATTTGCTTAAAATGTTTCATTTTTCCATTAGCCGTGGTTTTCATTGGATGAATGGATTATTGAATTCTTTCGATTTTTTCATTATAGTTTCAATCTCTATCTTTGAACCTTAATTAACCATCCAACTGTTTAATGCTTTTATGAATGCAACTCCGTTAGAACTGCATGAATACAGTGTACTGTATTTGAATTATAGTATTCTAATAAAATATCTAATTAAGATAAAAGTGCAGAGAGCTGTTTAGAAGTAGTATTAAAATATACTATTTTAAAATAAGATATTGCATATCATAACGCAGACATACTTTTTGCTTGGGATATAGCATGGTCTATTTTTAATATGATATTACAGCAGGATAATCACTCTGAATAAACCGTAACATTTGCGTGGTTTACAAGATACGTATTTTGCATATTATTCTTTATAAATATAATGGGTGTAGACAAGGAGAAAACAAAAAAATAGATTTAATCAAATTAATGAAGACATATTGCATTTTAGTATTGTTAGCGTAAAGAAAACAGACAGGCATTTGGGATGTTAATTTACTTCTGAGTGTGCACTCTGTTTATGCCACTTTGGTTACATTTCACTGTAGTATTAATGAGAAAAACCACTACGGTCTCAACATTTCTGCAAGAATTGTTCAGTTTTGCCATAAACATGCACCTTTTGTTCTGTTATTTTGAAAAACCTTGTTGTGCTTCCTGAACACGATATTGATTTAAATATTTTCACTGTTGTGGAATTGTTAACAGTTGTTAAAATATTCTGTTGTTTTCAGTGTAAAGAGCACTGGAGTTTTTAATCTCAAACTCCTCTGGATCCAGACTGTTTCAGATTGTGTTTGTCCAAATTTTTATTGGAAATTAATTTAGGGTGGCTGGATTTGTAGAATTTGGCATTATTCATTTTTAAGTGTCACACAACAAGAAGTGGTCAACATATCATTCAAAAATAAGTTTGGAACAAAAACAAGAGGACGCAACTAGGAACCGTGATCTTACGTAGGCTCGATCACGCATGTTGACTTGTCCAGGTCAAAACCGTCTGCTTTCAAAACCTGGCAGCACCTGTTTGGATTTTCTTTATGGTAATGGTGTGTTATTTAGGAGCTGCAAGTGTTTCTGTCACAAGATAGGATCAGTCAGGCTGATAGTGTGATTTATAGGCCCACTGCGCATTTACTTCAAAACGAGGGGGGGGGGGAGGAAAAGCGATTAAGTCAAACCAGCGCTTTTCCATCAGCGCACATCCCTGACACAGCGCACACACTGTACCAATTCCACCTCCAGCCATTAACTCAGACACAACCGTGGCGTTTTCAATTTCAGCCGTACCTCGAAATAAAAACAAAGATTTAAGGAAAAAAAAAAAAGGATGTCAATTATAACATCAGGGGAATCCAAACAGAGATGGATGGCAGGAGGACTGTGCTGGGGACTTAGAGAGAAACGGTAAAATAAGAATACTTTTGGGTGCCTCTGGCTCTGACTGAACTGAGGGCAAAGCCATCCCTAGCGCCCACAGCCGGCTGTGCACCTTGATTTATTATCCTGTCACTGCCTTATCTGCATATCCGTGACACTCGTCCTACCTACACTAATGACCCTGCGTCCTCCAATTAGCAGCCAGGGCACACCATCTCTGCCCCCAGGGCTGGTCCCTCTGGGATGGGCCACCGTGGCCCCCATAAATCCACAGGGCACAGGGCCCGGCGGCTAATGGCACGGTAATTAGGAAACATGTGGCACTGACCTGCACAGATATGCCTACTGAAGGAGAACAGGGTATATGGATAGGTGCTCAAGACTGTCCTGGTCCCAGATGTATCGTGCAGGAGAAATCCCCACCACTCAAAGCATTTTGTAATTTAAACACATGTACTCATATTCCATTAAATACAACACAAAACGTCAGAAATATGCTTCGGTACTTAATCTGGTGTCTAGTGTTGGTACCTTAACTGTCTTACATGAGAGATGCTTTATTAGGCTGTTAAACACTCATTCATCATGAACCATATCTCTCATTACGAACATGATTTTGAGACATCTGGCACCTGATCATTCATTAACAGTAAATTGGATCAAAAGAAGTTTCTGTCTAATAACTCACTAGTAATGACTGGCCCATGGACACTCATTCTCCTAATCTCATATAATGATCTCTTGAACTACTGTGATTTTAGCTTTCTAAAACCCTGGGATCGTTCCAAGTCCGGCAGCTTCAATTAAGGACCCACTCAAAGGAAATCTGAATTGACTCCAACAGACAAGGCTAAGCATAATTACTTCATGGTATGAACGATCATATTTATTTCATCTCATCCTTTAATATTTCTGTGTACAAGCAGGAGAAACATTCATAGGGGAATCAGCGGCTGGGACTGCGTGGAATGACTGGACACCGCTGGCTGCAGTGGAAGGACGAGGTACAGCAAACAACAACCTTTAAATAAGTGTATGTGTTGAGTTGCTGGCCTTTTGCTGAGGATTTGTTGCCCTTTCCACATACAATTTCTTTCTTTGAGCTTCCTGATCATGTCAGGTAACATCTTAATTTGTAGGACTAATCCTTCTCACATCCCACAAGCCAGGTGAACAGGTGACATTAGCAGTAAACATTTATTCTAATTTTTCTTTCTCTTTGTTTATTGTGATGCTATGTTAGCATAGACAGACAGCAATAAAAAAAAAAAAAAGAAAAAAAAAAGTCTATGTAATCATTATTTTTACATTTTCACTCATATGCCACATATTTGGCTTCTTCCCTCTCCCTTCAGTCTACAAGACTGTGAACTTTCAAAGTAGCAATAAAGCTTTTTCACAGAGAATATTAGCTTTCTAATTAAATACCGCTGCATTTTGGCAAAAAGGCAAGTCCACATTTGAACATCCCAACCCTGTGACCCTAATATCCCAGCCTGCGATTCCTCACAGACGTGTATACAGTACATAAGCACAGCATTTTGATACTGATGCGTTTTTTCCCTTTGACTCGAAGCAGAGCTTTCCTTGCCGAGAATACGGCACACCTCCACGCTGCTTGCAACCAAAGAGCTCCGCAGAGATCTATTGATGGTGATTAACAGAAAACATAAGCCAATTGTCTGTCTGTCTCCTGTTGTTATTTAAGCCTAGTGTTTGGCAAATTAAATGAAGAGGACATATTTTCTCAGGCTTGCTGTCAGGCAGGGCACATGGTGTGTGTTTTGCAAGGTGCCAAATGCATGATGTGCTGAAGTGGCTTAAGTTTGGACAATAAATTTTAATTATGCCAGAATGGATTTGGGTTTAAGAATAATATTCAAGACTGAAAACCTACCTGTCTATCCCTGTCAGTAAAATCCCACAATCAACTACATTCAAGAACACGTCAGAAATATCTTTTGTTCGAGTCAAACCTTGTGCGCTCTCTCATCTCTGTAAATTAGAATTACATGTTATATAGTAAGGGGTGTGGTGGCGCAGTGGGCTTGGCTGAGTCCTGCTCTCTGGTGGGTCTGGGGTTCGAGTCCTGCTTGGGGTGCCTTGCAACTGACTGGTGTCCCATCCTGGGTGTGTCCCCTCCAGTCCTGCACCCTGTGTTGCTGGGTTCGGGTCCAGTCTGCTGCAACCCTGCTTGGGACAAGCAGTTTCAGCAAGCCAGTCTGTCTGTCTTATGTAGTACCTTTGAACCCCAATGTTATTAGTTTGAGCTATGGCCTGCACCCCAAACACAATGTCGATATGCTACGTCATGACTTCCATGCTCTAGCTGTGCTCTTGAAGCCAAAGAGGTATTGTGGTGCCGCCTTAAGGCTGAAGACCAGTCCTTTTCCGTGATCACCCAGTACAGACCCGAACGAGGGAAAGAACGCGCCCGGTAGGAATGCACGAAGAGAGAGTGAAAGCAGCATGCTAAATCAAAGATTTAATTCTGTCTCTTCCCACACAGCGCAGCTCATGTCTGACAAATCCAATTAGCACACGCTCCCACTACCCCGCGCTGTGCCAGGCATCTGCCAACAGCCCCCAAATCTGGACCAGCTCCCTGGGAATTTGTCAGAGCACACAGGAGAACTGGGTGTCTCCCCGCCGATAAAACAGTCTCCCCGTACATGGTGCATTTCGTCACCACGGCTCAAAGGGCTGCCGGGTACACGACGTGTCGGTGTCATTCCAGGACCCAAGCTGAGAGCACAGAAGAAGTCGTGGTAAAGATGCGGCAGAGTAGGCGCCGGCGTCAGAAATGACGTCGATCTCCAGTTCATTGCGAAGTCAGTCGGGATGTTTAGCCTTCTGGAGTGTGATGATTTGATTTGCTTGTCTGTGAAGTATCAGGCACATTTGGTGATTAACGACAATGAAATAATGAGCGAAGTCGAGCCTTGATGCAAAGTTCAACACAGCCCACCTAACAGCGAGTGACCTTAAACCGAGGCAAATGTGAGCTCTGTTCCAGAGGGGTGTCCAGTGTCAGAGGTCTGACACAGCAGACACTGTAAGGCCCAGCAGATGAGGATGACAGTGCCATGCCCTAGCCGTGGAGCGCGAGCTCGCCTCACTAACCCTGCAATCTATTGTTTGCAGAAAAGGAGCAAATCACTTTCTGCGGCTCCGAAATTCACCCAATTTATTCCCAGCCTAACAGGCTTCACTTAATGAGCTGGAGCTAAGCATCTCCTCCGTTCCGCCGGTGATTGCCGACCACACCAATTACTCTCCTTCCCTCCTCCTCTTCCTTCATCTCTGAGCCTGGCTTGGACACTCCGTATCTTTGCTAGTTATGAAAAGTTTCAGAGCAGCTGGCTCAACAGGACAGGAGTTTTAAAGGGGTCAGCATGTTTCGTACAGTAAATGTACATCATCCCCCAAAAGGCACAAGTCAAGAAATTTCACCGTTTATATTCAGTATGTCCACAAGAAAGGAAAATCGTTTGTCTCTTAAACAATATATTGTGTTTTCCAACCATATAATCTTGTGAGTGGCCATTTTTACAAAAAAAGGATGTCATAGCTTAAAATCTAGAGGTTACAATTACATAATTACAATGTTACAGTGTAAATCATGGCATACAAGACAGTACTGCAAGCAGCCAATGAAAATTAAGGGCCGAAACCTGACATTTTCATGCAGGCTCAGATTAGAAACAGAACAGAGGGCTGAAAGCAAGTAAGGAAAGAAGGTTCAGGGGACTGAAGTCTGGCAATGAAACTGTTTTTGGTCCAGGAAAGGTTAAGTACAAAGACCTTTGCGCAAATTGAGAGGTGGAAGAACAGTGAGAAATTATTCCAGAATCTCACTGGTCAATCCAGTTTTGAAAGGCTGAATTTAAATTCATGGGAAGCTCTTTCAGATGAAAGAATGACAGGATATACAGATGTCTTAAGAATAATTCTTGTCAGTACAAAGAAAGGACAGCAAAAATCAGATGTGTACAAGTAGCAAGAAACATGTATAACCAGTTCACTGCTTGCACAGAGTACAAAAAAAGGTTGGCTTAGGACTGATCCATGCAGCACTTCTGTCCTCACGGCACAGTATATCAAAACAGAGATGCTATGTCAATCTGCTGAAAAGAGTGCTCCATAAAAATATGAATGGTGTGTCCCACATGACTTCACTTAGCAGACACTTTTTTCCAAAGCAACTTCCAATGAACTCTATGTAGCGTTCTGAGCCCACACACCTTATTCACCGTGGTGACTTACACTGCTAGATACACTACTTATAGTGGGTCACTCATCCATACATCAGTGGAACACACTCTCTCTCTGTCACTCACACTGTGGCTGTTTTAGAGTCTGTGGGAAGAAATCGGAGCACCAAGAGGAAACTCAGACAGACATGGGGCGAACATACAAACTCCACACAGACTGAGCGGGGGTCGAACCCACGTCCTCCTCTATCACCCTACCAATGTGAGACAGCAGCACTACTCAATGTGCGACCCTGCCTCCAAGCCCCTCTTCTGCCTCTGATGAAGATGGGTGGGGTAACACACTGAGACATATATTCTTAAAAGGCCTGTCTAATCATTAGGAAAACTGTAAGCTAGGGGACAGACACCACAAGTTTAGGTTATATAAGTGCTATTCCATACTGGCACAATTCTGTACAACTCCATTAAAACAGTATATTTTTTTATAGGGAATTACATCAAAGGTAGCACAAAGGTTGTAGCTGAGGTTACACTTCTATAACCATAATCTAAGTTATGGAGCTATGTTGTATGAATGATAATATGGAGCCCAAGACACTTCCTCTCTAACCAAGATAGACTAGAGGTCTGCTGTTCTGGCAACAGTGAACGGCAACAGTTTTACAGGAATATTTGAAATGTAAATGGTTTTAAAAATATGCTTGTCTCCAGCCTTGGGAAGAAAAACACTGCAACAAGATGACAGTTGAAACCGCCATAATTCAGATCAATATACCACATACCACAGGAATGCAGATGTTAATGTTCTTTAGATGATTTTGTTCACATTCAGACTGTTATATTGTTCAAAACCTTGCTCTTTTACATAAAAATATCTAACATTTTTATGGGGAAACATATGTGTTTGGAAAAAAAACAGAATGCAATGTAATCGCCCTGACAGAATGTGCCATCAGACTGTATTCCAGCTAAAACCTCTTAATCAGAATGGCATAATGAATTTTCTATTTATTTCAAATTAGACCATTGGAAATCCACAAATTTTTGAAGGGAGAGCAGTTTGTAAAGCTCATTTTGCAATTAGCATGGTCATTTACATTTTAATGAGTAAGCCATTAAACTGAGCATAAAGGCACAGCAACTTATAGCAGGGTGTAAATCTTACCATTGCTGCTTTGCTCAGCCCAGCTCAACATATGCCAGTAACAACACTTTTCAAACCACACGACTCTACAGTAATCACTTCTCAATATCATTCATTTGACTGTATTTACTATTAATATTACAGTTGCATTGTGTATGCAGTGAGCTTGGCATGTCTATTGTTGTTCATGAAGTTACATTAAAGGGATAAACAGCATGAGCTAATACACTGAAATTACTTTTATAGTTACTGCAATAACCTGTATTCTATGCAGAATCACAACGGTTTCGTACCCACGGTTGCAATACGTAATGAGTGTTGGGGGGTCTGCAAGATCGAATGGTAATTTGATAGTTTCCTCAAAGCGATAAAGAGTAGAGAAGGCTGTCCTCATTGCCTCCAACAAGGGGAGAATGAGTAAGGCGATGGAGCCAAGGCAGTGACCTTACAGTGAACCACTTCAGAGGCACAGCAGCACCCAGGCTAGCCATCCCCAGCTTTTTAGAGTATGGCTGGGTAGGGGAGGGCTGCTGGGATGTCATCAGAGCTCTATACAAGAGTCAGTTTAGACCTAAAGTAAAGGCTTGTTAAAAGCAATCAGTAGAGACTGCTGCAATTAGGTGCTACACAAAAGCCACTAAAACTTCATCAGTAGCAATGACGTAGCTGTAAAAGCATTAACGCAAGTGATGAGAACTGTATGCAAAAGAGAGAGAGGAGGGGGGAAAAAAAAAAAAAAAAAAAAAACACACACACATACAAAAGCCTGTTGCGGTTCTAGACAAGGCTGGAGGCCGATTCAGGAGAACGGCGCCCTGCACAATGCGGCGGAGGCCTACGGCTCTCTTTGAACCACTTAATTTATTTGCAGGGAGTAATGGCGGCACTGTGAGACAGACAGCCATCTGACTGAAAAGCCTTGCTGCTACCCCTCATTAATCTAATGTTTAAAACAATGTGAAGCGGCACGCTCCTGTTAAACTGTTACAAGGGAACGGCTGAGTCAAATCCCGTTTAACCATGATAATGGATGTTGAAAGGGAAAGAAAAAAAAAAAAAAAAAAACACGCACGAATACAGTAACAGAGGTATCTCACGACAAACATCTGAGCCTTTTTAGCCAAAGGAATATACCGTTGCTTCCACAATCAAAGTTATGAACAGGCATTAAGCTGTGAATACATGAAATACCATTATTTCATGACACCGCTTGTGCTATTTTGTGGCAGATGCTTGCATGAAAAGAAGTTCACTTCAACTGACATGTTTCACACTTCATCCATTTTTACACCTGGAAGCACTGAAATAATTCCGATAACACAGCAGAGCTCCTCCGGAGTTTGTAAACTGCAAATCTTGTGTTTATATAGCACGCTACTTACTTTTTGCTCTAGTGGAGTCTCGATATAAAATATGGAAAGATTAATGTGGCGCTGGCTGAACTTTGGGACTCCTTGGAGGTTATTGCTCTTTCACCCAAGATTTATATGCCCAGCAAATTTTAGTGAAATGTGCTCTTTGCCATGGTAAGATGTGCTCACAATTTGTTACACTTTTTTGAAAGTCCAATTTAGACACATAATTTAATCCATGTCACAGTTAATTAAAGGCTATTGACATTTCACATGCATTGAATGTAAAGCCTCACGCCGCTCCTTGGATTAAATCTCTGATTGATTTTGCTGCCCACAGGAGACCACAAGAAAGTGAAAGCGCATTGCATGCTGGGATTGAAATCCCCACGGCCACCGCACCTTACACCTCATGTGATCCACCGCCTTTTTCGAGCATGGACTCCGAGCAAACCAAAACTCATTTTGCCATTAGTATTGCATTAACAGGCTTCTGCAACTGCTTTCTGCGCCTTGCTATTAAAGCATGAAATACTTCCAAGATTTTTTAAACATGTCAGTCCTGCAGTGATTACTGCTGGCTGCACCATATAATTAACCACAGAAACCATCAGTTTCCCCACCAATACACCACCGGATGTGTGGAAACACATCAGTAATCACAAATAGGCTATTTAAAAGAAAAAGTTATGTGCTCGTTTCCACGTTTGATTTGTGTGATTGCGAGAGTTGGATTTTTTTGACAGGGATACACAGGGTGCACTGATGGAGAAGGAAGGACCAATCCTACTCCCATTTCCAACCTGCAGTGCACCTCGGCTCAATCACCATCACTCTTGTTCTCTAAAGGGGAGAAACCACGGATTGTGGAAAATCAATCTGAGACCTATTGAGATGGCAGAGAACCAAACGGCGGCTGTAAAGGTGCTGATAGTCGTCCATTCCCGCTGCTGGGCATCCCCGTCCGGTCGGAGGTGCCGATGCCCCAGTGCCCTGTTCGTGAACCCATGCAGGTGACACACTGACGCAGTGGCTGTGGTGGGCTCGGAGCGAGTAGCCTGACAGGTACTATGATGCATCGTAGTACTCCACAGACATTTCTGGGACTCGGAAATAAATAATGGATCCGTGTAAAGTGAGCAAAGTTTCCTGCCACAGAAGACGCATGGTTCATGCTTGCTTACGAGTTTGTGCGCAACGTTAGTGCACCAAAAAAAAAAAAAACTGTGGCCTAGGAACGAAAAACAATGCTGCAGCCGCGCCGGACTAAACAATGCTGGTATAATTTTAACAGAACAAATCATTTCACGAAAAAAAAGACACAGAAAGCATCCCCAAGAGGATTTTGCAATTGCACCAATGTTAACATGCTTAAGTGTAATAGAGTCATACCTGCATTCATTAGTAAACATTATAAATTAATTGCAATTTGTTCAGCTAGTTACTTAGCTCTTTTTCTAATCTGAGAGTATATTTGGTAACCTAAGTAGCAAGTTTATTCTTGCAAAAGACATAAAACTGATCAGTTTTAGTCAATTAATGGTTTAATAGAATGCGCAAGTCACATTTGCAGCTTTTGTAACCATATTCCAGAGCTGAAAATCTTTATGTGGCACAGCCTGCCTTCTAGATATGTCTATATAAAAGATTTCTTGAGTTATAGGACATCTTTATTAAAAGCTTAATCAAAAATACAATCAGGAACCATTACAGCGTTGTATTTTGGATGTGCCTCCGAGTGTCTCTGCTCTTCTGTTTGAGTATCGATTGGAAGTCCTTCTGAAAAGGGCAACAGTTCAAGACATCAGTTGCTGCCGCTACATCTCGCACCCTGAGATCCAGACAGCTGGACTTTATGTTCCCATGACAACCCTCACTTCCATTTCCATAGAAACCAGAACCCCTCCTAATGCAAGAGTAGGAAGCAGACAGCATTCCTCTGTGATTCCTCTGCAATGCTATTTACATCACAACATGCATTTCAGAATTAGCGTATTCCAAATTAACAGTACGAAAAACTGAGAGAAAGTGATTTTTAACGAATATGCAATAAAATGGCTTTATCTATTCATTGAAATATCACGTGAGAAAATGGTGGTGATGAAAAAGAAAATCTCACATTAAAGCTGTTTTTATCCATTCATGAGAATCATTTTTAATGCCAAATACTGTAAATGTTATTCAAACACTTGTTTTCAGCTCACAGCATAATAAGCTTTGGGACTTATTCACTGAACTCCATATAGGGAAAAAATTTTCCTGTTAATGATTATTACATTATTTAGTAAGGAGGAAAAATTAACCGCTATATTAGTTGCAGCCTAAGGTTAGAGGTATATTGTACATTTAAAAAGTTGCAGAAGTGTGCCTACAGGAAAATCTCCATTCCACAGGTGCTGTTGTAACCCAAGGAGTGAACAGCAATGATAGTTCCTTGCCTTGCAAAGAATGGCACTAATTAAATGGTAAATGGCTCTAATGAAATCCCCCTATTGCACAGAATTGTAATTAACTCCTCCAGTCAATCATGGCTCTTAATGCACAGCAAAGTTCAATCAGCGAAATCTCTTTAGCTATGAGATTAAAACAAGAGAAATCAGCTGCTAGCTGTTCCACAGAGACTGCCAGCAGTCACTCAGAAATCTCTCCTTCTGTCCTTAGTTTGCAATGTGCATGCAAACTTATTTCATTATTTCTCCTGTATAACTGGTGGTTTTTTTTTTTTTTTTTTTTTATTTTATTTTAACCTTCTTAAGTCTTGTTAGAACTAAACTTTCTTTGTTTCCCCCCCCCCCCCCAGAAAAGGCTATTGATATTTAGTTAGATTAATCAATGTGTGTATGTGTCTCTCTGCATTCCTCTGAACCATCTGGCCTCAGATGTGTTATTAACTTTATCATGCTATTAAAACAGCGCTTGCACATAGTGATTAAGTACAGAGATGACCAAAACATTTTCCACTTCTAAGCAAATGCACATATAGGCCTATACACATAAATCTTGATTACATTAAGTGGGAAAATGTTGCTGAAGCACTAAATAAAATATAATCTAAAAGATGCAAATGAACACTTACATTTCAGGGTCTTAGTCTCCTTACATCTATTCATTTAGCTGACACTTCTCTCCAAATCAACTTACAGTGTTAAGCTACTTACAGTTATTTCCCCTTTTATACAGCTGGCTAATTTTACTGGAGCAATTTAGGGTAAGTACCTTGCTCAAGCTGGAGATGAGACTCAAACCTGCAACCTTTGGGTTCAAAAGTTGTAACTAACCACTACACTAGCAGCTGTGTCCTGATGGACATACAGTCAGATGATCATTAATTAAGACATTATTGAACCATTATTAATCTGCCTGAATGACACTAAAGTGTTTCTTGGGTCAGCAGTGGAGGAGGAATCCAATGTGTGACACAGTGTTGTAATATAGCGTATTTTGAATGTTAATGATATAGTAACGTACTTTGACTATAACATGTTTATACTTTTTTAGGTGACTAATACATGAAAAATATTCATTTTCTTAGAAAACATCCTAAATTCATGCATTCCATAACTCGCAATGAAGTAGAAAATATATGGCATGTGTATCTTTATCTTCCTTACTGGAACTCCTCATAAAAAAAACCACCTGTCTTTTAAAATAGATCCTACCTCCAGATCCCACTAGGATATACTCTGTTGACAAGTTAGCTTTTAATTTAGTCCTCATATCTACCTTATGTGAGGTAGAAGGAGCTACAAGACCGCAACCAAAACAGCCACAGCCTCCTAAGTCTTCTGGCCAGCTGTCTCTATAGTCCCTACAATTAATCCTTAGGTGTTGGCAGCTGGCGGTCATAATTAAATTAGAGTAGGAGTGAGTCTATGGGATCAATTTTTTATTTAGTTTTTATTAAAAATAACAACAAAAGGAAAAAATGTGAAACACTTTGTTTTCTTAGTCGAGCTAAATGTTTCCTACAGTGTTACCAAGAGTCAGTATGTAAGATAAGATGAGAGAGACGAGCTTTGGCAAATCAACCTCTAATGTAAGTAATTATAGAACCCATCTACTGTTATAGTATTGGCCCTTTCTCCGTGGGATGTTAAAGTGCTAGATTGGAGATGGGAAACATCCTAAACTACATTAGTCTGCTTCAGTTTCATCTTCATATGCTTTCAGGTTTTCTCATTTCAAAGAAATATGATGTTGGTCGGATTTGAAGGGAGCCTGTGCAGACCTGTTTATTACCCTCGAAGTTGTGCAGCGGGGGAATCAATAGCAGTGTTCATGTAGCGTCATTTATCTTTAATAGTGTGAACTCTCTTTAAACCCTCACATGAAGAGAGAAGTGGAGTTGAAGCCGAATGGCACCCAGACGAGGTGAGACAACGAGACAAAGGGGGCTTGAAAGACTGAAATAAAGACATGCATAAAAGATACAGAGATGTAGGATGACATCAGATGCAAAAGTAATAAATGCACATTTCATGCTGTGTTTATTTTTGTATGCTGGCATTAACCTTGACAATAACGTTGTGCTGTTTACTGCCGGTGGTGCCTAGAAGAATCGGGAGAAAGATATAGAAAGGGAGAAAAAGAGGGAAAAGCATCGCCCAACGTCCCTGTAGACGAAGTGAACAGTAGGTGAGCGACGAGCAGCGATGCAAATGTGGGTGGATGGTAAACACCATCACACCTGCATCATACACTATGCAACTTTGCCAAATCCTGTATCAGATGCACTTACATGACCACCTGCCTCTTTGTAAGCTATTGTAAATATATTGCATGGGTTTCTCAGCGTAACTCATACGGTCCTGAAAGAACACTGGTATCGGTAATGATTATTCATGATGATAAATCACGATGTTCGAGGGCGAAAGGGTGAAGGCAGAGCTCTCGGCAGAGACACAGGTGTCTCTAAAAGATGCAGGTGCCTGAACGGCCGGGCGCAAATGAACAGAAGGTGTGTAGGACCCCTCACCACCGCCTCTACAAACACACAGTGCGTGGGCCCTGAACCTTTGCCAGCTCTCTGTCACCCTCCCCACCTGCTACCTAATGGCCTTATTAGGGCAACAGCACCAGGCTCACACCGTGGACCAGCAGGGCAGGCGGCACCACCTCCGTGGGCTGACGGATTGAGCTGCCACTATCTGACGGGTTGTCACTCAGGCTAAGAGCCTCCCTTTGATTGTGCAGCCAGAACGCTTTGTAAGCATCGTGCCCAGTGGATTTATTTGTGTACCCACAGCATCCCCGAAGCTGCTTAAGGTTCAGATCTCGGCTCAGTGTTTTTCTTCAATTAATCCAGGTCCGACTTAATTTAATGTACAAACATCCACCGTCCAAAAACAATCTGCAGTACACGATAAATGATGGGCTAATAAATTTCTTCCCCATCTATTAAACTAATTTAATGTACACATGCCTTTTTTCAGTTACATCAGCTAGTTTTTAACCCTGCCACTACTACCGTTTTTTTTTTCCTACTCGTGGCAGGCACTACCGCAAGCAAATAAAGGCCACGTACTTTTACCTAGCTAAAAGTGCAAGGATAGGTATAGCTTAAAAGAAATCTAATTACTAAAACTGTAAGCCAGCATTATTGCTTACCATCCTATCTTGTAAGTGCATTTGCATTTATTAGATGTATTAGGCAGTAAGCTTAATTTACTCGTTGCTAGGTTGCGATTATTTTTATTGCAATAAGTACCTCCTCTATATGACGAACCGAACAAACGTTAGTTGTTGTGTGAATTTCCCGATTAAGTAGTTTTGTGGATGAAGGATAAAAAATATTTTAGTCAGCATGAAGTACATTATACAGTAAAAATTTATGCTGTTTGTTTATCTTGTTCTGTTACATATGATATATCGTGCTAGGAAAATTAAAATGTAAATAAAAAAATACCAAAGTGGGTCTTTCATCATACAGTGCGGAAACAGGAACGACTGTCAATCGTCATGGAGCGGACTGCATTGCAGGATCCCCGAGACACTTGGAAAATACTCATGATATGGCAGCCAATTAAAATATTTGACCGCCAGCTGCATTAACCCTAAAACAAACAGCAATGAGGCAAGATGAAAGTCTCCAAGGTGCACCTGTTTATGGAGGGCAGCATTAACTATGGCTCTGGGCATCGATGCCGGTGACACTGATTAATGCCTAGAGTTCCGCGCTGCCTTGCCCCTGCGATAAGGTCCCCATGGAAGATAAATCAGCCTTCGGCACCCAGACAGATCTGCCACTACTTGACAGCTGTCAAAGGCCAATGAGAGGGAGGCCCCACAGTGGAAACCCACAAGTCTAATACCCTGGACCAATACAAGCACACAGAGAAAAGACTGTAATCCTAGCACCGATCCTAGTACTGTACATATCAGTCAGTGAACTAGGACAGATGAATCTGGAAAGTTCATTAGGTAAATCTATGGAAATTCTTCAGCTAGATATTGAATAGCTGTAACGATTAATTTCAAAATATTGAAACACACACCTTGTGTGTGTTGAGTGCTCATACCTGCGTCTTCTTCCGGTGGTTAGAGCATCACCTTTTAGTCAAACGACACAGGTTCATAGCCCAACTCCTGCAGTAGAACCCATGATCAAAGTACTTACCCCGACTTGCTCTAGTAAAAAAGACTCTGTTGTGTAACTCGATGAATAGCTTCGTGTACAAACCTAACATTAGAAGTTCCTTTAATTGCTAAAAAAGGGCTAATAATAAAAATTCTACCTAAGCAGCTGCCCTAATGGTGTAGAAGACTGTGGGATGATTTGAGATGAGCGAAATAGTCTTCAGCACTAATTATGAGGAACCTGGAATCAGTGAAACTCATTTCAGGGATTGAAGCCCAGAGAATGGTCTCCGTGAACTCAGTCCTCACATACTTCCTGCGCTGCAATCCACCATCCATGGCCATGTATTGACTGCTGTACAGTGGGACTGCTCATGTGGACGGTTCTACCAAAGTGGGCCTTCCTCACAAAATAGGCATTTTCCATCAGAGTCTAATACCGCATTAATGCCGCATGCTTGCATTTATGATTTGGCTTGTTCACTCCACTCAGTCAACTTTCAAGGCATCTGATGCGCAGTCCTGCACAGAGATTTACAGGAAAATACTTCATGAACCACCAGCCGGGCTGGAGATGTGAAAAGTTTCTCCAGACAGAACCAACGTCCTTGATTTATTTACCTCCGAGAGGTTCTGAAGACATTATTCCATTGACACACAAAGCACACTCGATACGGGAATTACATAAGGCAAACGGCGAGCAGATGTGTCACCTTTGTTGATTTAAATCGGAAACTGCACCATTATAAAATGTCTCTGTTCATATCATGCATGAACAGCTGCTGGGAGAAGACAAATCCCCAGGTGAAAAAATATCTGTCTGACAAGTTTAGCCGCACTAGTGCTGTAACACAGAAGGCCCCCTTGCGCTTTCTCTGGCTGCTTGTACCAATTTAATGCTCTTTTGCCCTCATACGGGAATACAGAGAGCTACCCCAGCTCCTGGAAATCCACAGATTACTCGTGGAGACATGAAAACGTTCATTTAAAAGGTGATTACAACTCATATGTTATGACACTGATGTCAGTTTTAAAACGTGACAGCGAGAAGTAGGTTTGAGTGTACGAAAGGGAATTTAACTTTGAGTTTTGCACATACTTGTCTGTTCAAATAACAGATGTGTCGTTTTTATATGGTGTCACAGCAAAAAAAGAATAAATAAGTCCACATCATTTTGTCACATTGGATAGACACACCCGGAAGGCCATAGGATCTGTGCCTGTAATGGATTTGGTAGTTAATATCTGTCAGTTATCATTGACTATTCTTTATTTTCAGAACAATTTAATTTGATGAATTCACTTGAAATGGGGGCGCGGTGGTGCAGTGGGTTGGACCGGGTCCTGCTCTCCAGTGGGTCTAGGGTTCGAGTCCTGCTTGGGGTGCCTTGTGACGGACTGGCATCCCGTCCTGGGTGTGTCCCCTCTCCCTCTGGCCTTACGCCCTGTGTTGCCGGGTAGGCTCCGGCTCCCCGCGACCCCGTATGGGACAAGCGGTTCAGAAAATGTGTGTGTGTGTGTGTGAATTCACTTGAAATTTGACCATCTTTACTATTTTCCCTCCAGCAGTTACATTGGACTCTACCAGAAGGTCGTCAATCTGCGTAAAGCTTTGCTCTCTGAAAGTCTGCTTAATTTCTGATTATTTCATGGAGTTTTTAAACACATATCGGAACCAACGAGGGCTGGTTATTAAAGCTGGAGCCCCCCCCCCACCCCATCCCATCCCATCCCATCCCATCCCAAGCCTCGAGTGTGTATTACCTGTCCATCTGCTTATGCGACTTCCCGCAGCTCCTTGACAGATGTTACAACCCCAGATACCCTCAAGGGGACCCAGAAATTCTCAAGTCTCTGACTCATCAGCAGTTCACCTGACAGTGTACCTAATCACACAAGTGTAACAAACCCATTATGATCATAATAGCACCCTGCTTTCTAACAACTGAACATTTTTCATTGGCTGTGATGCACTTGAAATCACACAGGTAGGAGAAATATATTTTTCCCATTCCAGTTTTCATAATACAACGGAATATCCAGCACATTTATTTGTTAATCTTTATTCAAATAGAATATTTCCCCACCTTATAACCACCCTTGTTCTTGGGGGGAAAAAAAAAAAAAAAGAATTTGCAAGGTGAACGCTGCACCCCCGCGCCCCATGCCATTACAAGGCAGTTTTCCTTCATTTATTGCTTTACAATCAGAGGCAGGTAGGGTAACCAAACACACTACTTAAGAAAAAATATTGTCAAAAAATTATACAAGTAAAAGTACACGCACACAGCGTCTACAACCGTTTGTCCCGAGCAGGGTTGCGGTGGGCAGGAGCCCATCCAGCATTGCAGGGTGCAGGGACACACCCTGGCTAGGACACCGGTCCGACGCAAGACACCCTAGGCAGGGCTCGAACCCCAGACCTGCCACACAAGAGACACTGATCAAACCCACTGCACCATGCTGAGCCACCCTCAAGTAAAAGTATTCATCCAAAAAATTTGAGTAAAACAAAAAAAAAAAAAAAAAGCAGATTTAAAAAAAAAAGTTCAAGACCTGAAGTTATTATGGTTCAAATGAAGCTTTCTAGTGTTATCAACCACCTGTTAACGTCTACAAAAAAAAAAAAAAAATCTTTCTAACATTGAGAAAAAAGGTTTTCTGGACACATTAAACTTATTTATACTCTCTTTTCCTGTGTTCAATTCCTTGGAAGCAAATAAACAAGTGTGTCAGTCAAGACGAGATTAAACTCACCCCAGCCTCTGATTGACCAAACTTCTAGCAAACTTGGCCAAATAAAAATCAACAAAAGAAGTCAGCTGACAGCGAAAACACATTTCCAGTGGTTCACCATAAGTGTGACTGACAGTCAAGTGTGAAATCCATAGGAGGAGTCATGATTCACTGTAATACTGACTTCATTCATTTGAAAAATTCAAAAGCAGCGAAAAGAGGATGACAAAAATATAAAACTGTAAAAGTATATTTATTTTTTTAATAAATTCACTCAACTAGAAGCATCAATGTCAACGTTTACTGAGTGAAACAATTTTTTCAAAAATTTACTGAATGTGCTTACTAATTTATTTGACTACAAGTACAGTAAAAGTCACTTGTTACTACCCACTTGTGTATAATACTGTATGACTGTACCTGCACTCAGTTTTTGTAGGTATTATGTATCGTACACTCAACAACCTCAAAGTCAAAACATAAATACATGCGTTGGACAGCTGGTATCGTAGTGGTTAGAGCTGCTGTGTTCAGACCCACAGGTTGCAGGTTTGATCTCCAGCTGTAGTACGCTTGAGCAAGGTATTTACCCTAAATTGCTCTAGTAACAATTATTTACCTATTTATACAACGTAAGTACCTTAACATTGTAAGTTGCTTTGGAGAAAAGCATAGGCTAAATGTACAAATGGTATCAATGTTTCTGTACTAATTCAACCGCTAAGTAAAAAAAAGCAGTAAAACTCAAAGACATTTGTGAAAAGCATCCAAATAAATTCGCTCTCAAAGAACAAGATGACATAGTCTCATAGTGCCTTGCCTGTGCGATTCAATGTGGGTTCAATTCCTACTCGGTGTGTGTGGAGGTTGCGTGTTCACACCATATTCTCCATTGTTTTCTCCTAAGGTCCAAAGAGGCTTTTCAGGTGAATTGGTGTTTAAGTTGTCCTATGGGTGCGTATGTGTTACGCTGATCTTGTGTATAAACGAGTGAATGAATGTAGGGTATTTGGTGTATTGTATCTAGAATTGCAGGTCACTTTGAATGAATGCGTCAGGGAGAGCGAGAAGGTAGCCTTGCTGTAGTTTGCATGTGGAGTTTTCATCTTCTTCTAGTGTTTGGGTCGGGTAGGTTCTAGATCACCCCGACCCTACATTGGAGGAAATGGAAATGTACGATTTAAATGTAGAGACCTAATGAGTTTTCTTTTGTCTTACCAAAGTGTCATTTTCTTCCATTAATTCTTACCATAGTGCAGTTATTTATGAGATTCTTTGTGAGGCATTATTTCACTGACACAGAAAGCAATGTTAACTCTAACCATCTCCCATACGTTTCCAGTTTTGGAAAAGAGGACAAGAAAATCATGGATAAAAACATACAAAGAGAGAGACTAAGAGAATGGATCAGGTGAGTATATGTGAATAATTAGGAAACTGTGACTTTTTCATGGAACTGTCAATATCTTGCAGCCACAAAACCATTTATGACTATCCAGAGCTGACTGTGAGTGAAAATATGAGACATCGGAGGTATGTGTTTTGGGGGAGTGGCATTCATTCTGACTGAAACACTCGCCTTTTACAAATGAGCCTCAAATCAGATGCAGCCCAAGGCCAGGGCGGCTATAGTTAACTGGGATCTGAATTTGGGAAGAAATGAGATTAATGGCCTGAAAGAAACTGATTACCCTCAACAAATGGGCTCGGTTTCCCCTTGTAATACTCTGAGGATCTCTCATTGTGTGAGCCATGCTCTAAAAGCATAGCCTGGGGTTGGGCTTTTCCCCCAATGCCTTCATCATTAAGAAAATCCTTTTCCTTTACTCCTCACCCTTACTCAAGCTTGGAGCCACCTTCCCGCAAAGATGATCAGATCAGTCTGTTAAACCAGTCCGCAATCCCACAGCAAATTTACACAACCTTATTTGTTTTGGAGCACAATGTAAATATAAATTAGTCATAAAATTGCTTTGTACTTCGGGGGTATGGTGCGACGAGTCACCATCTGCAGGATATAAATTAGCGGGATTCAATTAAGGCGGATTTTCCCATTCAAAACTGCTGAAGTCGACACGATGGGGAGCGGGGAGAAACTCATTAGGCCGTTTTATTCGGGCCGCTGCGATTTTGCTCACTGAGAAGGATTAGAGCTCCCCTCTCTGGCACCTGGCCGCTGGCTGCGGTGTGCGATCCCCCCTTCCCGCCACGCTCAGTCCTACAGAGCTGCCTTTTAACCACCGAACTGGGGTCGGGAATCAGCAGCCAGAACCACACAGCTCATCAGCGCAGTCTGCTGACCTTTGTTTCTGCCAGGGGCTTCACCTCTGCATTCCACTAATGGTTCAACCACATACTCGAGAGGTTCCAGTACGATCTGTCCTGCAAATTTCAGTTATTATTAATATTATTACCGTTACTACTACCAAGCCCGTATTTTCATTTAAAGAACCTACAAACTTTTTACACTATTTTCATTCTGGTAAAACAGATAACCTTGTTTAAACCAACCAGTTTTTACCTGGTACCTGGAACCAGCAACCTTCAGGTTACATGTATGCTTCCGAAAGCATTACAGAACCACCTGCCTGTTTCCATCACTTTATACTGTATAAGCCTTGGGCTCAAAGAGTGTACAATATTAGGTTGTCTATGGGGACAACAGCTGCCACCTTGCAGTTGAAGCATCTGGAATCAAATCCCTGTTCCCACTGGTATATCCTTGAGCGAGGTTCTTACCCTGAACTGGTACAGTAAAAACAGTCCGGCGCTATAAATTGGAAAAGTGTGATGAGCAGCTTAGCATACAAAGCAAACATTGAATATTGCTTTGGATAAAGGCGTTCACTTCATTTCCATTACGTTTATTCATTTAGCAGACGCTTTTCTCCAAAGAGACATGACATCAACAGGAGGAGAGATTTGGATGCGGACACATGACTGTAGAGTACGGTTAATTTGTCACATTCCACAACATAAACCACATGGATAAACATAAATATAGTGGTGCCCATATGCAGGTGTGGGGAAAAGTTTTGTTTCGTTTGTCTCCACACAATGATGCCTAGATTTTCACAAGTACACAGCACAAAAGTTGTGAAAAAGGCACTACTTCACACTCCTTACCTATTCTATGATGCTGTGTAGTGGACAAGTTGATGGAGACAACAGTTGTTCAGTTGCCACTTCTTCGAAATTATTTATTTGCATTGCAGAAAAACGTCTACAAATTTCCCTGAATTTTTGGAAGTCATATGTTCCAGTGTTGAAAAGCCCTTTAAAGCAATTATTACATAGCACTCGAAAAAATGAAGCAACAAATTAAAAAGTTACATTCTATTTAGCGTGGTGGTAACTGCCCGACGTTGACGATAATTATAAAAAAAGAAAATCTTTAAGGCCAACTTTTATGCTCTTTTTCTGTTGTGTGGGCGGGTTGCCTCTCTTGAATAATAAAGCACTTAAATTATAATATTTTGAAATTGCATGACTCATACAGTGTATTCAAACAATCATTCGCAAAGACCTGCTATACCCTTTAGGAGAAGATACATACATAGAGGGCACAATGGAATTATATACAACCATCACGTATCTTCAATAACACAATAATTGATGTATACGTGCACTGCGGTTGACACATGGCCCGTTATTGCATAGTTCATGGAGCACTTGTGAATTAACTGCCAACGTGATAGAAGCAAATAAAGGGAAATTAATGTGTGACAGCAAATACTGGGTCACACGTGACATAAAGCATTCTTTCATGCATATCGTTAATCAGCTCCATTAAATGTTCCCCCGCATCTTTTTATCTAACATTGTAAACCAAAGTGCTACGCTAAAGCTGATCGGTTTCAGCAATGAATGATGGACGATCGGTTTCGTGAACACCCCGACAGACCGCCCCGATGACCGGCATGGGCCAGGTGGCTGAGGGACGACGGCCCGTGAACGCCACGCGGACCGGAGAGGATACCCAGCTCCCGAGTCCCGGACGCCTTCTCACGACTCGCATTCCAAACCCAAAGTGACAGATATGCCAATGTGCTGACTGTTCCATTTATAGTTGAACACTTCCAATAAATATTTGCCTGACCTGACACTGTGAGTAATAACCTAGGGCATCCAGCCTGACAAATTATACAGGCCGGAAATTTCAAAGCACAAACCCGCTCACTCATGCACGCACCCTGCACCGTTAAATGCATCAAACTAATCCCCCCTACACCCCCCAGACAGCCCACGCTCCCCAAAGTGCCATTAACCTCCACATCCACAGTCGCTGGCTGAAGATAAGTATAGAGAACAGGCCTGAACATCTGTTGAACACTGGGAATCCGGAGGGGGACAAGGGCATTACTACAGTATGTCCTTTGTGTCTCCCTTCCATTGCGAGTGACCTCCAGCTGACTGACAGAGCACCATCTTCAACTCACCTAAACAACGCCTTCCTTCAGGACCCTTCGTACAATTACTCCTCCACCAATTTTCGTTTCGGCTGATCCCGACCGGAAATAAAGATAGAGCTTGCACGTACTTACCCAAGCAGCATCGCTATTGTCCATTTCCAGGCTACATTTGCGGTGGCTCATCCTTGTACACAATACTTTGACGATAATGCTGTTCGTCTTTGTAGGATTATGTATCATCACATTGAAACGTTGACCCTTTGACATGATCATTGCCTCACGAACTTCCACTTGAGAAAAGGGAAAGGAGATCATACGTTTTAACTTCCATGCGAACACTTCCTACTTGTATTACCTATTCTTATTTTTTAATAGGGGACAGCTGGTGGCATAGTGCTGCGGGCTGTTGGTTGGCGGTTTGAATCCCACCTCTAGCTGTAGTGCCATTGAGCAAGGTACTAACCATAAATTGCTCCAGTAAAATTACCCAGCTGTATGAATAGGTAAATAGTTGCAAGTAGCTTAACATTGTAAGGTTTCTTTGCCTGATGCCATGCTCCTGCTGCAGTGCCCATGATCGAGTAAAAATACCCTCCTCTGTAGGTCGTTGAAAAGTGACTCATCCAACAACGGGAGGTGCTTTTCACTTGAATTTTAGGACAAAGCAAATACAAATTACAGGTGAAGGCGACAGCGATTTGCCACTTAAGGGTTGTTGCGAAAGTTGGGCAAATGAGGTCATTATTCGGGTTTTCTAGCGCCTGGTGTTGCTGTTTGGGTTCGGTCAAGGACTTTGACGTCGGATTCCGAGATGACTAACTCAGCCTTTACCACAAGTGCGCAGGCAGTGACCGTTCCGGGGAAAATGTTCGGTGCAAACAGGGCCAGACTCCCAAGGCTCCCGGCTCTTCTCTTGTCATCATTTCTTTTTTATCACAGAGTCGGGCGCAGAGAACCTTTGAAAAAGCAGAGGAAGGCAGCCACTGAAATTACATTGAATTACACTGTGGTTGAGCCCTTATCTGATCCACTAGGCTGACTTTAGCCAGCGCTATGTGGACTCGGGTTCGCCTGCCTGGGCAGCTTAAATACCGTGACGAAAATAATGGTGATTTCATGAGGCTGGTGCAGGGTCCTTGTCGCCAGGCCCAGGAGTGCGGATCAGTCACACAAGAACACAGATAATGAGCGCAGGCTGACGGATGGGCGCCGCTGGGGGTCGTTTTACCTGGCGCGTTGACCCGCGGTGCAGCCGCCCGCACGGGGCCTCATCACGAGCAGGCAGATCCGCCGCCCTCTTTTAAAGTAGACTCGGTACACTCAAAGCGTAACCTCTTTTACGCACAACCTGGCAGCCACGGCCACTCAGAATATCTGCTATTCAATTTTCGTCAACCTTGGACTGATGGACAAGTTGTCGTGGTCAGCGTAGACTAAACAAACACGACCTACGTTCACCACAATTGGCCTACATCTCCAAAGAACGGCGACAACAAGAAATGGGATCAAAAACGTTTCAGACAGACCTCACGATATTTTACATACTAGCAGCTTAAGAATGCATAGATATTTTATTTCCTGCTAAGGCTCAGCTGGGTAAGAGGGATTTGATATATGACGCACAAAGGTATGAGGCGGAGGAAGGAAAGGATCACTGCATGATGTGATTATACACTGGACTCCTTCTTGCTCAGATTTCAGTGCTGTGACAGAAAGTGCTCCCCTGGTCGTGATCCTGGTCTTCATGTGTACTGACACACTGCTCTGTCACTTCTCAACCTGCCGCTTCATCTCCCAGGGCCTCCGCAAATCGGTACACACAATTACCTTTTACAAACGGCCCTTGGAACACTAAAATAGCCCTCCTCGTTATTTCTATTAATAATTCATGAATTATTTTTTTTCTGCATTCTTCTCCGGGAAAACCTTGTAATAATGCTTTGCCGTGTTTTCTTTATTCTGCTCTTGGCTGATTCACAGAGCTGAGAGAGGTTGATGACACCGAGCGGCTCTGTCACTGCACAATAAGCACTTGGTAACATTCACAAGCACACCCCCACACTGAACAATTAAACACATTAAATTATTCCAAAAGCTTTTGCATGTCTGAATTGCAAAAAAAAAGAAAAAAAAAAAAAAAAAAAAAAAAAAAGGTAAATGATTTTGATCAAAGCCCATCGGTATAATTGAAAAATGGCTTTTCACACATATTTACATATAAGCTGCACCATGTAAAACATGCGCCAAAATATTACAAAATATGATTAAAGTCGCTCTTGCATAGCAACTATTCTGGCATCAACAATAGACTATTTTCTAATTTAAATCAATGTTTTTTGACATTCTCTATGAATAAACACCTCAAACGTACAGAATATTTTTGCAGCCTCATATCATAACTGCATGGTCTCGGCTCTGCATCGGGCAGAACGTACATTTGAATAATTGAATGCGTGCTCCACATGGAATGTAAAGAGCAGCTCGTAAAGAGCTTTTCACCTTCTACCAAGCCATCATTTCCATTGCAGTGTCAAAGCTGCTGACTGTAGACCACCATTTCAGTGCCCCCCCCCCCCAACAGAAAAAGTGAACGCTGAGGGTTCATTTTTGCAACGGTCATCCCGCAACATCTCCTTGCAAATCACTCTTTGGCTGACCTCTTTGTAGATGAAAGATTACATCAACTGCTCTTTATTTAGTAGACTAGTCGAGTTCTGCCCTTTAAATCACTGCAGACTCAACAGCATAAATGTAGCCAAGCACATGTTCTGGGGCATTTTGGCTTAGCTGTGTTGAGGGATGGCAGCTGAAACCCCTAGACAAAGTGCCCCGAGATGCAGATACTGACATATACGATTGCAAGCACCTACATTCCAAGTTAGACACTGCATTCAAAACAGAGCTGTGCTCCAGACAAAACACAGTTGAACAGATGTCAGTCACAGTTCAACACTTTACTATGTGCTTTACAAGTTGCTTGAGGGAAATCCTCTAAGTCAAAACTCCAATTAATTAATGAAAAATTATTTGGTATTTATTTCACTGGGGCGAGTACTAAAAATGTAGGTTAACTGGATCCATTATTAAATAATCTGTTACATTATTTAAACGGTTACATTTTCTGCACATTGTTTGAACAAAAAATGTCAAAGAATCAGTACAACGGCATCAAGTGACAAAGTCTCCATTTCCTGTTTATTATTAGAACCATTTTAATGTAACTCATACACAGTTAAAGATGTGTGTGAAGGTTAGCCAAAGTCTACAGCTCAAGACTGGCACCAAACGAGACTTTCAGTGAGAAACTTAATGGAAACTGATGAACAGAACAAAGGTTGGCTTTCGGTTATTTCATAACACCCAGCAAACTTGATGGAAAAGAAACCGAGCAGTTAAAATGAATAAATAGAACTGCTCCTAGCTATTTAGAACACTTGATTAACCGCTACACCTCAACCAGACTGCTTCACTCATCTACTTGTGCCTGCTTGGTGGTCCCACACATGGAGGTTCTCAGTTCTGGCTTCGTTGTGGTGGAATGACCTCCCCCTCTCACTCAGAACTACATTCAAGAAGAGTCTGGAAACTCACCTCTTCTGTACTCACTTTGCCCATGATCTCTCAAGCTCATGTATAGTGTAAATGTTCATGCACCATAACTTTACGATCGTGCCCAGATAATTTTTTTCACAGCCGCTACTCCTGTATTGTACGTTTGTGTACCTTTTTTATTTAAAAAAAAAAATAAAATAAATTGTAGGAAGGTGATCAGGAATCGTATATTCTGAGTTTTATGCACCTACTCGTGCGATGAACATTGGTGCATAGTGGAAAGAAGCCAAGTTTACTTAATCACATCTGCAACTATGTCTCTCTTTCTCCTAATGTAATACGCACATTGTATTTTCTCTAACATGCGCGTCGCTTTGAAGAAAAGCGTCTGCTAAATGAAAAAATGTCAATGTAATGTAAAAGCCCAAGGTGACATTTTATGCTGTTATCACTAGGATGCACTAAAATGGATGAAAAGGGACACTGAAGCTACTTGGGAACCCAGTCATCAAATATTGCTCATAACCATGAGCACATGAACTGTGACACATGACAATTTGCTAAAAATATGCTTATGGAAACAGTCATTTGCCACCATCAGCGTGGTTGGTGATCTCATGAGTGACTTTTCTAATGGTTAGCAGAGAGGACATGGAAACCGCCTGTGTGCACAGTGGATGAGTGATGCCAACACTCATTTGAAAGTGGTTCTTCCCACTAGCCCACTAACTGGATCTGGCAAATAGTGCATCACTTTTGGCCAACTGTCTGCAATTTATCAGCAAAAAAAAAAAAAAAAAATCACCAGAAGTGTGAGACAATGTTATTTCAAGTGTTCTCTTTTACTCCATGCAGTTACAGTCATATCTAGGAGACCTTCAGGTTTGCATCACCACACTAACCCGAAGTCATGCCTTAGAGAGTTTGAAAACAGACAGACACTGAGTCACTGAGCAGCCACCTCTCCTCTGCCCTGAGGCCAGCGCTGACCTTCTCTGTCACTGTGCCTGTAGCAACTGAGGTTAAGTCATCCACAGAGTACCGACTGATGGCTCAATAATTCCCCCCACTGACACTTTTAGGAATTGCCACTTAATTTTTTTCCCCTCCACTGATTCTTATTTTTCTTCATTACCTCAATTTGATCAGATATGGACATAAATTAAGATTGCTTTGTCCTCCCTGTATTGCGGGGAAAATAACAAATATTAGAGATTTTGTTAATTGGGAAAGACAAAAAAGTGACACCAATTAGTTTAATCCAACTAAAGTGTTGGCAGACACTACTAAGGAACTTGCTCATGACTCTTTGCTGCAGGAATTCTAAAAAGATTCATTCATTCATTTGTCCCCTTGCAAACACATTCAGTTATTCCCTGAGACCACTGAAAATCCCATTTCAAAAATCACATCACAGTTAAATTCCTCAAATCAGTCACATTAAATTATGTATAAATGCCACCCCAACCCTCAAAAAAAAAAAAGGGAAAAAAAAAACCAATATTCAGACGACAAAATCAAAGATGCACTATCATCTCAGCTGTCCTCCTTTAAATCTTCTGCACGGACTCAAGTGCCCACAGCCAAAAAAGCGAAAAGCTCATATTGACAGTATGAATTCCACAAAGAACAGTACAATGGTTTTTGTTCACAGAAGCCCACTGGCAGGAGTCGAGCGGGTAGTGTGTGCTATGGTCACGTGCTTCAGTGCTGAATCCATCCCCGCAATATTAATTTTGCCAGTCTGTGGGCTTGAGAGGTAATACTGCTCTCCTCTCCAACCCATTCTGAGCTTCAGGTGCGTCGTGCCTTCTGCCTCTTGGCTTGCCGCTTGGTTTCATCAAGGGCGGCGCTCTCCCCACCAGCCTGGGCCAACCCCCGCACCCCCTGCACTCGGCTCACCAGCTGCAGTAACAGCGGGATTACCTGGTTGGGGAGGGATTACTCTTTCATTCATATATTCATGACAACTGTACAAGCTTCTCAGACCTTGAAATCCAAAATGTGTTACAGTTATGAAAATTACTAAGAGTTACACCTCATTTCAAACAGAACAAAACACATCAGTAAGCACAGGCTCAGTGAAATGTTATAGAAAAAAAAGTTATACGCTAAACCTGTGACCACTGAAAAAGGCATTTCTACAATTGTAAATGAAACTTGGTTTTGCTTTAAAAAATAAAAAAAAAGAAAACTACCTTCTCATGGTTATAGGCAGCAAGGAGAAGAAGCAGTGTGAGGGGTAGAGCAATGTAGGAGCCCTGAGCAACATCCTGGTCAGGGACTTTGCGCTGAAGAAGACAAAGCAGTACAATTTAGTTTACTAGTAAAAAAAAATTATGCCAAAGGGGATACTTAGAAGGCTTAAATTTACCAGACACAACTCTTTGCTACTTCAATTCTGATTTGAAATTCAAAACCGCAGACCAAAATTTACAAGCTACTTGGGAACAAGCTGTTTACAAATATTCAAACACTGACATCTCAGCTCAATGTCAAACTTTCACACAGTGAGAAGTGTCTTCAGTATTCACCTCATACTGATCATTATTATTTCAATGTATTATAATGTCAAAATTAAAATATTTGTAAAACTGGATCGTTTTGGAAAAATTTTGGAATCCACCTGAATTCAGTTGCATGAATGGAGAATAAATATGACTGACTGCAATGTCTCACAATAGAAACAGCAGATCAGGTCAGTTATGCTGGAATTATGACTAAGCAACCAAAGGAGAACAGCAGTTTTCAGTGAAGTGACCAAGACTTACAACATTGTACATGACAGAATTGTCAAACGCTATGTCAAACTTATCCCGAGAACATCCGTCTCTTCAGAACTGAACACATATGGGTGGCACAGTGGCTCAGCGGCTCAGCGAGTAGCGCTGTTGTCTCACAGCACCTGGGTGGTGCGAGAGACCGTGGGTTCTATCCCTGCTCAGTCTGTGTGGAGTTTGCATGTTCTCCCCGTGCCTGCGTAGGTTTCCTCCAGGTGCTCCGGTTTCCTCTCACAGTCCAAAGACATGCTGTTCAGGTTCCCCCCATAGTGTGTGAGTGACAGAGAGAGTGTGTTTCACTGATGTATGGATGAGTGACCCAGTCTAAGTAGTATATCTAGCAGCGTAAGTCACCTTGCTGAATAAGGTGTGTGGGCTCATAGCACTACATAGAGTTCATTGTAAGTCGCTTTGGAGAAAAACATCTGCTAAGTGAATAAATGTAAATATGGCTTCTTTGAAAGAATGGCTAGACAGAAAACACTTCCTCAGTATGAACAAAAGCAAATTACATTTTTCAGTTGGGAAAAAAAGGTAAAAATATTTCCTTAAAAATGTATTTTACAGTGAAACTAGAACTTATTACAAAAACTGCTTAAAAACAAGAAGACCAGTACACTGGGATGACTCAGTCAAAGTCTAGACTTGAAGGACACAAATTCTCCCCCCCCCCATTATTCAAAATTGCATGTCTAGTGTAAGGTCATCAGGGTCTGGAGCCTATCCCGGAGGCGTAAGTCATAAAGCAGGGTACACTCTCAATGCGACACCAACCACACACACACACACACACACACACACACACACACACACACTACAGGCAATTCACAGACATCAGTCCACCTGAAACATATGACTTTGGACTGTAACTGTGAAACCACAGTACCTTGAGAAAAAAACCACACCAATATGAGAGGAACATGTAAACTCTAGACAGACTGAGCTGGACTCTAACATCATCAGATTTGGCACCATCGTGCCACCCATTACTGAAAATTGTTGCCCACTGACAGTCTACATCTACCCTAGTAAATTTTCAGATGCTTTCAATTGGGACAGAAGTGTCCCTTCAGAAAAGGTCAAAAATAGCCAGTAGAATATGAAAGTACTTTTAACATGATTAACCAGCATATATGACAATAACATATGATTAAAATAAAACATCAGTACTCACAGCAGGGTTAAAAGTCAGTGTGACATGCTTGTGGTATCCGGTAGAAGTGAAGGAAACCTGGGGCAGCGTGTACTCATACTGGGAGCTAGACAGTGTGGTGTACAGCATTAGCACATAATTCTGCAAAAAAGAAGAAAGCAGGTAATCACTTACAGAAATTAAACAGACGACATGGAACCTGAGGAAAGTTATTACAACCTGTTACAAAATGTGTCTATGTTATGTGTATAAACTGGCCGTTTCTTTTCAAAAAGGTAATTTAAAAACTGCAAGCAAAAGCAGAACGCCACTGGTAATGTCACTTAATGTTTGTGCCGTGTCAACAAGAACACAAATCATTATTGCATTAACACTCATTAAAAACATTTTAAAACCAATCTCAAACCTGTAACCCAGTCAAAATCCTGAAGTGCAAAGTATCACAATCCATACAGAAATGATAGTGCCATTCCTGAAAGCTCTTAGCATAGCTTTCAAAACTCTAGACCTGCTCCCTCTTTACAACTAAAAATTTAAGACTGAGCAACTTCCAGCTGTACTTCAATCTCCAGAATTAAACATATAGAAAATGATGGTACATACATGAATCCTATTTGGCCTGTTGTATTAAACGAGTTTGACACCTGTTACACATTATTGCATAGCCTATACAGGCAATCCCCGGATTACGAACGAGTTCTGTTCCTAAGTCTGTCTTTAAGTCGGATTTCTAAGTAAGTCGGAACAGTTAGGTACGGTTTGTGTCTACCGTCAGTCAAATGTTTGTCTCAGTTAGTGTACCTTTCTATGCATAAAAAGCATTAAAGAAATACTTTCAGATACACTGAAACATTTTTAACATAATACAGTAATAACAGAATGTAATAATAAATGTAACTACAGTTTTTCTAATAGAGACATAGAAAGATAAATGTTACCACAGTATTTATAATAGAGAAAGGAGGAGGAGAGAGAGAATGTGTGTGTGTAGGTATTAAAAAACTTTTCAAGAAAACATTAAAACAAGGAAACTAATGTTTGCTTTTCCAGTGTTCGTTCGCATTTCACCTTTTTCCAGTTGCTTTATTAAAATTTCCACTTTAGTTTAAATCGTGATCATTTTCCTTTTCTTTAATGGATCACATTTATGCTTTGGTGCATAGATAGGAAGATAAAAACAAAAAAATTAAAGGCAAGTACAATAACACACATGAGACATTTAACTGTAACGTGGTCTGTCTCATACTGAGGGGGCAGGAGACTGAGGTGTGTGTGTGTGTGTGTGTGTGTGTGTGTACCCAATCGCGGGATCTCTGCTGTCGGTACACAAGGGGAGCAGGTGAGATTCGTGGTCGGGGACAGGCGTGGGTCGATCATTGCACAAACATAGGTCTTGAGGAGAATCCAATGCAGTCAAGGAGGCAATGTAAGTGTCAGGAGCCATGGACGTCAGGAGTGGGAACAAGGGGTTGAGGAGAACAAGGGATTTGAAAGGACGGGTAGGTTGCCGTGGGTTTGCTCGAAAGCGCTGGAGGGCTGGGTTGCTCAAATGAGATTATGCAACCAGGGTGTGCAGGTGCAGCTTCTTTATACCCCGCTGCTCTGACTTTGGGCAAGTGCGGGCATTTGGGGTGAGGTTGTGTGTATGACAGTCCGACTGAAAAGAAGCAAGTCTTTGTCCTACCTCGGGCTCATGCACCCACGAGCCAATGAACCGCTGTAGACGCGCAATGTTTTCATGTGCGTCACAAAGTAGCGGCGGTTTTGGGAGGGTGGTTCATAACTACAGGTTCTACGTAAGTCGGGCTTTTGTAAACTGGGGACTGCCTGTGTGTTACATCTTTTGTAAAGTGCAAAAATCATTAAAACATCACAAATGTACCATTTATTGCTGTACTCTGTTCACTTCTGCTGTCAGACTTTACATTTGTTTTCAGTTATCTGATTAATTTTTTTATTAAACTGTATATAAGGATACAGACTGTTAAAGCAGTCATTGCAAGCAGTCACTGTGCAAAAGGTTGTTCATTGAGAAATTAATTGAAAAATTAATATACTGTACCACTCTGGTCAAAAGGGTATGAAAATATAGCATATGGGAGAATATGGGGATTCTGGGAATGGAATGTACCTCTCCATCCCGTGGCAGTGGGCGGAAGTGGAAGAACAGTGACTGTCCCAGGGACACAGTTTGGATAGGGTTGTCCAGGTTGTCACTCTTGCAAAGTTTCACCTATAATTGGGAGGAAAAGTTTACTAATTTATCACCCTCTTATAAATCAAACATCTGAGGTCATAAAGTAGGAGCAATAGGGAAAGGATTCAAGTTGAATTATTGTTCCCACTGTACAAATCAGTTTCATACATGCAGGAAGGAGAAGGGAGCTGAGAGGTGACAAGGCACAGCATTTACCCCAGCTGTTCAGCAGATGGGACAGTGGAAGGTGCTGATGCTGCACCGTTCCACAGTGATACCATAAACTCAGCGGTTAGAGTATGCAGAGCTTCTATGAGGAAATGCAAAAGTACACCGATCTTACTGAAAGTGTGGGGAGATGATCAGGGGAGGTGATGATATTGCCACTCAGGTCAAACTGATTGATCTGTCTGAAGGCAATGATATTCACACCTTCAATGTCACTGTTTCCAACCTGTGTACACACGGAAAACAGATTAACGCTCTCAGATCCACAATTACCGTCATTACCTCTTATGCTACACTATTTTGCTTTGAACGATTGATATAAATGAATGTAAATGCAAACTTTGCACAGACCTTGGATTTTTCAACTGAAAGACCCCACATTCTCACCTCTATGGATCTGTGTTGGGGCAGTGCTCTCTCAATGTGGTCATTTCCTTCTGCTTTCAGCTGAATCAAATACTTGCACCCTGGCTATAATAAATGAGAAACGATCACAACAACACAAAGATAAGGCAAAATGACTCGACTACAGTACATTTCCTCCATTATGTTTAGTTGTACTATTAAAATCAGAACAAATTTGAAGTCTTTTCAGAATAGAGCCATGGCTATTCTCAATATTGCTGAAAAATGTTCTTCAAAATGTCTTTTCTTTCCTGTAGAAGACTGGCTTTCTGAATGCCAAGCCCCTGCAGGGGTGTTGGAGAGCTCATCTCTAGGGTATACAACAATCTGCTTTTGGTGGTGTGTCTTAACCTGTCAGTGATCATTCAGGTGAATGCTTGTCTAAGTAAGATGAGCAAGATGTTTTTGGGATGGATAGATTTACTGATTCCAGCTGCAGAGGTTAAGGCTCTTTGTGAAAAATGATCTGCACCAGGGATTTTAGATAAAAAGGCCAGCAGCTCACCAACAGGCCCCGCAACCGGAAGCGGCCTTCCTCGTCTGTAACTGTGTCCTCACTGTACAGGCTGCACTCCCCCTGGCCCATGGCCTCCACTGACACGCCTTGCTCTGCATCGCCGCTCAGAGACTGGACTGCACCGTAGCAGCTGTGAAAAGAAACATGCTGAAGAATCCAAAATGCAGTGCATATTCTTTATCTTCTACTGCTGCTTTGGAATGCAAAAGTGCAGTTAAGACATCCATAGTACTCAAGTGTTCACTGTTTCGCCTTCATTTCTATGAAATTGGCATGTGAATGCAGCTATTTTACACCACAGTCCGGTCAAAAAACAGTATGAAAACATACCTGTACGCAGTTTTGAATCCAGTAATGGCAATGTTCAGCGTCTGGCCTTCCTCCACCTCTATCATTTGAGAGGCAGGCTCAAAACGGAACTCCTTCATCATGGGCTTAAAATAATACTGGCCAGGACTCTGCATAAAGACAAATGGGTTAAATCTCATAGTAGAATCTCTGACATGCTGATAGATATCCTTAGAATAAGCAAAAGAGAACTGCCTTTATGAGGAGGGAGTTGAAAAGCCTGATGTGAGCTCAAACATGACTCAAAAAGGGCTTGCGGGAGAGCTGAGACTGTAAAGAGACATCTTGTTGACAGTGTACCAGGTTGTTGAAAGTGAGGCGGCCGGTATCCTGTGTGAGAAGATTGGAGCGGAACTGTCCACCGCTGAGGGAGAGCAGCACACCCGAAAGTGGCTGGCCATCTTCCGACTTGATCTGTAAGATGCACACCAGAGAGAACCAGCTCAGTGCTGCAGCACAGCCAACACACAGCATGGCAGTACTGATTTGGCACCAGGGTGCTAAGAGGGAGTAAAGAATCAAAGTGACAGACAGCTTAACTGACAAGTAAAACCAAATAATGCCACCTTTTAAATCCACTATCCACAAAAATAATACATGTATTTATCTTTCTACCCCTGGCACCATTGAAAATAGTATGTTCTCCATTAATTTACCTCGAAAGTCACACCTGCCAAGGCAAAAGCCTTGAAGTCACCCTGGGTACCCTCCATTGATGTCAACACAAAGCCTTCTTTACTGGCACCGATGTCATACTCCAGGTTGCTATGCAGGGGCCCCACTCTGGTTTAAACATAAGAAAATAATATAAACAAAACACAACTTTGCATTCAAGTGTGGTATTTTACCACATTTCATGAAGCACACTAACTGGAATAAACATCTAAACTGCTCTTAATGCAGAACTTGTTATAACTCAGTTTTTTGGAGGAACATGATGAATGGATGCTGGCCCTGGAAGACAGAGAATCGTTGCAAGGATGGATGAGGCAGCAGTACCTGTAGGCTCCCCTCTCGTTAGTGAGGACGGTAATGAGCGGAGTGGAGGCTCCTCTCTCGCTGATTGATATCTCCACGCCATCCAGCTCAGGAAACACCTGCCCCTCCAAGAAGAGCCCAGCTCTCCCGGTGATGTCCACCAGCCGGCCTGGGCAGCCCTCTGTCAGCACACACAAAGACAGCCAATGAGCAATCAGCTGGAAAAAGGCAGCACATTATTTCTAAGGTACTGTCATAAGGCAAATGGACCCTTGCCTCCAGTGATGGTGGCCTCCACTTCAGGGGGGTAGAATAGCAGTTCTTTGGATGATGGAGTTACTGTAATCTTTTCCCCAGCTCTATAACAAAGCAAAGTTAGCAAGTCAGTGAAACTCTACCCAGTATATTCGGAAATTATATATATGAACTACCAACACTTCCATCAAACAATTTTTACCCTCCATATTTCACACAAATGACAGAAAAATTGTTCTACTAGTGTTCTGATGTGTAATACTTAGGTTTCAATGACCTTAAAAACCTCAAGAACAGAAGGCCAACAATCCTCTTCAGCTTGACTTATTTGTTTCCATCTTAACACTAAATGGAATCTTTTTTTCTACACACTGTTGTGGTGCATTTAATATTAAACTGTCCATCCCCTTGCTGTGACCCAGTTCACCTGGCCCAGTATGAGAACTCGTAGTGGAAAGGCCCGTGCAGCTCTTCGGCCTTCTCCTGCACAGGTGGGCTCTCCTTGCCGTCTTCTTCACCACGACGTTCCCGTTCCTGCCGGCGCAGCTCGATCTCCTGCAGCTGCTGCTCCTGCCGCTGTTCCTGCAAAGACCTCAGCGGCCCCAGCACCAGAGCTGGTTCACTCTCAATCGAGGACCTGGGTAAGAATCCAGAAAAAAAAACCCTTAGAAGCATTACATCCAAACCTGAAGGCAAAACAAAACTGTCCAATGCTTTTGCCAAAGTGAATCCCAGTTCCAGGACTAAACATGCTCTGAGCTAATCAAAGCTCTATATTTATCCAATCTTTGCTGACAATCTTAAAGGGATCAGTAACGAAAAATAAACTTATGGAATTTTACACCGAACCTATAAATCTTTCAAAGGTTCAAAAGCTTTGCAAATGTGATGCAAATGCAAAAGTGATGCTGTTCCACAACATACACCCCTCAAAGAAAAAGTGGACTGTATGTCTAAGAAAAGTTCTTTTAACAGTTCTGTAAACTAAAGAAAAGATAATGTAAGAGGGAATAATGTCACCAAAAAAAGTGAGTCTCAACAGTTTAACTCCGGACAATAATTCAGCAAGCATTCCAAATAATTTTTCATATGTCTGGACTGTTTGCCTCAAAAGCTGGATGTGCCGAGTTCACTACAAAACTGACTGTGAAATACATACTGGCTGTGCAATAAGGACAGAATGTATATGTTCATTGAATGATATGAAACCATATTTGTTTATTCTCATTTTGTTATTGTAATTTCACACACAGGGTTTTAGACAGCTCCTCCAGACAGCAATCTGATCATTTCCAGTCTGCATTCTGCCAAATGACATGGCTCATAAAATGCATCTTTTTAATTAAACACATGTCTGTGAGCAGTGGGGCTTACTGGTGAAAATAGAGTAAGGTGAGAATGTTGTAAAGAGGGCTCATGAGCTGACACTTGTGTGGTACTGGACAACGCTGCTCTCTTCCTGCTGCATCTACAGTACACATGCTTTTTTAGAGGATTGATTTAATTTCCCTGTTTGCACCAATACTATAAATAATTTATGACTCGCAGTGTACGAAATGTTTCTGTTCTAATTAACATTTTCGTGCTGTAACTCACTTAAACATAGTTTATATTTCATTACAAGGAGAAATAAAAACATTGCAACGGAGAGCTTTTACTACTCAACAGGGTGCACCCAGATGGCGCAACGTCTCATTTCCTTTTGCTGTGGAATAAGAGTTCCCACAGGGGAAACATGTCTTTCAAATACAAAACATGATTACCCAAGAATAAACAGCCGCATAATCAAATTGTGAACCAAACTGCGATGTAAAGAGCATTGAATTTAGTAGAATGAAAATTTAATATAGTTAATAAGTCATTCATATGCAGTTAAGTTTAAACTGTCTGTTTCCGTGAGTCAAGGAAAACGCTTGTACTTCAGTTATTCAGTTAAGGATTCAGCAGAACCAGCAGGTGGCAGAGTGGTTAAGTAACCAGATGGGGTCTGAAAGAGGAATCCACTATTCGGTGCTGAGTACTGGACTGAATCAGTAAATGAAGGGTTGAAAAAGATGTCTGCTGAACAGCAACTGTATAAACAATATTCAAGGAACTGCTTATTGCCATGCCTATTAATCTAACAAAATGTTTTTGAAATACACTCTTCCCTTACACAAAGTTGTCTTCTACAAGGGAAAACTTAACTTCTGAAAACATACAGGCATTTTTATGTGGTCATTTTACTTCCACAACGGGTATTCTGTTGTGTACAAAAGCACCACTACTTGCATTAGATGTTTTGGTACAGGGTTACACACTTAGTGTTTAAGACCCAAAAGGTTTTGTCCACAGTGGTGTTACCATTGCTATCTTCTACATCTAGTGTAGTAACCTCCACATTACCCTGGAAATAATTATCAGTAGTGTAAGGCAATAAATCGATCTAGCATCAAACATTTGCTAGTAAGGAAATACAGAACTTCTAATGCTACAGTGTCTGTATGCTTTGCAGAGTTTACAGCTTAAACAACAATGAGCCAAATTATCACAACGCCTCCGAATAATGTAGAAAAGGAAACGCAAAAGACACTGGGAAAGGCTGCAAAATTAGAAATTGAAAAGGAAAACAAAACATTAAAAGATAAATTAGATTTTTTTTTTTTTTTTTTTTTTTTAATCTGGGAACCAATTAATCTCCTACCCATAAGAAATAATAGCAATTCAATCCCCTCAGAACAGGAATTTGCCTAACGGAGCGATTTCACAAAAAAAAAAAAAAAAAAAAAAAAAAAAATAAACCTTGTTATGGTGGATATGTATACTTGTGAAAGCTTCTAGCTATATTTGAAATAATGGAACATGTATTGACAGAACTGCTTCGGACAGAGAAAAGGACTTTGAATCTCTGAAGCCTGACCATTCCCTGGTGTGAGCTATCTAGACACCTCCAACTCAAGCAACTTACTTGATGGTGACAGTGACATCCATGATCTTGTCAGTGGTGATGAGGCCAGTCATATGGTGTCTTACTGCGGTCAAGGTGAGGATGCTGGGGGCAGACCTGAAAGTGAGAGCATGTGATAAAGGCCTGGGTACTGGAACCAGTCTGGCTTCTCCTCCTGCTCTGTTCACTTTGACCATCTGGCAATAACTTACAGGGAAGTAAACCTGTACCTTTAGATACCTGTACCACAGACACATTCACTTTATTGTGGAAAATGATGAAACTCAGCTTCTGTTAAGCAAATAAAATAGAAAGTATTAAAGAATTATGCTTACGTGTCATAGGTATAATAATCCTGCTCAAACTGATGGCAAGAACGTGGTGTAACTTTGTACACACCTTTTTAAAATAAAAAAAATTAAAATCACATCAGAAACAGAACACACTGGCAGTCTGGAGATGAACACACAATGCATTCTTTAGTTGATTAATGGGTCCACTGAGAGGCTTCATACCTGGTTTAGATAGACAGAAGCGGTTGACTCCTTTTGACAAGTTGTACACTCCTACATTTTCAGGTTTGCTGCCATCCTGGAAAAACTCCTGCCAAAAGCCATGCCAAAAAAGGTTAATGCTTCACCCTGGGAGCAGTCAATGAAGAATACAACAGTATTCCGGGTACTGACCAGAGTGATAGCGTGCGAGAGGGAGCAGCGCAGCATGTATCCTGTCTGTCTGAACTCCACTCCGAGCACATCTGTGTCCTGAACCTCTACCTCCACAGACTTGTGTTTCCAGCACCACTCCTCGTGAGAGATGCTCGCTGGCAGAAACAGAGACTATGTGTACTACCACACATCACAACCTAACCTGAACCGTTCATTTAACACCGATCACAAGAATGCTGTTTAATTCTGGGAGGAGTTACCTTACACTGAAGATACTGGAATGCAAAATGGCAGGCTTAAAGAATATCTACAACTTAAACTACACAACAACACTGCATGATATCAATTGTATGGCTTCCACCTTACCCTTATATTTCCCCGGCAGGACGCTATCAAATGAGAAGGTGAGAGATTCGCTGCGTCCAGAGAGGTGCACATTGCGCCTTTCCCCCTGTCGGCTCACAGGTTGCAGGGTCACTGTCAGGTCCCCACAAGCCGCTAATATGCACATGAAGAGGGAGAGGAGTTACAGTCAGCCTTAGGTGACAAATTCATTGAATCTTGAGTGTCACACGACCTTCGGGAAATGGTCTACTGAGCTTAGCTAAGCAGTGCTAACCCAGGCAGGACACCGTGCCAGAAATGGAGGCCATAAACTGTGTAAAGAGGAGATCAGACATAGGCTGATCAACAAGGGAGACTTGAAGAGCCTGAGGCTGCAGAGCAAGGCCAGCTTTCACCTCTGCCTCAGGAAGAGACACCTGCACAGAAAAGGAGAAATGTTAAATTAGTACATTTCAATACAAAGAGAAAATACCCAACTTCAAATTTGAAATGGTGTGCATTACTCCTGTACCTGAATGTTATAGTCTCCTGGTTTGGCCTGGAAGCAGAATGCCCCCTGCTGGTCAGATTCAGCAGTGCGACTGGCAGCCTTATCCTGGCCAATGGCAGTGAGAGTCACACGGTACCTGCCCTGCTTCAAGCCCTCAGGCAGCCGGGTGATAGAGATCCGTCCACACACACTGAACCTGGACGCAAAGGGAATAAAAAGGGATTTGTGTCAGAACTTTCAGCCAAGCTACTGTGAGCTGAAACCAGCAAGCTGCCCAAGAAACAAATTCACAGAACTTGGGGAGCATCACACACTCACCCAGCAGTAATGATGTCCGGCAGCTGAGGCGTATTGGGGGCAATCTTGACAGTAATGGGATCAAAGAACATGAGCTCCTTGCTTGTGCGGATGGTGTAAGTTCCGGCTGTCATGTTCTCCAAACGGAAAGAGCCATCTTCTTTGGTGAGCACTGGAAAAACAAGGCTTTACTTAAATGCAAAATAACAAACTGAGAAAGTACAAATGAGATAAAACATGGCATTACAAAACAGAAAAATTAAGTTAATCCTTCAAGTTTAGGAGACTACTTAAAAATTAACAGTTATGGATTCTGCCAAAATAAAACAGGGATTCCTAGAACTGCCAATGTTACTCATGAAGAATGTTTATTGTTAACAGACCAATGAGGAATTTATGCCAAAAGAACACCTTTACAAAACATGTGAGGAGAACTTCTTTTAAAAACACATATTTTAAATTGGTTTGTGTACAATAACAGTGATTATAAAACAACATGACTATCATAACAAAATTAGCCAGCTTTGTTTTGTCCATCTGCGTACAACTGTTGGACTTAAAACAGAGATTTTTTTTTTTTTTTTACATGTTACTATGTCCACTGATCATCAATATGAATCACTCAGGAGTGCAGTGGAGAGGATTTCATGCATTCTTTACTCAAAGGCACAGCAGTGTGATAATGTTTCTTATTAAAGAGGATACACAAACACATAACTTCCCTTGTGCAAAAATAACCACCGCACACATAATCAATTAAATATTGCAAGTCGCTGTCATTTGCATGTAAGTGATCTTAGCCTAGCAGGTCTCTTGTAATTCAAAAAGGCCTAGATGGACCCCCTTGCATTTGCCAATCATACTTAGGGTACTGCTGAGAAAACCAGTGTTAAACAATCCTACTGTGTCTGAATGAGCACCCTGGGACTGAGAGAATATTGCAGAGCTCACCCCTGATCTGGTTGTTGAGGGTGACTGTAGCACCAGGTATGCCCTCACCATCAGGGCTGTTGAGCACCCTGCCTGTCACTGAGAAGCCCATCACACGGAAGATTGGCTGAGAAAAGACAATCACAAATGCCCCAACCTGTCATGTACACACTACACCCAAGACCTCTTACAAGTAAACATCACATCACGGCAATGTTGGCTGGGAACCTCAAGTCATTCCAACAGGGCACGTTCCACCCAGGGATTGCATTTAAAAATTACCTCTGAGATCAGAATAAATGTGATGTGCATGGGCAATAAATTACTAAAAGAAATTAACTTTTTTTTTTTTTTTTTTTAAAAGCAACAACAAACATGATAGAGAAGTACAGGGCAATCTGTAAGAGAAAAACATAAGACTGAACTTGGCGTTTTACCTCCAGCTGTAAGCTACTGTGCTCCACTTTGAACTCCATCCGAGATGGAGCTACATCAAAAGTAATCCTCTCCCCTCTATAGAAAGGCACCTAAAAGTCAGAAAAGCAATTCAGAAATGGCTGTGACTATAGCAAAGCTTATTTAACTTTACAATTTCTCACTCAGATTTAGCAAGGTTAACTGCTGACATTGCAATTTAAAACATGTGGAGCACTGATAGATTTATGCTTTTCCAAAAAATTTTGGGATGCTTTGGGTACTTCTCGCAAGATTATTTAATTTTTTAGTAAAAATGCATTTCCAGTTTGTCGCGACCCCGCTTGGGATAAGCGGTTTCAGGCAGTGTGTGTGCGCGCATCCTACATGTGTTCAGTTAATACTTTAAAATTCCAAACATGGTAAGGGTCACCATGAAAAACCGCAGAACTGTGTTTTAATGAGGAAGGTTCACTATGTGGTTTCGAGATGCAAACTTACTACAGTGTACTGTCCACTGGCGAGAGACGGGAAGGTAAAAGTGCCATCCTCACGGGAGAGAACGCTGCACAGGAAGAAGATGGAATCATCATCCAAAAGCAAGCCCTCCACGGGCAAGGTGTTGCACCCAGAGATGTCCTGGAAGAACACAGTCAGAAGCAGGCTAGTCTGATGACTGCTGCATTAAAGCAGCTGTAAAAAATACTACACTGTTCACCATATATGGCATCTTTAGCACTCATCCATTCTGCACACCTCCTTCTTGACTGTTGCTGAGAAGAGCAAGAAGGTGACCTCCTTCATGGGCTCACCATCACTGCGTACTTCTCCTGAAACATCATAGCCTCCAACCACCAGGGGCACTGCAACTGCCGCATTTGCGTTTGTAACACGGACCGAGGTGGTGCTCTGAGGGAAAACAAGTGCCAAAGAGATTTTACCAACCAACAAGATTATTAAATTACTTTTTCATTTAGCTGACACTTTTTTGTACAGGTGGTTCCCGATTTACGGAAGTCAAAAATATCATAAGTCGAAAATGCATTTACTACACCTAATACACACCTCCGCGTGACAGACAGGGAGATGCGGATCACTGCCGCTGCCCAGCATCGCGAGAGAGTATCACTCTGCATATTGCTTGTCGGGGGGTTGGGAGGAACAAAATTCGAAGTACGGTTTCTATTGAATGTCTATCGCCAGCTCACCATTGTAAAGTCGAAAACATCATAAGTCAAACCATCGTAAATCGGGGACCACCTGTATTATATTACTTTTTCATTTAGCTGACTTACTTTTATTGCATCAATCCCATGTTAATTCCTTGATCAAGTGTACACTTGTATCTCAACTTATAAATGCAGTTGGGTTAATAAGCCTAATTAATTGAGCTTTGATTTATGCACAGGTTACATTCTGTGAAAAACATCATATAAAGTTAAAAATGAAAGCGTGCTGAAAAACATTTCTATTTTCATCAACAACGCATAAAATGCAGTCTTGGTGTCCCTCTGTACAGTACTGGCAACACTGTGCATGAGATATGAAACACCATGGACAGGACACCAGTTTATTACATTTGATTAACCAGAAGGAACATTAAAGTTAAGTAGCAGTGAACATACAATTGAAAATAAATACCTAGAAATGTTCCAATCTTCTTAAATTCACAAGTCAAATATTCCTAATACAAGGTACAAGTCTACTACAGCAGAAGCAGGAATTCAAACCCAGATTCTCTGAGCACAAGGCAATGACTAACTGCTATGCTACCTGTTACTACATCAATCAAATTCAATATACAACTGAACCTCACGAACTTTGGTTCAGTTGTAAATTGCCACAGTTAGGCAAATTCCCAGGGTCAAATTACAATTAATTCTTCTAAAGAGACAGAGAAAAAAAATCTTTTCCAAGATAATGTAATTTCTAACTTAATATTGTAATTTTTTTTAAATATATTGTATATAATATATATCTTTGCTATTGCAATATTCCCAAATGACTAGCATTTTCTTTAGAAACTTTGTAGGAGACATTTTAATAATTTAGCTCAGTGATTCTGTGATACAATGAGATAAACTTTACAAAGTCACTATGTCTGACTCTACAAAGTACACGGACACTATGCCGTTAGAGGTGCTGTACTGCATTACTAAAATGTTTGATGCAAAATGATCATTTGATTGTGAGATTAAAGGATTATTGAAACAAGCAGTAATTTTGTCCATGGTAATTTAGAGTTTAGTACACTACATTTAGCCAGACTGACACCACAGAGGAACAAGTACATCAAGTGCAGCAAATGCGTATGGCTGTCCCATGTCTACAAGCAATGATGCCTTTTTAGAGAATTAAATACCCATTGGAGAAGAACCATAACTGCATAATGGTAAAAATACCACTGAATTGATTAATAAGCCCATATACAAAACAAGCTGTCCACTTCACCTCATCGTACAGAACATCTTTAATTAAAATATATTTGCTGTATGCTTCATTTCTAACTTTGTGACTGCCTCCCTCCCAGGTCTTCAGGATATTCCGCAATAAAGAATAAACTGTACAGGTGGTCCCCGATTTACAATGACTCGACTTACGATTTTTTTTCCCCCCAACTTGGTGAACTGGTGTTAGACATTCAGTAGAAACCATACTTCAAATTTTCATTTTTTTTTCCCCCCAGCCAAGCCATATGCGGTGCAATACTCTCTCGCGATGTTGGGCAGCGACAGCTATCCGCGTCTCCCAGTCTGCCACGCGGTTGTGCTTTGTGCATCCATAATGTCACAGAAAGGGCCATCTGTGTCTCCTGCTACTGGTGGGAAGAAGAGGAAGGCAAATACTCTTGAGGAGAAAGTCAAGATAATTGCCCAGCACGAAGGCAGCAAGTCTGTAATGGCCATCACACGTATGCTAGGCTATGATGTTCAATACATTAGGTTTATTAAATGGATTTTTGATCTATGATATTTTCAACTTATGATGGGTTTCGTGGAAGGTAACCACATCGTAAATCAGGGACCACCTGCACTGTATATGGTTTCATAATATTTTGTAAAAGTTTTTCATTGTACAGGACCACATAACATAAAACAGCCTACTGAATGACATTCACACACCATCTATGGGATGTGCACATTAGCAAGATTCTTGATTTCAGCAATCATGTTAACAGTAGCTCTAAGCCTCCACTGGGCGTGAAAGCATTCACCTGCTCCAAAGTCCAGGATGCATGGGATGAAGTGATATCATAATTCCCAGGGAGCACTTTGAAAAAGGTGTACCTAAAGTTACAAACACAAAATGGAAATCATCAATAGTAATTACTGGGCAGTAAAAAGTTAAGACATAGATGCATTAAAATATATATATAAAAAAAAAGATTTTATAGGGTTAAGAAAAAAATGATTAGAGATCAAATTCAGTTCCCTGGTCCCACTCACATTCCTCCAGGCTGTGTAAGAACTGTCTGCAGGTCACTATCTGCTCCCTCCCGGCGCAGTCTCACCTCCACCCCAGCGGGACCCAGCTGCTGCCCTTTACTCAACACCTTCATGGGTAAAACCAAAAAGACAACCCTCAGCATTTACCTGGCTTAACCATAAGTGGAGCTTAAGACACCCTACACTTGTTCTGTCTCACCGCTCCTGACACAGAGAAGCCAGTGAAGACAAAGTTAATGTCTTCTCCTTTGGTGCAGATGTCACTGATCCCATCCACATGGAGCTCCACACTGGTGGGTTCTGAAAACAGACAGACAAAAGGAAACATGTAATTGTCACTTATTTGCTTAGTGACTGTTGTCATCCAACGCATCTACATTTGGTAGACAGCCTTCTGCAAAACACCACTACAAAGCATATACACAACACCACAGCACAACACACAGAAGTCAAAGCACAGCTTGTTTGTTTTCACCATTCTGCCAGCCCACATCACTCATGTAATGACCTACAGCAGTGACACTCAACTAGTAAATCCATAAATAATCATAGAAGATGGTGATGAATTTATGAATCCACCAGGAGAATAGGAAAGAAGGCAATCTCAATGAGATGTGTTTTTAAACCCTTCTTGAATGCAAGACTCAGCAGTTACGAGGAACAGAAAGAGTTAGTTCTACCATGAGGCCAAGACTGGGAACTTTTAGACCCTTGTTTGTATCATAAGCAAAGGGCTAGACGTGCAGAAGCACAGCTTTGTTGAGGTACAGGAAAATATGAAGCAACTCACAAATTTATCCATCTCTACAGCAGAATATTTACTGGAGGATTTTGGCTTAAGTACCTTGCTCATGGCAACAATAGCAATGCATCTCAATCAGTTCCCGCATACTAATCCCTTTTCATAACAATTATACTACCTGCTGGAATTTAGAAATGTTAATGAAAAGAAATACATAAAGCACTGACAAGGCCCTTACCAAAGCTCCAACCCAGTGGTGGCTCGATCTTCAAGATAAAATCACCCTAAAAATATACACTAATGTCAAAACAAAGAATATCAATCAGAACTATGTCACCACGCTGAAACATAGCATAATGTCTTACCTTGTCATAGAGAGGGATCATGAAATATCCATTTATGGGAGCACAGTCTGTCTGGTACTTTAAGGATCCTTGCCTGGTATATAACTTAATCTGGAGTGAAAAATAAAAGCACCAATTATCCACCGGTGAGCAAAACATATGAGAAATTAACTGAAACGTGCTTTAAATTTACGGTATTCATTTGGCCAATGTTCTCCAAAGCAAAACAGTTCATTGTAAACAAGAGTGCATATAACAAGTTCTTTTAATTAAACAAATAATTTGAGAAAAATTAGCCGGGCTGAAATAAGCACACACAGTAGTGTGTGTGTGTGAGAGAGAGAGTGAGTGAAAGAAGCTGTCAGACAGGGGATCTTCCTCACGGGCCCCTGATCTCCATGTAATCCTAAAAGAGATGGGGTGTGTGTTCCCCTCCCCTGGCAGCAGTCACACACAGACTGAAGGGCACCGATGCTTCACACTCACACCACAGTATTTACAACATTTCACGTTTTGTGCAAAAAGTCCACTTTCAAGGGTAAACGCTGTGTTTAAGGGAATGATCCCCACAAAATAAAGGGGAAGGGGTGGACACGACTGTCAGTGTCACTACAGCGGTGTACTGCTCAGCGCTGCACTCCACTCCACTTCCCTCCCAGCTTCCATTATTCTGACATGATGTCAGCAGAAAATGGACATATTTCAAAGAACGAGCAAAGAAACTGGTCGTTAAAAGCAACAGGTTAAGGGTCTGCAGCAGTGCAGAGTCAGTCACTGAAGGCGACGGTTACATCTCAGACAGGTAATGCACGTCAAACTTCAGAGCACGTTTGAAAAAAAAAAGTCTTCTAGTAAATAAGTAAAATCTGCAGTATTTATGTAACATGTTTTCCCCTGGCTTAAAACATAATAATACTCATACTGCAGTAAAGTTTAACCGCCTCAGAAACTCAAGTTAACGACCGCGTCGCCTCAGCGCCTCCACCCGCAGTTCCTCTACCGTCCGTTTTTTTTTTTTTTTTTTTTTCCCCCAATCCCTGCTCGTGTCACTAAAACAAACGGTCACCCCGCGGACCCCGGACCCCCTGCGGCCGCCTCGCACCTCGATGAGCGAGTAGTTAATCTCCACGTCGGACTTGACGAAGCCCCCGCAGCCCACCACCATGTCGTCGGCCCTCAGCGCGGAGAGCCACGCGCTCACGACTCCCAGGAAGAGCCACATCATTGTACGTGTCGCCTTTGAAGCCGCGAAGGGTGAAAAAGAAAAAGGGGGGAGAAAACGCCTGAACCGGTCTCGACCGTCCTCGCCGTCTCGCAACCGCCCTGGGAACGCGTGTCAGCCCGCCGCTTCCGGGTCTTTGGCTCGCTCACCACGAGCGCGCGCCGGACAGCACAGCGACACCCAGAGGCCCGGGGGTGATAGGGCATCGGCGGCGGTGGTTCTGGTGATCATGTCTCGGTACTACGCCAGTATATGGAAAAATGTCACAGGGGTGATAGAAGGGACTCGTCGCCTTGATGTTCAAGCAAGCAACGCCTGGCGCTTTTTGTCCAACTCCCATACTGATAATAGTTTTAGTGCCTTCAGTTCCAGACAAACTTCATGCGGACACACCATTGAATGGCATGTATGTGTGAAAACATTGCTGAGGGACACATATTACAGCAAGCAAATGAAAGTAATAAATATTCAATAGACTGGGAGTGGACAGTCATGCTCTGCATGCATAACGGTCTGAGCCTTTTCGTTGTGCTCGAGAGCGTCACAGATCAAAGTTGTCTGCAGAGAAAATACATAAAATAGGAAACATTTACTTTTAGTATTCATCTATAGCTGATTAAAAGAAGCCAGTGACACTGACCATACAGTACTGGCCAAAGGTTTGAGTTAAAGGAAACAATTTTTCCCCTTAAAATTGTTAAGTGTGGTTTGGGTTCTCAAAAAACTCAAATCCTAGTAACCTTGCCACTATCCATGTTGAGTGACATCACGGCAGACTTTGTAAAGATCACCAACTCATCGGCAAAAAAATCCCACAGCATGACACTGCCTCCTCCGGGCTGAACAGTCGTAAACTACACAGGCAACTCGTGCTCAACATTCTTTGTGTCTTGCTTGATACTCATCATATGGCTCATCGGTCAGTATAATTGACTTCCACTTCCAAAATGTCCAGTTTTTGTGCTTTTTGGACCAGGCAAACCTGGTTCCAAGGAGGTTTTTGGTAATATAGACAAGTTAATGCACAAAATGTCTTTCAAAAATTTTATTTTAAACTGCAATGTCAATTTTAATGGGACTTGACTAAAACAGAGGTTAAACTACAATTGTACTCTACTCAAGTAGCACACATATTATTCTTGAGGCTCATCAAAAGTGGAACGTACATATAACAGCACATAGCGCAAATAGACACCTTTGGGAAAATACACAGGTTAAACAATCCCCTAGGAAAATACAGCAGAGATAGTGTTTTAAGTCTGATGTTAAGTCTGAACTGGAATTTTTTTTAAAAGAATTTATGTAACCAGAACTCGTACAGGGAACAAACTTTGCATATACGTTTTAAAATCAGAGCATAATTCAAAAATTGCAACACAAGACAAGTAAGCCAACAGTAATCATATATTACAGTGGTTAACAAGTCTAAAATCAGGCTACATTGCTCCATAAAAAATGAACTACGTTGTATAATTTCCTAAAGAAACATATGCTCGAAAGCATATTTCAGACATGTCCCTTTCAAAAAGGTGTGCTTGGAACAACTGCAATAGCACTTAAATCTGTGACAAGTATTAAAATCCTGTTTATTTCAATTTAAGAAGTTCCTTCATAGAAGGAATAATAGAACTCCAGAAGACACAGAAAAACTAAACCATATGAGTATAAAAATGAACAAATGTTAACCTGAATTAAGATATTTAAAAAGCACAACAAATTTAATAAGGTTATAATAATTAAACACTTGCATACCTACTGGTGACTTACACTTTAAAAGGACAACATTGTATCTTTTCACCACACTGTCGAAGCGAATAGTTTCTTCCTCAAAGCCACATCCACCTATTTGTACCATTTAACAATGGTGTGTGATTCCTTAGCAGTCACCAAGGAAAGGAGCTAAGTTTAAACCTTTGACAGAAATGCAACCAATTTACTCTATCTCAAATGAACTGTTCAACTGGAAGACAAAAGACAAAAAAGTCTGTATTTCATATGGTCCTCTACAGACATTTCTTTTAACAAACATCTTCACGTATAATGAACTAACTGACAAAGAAAAACAAGAAAATAATAATTTAAACAAAATTACAGTTTACGTTGATGTCTTTGTTTGGCCATGTCCACGTAACAGATCTTCACTATCAACCAGGGTTTGAACTTAAGTGTTTCCCTATGGACACACTGTCAGAGAACAGTTGGTCTCTGTTAACCACAAACAAAAAATGTCAAAGGTAGGGTTGAATAATACTACTTGAAGGGGCAAAAGTGCACATAACAGTTTTGCACCAATGTAAAATCCACCACATCCCTGGGTGCAGTCCCCAGTCAAGACTGTGAGCAGGCAGATGTCAGTGGCACTCTGCTTCAGGTGCCATCGGACCTTTTCACACGCTGCTGGCGGACACTGGTGGCAGTTGTGTAAAAAGCCCTTCGGAACTGGAGTTCTCAGCTCCATGATAAAGTGGCCTATGTCTGTCTTGCATGGTTGTGCTGCTAAGGGATCTCATAGTCTTCCTCTGTGCCTGGACCAGTTTCTGAATCAGGAACCTCTTGTCCCGACCCTCCTAAAAATAAGGATAAGAGTACAGAACTGAACATTGCTTTAAGAATTATGAATTTCCAACTATTAATATGTCTAAAAGTATGACAAAATAAGAAGAACTTGTATGAAATGCATATGATGGATGTGCCATCAAGGTGACTTTGATTCATAGCAACCACCTTTCTGGTTTACGGGGGGGGGACGACGACACATGGAAAAACATCCAAACCTCACACTCACTGAGCTGCCCATGAGCTGTGAAGAATCAGCTTAACCCACTGTGCCTCCTCATCCCCCATATGCAATGCATATGAACAGTGCTTAATGATCTCATTGTTAATTCACTTACAGATTAAATAAATTACCATATCAAATTTACTGCATTTGATTAAATGAAAATGTACAGCAAATATGGAGTTACCAAAACAAAGACATTTTACACTGACAAATGTCATATTTGTTTCACCTGAGAATGTCAGTTTTTAAATAGCACTATCAAGTAACATTTCCTAAAACTTTAGTTTCTTTAACCAGCTACCCAGAATATCACTGACTCCACGTCCTCTATACTCACCACTGCCAGCTGCTCTCTTAGCTGGTTGACCACAGCCTTGTGCGCCCCAGCTAACGCGATCACATAAAACATAGCCAGGCTGTAGGGAGGACAGAACACAGGTAGTTGGCAGAGCACCAGATCACTTAGTAAGTGACAGACAGCAGCATAAAAAGAGATAAATGAAACAGTGCTACAGTTACAACAACAAAACAGCTACTTCTAATAATAATAATAATAACAATAATTCATTTAGCTTATAGTTTACTCCAGAACTTAAAAAATTTGGTTTGTCTAGTAAACTACTTAGAATTATTCACTCATTTTATATAACTGAGTAATTTTAAAATTCTGCGGGAAATGCACACCGATGGGTGTGAGTGAGAGGGTTTTTGAAGTACCTGCAGATATTCCTCCATTAGGGGAGATCGTGGCGCAAATGGACGTGTGTCCGCCAAGGTTGAAAGAAGTACAAGAGGTGGTACGGCGTGCAAGGGCAGCATCTGCTCCAGGATCAAATGGGGTTCCTTACCGGGTTTATAAAGGTGCCCCAGATGTCTTAAAGTTTTTATGGAAGCAGATGGTGGTTGTATGGAAAAAAGGTATCATTCCAAAGGAATGGCGGGGAGCAGGAGGAGTGTTTATACCCAAAGAGAAAGATGCGGTAGATATAGTGCAATTCAGGCCAATATGCCTTCTTAACGTTGAAGGGAAAATATTTTTTAGTGTTGTGACGCAGAGGTTGTCTGCATATTTGCTGGTCAACAATTTAATTGACACCTCTGTGCAGAAGGCAGGAATTGCAGGTTTTTCAGGTTGTTTGGAGCATTGTAGTATGATTTGGCACCAGATGAAGGAGGCCAAGATGGAAGAAGACCTCCATGTGATTTTTTTGGACTTGGCGAATGCCTTTGGTTCAGTGCCGCATGTTTTGTTGCGGAAGGCATTTGATTTTTTTAAAGTCCCAGAGTGTATTACGAGACTGGTTAAGGTGTATTTTGAAGACATTCAGTTTTATTTTTGTACCAAGCAATACACCACATCTTGGCAGCGGCTGGGGATTGGTATAATGACCGGATGCACAATCTCACCTCTGGCTTTTACCATGGCTATGGAGGTGTTAATAAGGGCATCGAGATAGGTAGTTGGGGGTATGAGGCTGAAGGATGGTTCTCGCCTTCCGCCAATCAGAGCATATATGGATGATATGACTCTGCTTACTACTACTGTCCCATGTACTCATCGCTTATTAACGAAGTTGAATGGAAATCTAAAGATGGCCAGATTGAAAATTAAACCTAGTTAAGTGTACGAGTTTGTCGATAGTTAAAGGAAAGTTATCACGGGAGAATTTCCAGATTGATGGGGAAAAGATTCCGTCAGTGGCTGAAAGGCCAATTAAGAGCTTGGGTCGGTGGTATGATTCCTCATTTAGCGACAGGGAGCAGGTCAAAAGATTAAGGGAGGATGTAGTACAGGCAATTAATAGGATTGATAAATCTTTTTTGCCAGGGAAGCTGAAGGTTTGGTGCTTTCAGCTTAGTTTATTGCCTCGTATTAGATGGCCGCTAACTATATACGAGGTCTCTATGTCAGAGGTTGAAAGACTGGAAAGGGTTATGAGCAAAGCTATTAGGAGATGGTTGGGGGTTCCTCATTGTTTGAGTAGTGTGGCTTTGTATGGAAAGGGGGTCTTGGAATTACCACTGACTAGTCTTGTGGAAGAATTCAAGTGTGCCAAGGTTGCTTTGGAATTAACATTGTCAAGCTCAAGAGACCCAGTGGTGAGATCGGTTCCTGTAAGTCTAAAAAAAGGACGTAAGTGGGATCCACGGGAAGCTGTTGCGCATGCGCAGACAGCGCTTGAGCACAGAGATGTGGTGGGTCAGGTGCAGGTAGGTAGGGCGGGGCTTGGTGCCGGCGATCGAATAAAGTTGTGGAGTAAAGCTAAGTTGCCGGAGAGGAGAAAGATGATGATTGGTTTTATCCGCGAACAGGAAGAGGAGACAAGGCGGGTAACTGTGACGTCACATGGTGCGCAAGGGCGATGTTTGGCTTGGGAGCATGTGGAGAAACGGAAGATCAGCTGGCGTGATCTGTGGGCGATGGACGCTGGTCGTATTAAGTTTCTCATTGGAGCCATCTACAATGTTCTCCCTACTCCACAGAATCTTAATCGCTGGGTAGGTATAGAGCCGACTTGCAGCTTGTGCAGTGGTATAGCGTCTTAGAGGCACATTCTATCTGCATGTAAGGTTAGTTTATCTCAGGGAAGATATACTTGGAGGCATAATGAAGTGTTAAGATCCTTGGCATGCTTGTTGGAGAACAAGCGGGTTGAAGTTAATTCACTCCCGCAGTGTGGAGAAAATAAGCTAATTTCTTTTGTGCGGGAGGGGGAGAGGGTTGCAAGTCACGCGTGTGGTGGTACGAGTTTTAAGTGGGGTGAAGTGCGTGACTGGAAGTTGGTAGCGGACATAGGAAAACAGCTGCAGATGCCACAGTGCATTGCGATCACGGCGTTGAGACCGGATATTGTGCTGTACTCCAAGGGTGCACGGATAGTGTGCTTCATTGAATTAACAATACCCTTCGAAGACTCATTGGAAGATGCCTTTGAGAGGAAGAAATTGAAGTACACTGAGTTGGCTGGTGAGGTGAGGGAGCAAGGCTGGCAGTGCGTTATTAGACCAGTGGAGATCGGTACTAGAGGGTTTGTTGCAAAATCAACCACGTCGCTACTGTTGGAGTTTGGTTTTAGGGGTCAGTCGTTAAGAGCAGCCATTAAAAGCTTGTCAGAGGTAGCAGAAGGATCCAGTCAGTGGTTGTGGATGAGGAGGCATCAGGGTGTTTGGGGGAAGCACACTTGAGTGGGGAGTACTCGCCTATGTGAAGATCAATGGTTTGAGTTTTGTTGTCACCTCCATATGCTGATGTGGTGTGTTGGTTGGTTGTTGATGTATGGTTGGGGTGGTTTTTTTTTTTTTTTTTGTGGGTGGAGTCGCTGGGATGGCACTGTGGGCATGGAGGGGGGTGGGTCTGGGACGCCAGATCTCGCCGTTGAGCCTTCTGGAGGTGCTGTGGGCTCAATTCAATGAAACATCAACGAAGGAAGGTGCCCACTTGACAACCCCAACGAAGTGCACGCGGTGGCTCCCGGCGAGGAGGATGGTGGTTGCCATGATGTGGGCTAATTTTTCTTGTGAAGGGAACTGTTTGGCGGGGTTTTGGGAGGGATGGAATACTGTGGCGTGGTTGGTTTGTGTCCAGCCCCCCCTTGATTTTGGCATGAGGGGTTGAACATCTTTCCCTGTGTATTATTGTATATAAATGAAGCAATTTAGGAAAATTACCTCACTCAAGGGTAATACATAAGAATTAGGGAATTGAACCCAGGTTCTTTAATTATAAAGCAAACGCTCTAAGAACTACTCCTCCAGCTGCCCTAGTTTGGTTAGTAGCAGTCTGTACTGCCTCATGAGAGAGGACCAAATCTTAACGGCAGCAGAGAGGTCCAAAAAAACTAGGATGATGAGGGAGAACTTACCAAGTAATAACAAAGAGAGAAATGGCAAAGGCTTCAGAGGAAAGAGCCATGAGGAAGGAACGCAGTTCTTCGGGCAGCTGGGATATGGTCTTGGGCACCACCTCCCATGAGGTGGCATAGTTGACAAAGGGTCCACACGCCTTGGAGCAGCTAATCCTAACAAATGATACACACACAGTTAGCGAAGGTGATGGCATGACCCAGTGCTGCTGTGAGGGGCACGCTGTGACTCAAAGTACTTACTGTGCAATGCTTACAATAATGGGAACACAAGCTAATGCTAGGCCAATGAGCAGAACTCCCAGGAAAAAGAAATTGGAACTGGAAGCACGAAAGGGACGGGTGGCTGGGCGGCAGTTATTCACCAGGGTCATCTGCAAAAAAAAAAACAACGCACATTTTTCCCCAGAAAAAGATAAAGTATGTCTCTACACAACTGAAATGGAAAAGTGCTGAAACATTCTTACTGTAGTATTTGTGGTTGTCTTGTTTACATCTTACCTCAGCCACGCATGAGCAAGGTACTTACCCTAAATTGATACAGTAACAGCCCTTCGTTGTATAAATGGTTAAATCATTGTGAAGTTCATTAGCTAATATGACAATTGGCCTTGGACAAAGGGGTAAGATTAATACAGGCTAATAAATAAATACACTTCTCAATATTAAGAGCTAAATATTTTTACTAGGAAAAAAATAGTTTAATTTAGTAACTATAGAAAAGAAAGAATATGTATAAATCTAAAGGACTTCAGATTAACTTTTTCTTTATTTGTAAACAATGCCACACGTGCATAAGAGTGACGACAGATACCTTTTTGATATAGAACACAATGAAGTACTTGATGGTGCTGATGGCAGGTAGCAGAGGGCAGTAGAAGGTACCGATCCAACAGATTGTCTGTCCATAAACAATCTCCAGCACGTTCTGGGGGATGGCAAACTCCTGCTGTCCCAACCACTTGGCCAAGCCACAGTCACAGTATGTCACAATAATCCTTAAAGAGGGAACAGTTGTTATGATTGTGGGCTCACATTACTGAACAGTGATGGAAGTAAGTTCTCACTGAATGTAACTTTTGGTGTCTTTTATATTTTAACCTCACAATACACCATTAGGTGATGCAGAAACTTACTTTCTGGGAAACTCCACAAAAATGGTAACAGCACCAATGATGATGAAATCAAAGATCATGAGCTTGTACATTTCCTGGCCTACTCGAGACTCCCAGCACTACAGAAAAAGCAAAGAGGAAGCAGTGTCAACAATCAAGAAGATATATGGGGCTCTTTATTATTTCAGTGAAATTTGGGAAGTATACAACCTTTGTTATTTGTGTAGTAAAAACAGGTTTTACGCGATACTGTCAAAAATCTGACTCAATCTGTACAGAGTTTTCATGTTTTCTCTGTGTTGGTGAACATTTCTTCCAGCAGTCCATAGTCATGTATAGAAAGAAGGCAGCAATGGTAAATCACTTCTGTACTCTCCCATACTGTGGAAACCACAGATTTGGCTTTGACCCTGTGATGCTTCTCCCAACATCCAATTCCAGAATTCAGCACACTGTTCAACCAGCTACGAATTGTAGAGAATGATGCTTGGTGCTCTCCAAAAACACTTACCGGGTAAAGCTTATGGTTGTACCCACAAGAACAGTTACCATCCTCGCATTTAGCAATCTGAGACCAGAGGGAGAAGAGCAGCACCCCAATACTGGCTAGACGCATAAACACGCACCTAGGTATCAAGGAACAGAATATACATTGTTTGCGGACAACATTTTTGCCTTTTTGGGATCCTCAGAAAACCATTATTATTATTGATATTTATTATTTACTGTATTTAGGACAGCTGGCAGCATAGCGGTTAGAGCTACTGCCTTTTGGACTCTAAGGTCACAGGTGGGATTCCCACCTCTAGCTATAGTCCCTTTGAAGAAGGTAGTTACCCTAAAATTGCTGTATTGCTGTATGAATGGGTAAATAGTTGTAAGCATCTTAATTATTTTAAGTCGCTTTGAAAAACAACATTGGCTGAATGAATGAATGTAAATTTATTCATTCACACACTTTTCTCCAAAGTGACCTACAATGTCAAGTTTGAATGCTAAGCTACTTATAATTATACACATTTATATAGTTGGAGAGCTTTTACTGCATTAAATCAGGGTAAGTACTTTGCTCAAGAGTACTACAGTAGGACGTGGAATTCAAAATCATGTCCTTTGACTGCAAAGTGACCAACCGCTATGCTACCTGCTGCACTGGTATGGTCAGCAGCAAGTGTCCAGATTGTGTCACGCACACAGATGGCTGGCCCTACCTCATGAGAGTAAATCGAATCTCAAAGGCTGGAGAGTAGTCCTCAAACTGGATGATAAGGGTAAACATGAGCGGGGTGATGAAATTTGCTAGAGTGATCACAATGGAAGGCAAGTACTCCACAATAAGCTTCACAATGAAGTTGCAGTCTGTCAACTGTGAAAAGAGAGCACTTTCACATGTATGGACCAGTGACCATATCTCTTCCAAGCTTAAATTCAAAACATCCTCTAAAGAAAAGTACAATAATGCCTTTAAAGCTGTTAAAAAAAAAAAAAACAAATATCTGCTTATTATCACACTTGTCTAAGCCTCTTTGCTCACCTGGGATTCCTGAGAAAGGACAGTGGCCTTGTAGATGCTGTAGAAGCATGCGGCCAGCACAGTCACCACAAACAGGTTGAGAACCAGCCGAAGCAAATATATCCGGCACTTCTCTTTGCGTGTTCGGCCTGCTATTTTCTGTTTAATCCTCTCCTCCTCCAAATCAGTCTGTGGAGATAGTGTAACATGAGGATAAGTAGTGTTCCTTTTCTGCTGCTCTCAGGACCATCACCACCCACCCTCTACCCTCTGCCACACCTTCAGCTCATACAGCAGACTACTCCTTTTCAGCCTGGCAGCGTTCTCATCAGTGATGCAGAAGTCCCAGCCTGCAAAGATCTTGTTACAAAAGCTCTGGAAGCGATCCTCATCCTGGATAAGGTTCTGTTTAAAGCCAGCCGCAGACCTAAAAGTTGCAAGAGAAAGTTGCGAACAGGTATAGCATCTTACAAACTGGCTGTTTGATTTCTGCCTCTCATTGTTCTTTAAACCTTTATATTTACATTTATTCATTTAGCAGACACTTTTCTCCAAAGGGACTTACAGTGTTAAGCTAAGCTTACAATTATTTACTCAAATGTACAGCTGGGTAAATTTACTGGAACAATTAAGGATAAGTACCTTGCTCAAGGGTATTACAGCTGGGGGTATGATTCGAACCTGTCACCTTTGGGTCCAGAGGCCACAGCTGTCCCAATTTTATATAATGAAATTGTTCTTATAACTAAGAACCTCCACTGACAAGAGGTAGAGGCTACATAAATCTATTTTACCTTTTCACAATCCATATGAGACTCAGGAACAGGTATGCAATGGTGACAAGGACATAGGCAAGAGGAAGATTGTATTTGAATTTAGGGAAATGAACAGCTTCCACCTTGTAATACCCATAAAAAAGGTATGTCTTTTCCAGGAAGCCCTGCAAAAGTGGAACAAGCAAAACATGTAAAACTATTGTACATACAGACGTGCATAATATCTCAGAAATTAAGACTGAACATTGTAGTTAGCACATATTTCTACACTTAAAGCAGTATCAGTCACAATTTACATTTTAGTTATTTCCAAAACAATTCACAGAAAAATGTAGCAAAATATTGTTAGTAGTGAAACTAAGCAGATAACTTACATAATTTATCAGCTAAATAAGTTAGATATTATCATTGCACTGTTCTTACTGTCCCTGAGAGAAGGTCCAGTATGTACTGGTGGAAAACAACAAGACCTTGACGAGAAGTACTAGGGTAGTCACTGCACTCGGCATCTGAAAAGTAAACCCCATTGATAGTAGAATAAACCAATGACAAATGGCAGCATTCTTTCAGATAGTGCCATTTTATTATGCACTTTTTATATACTTATATCACCCTGAAACCTAGCAAAAATGGTGTGGATATACTTCTAGGAGGTTATCCAAACAAGTTGGTATGTGGTAGGCGTGTTAGATTCATTTAAAAATATGTGCTCTCCAGAGTGGACAAAAAGGAATAGCTTGCTCTCGGGATGATTAAAAAACTGTTCATTTCCTGTCTTAGAAAAATTGATCTAAAAACCTAATGTAATCTAATCTAATGAGCTTCTTGGAAGATATATTTAAAAAGATATAAAAGATTTATTACACAGATTTCTGAAGCATTTATGATGTCACACTATATTTGTGAGCATGGTTGAAATCAATTAAGAGTTAGTTTAGTAGCACGCTATATTCACTATGTCAATTTAAGTATCTTTCTCATATGGCCTTCTGGGATATGAACTTGTATTGATGGACACTGGACTTCAAAAGCAAATCTTCAGTTTGAATCTATTCAGCCTTACTTAACAAACGTAAGGCTGATTGAGTATTAAAGACATGTCATCATCAACTTTAAAGCCTAATTTATAATGGGATCACTGATCCTTCTTAAGAGACTCTCCCAGAGTGGCCTGTTTCTCACTCAAACTTCACAGCGGACAGCGGCACAGCTCTTACCATCATGTACTTTGAAGGTGGAATTTCCCGAGGCGTATGGTACAGCGATGATGGGCAGCATGACAAAGCCGAACATGAGCAAGAAAATGACAAAATTCAGCAGGACCAAGAAACGCAGGAAGGAAAAGTAGGACAGGATGCCAGTGCCAAACATCCCTGAGGAACACAGAGAGGGAGTGTGAAAGCACAGAACCAAACATGGGTATGAAAATAAGTCTTAAATACAGGTAGGCAGCCTTTCCCTTCTGGTGTTACAGCACCTCACCTTCAATAACATGGATGTCCCCTCTCCATAGCTGCAGGGCACTCAGAACCTCCATACCATCCTCCTTCAGCCTTTTGAGATGGCGGTGTGTGTTCAACCGCCACTGCTTCCAACTGCTGAGGTCCTTGTCCTGCTCCATGCGCTGTTCCCTAATATAAAATGACATCAATATCAGGCAAACAAAATGCCACAAGGTCTCAAATATGCCTTCAATTCGATATTTCTGTCCAACACCGAGGGGCAATTAAACATTAAGCACAACTAAACCCCAATGTGGCACATTAGGAATCTGTCACGGAAACCTGTGGAGAAATGTAAGTCGATAACACCGCACTCCTCATGTAACCTGACTTTCATAGAGCATGACAGGCTGAAAGGACTGCTCCATGTGTCAGATGAAGAACTTACATTCACGACATGAAAAATATATGATGTGCCAGGGTCACAGTTTGAGTCTCATGATCGTGCTTTTCACTAATGTGAACTTTGACCATATGTTCCAGTTTTCTAACATGAGTTTTGAAATCTAACTGGCAAATTATGAACATTTTATTTAATCACTATTAATTAGTACTGTATTTAGCGTCCTTCAATGATGTACAGTTTCTTTCAGGTCACCAAGACTTAAGAACACCTTTCCTGTTGACACTTACTTAGCTGATGCCTTTCTCCACAGAGACTTACAGTGTTAAGCTACATTTATATATCTGCGTACAGTATACAGCTAGGTAATTTTCACAGGAGCAATCTTAGGGTAACTACCTTGATCAAGGGCACTTGATCCCCGCGACCCCATATGGGACAAGCGGTTCTGAAAATGTGTGTGTGTGTGTGTGTGTGTATATATGTATACACACACACACACACACACACACACACACTTTCAGAATCGCTTGTCCCATACGGGGTCGCGGGGAACCGGAGCCTACCCGGTAACACAGGGCGTAAGGCCGGAGGGGGAGGGGACACACCCAGGACGGGACGCCAGTCCGCCGCAAGGCACCCCAAGCGGGACTCGAACCCCAAACCCACCAGAGAGCAGGACTGCAGCCCAAACCACTGCGCCACTGTGCCCCCATTATATGTTTGTTTAAGAAATTCAGAGAAAGGAAGTGCAGGCTGGAAAGCAACTCACTTATTTCTGCGTTTCTCCTCTATGGAGAGGGTCAGTTCATGGACGGGTCGATTGAGCTGGGGGCTCCTGGGCCTTTCCTCCAGTTTCTCCCCTTTCCATCGCCAGCTCGACGTCGACCCAAAGCGTCCACGCATGCTGCTTCTTCTCTTTGTGCTGCTGGCGGATGAGGACTTCCTGCGATACAGCAGGGACTGGTAGCTGGGCAGTTGGTCCAGCAGCGGGTTACTGGGCAGACCATGTTGGTGTGTGTAGAACACTGAAGGAGAAATGGACAGAAGTACAGTTGTGTAGGAGAGAGAAAAGGAGTTAACGTCAGTGGTAGATGTTTCTACAGTTCAAAGCTTACCTCCAGATTTGACAGATCAAAATGTCAAATGTTAAATCTACAGACAAGTGCATATTATTATTATTAGCCTTTATTTATCAGATGCCTTTGTTCAAGGAAACTTACAAAGTTAGACAACTTTATACTGGCTTACTCATACAAACAGCAGGGTATTCTTACTGCATCAGTTCAGAGTAAGTACATTCATCAAGAGTATTGCAACACAAGCAGCACATGAACTGGTAACCTTCACATTACAAGGTAAAAAATGTTAACCACTACAGCAGCAGCTGCCCTAGGTAAATATTACATTTACATTTATTCATTTAACATACACTTTTCTCCAAAGCAACGTACATCTCAAAAAATACAATGTTTTCATGACATCAACAGAGACTTAGACACAGATGCACGATTCTTACGTACAGTTTGTTCCTTTACACCACATGAATCAATGTACATCACACAAGTAGCTGCATAAAGGTTTATCCAAATAATCGACAATTCCTGATCACATTCCTAATTAATTTTTTTAAATTAAACATTTACATTACATGGGTATCTGCGTGATAGTATTGTACATGCACACACAGACACACTGGCTGAGACAGCTTGTCCTAGCGGGGTCGTGGCGAGCTGGAGCCTAGCCCGGCGGCATAGGACCGAGGGGGGAGGGGACACACCCAGGACGGGACACCAGTCCAATGCAAGGCACCCCAAGCGGGACTCGAACCCCAGACCTGCCAAAGAGTGGGACCCAACCAAGTCCGCTGCGCCACCACACCCCCCACCAAAGTATTTACTACTTTAACTTTTTAATTTATTCATTTAGCTGACACTTTTCTTCATAGCGTCTTAAAATTATTTACCCATTTATACAGCTGGATGATTTTTACTGCACCAGTTTAGGGTAAAGAACTTTATCATGGGTACTGCAGAAGGAATGTAATTCAATCCTGGGTCCGATGAGCGGAAAGCAGCAGCTCTAACCACCGCACCACCTACTGGCCCTGTAAATTGTGATAATTGTAATCAGTGTCCAAACAGTGTAATTTGCACAGTAACACACAGTACTGTATTAGAATGCTCAATTCCTGGACTAGACACGCTAATAACACTGAATGTAGGCGGTAAAGTTCTCCGCAGTAATGTTAATGTCCCGACCCGAGTTCCTTACTGTGTGTGTATCACCATTGTGGGAGAAACAAGTTTTTTTTTCTTTTTTTTAAAAAAATATTATAATAATTTAAAATGTTGTGTCATTTTCCGCTGCCTACCAAAACCTACAACACTCAGCAGTGAGTGAAACACTTAAAAATGTACATTTTTCGAAGTTGTATAACAACTACAGACACGCGCGGCCACGACGTTTGTTGGTTTCGGGATTCTACTTGACTACGACCAATATGTACTCGTTTAATATAATACTGTACTGCAAACTACACCTCAAAATAAGTTTTTTTTAATCCACTAAAAAAAAGTTCCGAGTCAGTTTCGAGGAGACAACGGTGCGGTGGCGGAAACGAATTCCTGTTGTGTCCCAACTTGCTAGCGGTTAACAAACATCACATCATGACGTTCATACAATCGAAGAGCAAAACGCGTTTCTTCACAGCTATATGGACGCAGTGCTCTATAAGTCACATATTTATGGGATTTGCATTTACACTGTGCGGGTAAACACAAGTAAAACTTGACTGGAACAGCCTGACGTGGGCGGACCAACACAGCGGCGGCTCGCGTCGCGCTTCACTAGATTCGCCTGGCGGGCTGCCTGGGGGAGCGGAACCGCGAGACGAAGACACAGCGCGCGACCCCGCCGGACCGCCACAAACGAGCGATACGCACCTGAGTCTAAATCCATGTGTGCGGACGGTTGGGGACGAGCAGGGAACCTCGATTTTTTGGGGGGTAGAGGCGGGATGTGACCGTCGTCGCGTCTGCGAACCCGTTTCCCTTCCAGTGTCCCGGGAGGAGCTTCGGAAAGCGAGGCCCCGCCTGGGACGAGGCGCCTGGCCTGGGCTGGCTCTGGCTGGCTGGCTGGCTGGCTGCCTCTCACACGAGCACGCACGCACACACACACACACACACACATACACACACAGTATGACAATGACAATGGCCTTACGAGGGAAAGAAAAAAAAAAACGGCGTCCCCCTTTCAAATAAAACATGAAAGTTTTTCACATTTCTGTGCTGTAGCTTACTTTCTTCTTGTGCCTGTGTCTGTCTTCAAAAACTCCAACTGAAGGTGCCTACTACTACTACTACTAATAATAATAATAACAATAATAATGTATTCAATGTATATAAAAATGTAATGAATAAATTTTTATTTTTTTAGTGGTACTACTTTTATTCACTTATCTTCCAGTTGATACTGTAGTGTTATCAGCCCACACCTTATTCAGCAAGGTGACTTACACTGAGAGGGCACGGTGGCACAGTGGGTTGGGCCAGGTCCTGCTGTCTGGTAGGTCTGGGGTTCGAGTCCCACTTAGGGTGCCTTGCGATGGACTGGCGTCCCGTCCTGGGTGTGTCCCCTCCCCCTCCGGCCTTACGCCCTGTGTTGCCGGGTAGGCTCCGGTTCCCCGCGACCCCGTATGGGATAAGTGGTTCAGAAAGTGTGTGTGTGACTTACGCTGCTAGATACACTACTACAATGGAAACAGGTCATACAAACTTATTTATAGGGAAGATGACATCAGAATAACAGGCAGATTTTGTGTTAAAGACAATGCAATCCTTTGATTTAAGAGATATTTTTTGCATCTATGTCCAAAATAAAACTAACAGTAGTTTCAGACAGAAGACCATGCTGTGGTATCAGCACAGTGCTTAGCCATCAAAAAATGTAATCAGGTGTATTATAACCAATTTCTATGTACATCTCCAGGTATAGAAAACAAACTGGAAGCACCTGTAAAAATACAGCAACATATAGGTGGTGTGAATACCGTGTTTCTATGAGACAAGTTTCTAGAGCTGGTCTTTATAAATCGGGCACTATTTTTATTTTACAGCACAAAGGTTTTCGGTTGTCCGATGTAGTAGAATGACCTCCCCCTCTCACTCAGAACCGCTGAATCTCTGTCTACATTTAAGGGTCATAAACCTCACCTCTTCTGGACTCACTTCTCCCATGATCTCTGAGGTGGTTGTTCATGTGTAAATATTTACACTCTATAACTTTGAGATCATAACTGTTGAATAATGTATAAACTTTCATGCAGCTACTCATGTAATGTAAATGTTTAATCAAAAAAAAAAATTAGAAATGTGACTAGAAATTGTGGATCATTTGGATAAACCTTTATGCAGCTACTCATGTGATGTATATTGGCTCATATGTTGGAAAGTAACAAACTAGCTGTACTTTAGAATTGTATTGTTTTAGTATTTTCAGTAGAGCTACTTTCCATTTTTTTTCAGTGCAGAGCACTTGGACAAAGGCACAAGGCAAAGAAATACAACAAAGAAGACACTTGACTACAGATTGCACTATCAATGCATTTATCAAACTTATAAGTATGCCTACTGGCCATGGAGAAAAGGAACAAAAAACTGTGCTATTGGCTGCCCACCCCTCCTGGTCCTTCTAGATTAAACAAGACTTCTTAGTTCATTTACAACTAATAATAGCATTGTTGTTGTATGATAACTCGATTTCCCAATTCACCAAAGTACGTCTCATCTATCATGGCCAATCAGCACGGGGTGCTTGTGTGATGGCCAGTCGGCCCTCTCAGGTTTTATTATAGGGAAACATTGCTCAACAATAAGAAATTGTTAGCAATTTATAACCTAAAGAAATTAAACAGTCATTACAATTAGACAGAATCACGCATCTGCATCTAAAGCTCTCTTCCTGCTAATGTAATACACACATTGTATTTTCTATGAGATGTACGTCTCTTTGTGGAAAAGCATCTGCTGAATGAATAAATGTAAATGTAACTGTAAATGTATATGTATATGTCTATAGTCAGAAAGTCAGAGCTCCTAAAGCAAGACAGTGCAAAGTGTCCGGTTTCCTATTGAGGGGAAGTTAAGAGACTATTCTGACCACAGATGGAGGTTGAATTTTGCTAGAAGCTGTACATCCTAAGAAAAGATTATCCCAACCATAAGGTATCTGGACTGGAGAGGGACTTGCAGTAACAGAATAATAGTAAAGGAATACTTTACCGTAACTGTAATGTTCCTGACTAAAACCGATGACAGAATGAAACAGCTGCTGGAGCTCTTCTATGCAAAACAACTGATAGAATGCATAATATAATAAAAGTTCAGTTCCAAGCATATCATCCTCTATGTCGTCTCCATGAAAAAGCTTGCATGGGCATTAACGCATATGTATATGTATGAGTTTAAAATTGTAATCACAAGTCATTAGGGCTTTAAGAACATTCTGCATAACAATGGAATATACTTTTTAAATATTTTTAGAAGAAGACTCCGCAATATCACATGGTGAAGCACTCCTGACCGAATGAGTTACCTCTGAAGTCTGCTTAAGAACCACAGGACCTTTCAATAACCTTTTTTTGCAGTCATATAAGAGGAACTTAGACTTTAGCCACGTTGAAGACAACACATTCTCTAAACAGCCCTTCATCCAGGGACGCCGATGACGGCAGATCCCCAAATGACCCCAACTCTCATTCTTCTTAGCAGCAGAATATTTGAAACGTCTACACGTTCCACCACAGGTATAATAAGTTTTGATAAATATACATGACCTTAGCAGTTGGAATTATACACCCTTCCCTTGCATAATGAGAGCACTTTGCTCAGAAAACGTGGAGAAAATCTCATTCGAATCCAACTCCAGAATATCAGCACTCCAACAGGGTTCTGCACTACACTTCCTGCAGGGCTTGTAGGAACATGAGTTAGCAAGCCAAAAAAGTACTTTAATATTGCAACTGACCCAATAAATGGGCACATGTGGGCATGCGTCTGAGGCCGGTTTTCAGAGAAGAGAAAACCTGTCTTCATACGGAAGATGCTGACTGTTTTTAATGCTGATAAGACAAAATTCTTCCAACTCTCAGACTAGCCCTTTTATTTATTCCTGTTGATTGTATAATTCTAAAAGACAGAAAAGCTTGAAAAGTCCAGTATGTGAAATGTTGCAGGAAAAATGAAAAGGCTTCTATGAAACTTTAAAGCAGACTTTCTGCTTCTTGTTGTTGATAGAATATATGTTATTTATTAACTTACAACATAGTTGTGCGCTTGGCAGAAATATTACGTCAGTTTGACATCACTGTAGATGTAAATGAGAGCAATAAATTAATCATATGGGCGGCTGGACTTCAGTGTCATAGCCAGTTTTCAGGTATGGTAAACAACTTTTTATTCTGTTCTACAAGGCAGTGTGTGCTGGAAAGTTTAGAAACTCAAAATGTTGGACTAACAATAATCAAGTAAAAATTGTTTCTGTTTCCAAATGTCTTTCCTTGTTCACACAGTATGAGAATTTATATAAAATAGATACGCCATCTGTGGAGCGTTTTAGATTTGCAAGAGGACAAACCTGAAAAGCTTTATGAAGTTATTCACAGCTCTATTGAACAAGAGTGTAAGACAGAGAAGCAACTAATTCAGCAAGAACACAAATTAATAACCCTTTGTGTTTAAATATATATGTTATATAATATATTCTATATTATTGTATATTCTATTATAATTCTACAAATACATTCTGATAAAGTTTTATGCAGCTGCTCGTATGATTAACATTGGTTTATAAGGTGGAAAGAAACTAACTTAAGAATCACATGCCTGCATCTTAGACTCTCTTCCTGCTATTGTAATGCACACATTGTATTTTCTATGAGATGTACAGTGCGTCATTTTGGAGAAAAGCGTCTGCTCAATAAATAAATGTAAATGTAAATGTATGAAGAGTCCATATGCACTTTAGGAGTGTGAGTCACATGCACAGAACTATCAATACCCTTAAAATTTTTATGCTGCCTTATTAATAGATATAAAGGTGGGCTTAAACATGGCCATTTGTCAGTCTTTTAGAGGAAAGATTCAGGTGTAATTAAATTCTCTGCCTTTAAAGAAATTAATATAAATCACAGTGATTAGGCTGCTATTTTTGCTTTCTCGAGGTGGAGCTTTGCTTTCTTCCTACATTCTTCTTTCCCCCCGCTGAGAGCCAGATAGTGATGGACTGGAAGTAATAAGGAAGCTAGGAGGGACTGTGCCTGCCATAAAGGGCAACATGTCACGTCATTAATGCTCACGGACTTCAACCCTTACAATTCTGCTCTTCAGTGCAGCTCCAGGAAGGTCTTTCGTCGCTCTTACTTTCCCAGACCTCTCAAGGAAACCTCAAGCCTTACGAACACAGTACTTTTCCAACATGCACACAGGCTGTAAAAAAAAAGCCACTGAGACGATCTTCTACTAACCCTCACAAAACAGTAAGCTTGTCACTATAATGTTCTTTTGTATGTAACTGCCTACATGTGTATGATAGTGTATGATTGTATGGCATCTCAGTACCAATTACAGCAGTCGAATACTCTTTAACTTAATTCGGTAAGTGAAATATGCCATTTAATACATTATTGAACTTAAGCAAAACTATAATCAATCAAGAAATGTATTTTGTTAAAACTAATAGAAAGATTATTACTCAACGTTATTTAATTAGTATCTTGCTGAGTCATTCATGTGTAAGTTATCTCTATGACTGTATGGAAATATTAACTTCTATTTTTTACTGTCATGGGTGAAAACACATATGTAAACTTTTGGGTGTGTGTGCGAATGTGTGTGTTGACATCACCACTTGGCTCGCACATATTGTTCATATCAAATGTAATGTTTTGTAGCTGCATAGTACAACATTAGGAAACAAGGCATGTGTTAGTATTTCACTGTCCTGTTATTAAATAGATCTTAAAATCGCTTTTACCATATGGATAACTGCATTGTGGTCATCCCAGAAGCAGTAAAGTAAATGTGGTCACGGGTGTTTTTTGTGTACCTGATTTGACCTTTCCTGAATGAGAGGCATTTGGAAATATCTGAAACTACATTGGTTTACTGTACCAGACATTATTGGTGAATACATATTGACTTCTTGTTTATGGTTTGTTTTTTTCTACTGGTGTAGATTTTACAGCTTTGTTCAGTGAAGTGATCTGAACCTGTTTGAAATTCTGATGAATACTGAAAAAACAAAAAATTAGTAGCAGCAGAATTGTGAGCAAAGCAGGCTTTCATAAAGGACTGTTAAATATATAAAATGTACATTCCTGTAAGTGTTGGTGTAAATCTCCTGTGTTATTCTGCATATGGCAGTTGTCCAAGGTTGATAGCAACTGTGATGAAATAACAGTATCATGCTGTAAATTATACTGTCATATCCTGAAAAACTTAAATTAACATGCACCTGTGTGTTGCCAGCATCCTAATTTACATTTATTCATTTTGCTGATGCTTTTCTCCAAAGTGACTCACTATGTTAATCTGCCTACAGTTATTTTCCTGTTTGTACAGCTGGGTAAATTTAGTGGAGCAATTTAGGGTAAGCACCTTGCTCACAGCTACTACAGGCAGAGGTGAGATTCAAACCTGTGACTTTTGGGGCCAAATGCAACAACTATAACACTACCCTACCACTAAAAAAAAAATCTCTTCCTTCTACACTTTGTTTTCTTCCTTCCCTCCATGGGAGTCCCTTTTAACAAGGGTATTCATATACCATTACAACTCATAGGTATAATCCTACAAAATTCCATGACATGCAATATTAATGAATAATGTAACATTAACATGACAACATTAATATAATAGCTTTTGTTGTAGCTTTACAAATGCATATTTCACAGTGGTAGGTCTGTCTGTAGTATGAAGCTAATGTAAGCAGCACGATGGTACAGACACTAGTGATGATGCCTTGTAGCTCTTGGACTGTGGTTTTGGATGTTTTTAAATCTGGCTCAGTCTGTATGGGGTTTATATGTTCTACTTCTGTTCTGCCGTTAATCTCACTACGACTTCTGTACCCTCCACTACCGTAAAACTTTCCAACTGATCACCAGGAATCAACTTTGACTTGATGGCACTTACCATATCCTTATACAGTGCCATAAAAAGAATTCCCCCCTCCCTGATTTCCTCAGAACGGAAATAAGCTTTATAGTGAACAGAAAAATCTGTCATCAAGCCTGACTGTGTTCAATCAACTGACTTCAACACACACACAGTGGCCGAAGCCGCTTATCCCAAGCAGGGTCACGGCAAGCCGGGGCCTAACCCGGCAACATAGGGTGGAAGGCTGGAGAGGGAAGGGACACACCCAGGATGGACGCTAGTCCGTCATAAGTCACCCCAAGTGGGGCTCGAACCCCAGACCCGCCAGAGAGCAAGGCCCGGCCAAGCCCGCTGCGCCACCACACCCCCTAACTGACTTGAATTATCCCTTTAACTGGATTCATTTAATTAAGTGACAATTCCCTTTTTGGACAGTGCCATTTGGTGTGGGATAACCTTGACAATTAAATAAATTCAATAAAAAAAATAGTTTGAAAATTGTTCAGGTGCCCTGCAAGATTTTGGCTACAGACCTGAAAAAATTATGTCAAAAGCTTGCAATAATAGAGGAAATCAGGAAATACTTCTTCACAGCACTGTAACTGCATGAACATGTACTAATAAACTATGTGTTAAAAAAAGTCTTCGTGTGATAACATACTATGGTAGTCTGGTGAACACTTCTGTCTGAAATCAAGCAATAGGGAAAAAGCAGAAACCCTGGAAAGGTATTTGCCTAGTTGGTGTGCTGCATGTTTAAAGAACTTTGGAACTAGAGCTTGTATTGTTTGGAATATGTAAAGCAGGACAACTTAAATCTATCCATGAGCAGACAGTAACAGAGTAAACATCATCCTCCTTGTTGACTAACAAAGAGCAGATCCAAGGCTAGGCTTTAGTTCCCCTGCGTGGTAATGTGCTAGTCAATCATTCAACTGTCTCCACCCAGTGCCACTTTTTACATTTAAAGTAGACAGAAAACTACATTAGGGGTCACAGTGACATTATAGACACACTACCCTAAGAACAGACATGGACAAAAATAAAAAGCCACTGTAACTAATCAAATAACCCTATGCAAACAAGGAGGGACAGCAAAGAAATATAATACAAAAAGGGAAGAGATCAGGATAATATCTATGGTAGAGTGAGCTGACATTTCAACAGTCTGCCAAAATTACCCACTGTAGCTTCCTAGCAACTCCGATTAACCATTAATATTTTTACAGTTTCCTGGACATGCACACACCGTTCTTCATTAAATCCGTTTTAACAATACGATATTGAAATTAAGTGTTCAGGGCTGTATAGTTATCAATTCTCAGTCGAGCAAACGTTAACATTCGCTCACTTCAGTTGCCGTTACAGTTCAATTAAAATTTTAGCTTGACTGACGTTGTATTGTGCTACAAAAATGCAAGGAACACGTTACTGCAGAATAATAAGAAGGCAGCTTTGCGTTGTCATGCGTTGCACTTTACTGTGATTTTACGCACCACGCTGGGTCCGAGCAACAATACATCATAGATCGTTTAGAAACTTAGTTTACAAACGCTCAGAATTTATAAGCGTTGTGTTCGCAAACATTTGTTCACCATGAAACCCGCATTACTTTTTCCTAGCTGTGCGTCTTTCTATACATTTTTACTTAGGCCCCATCCATTTCACATTGTCTGCTCCTCAGCCCTTCTGATTCTATTGGAAATTGTGAATAAAAAAAAAAAAATTAGCAGACGCATATCATATCAAATATTAAAAAGTGACCACTATTTAAGTGGTTCTATAAGATATATTATCACTATGTTTTAATCATTTGTACTTACTGTCCAAAATGCTGCGGATCATATGGACCTTATCTACAGTCCTTGCGAACATCTGAAATCTTGTCCTGTAATGTGATGTCAGGCAAATATTATTTTAAGACTACATTAAATTAATTTTTTTTTTTCCGAACCGCTTGTCCCATACGGGGTCGCGGGGAACCGAAGCCTACCCGGGAACACAGGGCGTAAGGCCGGAGGAGAAGGGGACACACCCAGAACGGGACATCAGTCTGTCACACAAGTGGGACTTGAACCCTAGACCCACCGGAGAGTAGGACCTGGTCCAACCCGCTGCACCACCGCACCCCCCTGAATTAAATTAAATTAAATTAAATTAAGGTCCTATATATATTTATACAAATGCATGTACATGCTACTTTGGTGGTTCCCAAATGTTGATTCTACTTATTAAGAACCAATTTTAAGTTACTGATTACAGGTTAGTGAACCCGTAGACAATGTGTGTGGAAAAACCATACTTCCAAAGCATTTGTGAAAAATTATAGAAATCCACATATTAAACTCTCATTTTTTAAGTTATTCAGTATTTTTTAAATGGGCCCATGGGTGGATAGTGTTTGCATTAATAATTTTTTCACCTTTGCAAGTTGTGCCTTCCCTGGGACTATAATGCGAACAATTTCTTAAAACAATGTCAGTGTGCCACATGAATGTTTTACTGTTGAGTGGATGCCTTCTGTATTCTGTTGTCTTTAACAGTGCCGGCGCACGGGGAAACCATATACTCCCTCTGAATAAGTAATGACGTCTGCTCACGGACGAATTTGGCATCGCGTTACCCTGCGTATTCAAGGGGCATGATAACTGTGAGGTGTTTAGAGGATGGACGGGGAGGCATACCTTGTTTGCATGCAGTGTCATGTGTCAGACCAACCCAGCGAAATCAAAGGAAATGCCTTCAGGCGTAAAAGCTTCCTTGTTTTTCCACTGGCAGCTGGTCCTGTAGAAAAGCCTAAGCTCACTTAACTGGTATCCAGAGAGCTCTCATGTACTTTGACCATGGCTCTGTTTTTGGCTGCCCTGCAGAAGGGCTCTGCCTGACGGTCCCAGGACACATGGCTCTCTGAGGGGAGTGTGAACTGGAGCCCACGAACCATACGCACGGTGAAACACGCCAGAAGAAAGGGAAAGGGAAGGACCGGGCTGAAGGAGGACTTCATCATGTCAGATTTCAGCCGGGAGGGCATCTATAACCCTGCCTACCATGACACTGAAACTCTGGAGTTCCACAGGAGGTTTGTCTCCATCTTCCATTTCTATTATAAAACCTTTATTTGTCAATTTCATGTGCAGTTCCATCTTGCCTGACTTGAAAGCTTCCTCGAATACTGTCCATGTGCTCTTGTTACGCTAAATGTGTCTTATTATCGACCGGCTGAGTCCTCACAAATTCTTTGCAAAAACTGAGCTCAGTAATAGGAAATTGAGGATCTGACATGAGCTGCATAAGCTACAAAAAGTGGAGTGATTTGAGAAAATTTACAGACAACCACTCATATTACTTCATTACTCGGCAGCAACAAATAAAGCTCCGATCAGTGTTACGCGATAGATTTAAATGTCTTTTCTTCCACGCATCATAGGCATCTTTTGAGAAATGCAGTCACTAGAATTCAATATTCTTCTGTATGTGAACGACATTTGCAACATTTCCACCGCTTCCAAAAGTTATTTTGATTAGGTTCAACTCTTATAAGAGAAGCAAATTTCTTATTCTTTCATATTTTTCTCGTATCTGACTGAGAAGTGTTTGCCTGACATGGAAGAAAATGTGAATGAAAAAATAAAAAAGATTAAAATTCTGTACATGGCCAGAATTACTGATCATTAGTTCGATCTGTAGCGCAGTTACTTATTGTGTATAGTATCTTATACTGTATAGTGTGGAAATAGTATGTTATACTATTGTAAAATAGTATGGCTTGGGTGTTGAGCTGTGTTGTCATTCACTTCCTTATCTGTCCCTTACAGTCCCACCAGAAGGAGTCATCACTACAATCCCTATGATTCATACCAGGAGCCCAGCGAAAGGGTTGCACTGGACCTCATGCCCCCTGAAATGCTGCCGCCTTATGAGGATGACCATGAAATGACCAGGGGCCAGGGGAGCTGGAGGGCCACAAATGGCATGGCTATGAGGCCCCTGTTCCCTCAGAATGGGAATGACGGGTGGCGGTACGACCAGGGTATGTGGGCAACTTCTTTTATTGATACCAATTTTTTTTTTTTTAAATCCTAACTTGCCATTGTAAAAGCTGATTGAAGTGAGACTAATTCAAGGCGGAGGGTTATAACAGCAACAGCTGTCACTTAAGGTCTCTGTCTTTTCCTAAAGAGTCTGTTAGCGGTCAGTTCCAGATGAGCTCAGCAGCGAATTCCAGGACGTTTTTCAGCGAGCAGTGCCCTTCTGGATCTTTACCAATGGGTGAGACTTATCCTAAATACTACCTACCGACCTACCTTTCTGATTATAGAAAGCAGACGTTTATTCCTCTGAAGTCCTGGGTGCAGCTGCAGTGGCATCACGGGGGGGTGCGGGGGGGTGACACCAAAATGACTGTCTATAAAACTTTTGTGCAGTGTTTCAGCAGAAATGTATTATTTTTTCTAAAAATATCCCTGTAGTTAGTTATAACAACAAAAACATTTTTCGTAATAAAGCCCAGCTCACATGCATCAATATACCTGCAAGGCTAAAACTCTGTGCTTATTTACTTTTTCATCTACAAGTGCTCTTGTTTTCCTTGCTGCTGTTTTCATAGTCGCTGATTTGGTCAAATTTTCTGGTGTTTTACCTACAATACTGTGGTAATTAGTATTTGTGAACCTATATCAATAACCTTAAAATAAACATAATTTCGATGTAGGTCTGAGACGTTTTTTACTTCAAATTCTAATGTTTTCTTAGCGAATTTTAACTTAAACTATCTATATAAATGCAAATACATTTAGGCTGTTCGTATGATATTGTAATTTAAAGGTGTAATTTTAATTTTGCTAGTTGTTTATGTCACTACTGTTGCCGTTACATTCGATGATATACGGGAATTACGATTTACGAGTAACATTAGTGCAAAAAACAGTACTAAGGATTCTGTACGGTCTGGGATGGAAGGAGGTCCATGGGGGGGGTGACACTATGAGTTACCGCACTGGCTGATACCAATTTTAATGACGCCACTAATATATCTGCTACTATACACTAGTAAACCAATTTGAATTTTGGACATGTTATTAGCCAACTACAATTAACATGCACCTGCTGCATTTTGCTGCACAACCTGTCCTGGGTGGTTTTAGGATCAGGTGAAACAAAGGCACAAAAGGCAACCTGGGAGAAATCAGGAGCATTGAATATAATGCTATCAACATGACTGGTGCCTGGTCTGCAAAGGCAACCGGCTCTTGAGTTTTTTCTTGGCTTAAGAAGTAAGTTAGAGAACTAAATATGTTCGAGAAAAAGAAGGGAGATCACACTTGTGCCAAGTTAAATGCTTTTGTGTTCGAGTCAAAATCAAAATGTTTCCCAAAATCTACCAGCAAACCTTTATTGAAATATGAGGGAAATACACAATTTAATAGTTAAAATGGCATATTCTCCTCTTTACACGGCACTGAGTTAAAAATTACTTTTGCCTAGTTTGAAGAGTATTTCCTTTACAATGTCAGCTTCTCTCCAGTGGAATGAGGAAATATTGTTGAAAGAAACTGTGCTCCTCAATTCTTCCTTGAAATTTGCACCTACTGATCAGAGCTCAGTAAATACATGTATGCCTCTTTTTAGAGAAATGGTTTTTTTACAGTTAAAGTATATTATAAATACCTCTAGCATATACAGTAAAAACGTGTTTTGAATTAAATGTTGTGCAGTTTTCATAGAAATGTGTCTAGTTAGCTGTATTCACGGATAAACAGCATCTAGATTGCGAACATGTAGGGTTCACAGTCAAAATATCAAAATGTAATTCAAGGACAAGCAAGGCAATATAAAGTGACAGAGAGGGCTCTGTTTAAAATTACTGTATGCAATCGTGATAGTGATCTGGTGAAGGTAGATAAAAAGTAATTCAAAGATAATAAAAAGAAATTTTTGGTGAAACTGAAACAGCCGATGAAAAAAACTTGCGGACTCTAGACCTAAAACATTAACCTAACCCCAGAACAAGGAAGAGCCTTCAATTCCCCAACTAAAGGCAAATAAGCAAATGGGTTCTGACCTTTTGCTTCACTGGGTAACATAAACATATCCTGTCCAGTGACACAGGCTGGTCCCACTGAACCCTGGAAGCTGTAGCAGAAACATCTTACCTTGACTGCATGGACATTGACCTGAATAATGCATTGTTTACAGCAATCATAAGCGTGGTACGTTAGGACAATTAGAGAAACTAAAGTGTTAATAATGTTAGTTTGTGAAGAGAGTATAAAATAAACAACTGACATTCTAAAGTTTTAGAAAATACACTTATTGGAATGTTGTATAATCTGCACGACCTGGCAGTGTGATTTAAATATAAATTATTTTTAACTGTTTTCAGTAAAAGAACAAATGTCAGTGATGACCTCTAAATTGTTTCTGGCACCACACTGTTTGTTCAAGCATGTAGTTACCATAGGGACAGGTAAACAGACAGGGACAGACAGGAGTGGCGTTAACTCACTGAGGCTTTGAGGATAAGATGGCGACTTATTAAATAATCGAACATTTAAAAATACCATTTTTAGAAGTGAAATGAATTCTCTTCTCATTCATTATTTTGTGATTTTTTTTTTTAACCTAATGATCAGATTCTGGTTTAGTCTCGGGCCATTTCCTGTGCTTGAAACAGTATAATGTTCGAGGTAAATCATTATAGGGAAAAGTAGACTTCTGACTTTTTTGAATCCAAGCAGCCTGCAGGTACAAATTACAAATCTAGTGATACTAGTAAATATTTGGAATTCCTTCTGGAGTTTTAAAAATAATTATGAATCAATGTAGTATAGGAACTTTTAGCATGTCTATTTAAACCTGTTTCCATCACTGCAAAATTTTCGTTCTACAATTTGAATTACTAAACGTGTCGGCCATACGCACGTGTCCTGTTCAATCAGGTAATGCATCAATGCGGCGGAGAGGAACGCTCAGTCCAAGCCTGCTTCCAGGTGGAGGATCGGCTTTGGGAAAACTTGGCTTGACTGAGGAGGACATCATAGAGGAGATTGAAAATGGTGAGTCTTCTGAGGGCCGGAACTGGTCAAGTGAGAAGAGTTTATGGAATAAAATAGTGCGGAGGATGAAGAACGTTGGTTTTTAAAGTGAGAAGCTGTTTCTAATTATCTACAAGTGGTGAACAGGATGCTTTGTCTTCAAGGCCCTCTTCCTTTGTCCTCACTGGTACTCATGAGATAACAGATTCACACATGGAGCGTTTAATATAGTCCTATATGGATGGTGTCATTTCAACAGAAGAAGAGAATCTAGTGAAAGAACTAGTGGCCATGTCAACTAGGGAACGAATTCAAGCCATCCGAAGCCTTCCGGTGTGCTTTGAAGACAAGAAAAACATCAGGTTGGGCATAATTCCATTGTTGTTCATTGACTGGATTGTGCGGTTTTTTTGTTGTTCCTACGTGTGTGATCATTTTTAAACCGGTTAAAAGCAAATCAGAAAGGCTGAGTCATCAAATAAGTATTATATAATGTTCTCATGAAAAGTGTGCTGTCTTTATTAAGCATACATATAGTTGAAATCAAAGTTTATCATGAGCAGAGAATGATGTGTCTGATGATAAAGCAGGAGGTGTAGTGGTTAGAGCTCTAGCTTTTGGACTTGGGGGGGGGGGTCACACGTTCAAGTCCACCTTTCTGCTGTAGTGCTCTTGAGCAAGGAACTTACCCTGTATTCATACAGTAAAAATTACCCATCTGTGTAAATTACTGAAAGTAGCTTAACATTGTGAGTTGCTCTGGAGAAAGGTGTGAGATGAATGAATGACCGTAAAAGGTTGCTCGTTTAATGATATATCAAGCGCTAACGGTGCGAGTAACTCATTGTACGTCTTAGGAATCATGTGCTGGCAACCAAGTCATCCAAGAGGCGCTGTAAACTCACCTGCTGTGCAGACTGCACTGAGAAGGTCTCTTTGGTAAGGCTGAAAGCTCTTCCTTTCAAATGAAGCCTATACAGTTATTCATTCACTTATATTATATTGATAACTTTGGTTGTCACCCCAGCCCCATGCGACCATCCAGATACACAAACACACACACACACACAGTCTGAAGCTGCTGGTCCTAAGCTGGGTCGCGGTGAACCAGAGCCTAACCCAGCAACACAGGGCACCAGGCTGGAGGGGGAGGGCAAACACCCAGGACGGGACGCCAGTCCATTGCAAGGCACCCCAGGCAGGACTTGAACCCCAGACCCACCAGAGAGTGGGACCCAACCAAACCCACTGCGCCACCACACCCCCACCATCCAGATAGTAATGAATTATTTGCAAATACTGCGTGCTTTATGTTGATACCCTGAGATGCTATGGGAATCAAACTGATTTCTCAGCTGTGAAAAACAATCAGCTGAGGACAACTTCTACCAGTGAGTTGGATTCTGTGTTCTGTGATTTTAAGATGTGACAATAAAACACATTTCATATTTATTTTATAATGGTTTCATAGATTTTTTGTTTACACACACACACACACACACACACACACACACACACACACACACACACACACACACACACACATTTTCAGAACCGCTTGTCCCTTACGGGGTCACGGGGAACCGGAGCCTACCCGGCAACACAGGGTGTAAGGCCGGAGGGGGAAGGGGACACACCCAGGACGGGACGCCAGTCCGCCGCAAGGCACCCCAAGCGGGACTTGAACCCCAGACCCACCGGAGAGCAGGACTGCGGTCCAACCCACTGCGCCACCGCACCCCCTGGATTTTTTGTTTATTTTATCTTAATTGTTTTGTGCACAGGTCAATTTTCCTTTAATTGAGGCATTGTACTTAATCTAAGATATCATTACTATCTTGAAGTCTGAAAAGCACTACTAGCAAAAATAATAATAATAATAATAATAGTAGAGTGGTACAATGGTGCAGTGGGAAGCGCTGGTGCCTCAAAGGACCTGAACTATGGCTTTGCATGTGAGTGTGAATCCAGCTCAGTCTGTGTGGAGTTTTGTCTGCGTGGGTTTCCTCAACGTGGCACAAAACTGGTAAATTGATGGCTCTAAATTGTCCGAATGGTTACTCTGTGTGTGTGTGTGTGTGTGTGTGTGTGTGTGTGTGTGTGTGTGTGTGTGTGTGTGTGTGTGTGTGTGGGGGTGGACTGCAATGGGCTGGCTGGCATTCCACCCAGGGTGTACTATTATCCAGCTCAGGACAAGAGGTTATTGAAACTGAAAAGATGAATAATAATAATAGTAATAATAATAATAATAATAATGTAAAATGGGGCACGGTGGGTTTCACCAGGTCCTGCTCTCTGGCAGGTATGGGGTTCAAGTCCCGCTCGGGGTGCCTTGTGACGGGCTGGCATCCCGTCCTGGATGTGTCCCCTCCCCCTCCAGCCTTGCGCCCTGTGCAGCCGGGTTAGGCTCCGGCTCGCTGCGACCCCACATGGTTTCAGACAATGTGTGTGTGGTTTTCATAGCATCCAGTGCTCTGCAGATGTGCAGACAATACCAGTGTTTTTTTGTGCCGTGCGGAGCGCACTATCTGAGTGACACGACTGGCCTCTCAGTCCCTGCGCAGGTGTGGTGCTGCTATGGAAGCCGTCAGGCAGACAATGCAGCTCTGGCAGAGCATCATGAAGGAAATCGGGGGCAGGTTCGGCACCAGCGTCCTCTCCTACTTCAGTTTCCTCAAGTGGCTGCTCATGTTCAACATCTTCTCCTTCCTGGTCAATTTTGGCTTCATTACGATTCCCCAGCTGGTTCAGGGCTCAAATATTACAAACTGTCAGGGATTCAAGGGCCTGGAACTGATCACTGGAGCTGTAAGTTTGATCTTCTTTAATTATATTCATTTTTGCAGCCTGCAGCCATTACATTCCTTTGCCATATTTTGTAATTTATCAAATGCAACAGTAAACCTTTCTAACAGAGGAAGAAAATGCTGAAATAAAAATGTCTTCATTATGTTGCCGTACTCTCTATGATAAAAACCCTAACCCTACTGTGTTTGGAAATGAGCTGTTTTTATTTGAAGAGGAAGCTAATTTTAACTAAGAAATATATTTTTAACGTCTGACTGGATTACGGATTCGTGTTTCTAATGGTTACTATTAGTAAACCAATAAAGATATTATGTAACTGCTCTCTGCAGGGACATTTTCGTCAGACAGTAATGTATTATGGTGCCTACAGTGGTTCTGAAGTAAACTCACGGTACAACATGCAACTGGCCTACTTCTTCACCATTGCAGCATACCTGGTGCTTTGTGCAGTGTCTCTCATCTACAGGTTAGTATATTGGGCTTGGCACCAGTTAGGAAAGTCATCGGGAGGAATCGTTGGAAATTGTAATGGCTTTCATGTTTTTAAGATGAATCCTGGCTTCAGTCTAAAACCAGCGTAATCTTTTTCTGTTACCCTTTCCCCTTCTTGAAGCATGGCTAGCTCTTTCCGGAGGAACTTTGTGCTCTCGGACGCGGCCTCCGTCAGCGCTTGGCGTCTTTTGTGCAGTTGGGACTTCAACGTTGTCAACGAGAAAGCTGTGCGCCAGAGGAGGAGCAATCTCCGCATCCAGCTCAAGGTGCACTGCTGTTTTTTGTTTTTAGCCTTTGCAGCCTGTGGCTTTGCTGTACATCTTCGTTTCTTAATTTAATATATATTTCACTCTCATTTCTTTCTGCAGGAGTCTCTTTCTGAAAACACACAAAGGAAGTTACTGTCCATGTCAGAGAGAATGAAAAAACTTGGGGGCCACTTGTGCGCATGGGTCCTTTCCATAGGGCTGGCAGCCTCTTCCTGCGTCGCCATCTACTACTTGTGTCAGTACAGCCTCGGAGTACGTAACTTTGAGTTATAGCGCCAGAAGGCACATATTAACTCAGCATTTTATGTTATTAATTCCACATATCGAAGAGTTTACATCGAAGGCTTCTTGGCTGGCTTGTTTCACCGGGTGTTTTATTCCCTTCGTCAGATCTTGAAATCAAGCAACCTTGACAGTCTAGTGGATGAAGCTTCAGCTCTGCTTCTGCCTTTTGTGGTGTCTCTCTTAAACCTGGTCATTCCGCTGCTGTGCTCGCTGCTCACCCAGATGGAGCACTACTCTAACCCCCGCACTCAGATCTATGTCATCATCCTCAGGTTTGGAATAGGTCTTTCCATCTGTACACCTCCTCTGCTCTGCTGGTGGTTTGCAATATACAGTAATTGTGAAAAACACAACTCTGGAATGTATTTGCAGAACGGTGAGCAAATCTCAGCCAAATACAGAGGCTCGAGACCTGTTGAAGATCACAGATCCCTGAATTTTAAGGATTGAGGAAATTTCACCTGAGTGGCCAAACATAAATATTGATTGGCTTCATAGTACATTTAGCTGAAGCTTTACTCCAAAGCAACTTGCAATGTTAAGGACTCAATTTTTACATGCTTACAATCATTTACCCATTTACACAGCTGGGTAATTTTACTGGAGCAATTTAGGGTAAGCACTTTGCTCAAGGGTACTACAGCTGGAGGTGGACATCAGACCTTTGCCCTTTGGGTCCAAAGGCAGTAGCTCTAACCACTAAACTACCAGTTGTCCCCTGAAAAAAAACAGAGACTCTGGAATATGCTATGAGAAATATCTGTGATGGTGGGTAAAGCGATTTTAGCATATAATGACTGCATAGGAAAAAACTAAAATGTAGGTTGTTTTTCTTGGGTAAAGAAAAGGGACATGAAGAAAACTGGCATGTGGTCTTTAATCTGGACAGACACTCAGATACACATTTACAGGACACTACTGTCTTGTGCAAATAGCAGAAAGACTTGCACCATTAAATATCTGACAAACTACAGAACATACACACACTTTCAGAACCACTTGTCCCATACAGGGGCGCAGGGAACCAGAGCCTACCCGGTAACACAGGGCGTAAGGCCGGAGGGGGGACACCCAGGATGGGACGCCAGTCCATCACAAGGCACCCCCAGCAGGACTTGAACCCCAGACCCACTGGAAAGCAGGACTGTGGTCCAACCCACTGCACCACCACACCACTACAGAACATCTGACTCAGAAAACCAGTTTCTAATACATTTGCAATCATCTGCTCTGTATGAGAAATGCTTTCTGTATGGCTGCAGCTGTCGACCTCTCTGAGACGGGACGCAAGGCCTTTGTGCTTCTTTAATTTTTCCTTGTTGACTTTTTACTTCAGAAATGTGCTCCTGAAGATGTCAATTTTAGGGATCCTGTGCTACCACTGGATGAACAATGTGGCACAAAGCAATTTAACAGTAAGCTCTCGCCCCACGATACGGTCATATTTTTGCGTTTTATTACAATTATTGTGTTTTATTACCAATGTATATCTAATGACTGTAGGAGTTGTCTATATTTATTCCTTTTAGGGTTCTGTCATATTTGTAGTGTATAAGTGTACACAGTTTGTTCACATGTGAATGTATCTATCATGACTACTTAACTGTTACAGTGCTGGGAAAATTTGGTTGGACAAGAGCTGTACAGGCTGGTGATTGTCGACTTCTTCTTCTTAATGATTGGCTCTTTCTTTGGAGAGTTTCTGCGCAGGTTCGTTTCAACCACGTTCAACCGTGTTTCGGCAACCTGCGCTCAGTCATTTTGTCTGTCTGCTAAATTCTGCTTCTTCTCCATTTGTTGTCTCAGAGTCATAGGGACGAAGTTAATACCAAAACTTGGAGTTCCAGAATTTGACGTTGCGAGGAATGTTCTGGATTTGATCTTTGCACAGACCCTGGCATGGTATTTCAACTTGTTTTTATACCTGAAGGAGCCATATTTTATTTTCCTGTCCAGGACCAATGCACAGCTTATTATAATTTAACACTGTGAATCTCGTATGTCCCCTTCACATTTATCTTTTTGTCTCACAACAGGATTGGCATATACTTTTCTCCGTTGCTACCAATTATGCAGATGATAAAGTTTTTTCTCCTGTTTTATGTGAAGAAGGTAAGGCAGAAACACAACCTTAACTCCTGTGACTATAAATTCTGAGTTGAAATTTGTATTTACTTATTTAGCAGACACTTTCCTCCAAAGCAGCTTACAATAACTTAGCCATTTGTACAGCTGGATAATTTTACTGGAGCAGTTGAGGGTAAGTAAGGTGAATAAGGTGCGTGGGCCAATAACACTATATAGAGTTCCATGGAAGTCGCTTTGGAGAAAAGCGTCTGCTAAATAAATGTAAGTACCTTACTCAAGGGTACTACAGCCAGAGGGTGTATTCAACCCTGCGACCTTCAGGTCCAAAAGCAGCAGCTGTAACCAATACACTACCAGTGTGACATATGCAAAAGTCTTCATAAAGGGGCTGTGTGGTGAAAAGACTGTATCAGACCTCTTCCCCACCCCATACTCATGTTACCCTGTAAAGAAAACAACTGGAAAAACCACTCAGGGATAGGACCTTTGTACCTGTGTTCGGTGCGAGATTCTTTTGAAACTACTTTTAACCATTATCGAACTGGGATTTAGTTTATTTTATTGTTTTAACAAACTTAGGAGTTAATCATATTGCCTTGAGTGCACCTAAAAACAATAAGGATTCTCGACAGCACAGCTTTACCTGTGGACTCTATTTGTCAAGGTGTGTAAGGTCTTTTCTTTCTTCTCATTATAACTTGCCCAGATTAGTCTCAGCCAGAACTGCCAGCCCCCTCGACGATCTGGGAGAGCTGCTCAGATGCAGACCTTCTTCATCGCACTCCTCTTCATCCCTTCCTTTGTAGGGGCCCTGTCCATGGTGGCATACACTGTGTGGTGGTAAGAAATCCAGAGTAAGCAGAGTCTCAACATGTTTTTTAAAAAGTCAGTTTAAACCTGCTTGGTTTTGTTCTGTCTGACTCTCCGCAGTTTGAAACCCTCAGATATCTGTGGGCCCTTCCAAGGTCTCAATACCACCTATGAGGCAGTATCCATCTGGATGGAGAGTGTTGATAGATTACAGTTCAACTGGGTTATTTGGATCTACGACAAGATGATAACAAGTGAACTGTTCTTCTTCCTCCTCAGTCTCATAATCCTGTAAGCTCCTCTTTTTCATCTGCCTCCTACAGTGCTCGGTACTCATTTTAGATACTTTTACCCATTTAGGCACCCGTGATACGTACATTTGTCAACAAGCATCCGTGTAAAGTGTTGTGCGAGGCAGTTCTTTAAAATGTTCTATTGATTCTGGCTGCTGTTTCACCTTCAGTGTGCTGATATACTTCTTCTGGCAAATCACCCAAGGACGTAAATTGCTGATTACCCTTCTCAAAGAGCAGATAGTAAATGTAAGTAGCTGTTTTAACGTTTCAGCTGTTCAGTTCGGTCATTTCACAAATTATTGCACATAGTACAAACCAAGCTAAACTAATACTGGTGTGTATTACTGTGTTTTCCTCCCATCAGTCCCTAGCATGGTATTTAGTTCTCTTTGTACTTCATCATTAATTTTTTTCTGCCCTTTTATACAATTTTGTCACTACATCAGGAAGGAAAGGACAAGGTGTTTCTGTTGAACAAACTCAAGAACCTGCAGAATGCAAATAATTCACAAGTTTTGCATCAGCTGGAGAATGCACAGCAGCCCAAGGTTTGAACATTTACCCTGTAAGATGTCACGGCATTAAATTCACATAAAGAAGACTGAACGCAATCTTTAAGTGCACTAAGTTCATTGCAGCATGTGGTATATCACATATTTTCAAATTGTTCATAATAGTTGCAATAAACTTCATCATAAAGATGGACAGAAAAGGTAAGAGAGGTATATTAAGACCACGGATTTGGCTAAGTGCCCTAGGAACGAGGCAACATTAACATCAGACCATCAGTGTCCTCTAGTCATTAATAAGATATATTAAATATTCATGTTTGCCCTAATTTTTCTCCCTGCAGATTTTGACTAACCTTTCTCAGAACTTTGATGGAAGAGTAAAGCGTGAACCAGATTACCCCACTGGTGAGTTTTTTGTTCTTTAAATGTTTAACTGTTACAAATATTGAGAGTATTCCATTCTGAGGTAGAATGATATTTGCTCCATCTTTGTAGATAACAGACAAGAAGAAGCAGGAGGTTGAAAATGTTTTTGCCTTTGTTCACATTTTAGCATGTCATTGTCTTTAACCCGTACTGCTGCATTTATAGAATCATGTGCATAAGTATGTCATGAAGATATCTGTGTCCTTTTTTAACCATATCAAGGTCCACTTGGATTTCAAGAGGATATTCCATCTCATTCCTCCAGTGCCCTGGTGCAGGCAATGCTTGCTAGGCGGCAGGCTGAAGAAGAAGGATACTGAAAACACCAGAATATTTCAGGTGCTGTTTACAAATAATAAAACCGGACAAAATCTCTACGGCTGAATATTTTACTACCGCTAAATGCTTAATTCTAGATCACCTGCGATCTAAAGAAGTTTTAGCATATCTAACTCCAGATCGACTGTCTCATGGATTCTATTTCAGAACCCAAAGACACTCGCTATTGTTCTCAGGATTAAGCCTGAAATAAAAAATATCTTAATATGAAAATGTTCTCTTATTTTTTATTAAATGATGGAAAATAAGAGTGCTTTGGAAGGACGATATTATTTAAAAATGATAATACATTCCAGACTTTTGAAATGTTTGGTTTAGTACAACGGCATTATTGTAGATACAGACTTCCTACTGAAAGTACAACTGGAAAAAAAAAAATCATCTGCTCATAATGATAAGTTTTCTTTTTCAAACTAAAACTGTGAATAAACCATGTAAAAATATTGTAAATAATAGATTATAGCTCTTTACTATATCAAAAGTGTCATTGTTATGTACACTCCCTTGTGTTTTATGTTTTAACAACCATTCCAGAACACACTGAGATGAACTAATGAAGGAACATTTTCAATAAACCCCAATGAGCCAATGAGTTTGATCTGATCACTGTGCCATGGTTTTTCTTCCGCTGTACCGGGATTGTGTAAGGCCTCTGTGAAATTAACCTACATGTTGGCTTATCTTCAGAATCCTCAGTACATTTCAATATGTGATAGTTTTTCTGGTGTTTGACCATCATTCCCAGACAACGTTACCTCCAGAAAAGGTTCACTTACATGGCTCATTAATGCTGGTGCTTCTTTCTACAATGAATTGACAGAGAGACAGTGTGTTCCACTGATGTATGGCTGAGTGACCCATTGTAAGTAAGTGTATCTAGCAGTGTAAGTCACCACGGTGAATAAGGTGTGTGGGCTGGTAACACTACATTTTGAGTTTGTTGGAAGCTGCTTTGGAGAAAAGAATCTGCTAAATAAATGTAAATGTAAATGAATAGGGTTGCAAGCAGTGTAACAGGCGGGCTGAATCCCACTGTAAAACTTTCTGCTGCTGCATCCTTGATTCAGGTGCTTACCTTGAATTGATACAGCAAGAACACCCTGCTGTATAAGTGGGTAAACTATTTTAAAGTTGGCAAAATATTTACTTAAGTAAACATTTAACACATTAAACACATGATGATGCAAAATAAAGAAAACAATAAAATGAGCAACTTTTTTCTTCTTCTTCTGGTACTTTCAGGCTATATTTTTGTACATTTTTGCTAATACTCTAAGATAAACTTCTGGCCACCCTCTGCTTAGACCAAAATAATTCATCATTGGCTCAGTTTAGCGATGCAGTCATGCACATAATTAAAACAACACATTTACGTTAATGGGAAAGGGATCGTGTATTAAAATCCTGCGCCGATCAGCTGGCTGGCTTGTCCACATCCATCTTTAAGGAGTCACTGTCTCAGTCCGTGGTCCCTATGTGCTTCAAAAAATCTGTCATTGTTCCTGTGCCTAGAAACAATAAGCCCTCTTGCCTAAATGACTATAGACCCGTGGCACTTACATCGCTAGTTATGAAGGTCTTTGAGAGGCTTATCAGAAACACTATCTGCTCATCCATCCCTAATAATATCGATCCACTACAGTTTGCCTATCGCTCCAATAGATCTACCGAGGATGCCGTCTGCCACATCTTGCACACCACTCTCACTCACACTGACAGCAACAGGGAGAATTATGTGAGGCTACTGTTTATAGATTATAGCTCTGCCTGTAACACTATAGACCCCCATAGACTGGCCACCAAGCTCAGGGACCTCGGACTAAATGCCCCCCTCTGTGAATGGGTCCGGGACTTTCTTTTGGGCAGACCCCAGGTCGTGAGAGTGGGCCAGGCCACGTCCAACATCATCACTATGAGTACAGGAGTGCCACAGGGTTGTGTTTTGAGTCCTCTGCTTTACTCTCTATACATATGACTGTGTGTCCTCCCATAGAATCACTTCTATCGTCAAGTTTGCAGATGATATAGTGGTGTTGGGCCTCATCTCCAACAACAATGAGGCAGCCTACCTTGAGGAGGTGGAGAAATTGACATCATGGTGCCAATTGAACTCTCTCTCCCTGAATATCAGCAAAACTAAGGAGCTGATTGTAGACTTCAGGAGGAGGCAGCAGCGGACCTACACCCCACTCAAGATCAGCGGGACACCAGTAGCGAGAGTAAGCAGTTTCAAATACCTTGGAGTGCACATATCCGAGGATCTGACCTGGACTCATCACACTCAAGCACAGGTGAAAAAAGCCAGGCAACGGCTGTACCACCTGAGACAGCTGAGGAAATTTAGGATCTCCCCAGCGATCCTGAAAGCTTTCTGTATCGGGGCTATAGAGAGTATACTGACTCAGGGCATCTCAGTGTGGTACGGGAATTGCTCAGCCCAAGACCACAAAGCCCTGCAGAGAGTGGTGCGCTTAGCTGAGCGTATCTCCGGGACTGCTCTTCCCCCGCTGCATGACATCTACACCAAGAGATGCAGAGCGAGGGCTGATAAGATTCTTAATGACCCCAGCCATCCTGCTAATTCACTTTTCCGCCTGCTGCAATCTGGTAGACGCTACCATAGTCTGATGGCCAGAACTGAGAGGCTCAAGAGGAGCTTCTTCCATCAGGCCATCAGACTCCTCAACATGGACACATACTGCACTTTAAGGACTCCGGTGGTATAAGGTTATTCATTCATCAGTGCTGCACATTGCACTTTATTATTGCATATTGCATATTAAATACCTTGCACATTTTTTGTTCTCTAAATCTTAATTTTAGTTTTTTACATTTTAGCTTTAATTCAGTTCCCTGTATTTTTTCTTTAATTATATTCTCTTGTCTTTTTAAAATATTTTTCTCTTTTAAATGTATTGTGTTGTTTGCACAGGGGGGGGCGTGGTGGCGCAGCGGGTTGTCCCAAGTCCTGCTCTCCAGTAGGTCTGGGGTTCGAGTCCCACTTGGGGTGCCTTGCGATGGACTGGTGTCCCATCCTGGGTGTGTCCCCTCCCCCTCCAGCCCTTCGCTCTGTGTTGCCGGGCTAGGCTCCGGCTCCCCGTGACCCCGTATGGGACAAGCGGTTCAGATGATGTGTTTGCACAGTCTACAGAGCTGACTAGATTAACATTTCACTACAGGTTGTATGTGTGTATAGCTGTGTATGTGACAAATAAAATCTTGACTCTTGGGATGGTGGGAAGGTTTTGCCCCATCTCACCGCTGCGATATTATTGCTAAATCTAAAGGCCATTTTAAAAATGATTTTTCTTCACGTTCAACGTTGGGCTTCTTGATCACGTATTACAATTAACGGACCAGTCAAAAAGAAGCTTCATTTTCCATTATACTTTTTTTTTTCTGAAAATCGTCAATATCAGCGTCTCCATACTCTGTCAGTAGTGTATTTGGCTAAAGTATCAGAATTTTTAAAGGTTGGCTTTACCCACATAAACAAAAAACTCAAATTCCCACAAGGCACCTCGACAACACGGCTATTTACGACTTCCTGTATCGTTGACGCAGCAACAAGGACAATAAAAATTAGCAACTCAAGCGAATTCCGTTAGCAGAATACGCTTTGTTCTACGGTTTCTTTTTTCTTTTTTCTTTTTTCGGACCGAACAGCATTACGGATGTGGCTGGACTCTTGAGCGGAGTTGAGCTCTAAGCCTCTAAGCCCTCCCGCTGGGCCGCCGTGAGCGTCGACGGGACGATGCTTTGCGCTGCAGCGGCGGAGAGAAACAAGGAGCCCATCCTCAGTGTGCTCCGCGGCTGCGTGGACGCGTACAGAGCGCTCAGCGCGCTCGAGGTGTCCTCGGGCTCCGGGCAGCATGTGATGCACTTCGCCCAGGCGCTGCGGAACGTTACATGGCAGCCGTCCGACATAGACCAGCGCGCTCTCGACAGGTGAGGGGCACGCTGGGTAAAATGAGCGCGGAACGGAGCCGCAGCCTTGTTGTGCCGCTTTGCCCGCGCAGTGTGTAATTGTATCATTTATACTTACAAGTTACATTACAGCTGTTGTCATGCACGTGACATGTATAATAATCGTCGGGAAAAGAAACGTCTAAGCTATTTATTATTATGTTATCAAATAGTGTTGGTGCGACGTTACTTAGTGGCACCGAACGTCGGTCTGGACCGTCTGCATGAATGATGATTTTTTCTGCTACGTCTTTATTAAGTAATTTTCAGTGTCACACGGCGATTTCACTGCAGTGGATGGATGGTTAAGGTACGCCTCAGGAACGCGCTTGTGAAATTGAGCGAGAGAATGCAGACGGCCCCCGCTCTACGGCGCTGATGTGGGCGAGAGTCAGAGTACCTCGCATAGCGGGGGGAGGGGGGAGGCCTCGGAAAGACCAGAGACAAGGCAGGGCAAGACGAGACATCCGTGGGGGGGGGGGGGTACTTGTACTCATTTTAATTCCCTGTTTGTGCTTACTTTAATTTGTGCGCAACAGTATAGAGGCGTACCGAGGGCTGCTGAAGCTGGAGAATGTGAGACCCCCCATTCAGCTGGATGCCGCCGAGCCCTGGGAGCACTGGGGTGGGATCCAGCCCGAGTCCCAGCACCTCATAGTGAACATCAACATGATACACATTTCCCCCCTGAAGTGCACTGCGGTGAGCGGCTGCTTCCCCCCCGCCCCAATCACCTTTGCGTTATTCATCCGTGACGTTCGCCATCGTATATATGCGTATAATCCAGACAGATTTGTTAGCGTAAACGCTGCAAACGCGATCTGCGGTAAATGTACGTTCGCACTGGCAATGTACGGCTGTATGTGTCACGTTATATGCTTACCTGCCTCAGTAAGTATTTAAGGAAAATGCATATGGTCAGCAACTCGGAATAACATGGAGAGTTAATTACTTTTTTTTTGCAGCGAGAGGCGGTAAAGAGCAGGGATTGTTTTAGAGTGCCGACGTCAGTGTTTTTAAAGGTTTGCCCGGGTCGTTTTTAAGAGCTTGGGTCCACTGCTCGGTCAGGTTGAACGATGCGGTAAAGGTGACCGACTGCCCTCACGCAAAGGGTCCCCTCGTACACGCAGAGCACGGTGTCCTACGGTAGGTGTTGCGCCTGGACAGAGATACCACATAAACTTTTGATGAAATGGAATAGATGAAGGAACTGACATGTTAAAATTTAGTGTGCTTTGACTGTACTTCACAAAAAAAGGTAAAAAATAATTTGACAGTACTTTGAATGCATTTATGCTTGACATGTTTTCCTTGTTTTGTAGGGTTTATTCAAAGCTGCTGGAATTATACTGAAACCTCATGGATTACTTGTGACGTACGGGGTAATGTCCTGCGTTGGTATGCTCTTAAGTGTGTGATTTAGCATGAAGGTAAGCTGGAAAAAGTGACTGCCTTCCTTCCCTCTCGTGTTTTCTGGCCAGCCTTACGCGGTGAACGGACTGATCGCTCCTGAAAGCAACGTCGACTTTGATCGAAGTCTGAAGCTGAGGTAAATAAACTGGAATTTGTAACGCTGTACTTATAAATTATGCTGGCTGTATGAGGGTCTGCTGCGACTTTGGCGGTGGCATCTCATGCTGCGTGTCTCCAGGAACCCAGAGTGGGGCCTGAGGGATATCTCCTTCCTGAGTTCTCTGGCAGAGAAGAACGGCATGTTCCTGGAGAGAGTGGTGAGGAGTGTCAGCATGGCCTTTACCGTCTTGCCAAAATGTGGAGCTGTTTGACTCTGCTGGTGGACACCGTCTTCTGCTTTGATTTTTCAGGTTGACATGCCAGCGAATAACAAGTGCCTCCTCTTCCGGAAGGAAAGTGTTGTCTAGCCAAGCGAAGATGCACTTCTCCAGATTCAAGGCCCATTGCTTGTGTGGTCAACATCTTGTGGCTTCTTTCCTGCAAACTGTCCGTCAGCAAAATGGGAGCATTCCAATGGAGATGGTCAAGCTAGATTTTGATATAAATTAGAAAAGAAATCAAAGATCAATGGTTTTAATAGGGGAGCGACTGTCTGAAGTACGGAGGCCCCAATTTGCCGCAGTGCCTGTGTTTCAGTGACGGGATGGTGGCCCTTGTGTTTTAGCTGTATCCCCCAATCAGCTGCAACCTCTAAAACAGAACAGATAAATCTGCTAACATTCCATTGCAAGATGTATTTTTGTTTTAAGGTAAACTGGGCTACTTAATGTTTAAAGTGCTATGACAAATAAAGTGTAGAAGATACTTAATTCATGTCATTTCATTTATACAAAACTCTTTATTTAGCAAAATAGTATGGTAATAATTTAACTGTACAAGTCGCACTATCATCTGTGCTTAACTTTCTATTTCCTGATCAGCTATGTTGAACCTGAATACATGCATATAAAAAGCATTATAGGAAGACAAAAAATTTCAGGGGAAAAAATATCTGCCTTTTTCACCTAAGTGACTGATTTTTAAAAAAAAAAAAAAAAAAAAACTAGGGAAAAAAATACAGCACTGGGCTTGAATAAATGATAAAATCCAAAACTGTGCATATATACAAACATCATACTTCTACAAATATATTCCACCCTATATCTTCTAAGGTATACAAACTATTATAATGCTCGCTTACCGTCCTAGTCGGACAACCGTCAAATGGTAGACCGAGACGCTAAAAGCTTGTGGATCTTTCCAAATGTGGCTTAACATGGCAACACCATTTGTTATTAATAAATTCCATTCGAACTCACTGAAACATATCAATACCTGAAGGAGAAATGTATAGCCGTTAAGCTATAACTATAGTTAACTGTACTACTAGCAGTGTGTTGGACTTGCATTGCAGACGTTAATGCGAAACTAGTCTTGGAAGCGCTGCAGCAATTCGCAGGTCTTCTTTTCTAGTACTTCGCGGATCTTCTTCAAACGTCTCTCAGTAATGGGGCGAACGTAGCTGTCTGGCTGGATAACAGCCATGCCATCATGCACCTCTCCCATGACCAAAAAGGGACCCTCCTCCATCGTGATGTTAGGGCAGGGGCAGCTCCAGTCCATCTTGGCCAAAGTGACTTCGAGATGATGGGTGTTGAAGAAGGCTAGGCCCATCTTCTCGTCGCGCAGCACCTCCTCCAGCGCAAAGCGAGCGATGCCCGAGTCCAGGTCCTCGATGAGCTCCGTGAGCCGGCCCACAATGGCGAAGTCGCTCCGGCACAGGGCTGGCACAATTTTGCCCTTTACCCTGCAGGTTCTGCACGGTCGGCTTTTGGGCTGGGGGCAGTTGGATTCGCACTCCGCTCTGGTGCGAAAGCTGTTCGCGTTGCCCTGGCACCCGCCGTAAGCAAAGGCTTGGCACTGTTTCATCATTGAGTTGTATGCCCAGCGAGCTTCCCAGGCTTTACAGGGACCCTGCACTGCTGGCAGAGAGCAGATCCCCATGCCCTCGCGCTGGCAGGATGCGCGGCACTCCTCGTAGGTCTCAAATCGGTTCCTGCCGCCTTCGCAGCCCCCATTGGTAAACGCCAGGCAAGTACCACGCTTGTTGTCGTAGTACCAATCCACGTGCCGCTGACCGCATTCCCTCCGGTCTACTTCTGCCAAACAGTCGGCAGGAGAGAAGGGCCGTCCCATGGGCACGCTCGTTTCGAAATCATCCGAGAGGTCGTCGTCGGCGCGTCGGATAACCGACAGCGGATAATCAGCACGCAGGATCCCAGCTGAGTTACGAGCAGTACAAGTATAGACGCCAGTGTCCCTCGCCTGCGCGTTGTATATGACCAGCTGTCCGATGTTGGTGATGACCAAATTCCCGTACATTTGATCGGGCCTCATAATAAGACTTTCACGACGGTCTGTCTGCTTCTCCCAAGTGATGTCCGGCCTTGGTACCCCAATGACATCGCAGTGAAAGCTGACCGTGCCTCCCAAGTACACAGACTGGTGGCTGGGGTTGCTGTAGAGCGTAGGCGGAAGTGGGTCTTCTTGGGATGATGTGGGTGTTGGGTGTGCAGTCGTATCCAGGGGCAGGGGGCTCGTGTATGGCCAGGACAGGTGATAGCGGCAGGTGACCACGGTCAGGGTGACTCCCCGAATACATGCCTCGGCATCCATGTAACAACGGTTGAAGTAAGTGAGCCCGTCGGAGGCGCATGTGAAACTGGGCTCCTTCTCACAGCGGTCCTGGCACTTACACACCGGTTGGCCCTCCCACACGTCACAGGTGGCGCCCTGCTGGCTGCACACGAAGCCATGGCAGCTGGCAAGACTGCTCCTTCGGCCCGCAATCTGCCCTCCGCCCTGGCCCTCACCCTGTGAGCCGGGACTGTCGGGGAACCGCGCAGCCACACAGCTTCGCAGCCCGCACACATTGGTGCAGCACTTTTCAAATCCTGCGCAGTCCTGCTCGGCGAAGAAAGATGGACAATCAACAAGCGTAACAATCTCTGCCGCTGTTGCTTAGGAACTGTTCAGAGGAAATTTTTTTTCAAAGTTAAACTAAACCAATGCACTGGCTTCTCATGGTACGAACAACCGAGTGACACATTTTTAAAGATGATACTTTTTTTAAAGCTTATTTTTACTCGCTTTCTTCACTCACCTTTTTCTATTATTTATTTGTAGAAAAGCAAACAACCTGTGCTGACCCCGCGAGCCGGCAGAAATCAGTAAAACGCACCGAAACAGGATAGTAGCGAGAACTGAACGTCAGCTCACTTACAGTTTTTACATCTCCTACCTGGTGTTCCTAAGTGGTGGTGATCAATAATAAGAGGGCAGATGTTGCTCATGTTGATGAATCTCTCAACCGGCATGGAATCGGAGTTTAAGGAGATTATTTTTCAGTCGTTTTACGTAAATTAGCTTTAAGTGGGCTAGCATGGTGGCACAGTGAGTAGCGCTGCTGTCTCACAGCGCCTAGGTGGTGCGAGAGGATGTGGGTTTGATCCCCGCTCAGTCTGTGTGGAGTTGGCATGTTCTCCCCATGTCTGCATGGGTTTCCTCCGGGTGCTCTGGTTTCCTCCCACAATCCAAAGACATGCTCTTCAGGTTCCCCCATAGTGTGTGAGTGACACACAGAGTGTGTTCCACTGATGTATAGATGAGTGACCCATAGTAAGTAGTGTATCTAGCAGTGTAGGTCTTTGGGTGCTCTGGTTTCCTCCCACAGTCCAGACATACTTTTCAGGTTCACCCATAGCGTGTGAGTGATGGAGTGAGTGTGTTCCACTGGTGTATGGATGAGTGACCCAGTGTAAGTAGTGTATTTAGCAGTGTAAGTCACCTTGGTGAATAAGGTATGTGGGCGGAAAAGTATCTGCTACGTAAAAAAAAACGTAAAATGAAATCTAGCTCAGAATTTTTTTTTTTTTGCTATATCCGGGACTTTGGCAGAAACTGAAATAATCTGAGGAAATGAAGCTTTCACTGATTATGACCTAGAGTAAAGTGATTTAAGAGATTACAAAGAGTTGCAGTTCCAGTTGTGTTTCTAATGCAGGAGCCAGCGTGTGTTCACAGAACTGTTTCGAGAGGTGTCAAAACTATGCTATGGCTGGAGTAACGACAATAAGTAAAAAAAGGTGCTGTTTGTATATTAAAAGAGAGAGACAGACTGCGACAGCACGTAGAGAAGGAACATCGCGCACAATTTCAGAGCCCCTCACTGACCTGGTCGGTGAGACACTCTCTCTCGCAGGTGCTCTGCGCGTCCACCCACAGGTTCGCGTTCAGCTCGTTCGGACACACGCCCGGGTGCTGCTGCTGCGGCTGCTGCTGCTGCGGCTGCGGCTCGCTATTGGCCGCGGGGAGGCTCGCGCCCGGCGCAGGCTGCGGCAGCACGCACACGACGTAAACCCAGAGCAGAAGAAAGGGGCGCCCGAGCTTCTGGAGCGCGAGCCCTGCCGCTCTGGAGATGCGAGCCCGGCTCATCGCGAAGCCCCCCGCCGCAGCGCAGCCAATGTCATAACTGCAGCTGTGGCGACACATAAAACGGCTCTTCGAACACAGTCAACTTACAGCCGACCTGTGTGCACTTCGACAGCACTATTCCAAGTTAACTCGGAATGGAAAACGTCGTCAGTTTTCTGCTCTCTCTCTCGCCCCCCTCCGCTCCGTCTTCGTCAACTTCAACGGACGACTCGGCTCCTCTCGCTGCAGAGCGCGGTGCGACAAGGAGAATTGTTTGGCAATTAAGAGCAATTATTAACGTGCAAACAACAACAACAACAAAAAAAAAAAAAGTAATAAATCCAGGCGGTACGAGTGAGGGCGCGCACGCAGCGCGAGGACAGCGCGCTCGCGAGGGGGACAAATGGCGAAGCCAGGGGGGCGAGCTCGGGGCCGGGTGTCCGCGCGCGGCGGAAAGGGCAGCCCTTTGACCGGGACTCTTCCATTAACTGGACAACTGGACAAACACGCAGCAAACATCAAAGCCGCCCCACAGTCACTGCTTCTCTAATATCGCTGGGAAAACTGTCCTTTTGTCTCCAATAACTGCGCATCTGCGTTCCCTACTGAGGCGAGGAGGGAAAAGCAAAATTAAGCTGAGATTGAATCAAGCAAAACGGACACAAGCAACTTAAATATGTAACTAACAAGTATGGTTTGGTTTTAACAACTCCACACTTTATCTCATTTCTCTCTCTCTCTGACATGGAGGTGCTTGAAATTTAGCGGACTAAACGTGGCCCACAAGAAACGAACAGGAGCGCCATCCGTTTGTCCAAGTCCAGACTTTGGGTGGCTCATTCACACAGCGCTCTGACATGCCACGGTCAGGTGGGAAGGCGTAAAGCGTGAAATGTTCAATGGCGTGGGACAAGGCTTTGTGCAGCCCTTTGTCCGCTTTCCTTTTGAAGGCGCGCTGACCTTTCAGACCCCCGACTGACTCCTGACCTGTAGCCATTGAGGAGCCCGAGGCCTCGCCGGGCCTGGACGCGCAGCGGATAGCGAGACGAGGGGGCCCGCGGCGACCCCGGCTTTTACTGCACTTGAGCGTGGTACCGACGGACCCCCCGCTTGAGAAAAGGGACAAAAACAAAACCTGACGAGGACAAAGAGAACAAGAAATTCCCACAGTTAGCAGTGTCTCGGACAGCCCCCTCCCCAGCCCGTACGCAACACTAAGCGCTCAAAACACCGCACTCGTGTCACGCATGGGGGAAACGGCGAGATAAAATACATTGACGTGGCTTACGTTAAGTTATAATGGACATGCATACAGAAATCAGACAAGTGTAAAATTTAACCGTTTTATTTTGGTCAAGTCCAAGAAATACGAAATGTACAGTCCAAAATGATAAAAAAAAGTTTTAGATAATTAAAAAGCATTCTTCATTTAAGTTACCCAGCAGCTTAAATCAAAGGAAAATAGTGTTTACTCTAATAACATTATTACATTTCCTTTTATACAACCCACAAAAGGTAAATAGCAAAGATCCAACCAGCTGTTTAAGTAACAGCAAAGCCCCCCCGGCCCCTTTCTGAAAATGACTGTCCATCCAGGCTCATGATCAATTAATCCCACCGGACATTCTCTTTATGAGCGACACAGAAATGCAACCTGAAAAGAAAGAGACACACTCCAGCGCTGCTATTAGAAGTGAATCTGAAAAACTGCCACAGATTTTTGCTCTACGGTCATTCCAGCGCATTCTGAAAAACTGCACAAGAAACATTGCTTTAAAATGGTGAACCTCCCTGATTTCTACACCAAACCCCAGTGGCTCAGTCCAAAGAGGAAGACTTCAAACATAACACTGCACTTTAAACCATTCCTACTGACATAGACTCTGGAGCACCCCATGTGATTACATGAATTTTTAATATTTAAAAAAAAAAAAAAAGAAAAAAAAGGCAGATTTACAAATTTAAAGATATGGCTGGTGCGCTAAAATTTTGCAAAAGAGAAACTGCTGTTTATTACACACCATACAAAGAGTCCTATGGCAGACAAACACAGATGGATATAGCCTCTCAGACTAAGGAAGAGGGACAAGGGCCCTTCCTTAAGGGGGCTTAAAAAATCCTCAAGAAATCTAACACTCAGCCAGCCATAGCTTGGCATCACTGGTTAGGTTTAATGCGGGGGGGGGGGGGGGGGGGGGGGCAGGTTGGTCCCTGAGTTTGGCTCAACAGGGGGCAGAGATGGTGGATAGGGCAGATCATAAATGGGGAAAAACAAAAAATAAGCAGATTCTGTGCAAAATAAAAGCAGGTTCCTGAAAGGGCATATGTTGGGAATGTAAAAAACAATGGAGAATAATTACTAAACTATGAAGTTTTGAACAGCTGCAAAAACACCCAAAAAAAAAAAAAAAAGGTAAATGCCACTGTGCTTTTCACAGGCAGGTCTCCAGATACTGCAGTGAGGAGAGAAGTGCGGTGGGCAACAACAAATAGCATACAATGGATCTTCACACTACACCAAGAGCTTTTATAATGTTTATAACCCAAACATGCTGGCAAGTGTATTTATAATTGGTTTGTACTTGGTTTATACAGAATATTGATAGAATAGTATCTAATTCGTTTTTATTCTTTTCAAAGTATTAATTCATGTTTTCATTTTGCTTAAGTCAGGTTTTTGTTCATTTTTAAACTGTGAATCTGAGCACAAGCAATTAATACTGAATTTTACCTTATTGCAAAAATTAGTTCTGCAAGCAGGAACTGAACATGCAGTGATTGTGGTTAACTGGTAATATGAAGAGCTGTGCTAGCACTCAATGCTTGGTCATTTTGGCACAATAAAGCACGTTATAACGGGTGAAATAGCATTACCAACATAGGTGGAAACAGGAATCAACCAATTAGACACCTATTAGGTCTCAAAAGTACTTCCATTCTTTCAGCAAAACAGCAGGCGAGAAGTACTTGGAATAAAATGTTGAGGGCCATAAAAAGCGTTGTTCAGGTTAAATATTATTCCAATGGGTCAAAAATGGAGCCAGTCTTTCTAAAAATCCTAAACTGAAAACCCTGGTTTTTTTTTTTTTTTTTTTTTCCCTCCCTCTTCCTCCCAGGAAAGATGGAACATACTGTATACACAAAAAATAAGCCAAAATCTGCATTAAGGAGGATAATCAAAATGTACCCAATGCAAACCGCTCCAGCAACCACCCTGCCTTTGTCACTCTATAAAGGGTTTAAATATGAATATGGCCACATTTGTAGGAACACCCTATAACTACTTTCCAGGAACTGAACTTTTGAGTGCTTTCTTTACAAGTAAATTTGACAAGCCAAAAAATTACACTGGATTTATATAAAATCATTCATCCTGCCCCAGCAAACCCCACACTAGGAATGTTTCCAAAGACCAAAATGACTACTCTCCACATAAAGACTGAATAAAATCTGGTCAGGATTTACACACAAATATTTATAGTAAGTGTAGTTGTATCACTTGTGAGCAAAATAGGCATTCAAATTGGTTTTATAATTGAATTCACCTTTCTTTAGTCTTCCAGGTTAATTTTATATATAGATCTGCAAGTAAATAAATTGACATGTCACACAACTCCATAATCTCATTCTTAAACCTCAGTGTTCTCCACAACAATACAATGAAGACCATCTAAGTGGCACTGGCAAAAAAAAAAAAAAATACAATTCTAAATGAAAAGACATGGGACTTAAAAGAACAGAATTTGCAACAGACATGTTCATAAACTGGCACCTCATATTGTTTCAGTAGTGGCCCCTATATAGCATCCAATCAATGGTAAAATTGGGACAGTAAAATTGATGAAGTGGAAAAATAAAATTACATCTGAGCATAAAAGAAGCATTAAAATAGACATCCTCAAGGACACAGAAGTAGGAAGAGAACATGTAAACTTCACCCATTTGAAAAGCATGGTAAAAACATCCCTTTTAAACTCCCTACATGCTCCCAACAAGACAGGAATTTCAGTGCAAAATTTCATTACAAAATAAAAGAAATTGACTACATCCATTATGAAATCTCCCTTAAATATTAACTGTAAATACTGTATTCAAAGATGATGCAGTGAAACAATCCCAGTCCCAGCTATAGTGTTGTACAGCTCCAGCAGGTTCAAGGAGCAGAATGAGATGGACGAGTGGGTAAGAGTGGCGGTGGCTGTGGGAGAAAAGAGCCTGGACCCGCCTGAGGGAGCGGGTGTGTAGGCAGTGCATCACAGCTCCTCAGCTCAAATGCACGACAGGGTCTCCTTTACAAGAAGGTTCAGGGACAGCTCTGTCTCAGGCCTGTTCACAGTTTCAACACTGTGGCTGCTGAAAGGTTAGAGGTGTGAGTTCCAGGCTCCAGGCCCCACGCTAGGAGATCTTGCAGTTGTTCCTGGCACAGTTCTGAGGGGGGCTCTGAGGTGGCCGGATGGATTTGGAACGCTTGAGGCTATTTCCCTTGCTTCCTCCTGCTGCAGTGGTCAGTGTGGGCCAGTATGAGCGGCCATGCATCATGACAGCGTTCATACCGTTGGCCATGGAGAAGGACTTCAGGTGGCTTTTGATAGCCACAGGCAGGGGCAGCTTGTCGATTAGGTGAACTGGGGTGCAGGACACAATGGCACGGCAGCACAAATCCTGGAGGCTGAACACTGAAAAGAAGAAATTTAACACTAAAATTGAACTACCATCATGTAAACGTGGTTTCAAAGCATGCCAAAAAGATACTATTTCGCAATGCTATGACAGCTCTGTGGCAAAATTCATAAACTTTCAGTGTTTTAGGATGCTCAAAAACAGTGAATTCTGATCTGAAACGCACTCTGAACAGCATCATCATAAGAAAACATTGCATAATATGTAACAACCTGGAAAAACTTCCTGTCACCTGTTAAAACTGGAATTCAAAAATCAAACCACTAGAGGGCGACACCTGAAATTTCACCTTTTGAAATATGCCATGAGAGAGGGTGATTGTGGGATATTTTGATATGAATGACCAGTATATGATCAACAATGAGGTCAGATAAGACTACATACAAATACCCAGACAAACCATATTTAATGCATGGCGTGAAGGCATTTTAAAGAAAATTGACACCCTTTACCGAGGTGAAATATTTCAACCATGAATATTTTTTTAAAGCTCAAAGGGCTAAAATGTTCTCCATACAACATATTTTAATGAAAATTGTATAAAGTATCAACTAAGTTTTCTGTGAACATTAATTTGAAGCTCACATTAGAATGCCTTGTTAAAATGAAAGTGATACATGTTTAGAATTAAACCAGCGAATGACAAAGCTCCGTATGGTGGGTTATTTGTGATTTGAGTACTCATTTACAAAAGCTTAAAGCAATAAAAGGAAATGCATCTTTTAAAATCAAATGAATAAAGGAGTACATTAACAGCACTTAGCTCAGCCCACAGAACAATGTTAATAAAGCTGCCTAACATTTCCAGTAGAATGTAAGCATCTCTCACAGGAGAAACTCCATTCATTGGTTTAAAGGGAAAACAGAAGGGCTATAATGGAGCCCTAATGTCTCCAACTGAACAGCGCTGCTCTAGATGCAGCACAAGGTGCTTACTGGAAATGGTAGAGAACTGTGCTGAGTAAGGCCATTTCTGAGACTCCTGCACCAAGACTAATGTTCTAGTGCCCACTCCACTTCCCTGCTGACCACCATGTCTGAAGCTGATGAATGGAAGAATAAATACCATGTCTGACACATAAAAACATGCACAGTATAAACAGCAGACTGCAGTGATTACGGGGGAATGGAATGCTTGAATGGCCTGTTTGGCTAGAAACTATAAGCACAAATGTCTGTTGCTTCTAATGACAGTGTCCCTGTATCAAAGGTTTCATTGTGACAGACTGATCGAAAGGACTAGCACTACACAGAAGGATGAATAAGCATTACACTGCAGGCCTGCTAGAAATAGTACAAACTTTAGATGCTAGAACATTCGCAGACCTTAAATAAGCACGCCGATTCGCTTAAAACCTGATCCGTAGACGTGGTCAACACTCTGTGTAACCTGAAACACACAAGCTCCAAAACAAACTGAAGACACATTCCTCTCATCTCAGCTTACCTCTGTTGGGCCTCCAAAATTTCTCCATGCCGTGTCTCATCAGCACAATGCGGGAGAGCTCTGTGAAGGACTCAATGACGTTGAAGTTGCAGAGAGGGCTCACTTCAAAGAAGGTCATGCCATTCTTTTCCGCGTAGGCCCGAGCTTGCTCTGTGGGTACCTGCCGCTTGAAGGCCAGGTGCAACCGGTTGCCCACAAGGATGCGAGGAACACCAGGAGCATGCTGGACAAGTCACGGAGATGCAATAAAGTTTAAAAAATGGCAAACTCCAAATTACTTATCTCCTATGAGTAAACAGGGACAACCTGAAATGTATTTACAAACTGCCTCTCATACTCACGTCCTCAAAAGAAACCCATGAAAAAGATTTAACTATACATCTAATCTTACAGTAAACACAAATTTCAGCATCTCCCAACATAAAATATTATCTTTACATAGATAAAGTTCAGAATGCTCCAAATGAGGAAAGTTGTGAGTGAATTGTCATGGTCAGCAACACCACTGAATCTGAAGGAACCTGACTTATGAAAGGCTACTACAAGTAGCCTTTCATAGTAGCCATTCTCTGCCCATGCTCTTCCCCTAATGGAGGCAGGAAAGAGCAGTGTCTTGCACACTGAGGAGGGGCCCAAAATAAGGCACGCCATTGCCAACACTCACAGGATGTCATATGGGGGAACCGGACAGGCTCTTCCCGTAAAGCAATCAGGAAACGCAGGAAGTAGGACAGAAGCAGGAGAGACACCTCTGCATTCCCAAAATTTTGGCATCATCGTGTTTTACGGAGTGCTTTTGGGCAAGCCTACTGAGCATTTCTAGGTGCTGGAGCACACAGGGACAGACCAAAGCAGCCTGTTGTATTGGGAAAAACATCCATCCTTTTGTGCATCACAAAAACTTGGCTAGAATGAAAGTGTTTTTAGTGAGAGTCAATACTCTACAGGAAATCAGAGTGGGGGGGGAGGTCATTCTTACTTCATCAATCTCACGGATCCAGCGATCAATCCCGTCGAAAGACCACCGATTGGTGATGTCATACACCAATAAGATGCCCTGAGGAGAGAAGAATATGGAGACATTAACTACTCTGAAGACAACCTGGTTTGTATAAGCAAACACTGACACCAGGTGATAAAACTACATCGCACAAACTACTTCTGGCAGTACACTAAGTCCTATGGAAAATCTGCATGATTGACTTTATAGCCAAGAAGCAGTTACTGTAAAAAGGCTCATTATAATATAGTAATGACCTGCACCTGTAAAAAGACAACAGCACAGTGGTCCAAGGGAATAAGATCACTGTCCATCACCTCAGCCTCAAGACAGGCTGTGCAATTCATTTGGCTCATTTTCATTTCTAAAACTATGCACTTTACAAATAAGCACAATAATCTTTTTAATTTTGCTATTAAATTATGTAACAGAAGTGGGAAAGTTAACTTGTGATCAGATAAAGTATAAAAGATAATCCACCAAGGGAAAATGAAACATTCTGTTAATAGAGAACTTTCTGGCATATTACAATCCGTACAGCACTTAGAATCTGTCAGTAGCAGTTATTGCCGTGTCATTTCCCCACCTGTGCCCCTCGGGAGTACGACCTGAAGATAGTGCAGAACCTGCCTTGTCCAGAGGTATCCCTGGAAGACAGGTATAAAGACAGGAAAACAGATAAACAACAAAGCCTAGGAGATATCAGATCATATAGAATCAAGAATAACTTAATACAGGAACTAGCAACCAAACAGTCGAATTAAACACTGTAATGTAAACTTTCTAAGTGTACAAAGTTGAACAGCCAAAAAACATCAATGAAGACCCACTGCACCATATGCTTTCAGTCTCAAACAAAATGCAACCAAAACAACCTATTGTAAAACTGAAATCTAATTGGCAGTCAGTTTTAAAATACTGGGCCCATAGAACAATAACACGGATTTCATAGTGAATGACTTTATTAAAGTCAATTTTTTTTTTCCTAGAGTGCCAGTGGCACCTGAAGAGAATATGTACAGTCAGCCCTGTAATGTAACAAAAGGATGCGGTACTATTACCACAATAAGATTTTTCTACCAATTGAGTACATCATGTGTTAAAGTGTGAAGGACTTCAGACTAGTAAATCTAAGTAATTTAGCGGTAAATTACAATCATTCATTTTAAGCCATATCTTTTTGGTACATAGAAAATGGAATTAGATGTTGCAATGTAAGTGCAAGTATAAAACATCTCTGACATTGTTTACTTTGGTGGTGCTACCTCTTGTCAAAAAGTATTCCAACTTGGTAGGCTGCTCAAGAGCAAAAAAAATAAAAATAAAATAAAAAAATGCTGCAACCAAAATTTAAGTTGTGTAAACATACCATCTGATCAGTTACTACTATAGGAAAATCTTTTAAAATCTGTGCAAAATCTGAGCAACACAAAAAAGCCAAAACATCCTACTACTCTTTCCAGGAGATAAATTTTGTGCTATCATACTAGTCTGCAACATACTCCTAATGAAGCCCATTGATATAACCAATTTGTTTATACACACACACTTGTTTATTAAAAACAAGTTCCAGTATATACACATACACACTTTAAAAAAAAAAAAAAAAAAAACCTGCTGGTCAAATTCATATAGACCTTGATCCATCTTCTACACCAGCTAAAATGAGCAGTGAGATAGATCAAAGTCATAACATGGAAAAAAAATTAGTTCAGTATTGCACCTTTTCACAAGGTGAAGAATTTGCAACCTTGTAACGCTTTTTCAGAAGCTTCCGGTACTTATGTTCTTGCAAAAATCAGTAAACAAAAATCTCTGTGGTCTTAACAGCTTACATATACTGTTGCTGAGTAAGAATGCAGCAGTAGGCTAAAAAATGGCATCGTTTAAATTTTTTATATATTTCCCCAAGGAGAATGTGGCTCCTTCCTGTCTTATATGCCAGTGATGCATTTAAGTGCTTCAAAGCAATATTTATACTGAAGTTACATGAGCAACTCCATTTACATTTCTTCATTTAGCTAATGCTTTTCCCCAAAGTGACTTACAATGTTAAGCTACTTACAATTATTTACTCATTTATAGATCTGGGTAATTTTACAAGAGCAATTACTTTGCTCAAAAGGTACTACAGCTGGAGGTGCGATTCAAACCTGCAACCTTTGTGTCCAAAGACCATGGCTCTAACCACTACGCTACCAGCCCCTGTGAGTCCTCGAACAAATTTTATTAAATCTAGGCTTTATGGCACCATTTACTTAACATTAATGTCAAAATTACCAGTGTATCACCAAGACTAGATAGGGGAATACACCCCAAATTTGTTTGAAATGTAAATTAATTCTTGGCTTCACTTTTATAATTAGAGCCATCACTGCACACCAGATAGCTCTGCCAAATCCATGGATTGGAAAATTACTTTTTAGTTACTGCAACACTAATATTCAGAGCAATATGCTCTGTTGTAAAAATCAAGTGATAATATTCAGACAGCAGGCCCTTTCCTACCCATCTTATGTACCATACAAGTGTCTTTATAAACTTTAAACACCAGCATACAGGAAATATGTATTTTCAACACCAAAATTACAATGAAACATAACAGCAGAAAAGGAATTTTTCATAAAAGCTGTAGCTTCAAAACATGTCAGGGACACTTCCATTTACAAACATAGCTCTTTGCTTAAGCTTTTGCATTGGAATAAAACAGCTCATGACATAGTGATACTACCTGAATCCTACCTAGATTCTCTCACAGACTCACTGTCAAAATCATTTTGAACAAATCTGTCAAAAATAAAAGCATCTGCAACAGTACAAAAATGTAGCTTTTCCGTTAATCTACAAGTTAGCTATTTGCAAGTAAACTTAGGCAGTTAGAACTGATGTACTGTATCAGCCCATGCTTATGCAACCAGATACGTAAAACTACCAGTTTAACTATCACAAAAATGCAGAATATGAAATACGTTTCAAGTGAATAAAGGGGATAACCTATAATTCCCAAAAATATAGCTAAAATGGTAACATTTCAACGTAAAACATTCTTTGTACATACCACAGCTCCAGTTTCACTCTTCTCCCATCTAGGAGAATAGTAGTAGTTTTGTAGTCAATTCCTGAGAAGAAACATTAAAAATGGGATTATGAAATACATGAAAAAGATTCTCAGCTAATGCATTACTGCCCATCTTCATGAAGTCTTCACTGTTCACAAAATTTCATTTGTGTGTCACGAAATAAGATTTTATAAGGATCAGCATGGTCACAAGGGATAAGCCGCTAATGGAAAGTTCTTATCAAAAGATTTTTGCTTTTAACCCTTTCACAGATGGCACTTCATTCACAGTGTCCCTGTGCAGGATGGCAAACATTTATCTTCCTTATTTTCCCAAGGCATACAATCATCTCATCTCCGAAGATTAGAGACACAGTAATCCTATAACACACCAATGCTATTACAAGATTTATTTTGTTCCACATCCTATCATCATTGCACCTAAACAAAAAACTGACCAACAACCTTGTACCATTTTGCATCTGTTATTGAGATATATCTTTCATAAACACTGATGGAGCTGTAGTCTACTTAACATATCTACAGCACCAGTCAAAAGACTGGACACTTTCTGCAAATTAGTTTGTCCTTACAAGGTGACCAGTTAATTTTGAGCAAGGAATCTGCCAGCATATCTTTCCAGCTCAGCTGAGTCAGTCAGTTCTCAGAGAATTAAGGCACTTGTATGAGACAAAAAGGATTTGAGTGAAATCAAAGTAACTTCCAAGTACTAACCAGGCTGCCCATGCATACTTGAACTTTGGACTGGTACTGTATCCTACAAATATAAATTGTATAGGCTTATGTAAAGGAAGTCTCAAAAAGTCAACTGTATTTTCTGGACAAAACCGCAAACGCCATTTTGTATTAAAAAGAATTGCATGAGAACTATAAAAAAAATTAGGGTGGCGCGGTGGCACAGCGGGTCTGGCTTGTGCCTGCTCTCTGGTAGGTCTGGGGTTCGAGTCCCGCTTGGGGTGCCTTGTGACAGACTGGCGTCCCGTCCGTGTCCTCTCCCCCTTCAGCCTTGCGCCCCGTGTTGCCGGGTTAGGCTCCGGATAGCCGCGACCCCACTCGGGACAAGCAGTTTCAGTCAGTATGTGTGAGTATTTAAAAACTTACGAAGGACTAAAGGAACAAACTCTGTTACATGTTTTCTCAAAGTTACGAGAGAATCATCAACTTTTTTAAAGTAAAATATATACAGAGCAGCAAAATCTCATTTCACAATCTACTTACAGTAGATTCAAGTTATCTGATTTTTCTACAAAGAAGAAACTTCTTGGTAAGATTAGAGTCTGGACATTTAATCAGGCCTTATATAAGCATGCCATTGTTTGCTAGAATATGCAGTGCTCAACTGTCTAAAAAACAAAAAAGAAAACTAATCAGGCCGTGTGCAATCCTTATTCCAACTTTCAGCTGGATCACTACCCGTGGCACAGATTCAACTAGGGCAATCAACTTGAAAGAGAAATAACCACAGTTCCAAAGGTCATTATGTGTAGGACAAACAATCAAGAAGCTCCAATGGCCTAAGTTAACATCCAGAAGAATGTCCAACCAAAGTTATTCAAAAGAGGCTCAACCTAAGTAGTTGAACTGTTTATTCTTCTGGGAGACCTGCCAGACTAGTAAAATAAGAACATGCCATAACGGACCCCACACACTTGTCTGTCCTTCATGAATAAACATCTAATGAGGAGGAAGGCAAATCCCAGATGTTCAGTTAAGCTCAGCTGGAAACAACTGGAAAGAACCAACTCATGTTGTCATTCTATTGCTGTACTACTTGACATTCAGGAGCTTTTTTGGGGAAAAACCCCCAAAGAAATACAACATGAACCTGCCTTCAACAACCATAAACATGGTTAACACCTATGACACAATACAGTTCAACTTTAAAGCTTTTAGTAACATACACCAGAAGCTAAATATAATTTATTTTCTCATGTACCTGGAGGTACAGAAAAACAATTTCATGCTTGCATTTTTCCTGAAGTACTGATTGTTAAATGAAATTTAAACCAAGAGCACACACTGCATTTTAAGTCTCACTAAAGCAAATAAATGCTGCATAAAACTATCAGAATGCTGATGATTCCTCATCACCTTCCTAGTAATCTTTTCTGAGATGCATATAAACATTTAGACAACATTACAGAAGTAACCGTGTAAAGGATTGATCCGGGAATGATCTTAAATGGTTGATAAGATGGACTGCATTCCTGTCCAGGATATACTCTGCCTATCTTACGCTTTGTTTTGGGGATAGGCTCCAAATCACCACAACCCTGTTTTGGACAACTGATTGATAAAATTTAAATTAAATTAATAAAAGCTCAGTTTCATACATAGTTCAAGAAACAAATCAAACTACATTGCTATATTAAAAAAGGTTTTAATTTTTTAAATATTGTGTCACTATCCTCTCAGCATATACAAATTATTCCTATGTTACTATCTTAAAATAAATGGTCATATATTCAATCATATATTAAAACATTTCTTCTGAGAAATGCCTATTTCTACAGTGACCTAGTGAGGCTTAAGACAGAAACCTGACGACATCCTACAAATGTCTTAATGAGGGCTGCAATGAATTATATATTTCAAATATGAAATATTTATCTGCAGAGCAAGCGAAACAGCTAATTTTGCCTCAAAGAGCATGAAAAAATGAACAAGATAAAAAAAAACATGACATTTTATTCAGGTTTTCACAAGGAATCTCATGACAAAAACTTCTGGAACCTGACATGTACAGGGATGTATTGCTAGTGAAAAAACAAGGAACCTTAAGAAAACTGATATCCAAATTAAATGCCAAGATGATGTTTTTAATGAAGTGGCATGAAATATGAATCACAACCAAACAACATTCTGCAAGTAACATAACAAATGATTAAAATAGCACATATTTGCAGTGGAAACAACAGATTTGAAGATTATGCGACTTCCTGCTGAAGAGTTCACCAAATCGACAAATATAGCTGCTTTCAGAGTTAGGAGTAAAAAATATTTAATTGCAAAACAGGACCAAAAAAATCCACAGCAAACTGATTCATTACTAGTAATAGTTTTGTTTGCTGAGAACTTGTGCTGGACCAACAAAGGCCCGCAGCATTCAAAAGTCACTGCTTTTTCTCTGTACGTAAACCTGACACGTTCTGGTAACTATTTGCTGCATTACAACTTTGATTTGCAGTATTGAAGTATTGGCCAATAGTTACCCTGATATAACTGTTTACCCAGTTCACAAAGCGTTACATCTATACCGTAAGATTGTGTTGACAATGGATATTCAAATTATATCATTTTAAATTTCATCTGTTTCAAGGCATAGGGAGAGAGGGAGAAGAAAAAAAAAAAAAAAAAAAAAAAAAAAAAAAAAAACTCACTTATCTTGTTCCACTCTTGTTTTATACCACACAAAGATGAGACATACGCAGCCCTCCATATTACTCAGACCTGATAGCAGTTCACCTCTGGTAATGCAATTGTGATGCCCCCCCATCTATAATGATGAATTTAAAAAAAGACCAAATACCTTGCCAATGTTAAATTTTGCACTATAAACAAAGCTCACCATTCTTTGGTTATCGTACCTAGGAGAAGTGACAACTCCCAGAAGGAATATGCTGCAAACATTCAGGGTATAACTGCCAACAAGGAGACCACATTTACTCACATCTCGGAAGAAAAATATAAACCAGCAAGTAGTAGTAGTAGTTTAGGACTATTATGTTGCAATTTGAAGGACACTGGTTTAAATCCCTGTACTGTTACAGCACCCTTGGATCAATGTAGTTACCCTAAACTAAGAATACTGATCTGTAAATGTGTAAATCATAGTACGTTACAAAAATTAGACTAAGTTTACTTGGACAAATGCATTAGATAACTAACAACACATTGTACACAGAATGCATTTGTGCTTTGACATTTACTCAATGCTATAGGAAAGTGTTAATCTTTGGAGGGGCCTGTGTTTAATGTCACGCAGAAGCTGTTAGCAGATCCAGTGAACAATGAGGCTTTCCAACCCATTTCCTCTAAATCACATTTAGAGACTCACTCTTATCTGATTGCATTCAAAACAGCACCACAAGGCAGAATCCTAGTTTCCAACTAGATCGCACATTTATTTACGTATGTAGCTGATACCTAACTGTAAACTGTCTTTGACAAAGGTAATCAAGTTTACAATGATTTTACCAATTTCTATACAGGTTATTCTTACTGTACCTCACTCAAGGGTATTTCAGCAGGAGTGGGGACCGGGACCTTCCGATTGTAAAGACACCTCTGACCACACGGCCATTTGCTGCCCTACTTTAAAACCAATACTTCAACTTTCTATTTGCTTACAAACGAACTCCAAATACAAAATCAAGAGGTAGAACCTGCCAGTCCTGTGTTTGTTGTCTACAGTGCAGGAGCACAACACCCAGATGACATGATCAGAACAGGTGCAGAGAGTTCCACCTTCTTCACCTATGGCACAGAGCACGTGGATATTAATGCGCGACACTTACCGCTGCTGTACGCGTAAGGGGACTCTGCCGATCCATCCTGCAGGCTGTCCAGGATCTCTCCCTTCCCCACATCACTATCCCCGACCAGGAGGAACTTGAGGAGATAGTCATAACTCTTGACAGGGCTACCCTGGGTACCCATCTTCCCTCTCATTTGAACAGAGGTGAGCTGAACGCACCCTTTGCACAAAAGGTCTCTTGGGAGCGCACCTTCTGCTTGCCCAGTCTCAAAGTCAACCTGGGGTTAACGCATTCAGTTTCGTCTCAATCTGTCAAATCCCACTGTGACCAGAGGGCTTCAGTCCGTATGCCAAACCTTACTGTGTCCAGAGAGCTTCAAGGTCTCCTCTTCACCAGCCCTTAAATCCCAACGTAGAAGAACTCAAGAAAGCAACTGCTTTGATTTGACCACAATTGAATTCACAAACTGCTGCAGCTCAGAACTTTCAATAATGAATAGTTCAGAGATCTCTAAAAAAAAAAAAACAAAAAAAAAAGATTGTATGAAAGTGAGGATGAAATAAAAAGTCCAGATGAAATAAGTGTGGCACTGAGGAGGCAAGGCAAAGGCAGCCTCAGGCCAAACAGCCAGAATCTGAGGCTCTTTCTTTATCTACCAAAGGAAGCCTGCTTTAACTGAGAGAAGGTTAACTACAAAAATCATAAATATACCGCAAATAAATGCGTGTGTAGGAAATGGACTGGAGAGATTTTTCGGAAGAAACGCGACTCTCGGGAAGAGGGGAAAAAAGAAAAAAAAAAGATCACGTCTTTGTTGGTGTGAGAGAAGCTCCGGTTGGGCTCTGAGTCGACATTGTTCTTCAACCAGGAGTTCGGCGTATAAAACAAGATTTCCCCACCTCAACGTTCAAACTATTGGAACAAACAAACAAACAAAAAAATTACTCAATTATTTCCAAAAATGTCTTCAAAAATAAGAAGCGCATAAGATAATGTTTATTTAGAGGAAACGATGGCGAATTTCCGAATAGGCGAACGTGCATGATTCGGCTGACGACGCACTAGCACCCCAACCAGCTAAAGCGTTTTAATATTAACATTTCATCTGAAACGAGGGCGTTTCGATTATGGGAATCAAATGATCATTACAAAATAAATAAGTGCGCTGATCCATCATTTCGACGCCAGGACGTAAACCTTGGCTAGCGGTGGCGAAGCTAGTTAGCTGCTACTACTACTAGCCAACAAAACCAAAAACGCTACTTATTTCAGGTACGCCAACTTGTCAGGTAAATAAATATAACTCATAGAAAACACGTTCAGGGTGAAATTTTTTACTCGTCGAAATGCTCGGAAAAGCTGTATACGCATTTTAACACGACTAACCCCATCTAAAATCTGGCTAGCGACGATACAAGCAGACAAACACACAGAAATCCCCTCAGGGGATCATGCAGCAGTCGAATCCACTCGGTATCGCCTCACGCCCCGCAAGCGTCGCCACTGCCGGGCCGTGGTCTGGGTCCAGGCCTGTGCTAACTGCTAGCTTGATGACAAAGGTTGAAAACTCCACTGTTCTTCAGAATATACGACTTTCGGGAGTTCTTGGTTACTCCTGCATCCTCTCTGCGAGTGCAACGGAATTGTGAACGAAGATTAAACCTTTCGGTACCGATCGTTTTTGTAAAATTGCCCCCCGTATCACCAAACGCTACATTCGCACAGTCTAAACTAAACTGAGCCAACGCAGCTGCCTCCTGTCATCGCTGGCGCTCCGAACACCCCCCTCCCCCTCCCCCTCCCCCTCCCCCTTTCCAGCCCCCCTGCGCAGGGCTGTGGGCCCGCCCACTTCCGTTCACCGCGCGCTCATCGCTCGCGGGTCCGAGATCTAGTTCGACTGGTAGAGTAACTTGGTGGTAACGAAGTAAAACCAAAGCACTTTGTTCTGTCAAAACAAGAACTTAAAGCTGTTTTACAATTTATGCACCCGCACTGGTATTCATGCGATCTAATATCATGTTAAATTAATGTCTGAATTGCTAGCTTTTGAGCGAGTGTGAGGGCACTTCTTTTGTTCTACGAAGAGACTTGACTCCAAATGTATTCGTTGTGCTCACCAACCCTGAGAATTAAACAAGTATTACAATATTCTCAAAGTTCTCCTTTGAAAGGAAACAGAAAATGCACTCAATAAGAAAGAAAAAAAGAGGACCAATTTTATGATACTTTCTCAATGGTATCGTGCAAACACTTCAGAATAATAGTAGTAATTTTCTGGTTTGCATCAGGCTCAAACACACAGTCACAAGCAAAAGAATTCTTGTCCACACCCTGCTCAATAGGGGAAGTTACCCTAACACTGTTAATCTGGAACTGCAGCATTGTTTAACCTCCACTTAATCATTGTTTGAACAGATTTCTCTAAACGGGCTCCATTTCATGTATTCATTCAGCAGACACTTTTGTACAAAGCAACTTCCAATAAACAGCCCAGTAATGTGAGCCCCCACCTTATTCACCCAAGGTGACTTACACTGCTGGACACTACCTTTCATCATTTGCTACTTACAATTATCTACCCATTTATACAAATGTGTAATTTTACTGGAGCAATGTTAGGGTTGTAGTGGGAGGTTCTTCTTTTATATTGCCTCGTTCTGGTATAATAAAAAACCAACATGGCAGCACCTGCATAATAAAGCAGTATTAAAGAAATTTCTGTGTCGGAGCTTAAATGTGAAGCGTCTTATAACCCCAAGGACACTACAAGGGTAAGTACTTTGCTCAAGGGTACTACAGCCGGAGATGATCATCAAACCTCTGACCTTTGGCAGTAGCTCTAACCATTACACTACCAGCTGTCAATAAGTCTTGAAGAGAATCATTCAATGCTTATTAGATCCCATATTTAACGATAAATTCATGGATATTAAAAGTCTAGTTAATTTGGTAGTAGGCCTCAAGAACAGCAGGAAGTGTGGTGGTTGTAACTGCTGCCTTGCAGGCTGATGGTCTCAGATATGAATTCTATTCTTGCTCTAATATCCTTGAGCAAGGTGCTTACCCTGAATTGAAAAAGAAACAATTAGTTGGCAAAATCATTATGAAGTTGCTTGTCCAGCATAGTAAGTCATCTTGGACAAAGGTTTAAGCTTGGAAAGTTAACGTTTTAGTGTTATATCTCTGAATGGCTTGGTTAATGCTTCTTATAGTTACATTTATTTATTTAGCAAACACTTTTCTCCAAAGCAACTTCCAGTGAACTCCATGTAGAGTTATCAGCCCACACCTTAGTCACCAAGGTGACTTACACTGCTAGATATACTTACAATGGGTCACTCATCCATACATCAGTGAAACACACTCTCTCTGTGTCACTCACACACTATGGGGGAACCTGAACAGCATCTCTTTGGACTGTGGGAGGAAACCAGAGCACCTGGATGAAACCCACGCTGACACAGGGAGAACATGCAAACTCCATACAGACTGAGCAGGAATCAAACCCATTTCCTCTCATACCAGCCAGGCACTGTGCCACCCCACTTCTTAGTCTATTGGCCTATAGTTTCTAACTATCTAGATAAATTATTTCTCTGTGCATGATCATGCTTCATACAGTTCAAATTAAATTACTTAAAACTGAGGTTAATGATAAAAAGGCTGCTCACTGCAACTGTCCATGGAGATTATATGCCATTCTCTCATTGTCCAGACCTAGCAAATGCTCTCCTCCAAAATGTGCATTTAGTTTTTTTTTTTTTTAAACTTTTAGTTAATTATGTGCAAGGTTCACATATATCAGTTCAGTAACTCATCAGAACATCAGGTGATGACAAAAATCTTTTTCATCCAGTGATACATCTTACCACTATTAAACATTTTTCCAGCTGTATATCTGGATATCTAATGGTATGTATGGTGTATTCAAACCTAATGTTCTCAAGAGATGATTATATGCACATATGTAATCTAGCCTAAAATTGAAAAAATAAGAAAACATCCATAAGACAGTATTAATCTATTCATTTTCAGGAATCAAATTTCAGTCTGAGTTTCAGAGTCCCATAGCAAAATATGCTATAGTCCCACCGCAAAATATGCAGCATTACGTGTGATTCACCCTCACATATACAACTATTCTCTTGAACAGTCATCATAATTTCACAAACACACAGGAAATTCAAAGCGGAAAAATCAGAAGAAAAACGTATTGGTTTCAGTCAAATAAATGGCCTCACAGGATAAAACAGTATCATGATAGATAATTTTATGTCATAATTTAAATTAAAGACTATACATACTAAACAACATCCCTCAGATAAGACAAGAAACAGCTTTGCTAAGCAATATGATGTACAGATTAAAAGCAGTGCAGTTGTCCCAATTTGCATGCTTTTCTCATGTATTCCTGAGAAAAAATATGATGAAAAATCTGGCTTTTTCGCAAGCGTTCGAATGTGTTGTTGTTTTTAGACCTTGAAGGGCACCACCACATGATGGATTAAGTCTAAATCCACTGCTGTGAGTTGTATGATGTGAAAATCTCCACCCTTTAAGGTCACAAAAAAGGCAAATAGATAAAAAATATAATTTTGCTGGAAGTTCAGATATTGACAATGTGCAAAAATATAACAAAATTGAGGAATTACTCTGTTCTAATTCCTGATTTTTAACTTAAGCGCAACGTCAATGCTTTTATGATTGTTCTTGACTTGAACTCATATTTCTGAAGAACATAATGATGGTGAAACACAAAACCAGAAGTCACTATAATGAGTGAAAACAAATTCCCTTTTGGCTATTTTAGCACACTGTTGTTTACTTTTTGATGTGAATTTACAGATAATTGTGCTTTTGCAGACTGCTGTTGAGTTAGATTTCCTACAAAATAAATATAGGCATACTCCAAAATACACCAAAATGGGTTATGAACATACAATTTATGAGGCCTTTCCATTTTCTACTTTGGACTGAATTTGGATTTCACACTATAATAATTATATAAGGGACTTGAGCAAAAACAAAAAGCATGGCATTTGAATATAATGCACTTAAATGAGCTTTAACTCTTCGAAGACCCTGCACAGTTTAAGTCAGCACCACTCCATGCACTGATGGACATAAAGTTGCTGCTCAGTTATTATGGTCTTGCCCTGAGGAAAGAAACAAGAAGAGGAAGAAGAAGACAAGCCTTGCTACCACCTTGGTAAAACAAGCTGAATAAGAAGAACATTAAAATTTATTGATTTTTTTTTAACCAACTATTAGAACAAACACAAAGTACAGCGATGCAGCGACTTTTAGTTTTGTATCAGTCCTTGTTTCATGTGCTGAACGTCTTGAAAATCATGAAGCCATCAATATTGTTATGCATTCAGATGCTGGCAGATGATCAACTGGATTTACAGCAGTACTGCAATACTGTGACAGACAACAGACAATATGTGTGTCACGCGGAACACAGGGAGCCGAGACGGCTGAACCCAAGTGCAGCGTTGTTCGTTAGACGTTGAGGGAAGAGGCAAGGTCTCAAAACCAGGGACAGGCGAAGGGTCGGTCGATCGGCGAACAGGACAGGAACGAGGATCCGTGGACGTGGTCGGAGAACGAAGCAAGGAGTCAAAAAACCGGAGATCGTGGACAGAGCAAGAGTGTAGTAACACGAGGAAAGTCGGTTGTCTCAAACGAGATTCCGCAACGGTACGGGACCTGAAGGGGGTCTTTATAGGGTGAGTGATTAGTCATGAGCTAGCGCGGAGTCAGGTGTTGTTGCTTGTGTTGTGGGCGTGGACGTGACAATATGCAGGCCTGCTATACTTCGTTCAGCAAATATTATGCACCTCTGGTCACGTGTCACTATAAGACACACTTTGGTCCCCATTCGGGTCACAGAGCAGAAACTCCTTGTTATATGTGTTCGGAACGTGACAGTATATGGAAGCCTCAGTTTAGAACCAAACGTTTACCACTGACAAGTGGAAGGGACAATGTATGTGCCAATATATAAACAAAAAAATGGTCTGTTGTGCTAAGTGCTTATTATTAGATACATGAAAGTTACTCCAGAAATACATTTTTTTTTTGCATATTTTTATTTTAACATTTGCATTTACATTTATTCTTTTATTCATTTAAATCACAGTTTCCTCCAAAGTGATTTACAATGTTAAGATGCCTAAAATTATTTACCCAGCTTTCTATTTTATACAGCTGGGTAATTTTTACTGGAGAAATTTAGGGTAAGTACTGTAACGATCTGGCTAATGAGTTAGCCCAGATCCTCACGTGGATTCCAGAAAGGCGTATAATTATATAAACCCAGACGGACACGGAAAAAAGGAATCTCTTCTTTTTAATATCTTGCAGGCAACTATGGATGACATATTTCACACAGCTGTCTTTACGATAAAATAAACAACATTAACGTAAACTCCAAAACGTGCGAGGCACAAAATGTGTACACGGCCAAGTATATCAGCCTGCGCGCGCGGGGAGAGAGGGCCGAGGTGGGGGGCAACCCCTTAGTCTCCACCATAATACGTCATCATTACAGTACCCTGCTCAAGGGTACTACAACTAGAGGTGGGATTTGAACATCATTGAACAGTTATGAAATGCGACATTCTTCTGAAGCACTTATGATAGAAACTTAGCAGAACATCTCCAGTGATTTTAAACAGTCTCTTGTTTTTCTCAGTTGGTTGCACCCAGTGTTCATTTCCTATTTACTATTTCCTTTTAAGGGGGGTGCGGTGGCGCAGTGGGTTGGACCGCAGTCCTGCTCTCCAGTGGGTCTGGGGTTCGAGTCCCGCTTGGGGTGCCTTGCGACGGACTGGCGTCCCGTCCTGAGTGTGTCCCCTCCCCCTCTGGCCTTACGCCCTGTGTTACCGGGTTGGCTCCGGTTCCCCGTGACCCCGTAAGGGACAAGCGGTTCTGAAAAATGTGTGTGTGTGTGTGTATTTCCTTTTAGGTGTAGATGGCAGTCCAGATTGGCAGAGGGCATGCTGAGAGTACAGTACATTTCTGTTTATATATAACCTTCTTTAGTAGGTCCAGACTTTATTTTCATTATTTTTATTGTCCCTGTGCTACCATGACTGTGATAAGAACACCTTTGCAGACATTAAAATACCACCTTCGGTCACATAATGAACAGTCTTATCAGGAAACTTTGCACTTACAAGTACATGTCATCTATATAACAACAAGAGGAAGATGAGAAATAGAAATATAATCGCTATGCTTTTTAAAATAGAGAACAATGAGTTACAACTTGAGAAATTTTGAATAATGAAACAGTGAAAAAAATTCTTTCATTATTCACAACCACTTGGATGTTTGTTAGCAAATGAGTGAAACTTTGTGGCTCAGAAATGCATTGTTTGTTGATGGTCATTAAGAGATCTTTTTAGGAGAATTACCTTTATGAGCAAAATATCAGGAGTGAATGAATTTTTTTTTTTATGCAAGGGAAGGATATGTAAAAATAAAAATTGTTATGGTTAAAGAATTTCTTTTTCACTAATGCATTTTCTCTTGTTTTTATTGTTTTTTAAAAAAATCCAATTTCTATTAGATACAGGTGTCTAAAAGATTTTTGGAAAAAAAATAATGAATAATTCTGGCTGCCATTGTGATGCAGGAATAGGTAGCATTTCCATGAAGAGGTTATTTCAGTGCAGATGGCTGTACCTGAAAAACTCTTAGCATTTTGCAGATGCAGCGAGGAAATTTACCAAAAATGTTACTAAAGCAATATACAGGAACTGCAGGAAGTAACTGATAGGTCTCTATGCAACACACCACTGGGGCCTTGTAGTCTTTTCCTGTAGAGGCAAAAGAGCATTTTTTTGTTGTTAAAGGAATCAGGGATGAAACAATTATGGTTTTTGTTTTTTTTGTAATTTAAAAAATAATCTTTTTAATACTCACAATTATTGGAACACCACCGGCACACAGCAGCAGGCCACTTCCGCGACGACCACTGTCGCGACTATCGTGAACGCGGTCTACTGTCGCGACGACCACGCAACAGTCGCAGCGATCGCGATAGTTACGACAGTGTTCGCGATAGTCGCGACAGTTGATTGCCATCGCGATGGTCTTTTTAAACCTTTTTTTTATTGAGCGATCGTGATATTTGCGACAGTTGATTGCCATCGCGATAGTTTTTTTTTATCTATTTCTTTTTTATTGACCAATCGCGATAGTCGTGACAGTAGATCGCGATAGTCCAACGCACGCGCGCTCGCTCGCTTTGAAGTTGCTCCCGTGCAAACAAAAAAAAAAAACAAAAAACTTGCAGAAGCAGATACAAAAATGTGAGGAACAAACGTGATATATCTTGAATACAAGCAGCCTTTCAACGGAGAAGTCCACCTAATTTTTTTCTCATAGAAATGAACCTGTGAATATGATAAACCTTAGTGGAAACACGCTTTGCAAACAGTTCAGACTCGGATACATGATGATACTGAAGCCAACATTTTGTCTTGTTTTTTTTTTCCATCTCCAAAAGAAGCTTGAGCTGTTCTCCTTTTTCTCGAGAAAACAGAAAAAACATGTATTCCTGTGTCATCTGCATTACATTAATTATATTTATTAATTACGTGTCATTCATATATATTTAATAAAGTGATAGAATCATGTTAAACTATATAATAAATTGTAACTATATATATAATACAATATGCTATTTAAATAGATATATATTATTAATAGAGCCTCCCCTTTTCAGTTCAGTTTCAGCAATACGCTGACACAACAAATATTATTCACATAGTCCCAACACAACTGGATTAAGTAAACGTAGATGGATTGTGCATAATGAAATTAAATGACAAAATACAAAAGAATTGCATTGCATTAACTAAATTTAATTGAACAAGCAATAAAAATCATGTTGAGTTAACACTATCTGTTAGAAGTCTAAATAGACTGAAACATTTTATTGCAGTATGATCATATCACTTGTTGATGACTTTGAATTTCACTTGGACTTTATGCAATATAATTATGTTCTCATTTCAGCCATACATGTATTAAGTTGATTATAAATGTATTGCTTTAGTATTTTCAGTAAAGCTACTTTCCATTTTTCTCATTGTAGTAGCCAGGTAACAAATTATAGAATAATAACTTAATGTAACAATAAAAAATAACACCTTGAGCCAATAGAGAAATAAACAAAGATGTACCGCAGTGCATATCTTTTAAATTTTAATGCATTACTCAATGTATTGTAGCATCAACTGTATTTTAATTTTGTAATACTTATGGAGTATTATGTTTTTATCAGTTAAATGGCTTAATTCATCTCGACTTGTTTTCCTTAATGTTTTGTGTTTAGTCTAGTGACACATTTGAAGATTTTTGTGAAAATAGCTCAGGTTAAGTACCTCTCAAAGGTGTAACAGCAGGCCCTTTCCTGCAACATGTACCATAAACAAAACTTGTTTGTTCTCATATCCAGTGCCTCAGTGTGTAGGCTGCAATACTGATTCACCAAATATAGTTTGTTGACCTTTGTGTTGCACTTATGAATATAAATGTTTGTGAAATAAAAGAACAAGATTAATAAAAACAAAAACTGACCATATAAAATAAATAAACACCATTAAAACAGACAGAATTTAGTATCTGTATAACATTATCCAATAGATAATGCTTTTTATAACATTGCAGTGATTTCTCTACATCTACTGCCTGGTTTATTTTAAAAAAATGCAGAAATAAATGATAGGAAGCTACTCTAGGTTATCTGTGCATGAGGAACTCAGTGAACTCCATGAAAACTGGGTGGAATACTGAATATTTATGAGTGTAAATGACGACAGATGTCTTGGAAGCTGTAAAATGAATGCACGATGCATACAGCTATGAAAAAAGTTTTAGAATGATAGTGATAGCATAAAATGGGAAAAAAGCTTTGTTTACAACTTGGCTGTTCAATTATTATCCTGCAGTAGCACATCCCAGCAAGCATCAGTTCCACCAGAATAAAAATAAAACATTTTTTTCTACATTGCTGGTGGTGTAATAAGCGCTAGAAAGGCCTCTGGGCAGCAGCCTACCTTGACTAGAGCCGAATACCCACCGTTTAAAACCTGAAAGTATATTCTTAACAATTAAACACCTGCATTGTTATAAAAATAATTTATACATGTGGACATTTCCACTCAATCTGGGTTGTTTCTTGGTTAGCGGAAGAACAGCATGACTTGTCTTGGACTTCAACCAGTAAAAACATGACAATTTTCCCATGGTAAGGTTATGTTACATGGTGCCTGTTGCCCACATGCAACAGTTTTGGCAGGTGAAAGGACTACAGGCAGGTCAGAAAGAACAGTCATTACACTTATAATCCGATTGAGCAGAAGGGATGATTGTATTTTAGTTAACACCAAATTAAAGTCCAGTATAATTTAATAGTTTGTACAAACAGTATATCACACACATTGTCTGAAACCGCTTGTCCCAAGCAGGGTCGTGGGGAGCTGGAGCTGAACCTGAACCTGGCAACACGGGGTGTAAGACTAGAGGGGGAGGGGACACACCCAGGATGCCAGTCTGTTCCAAGGCACCCCAAGCAGGACTTGAACCCCAGGCCCACCGGAGAGCAGGATCCAGTCAAACCTGCTGTGCTACCGCACCCCCCATAAGTAGTATATTATCTATGTAACTTACATATGTTTTATAAAACTATTAACATATACTCTGGATAGGACACCAGTTCATTGCAGGGTAGCCAAAGAGGTACACACTTACACATTCACACCATGAGGGCAGTTTAGTGTTAGCGGCTCACCTGAATTTATTCACCCAGATTCAAACAGGATTGGAATTGGCTGTGCCACTGCGCCACCCACAAATTGGAAAGCGTGTCATACTTTTTTTTGTCTTTGAAGCTGACCATTGTGTCCAATAGTCTTTGCGTAATAAATTAGATTCCATTGAGATATAGTTAACTTAAAGGGTCTATTATGCTTTTTCATAGTAATTATTGCACTGCAGGATCACATATTTTCACTGCTTTTAGAGATATTTCTCCATCACTGCAGTCAGTATGAAAAGACAGTATGCAGCCAGCAGAGGGAAACAGAGCTCAAAGAACCAAAAAAAAAAAATCATTCTAAATCATTCTAAAGTTTGAGACCGTAAGATTTTTGGAAAATACAATTTGTGGGTTAGTCAATAAACTGGAGAACAAATAAACACAAAATTTGTATTAAAAAGGGAAACTAAATTTAAAAAATCAGAATCAGCTTAGCTATGTCTTTGATATGATTTGAACTCTAAAATAAACCATAGACGTTTGGGTAGAAACAGAAAATCCTAACCTTAATCCAATATTTCTGATATGTCTTAGACCCTGTACTAAGAATTCATTCATTCATTGCACTGCAATTCACAACAGGGCTTAGAACTGGTGAGACCGGAAACACTCGTTTTAAGGAAGTATATTTGTGTTTCTCTCGATTTTACATTGAAATCTAAATTCTCGGTCCTCTGGGACACTGTAAAAGGGTGTAAGTATGAGATAACTTGTGCCGAAGTGTCTCAGTAGCTCAATATCTGGTAACAGAAAGCCCTGTCGTATACACTGTAGGACAGGCAGCTAACCCTTCTGAACCACCATGTAAGGCTTGACTGCTGGTTAAGATGCTAGCCTGGGGAACCGAATGGAAGTAGAAAAGACATTTCAAAAGCTGGTCACAAACTTATTAGCTATATACACATTCATTCAAAGAAATTATTCCTACCTCCAAATCTGTAGAATATGAATAATTACAATAATAGTAAGATGCTCATTCCCCATTTTTGCTTTTGATGATGATTATTTGTGAATAGAGTTTCTTGTTATGTACTTATGGAATAACATGGCAAGTGTATTCATTCTGGGAATTAGGATACAGATGAAAAAAACAACACTTGGCAACTCTGACTTGAGACACTCAAGTTTTGTGCAGGTACTGTATTAATGAAAACGTAATAGGACAGCACCCTAAGTCACTGGGTACTGTTACAGACACATGAAGAACAATAAAAAAATATTGACAACCTCGAATTCTGCTCTATTTATTTCATTGTGCTTAGGAAATACAAATTGAGGTCAGCAGCAAATTAATGTCAGTGACTGATGTCAAAGTAAAAACACTAAAATATGTTGCTATTGCATAGGCTCACACACACACACACACACACACACACACACACACACACGTCTACAGCCGCTTGTCCTGAGCGGGGTCACAGCGAACTGGAGCCTAACCCGGCAACACAGGGAGGGGACACACCCAGGATGGGACGCCAGTCTGTCGCAAGGCACCCCAAGCAGGACTCAAACCCCAGACCCACCACAAAGCAGGACCTGGCCAAACCAGCTGTGCCGCCGTGCCCCCCCCCCCCCCCCATGGTATAGACTGAGTAATTATATTATTTGCAAGATGTTCCAGTATTCCACCTTTTCTAGAAGGAACAATATAATTGCATGGATATCTGAATTTATAGACCAGTAAGCATGTAATTTTGCACAACAGACATGTTATTTGTTTCTCAATATATTACAGTCTTTGTTTTTAGTTAAGGTAGTTATTCCTTAGGTAGAAACATTTTGACTGGAGGGTGTCTTGTGGCCAATACCGACATCTGACTTAAAATATTGAAACTGTTTGATTATGAAGAAAGAATAAAAAGTTATATGGCAAAAAAGAGCACAATGAAGTAACACATAATCAACAGTTATAAAAATAAAAGGACACAAGTAATAGGAAATAATGAGCAGTATAAAGTACTGGCATGTAATTTAAAAAAAAAAAAAAAAGTCTTAATTTCGGTGCTTAACTTTGAACAGAATATATTAGAACAAGTAAACACTGTGGAGGTGCCCTCTAGCCAGTATTGATTTGTGAGAGGATGGGTAGCTTTAACTCCCTGAGCACAGACAGAATTACGAAGAGCAAGAGGCACTGTGGACAGAGTCGTGACGGCAACGAACCCCTACTCAGAATTCTAAAATGGGGACTTAATCCATTGCTGTTGCTTTTCCTCAAATCCTGAAGGACTCAGTGCTTGTTCCTCAGTCTGACCAGGGATTATGGCTGAAGGAACGTGTCTCTGTTTTCCCAAAGACATTTTAAGGAATCAAATGAAAATCGGCCCCGTCTGTTATATAAATGGGAGAAAGTGCGGAGCTTTGCGTAAGCTTCTCTGGTCCCCAGGAGGCTTTAACTGGTCTGAAGGGGAAGAAAAACCAATAATAATCCATTACATGTTTTCATGTTGCTCAGCTCCACATGGAGTTGCATGACATTTCTCATTATCCCAAACCAATAAGTCCTTAATGGTTTCCGAGTTTGGATGACAGGAGGGTTTGGAGTTGCTCCTCATATCTCTGGCATAAATTCACAGAGGATGAGCAAAGTAAACTGCTTCCGAAGCAGGCTTTATGCATTGAAAGACATTATGTGAACATTTACCTGTATTCATTATAAAAAGATAAGTACTTACATTTTATCCATTCATGACAGTGAGGCAGATGTAAAGTACTTTTCTCAAGGGTACAACTGCAGAGTATCTGAAAAATAACTAAAGACATGAACATAGAAAACTCTCAATGGTCCCTGATAATAAGACAGCATTAATTCCTTTAGGGCACCATAAAACATGGGACACATACATTATTTCTCAAGAGGAAAGAAAATGCTCAGCATCTGTTGTCACATCCACACTCACAACTCAGCCAACAGCACCTGACTCTGCTCCAGCATCTGATTAACTGCTCACCCTTTAAAAGACCCTCCTCAGCTCCCATACCTTTGCAGAATCTCATCAGAGACAACCGCCCTCCTTCGTGACGTCCATTGCACACTCAACTCTTGTTCTCAGTTCTCGTCCTCCGGTTTTCGTCCCTTCGCTTTGTTTCCCGACCACATCCACGGATCTTCGTTTCAACGCCGACCAATGATTGACCGATTCTTCGCTTCGTCTCCTGACCTCACCTACGGATCCCCGCTCTGACCCCGACCACTGATCAACCGACCATTCGCCTGTCTCTGACACTGAGAACTTGCCTGATCCCCTGAATCCAGATGAACGACTCCGCACTTGGGTCTCCCAGTTCTCTCGTCCGCCCACATCTGTGTCATCGGAAGGTTACATTTTGGACATACACACACATTTTCAGAACCGCTTGTCCCATACGGGGTCACGGGGAACCGGAGCCTAACCCGGCAACTCAGGGCATAAGGCCAGAAGGGGAGGGGACACACCCAGGACGGGACGCCAGTCCATCGCAAGGCACCCCAAGCGGGACTCGAACCCCAGACCCACCGAAGAACAGGACAGCGGTCCAACCCACTGCGCCACCGCACCCCCTCATTTTGGACATATTCAGCACATATCATAAGTACATGATATATTGTACATTTATTCCATGAATGATTTTTTTTTAAAATTATAATGTTACAAAAGCACAAACATGAATCACCTGATTTTTTTTGTTATGTTTTGTACTGGAAGAATTTATGAAGTACTAACAGAAAAACAGCTTGTTTCTGCTTGCTCACATTGAAAGCTGACCAGTGACAATGAAAACACACAGTGAACTACACTTTATGGTGTGGTCTTACCTGCCATATGGGAAATAATAAACCAAAATACACAAAAGTAATCCATGTTTAATTAGGCTTTTACTCAAAATTAAGATTCCAGTTTCCCAGTCAATATGAAAATGCAGGAGACACACTCCGAAATTAATTGGTTTGATTACTTTCTTTTTTTCTGTGTATGTACATCCATCATCCCATTTATTGATCACTTTCTTTAGGCAAAACATTCATTTGCTTCGTTATTGATTTCTTGTTTCCTTGCAGTTCAGTTCTGTCCAGATGAGTTCAGTGGAGGTACAAACAGAAGAAAAATTCTGTTCTTTCTTAAAGTTGACCAAACATATAAAGGTAGTGCCTTCCTACTATTATTCATAAATATTTGCAATTGCATATTTTTCTAATAAAAGGAAAGAATAAAGCAAACTTCTGAGATGCAACAATCATCTGAAGCTGTACAGCACAGCTACTCCATTGAAAAGTTATTAGTATCTGTTCAGTCAAGTTTTTAACAGTTGAATGAACTTGATTAGTACTAGTTGATTAGTATTGAATAGTATTAATTTAAGAAGGATAACTTCTGCCCTTCTAGGACTGAGAATTTACCAGGATCATTGATTGTCAATTTACTGAGCATCTGTACTTCTGTATCAGTACTGTGCCAATTCCCAACATGCTGACACACCATCCATCCATTTGTAGCCAAGGAGACTTCCTGTTGGCCATAAAACACTGAATCACCAGATTCTCTTGCTGGGATACAGGTGATTATCCCTGGCACTGCTTTAAGCTAGCTGTCATCCAAACACTCTGATCGCTTCTTCTCAGCCTCTGGCTCTCTTCTAATGGCTATGACACAAGGCAAACTCTTGAGCCTCCACTTCTGCTGGCTCAGTTATAGCAAAGCACGGCTTGTCTTGCCACTGCTGCAATTACTTTCGTTATTTATTTTCCTCAGTTGGAAAGCCAAGCCTTCTCGCAAGTCTCTGATCTCCACTTGAATAAATGGACACCACCTGAGACTCTCCCACTCTAAAGCAAATCTTAACATCGGTCCAGTGTAACCACCTTCTTCATAGCAACCCCTCCCCCACCACTACGTTGTAACACCACGACTGTTGCAGTGAAACTTTAGTACAGGGCCTTTTGGCTTTTTCCTCCTGCCACAACCCTATCAATTATATGTGGCACTTTATGAATATATAAAAAGAAAGCCATCAGACTTTTTATTTTGGTTGTCTTTCTGTTTACATTGGTTACAGATTTTTTGGATCTAGTCTGCTCAGAAATTACACAATTTGCTTATAAAACACTGCAGTTCATGAAAGACAAACTTTTGGGCTTGACTGGACTGACTTTTTTTAGATTTTTCATCTTAACCCTCTCCAGGCAAACATTGCAACTGAATGGTACAGATTTTTCCTACTGCGAGTATTAATTTTGCCCTGAAAGGGTTAAGCCTCCTCAGTTTCATTTGCATTCTAATGTCAAATATTTATACACCGAAACTTCCGGTATGAAAATTAAACTATTATCACCATGCATTTACTGCAAACAATGTAATATACACATAGACAGATAAGCAGAGCAGTTATTTTAACATCAAAAGTTTGTGCAGTGCCAGAACCATTTATACAAGTGCAGTCAGGTTTAACATAATCATTATAGGTGCAATTACAAACAAACACAAACATTGGCTGAAGCCGCTTGTCCCAAGCAGGGTTACAGCGAGCTGGATCCTAACCTGGCAACACAGGGCATAAGGCTGGAGGGGGAGAGGACACACCCAAGATGGGACGCCAGTCCGTCGCAAGGCACCCCAAGTGGGACTCAAACCCCAGACCCGCCACAGAGCAGGACCCAGGCAAACCCTCTGCACCACCGCACCCCCTCTATTATTGTAATCATTTCAATTTAATTGTCATTCCTTTCAGTATAACACTGAACTGTACAGCATAATCATGGACGTTCAAGTGGACACTACTGTAAGGTCTTTTGTTTGATTTTTAAAGCCAACCCCGTTTTCAAAAAACAATATAGACTTTCAAACATATCACTTTTCAATTTTCACTTTCTTTTCAGAGAAGCTGGTTGGGGGACACATTGCATAAGACGACTCCACGTTGAACAGCTGCTGCTGGGATTAGCATAATAAAGGGTAGACGTAAAAGAGATTAGGGGGTTTTCATTTCAAATATCAAGTTTTGTCCCACGTTGTTCCATCTGAATTATTACACCATACATTCATCTGAGATGATGCCCAGTGGGCGGCTTGTCATTATGTTCCAGCAGAAACTATAACTGCTGTCACTACTGCTGAACAGAAGACACAATCGATTTTGAAAAGGACTTCTCTCAATCCCACTGCTGTCTAAGGTGACATACTACCAAGACTCTGGTGAGAGAATGAAACCAGCATCAGTGTTGACTTATGATGGTAGCTTGTTTCTCTTTTTAGAGATTTTGTACAAATTAACAAAATTACCTAACTAAATGGGAAATCAATCTAACTAATAATTCATTTGGTAAAGCAAATTAAAACAAGATTCATGCATTTGGGAGCATATATTTCTGTGCTGTCTTACCTCAGACTAATTATTATGGATGGCAGAAGGAAATATATTGGCAGAAAAAACATACAGAGCTGCACCTGGTTGTGCTTTATGCATGGTTTATTTTGTTGCTTCTGTAAAGACAGGAGTCACCAGTTGATATTAGAAGAGGCAGAGTCTATATGCGGAAGATTTAAAATCACTGTATTTCAGCTTTATTCTGTGTTATCACAGCAGTTGTGGTGGTTCAAAGAACATCTATGTGTAGGTATGCTGGGAACCCTGAGAGATGTGAAGATTCTCCATGCATCAAAGCACTGACTAATTCATTAAAAGTTTGGAGCATAACCATCTATACAGGCTTTCGTTTTCCTTGTAAGTTTTTAGCTCTACACCTATAAACTTGATATACATGTATGGTCACTCTTTCAAAAAAAAGTTGGGTCTCAACAAAGGCAAATTGTGAATGACTGGTAGTTCATTGCAATTACTGGTTAAAATTTGAGAAAGAAGAAGATATAACTTTTGAATTAAAAAAAAAAAAATGTAACGCAACATTCAAATACATTCTCAAGTATTCTGGGAGGGTTGAACAGTGAAAGTGAACTTGACCTGAGTGGCAGTTTTCAAATGAAAGCAAACACAGAGTCAACTGAGTATTGTATTCTGATTTCCACAGCATCACGAGTCAAGAACCAATAACTCAACAGAGCAGTAAATAAATAAAGAAAGGGTGTCTTTAACAAAGGCTGTTCTTAAAAGGAGATATAGAAGCTATAAAAGGAGTAATTGATTATCTTTTCTGTCTCCGCTGACTGATCAGTTCATTGAGGGACCTTTCTACTCCCTCAGTCTGTTAGCAATTCTGACAGAGAGTCCATCTTTCCTGAAACTTCTGAAGGACATCGCTGCATTACAACATAAAAAACTCTTCCGTGATTAACAATAGCCATTTACCAAAAGTTACGACAACAATAAACATCGTTTGCTTTCTAGCAGCACTATTCAAATAATGATAATGGAAAAATTAAACAACGAAAACTGCAAATAGCCCTGTTCACATCATATAATAGGCCCTTGACTGTTGCTAATATGTCAACACAATTATCTTGCTAATGAATATCGTAAGTACTTACTTCCTATGTCATTTTAGCAGTTCACAGTCACTGCTAATTTCTTGGAAAGTCAACTCAGACAGTAGCATTTCTCATGTGAAGAGCAAGAGCAGCCCTATGGGTAACTAAGTCAGAGCTATGTTACCTGCCGTTAGGGACCAAACATTCTGCAGTGCTGGAGCATAATTGGTATTGTTTTGCTGGAGGGGAGATGATTTAATTCAACCAGGCTGACCTCAGATGACTGCTGCAGAAAAGCCACCTACATACATGTCAGCCTCCTTGCAGTTTACCAGTCGAGCGCACACACAGTCCAAAATTGCTCATCTGAAGCAGGGTCATGGCAAACTGGAGCCTAACCCAGCAACACAAGGTGTAAGGCTGGAGGGGGAGGGGACACGCCCAGGATAGGACACCAGTCTGCCACAAGGCACCCCAAGCAGGACTCAAACCCCAGACCCACCAGAGAGCAGGACCTGGCCAAACCTGCTACACCACTGCACCACCATCCAGTTGAGCATGTACAGGTAAATACACACATTTTATACAAGATGTGAGGAAAAACATGGATATTTGAATGTGTATTTTACCTACAGGAAAAATTGAGGTACTCGGACGAATTGAAGCAGACACTGGAGAGCATGCCGGGTGATCTTGAGGTATTGTTAGGTAATCCTCAGTGGTGTGTGTGTATCAAACAACTTGCCAGGGTTATAAGTCAAGAGTGAAATGATAGCCACTGGTGTGGTTTGCTTTGATTCAATTCATGTCTATTTCACATGACTCTCTATTACTGAAAGTCAACTTCCAGCACCGTCTTAACTTTATCCCTTTACCTTATCCCTTCAGACAAGGCTTATCCTTTGCAAAGTGCTCATGCCACTGTCACCTGAATTCATGGTAACAGACTTTGTTAAAGTGAACGTAGATTTGCAGACTTTCCTTGTCTGCCAGGATACTGTGAAGATCACAATCGTGGGTATTGTGACGATCTTTGGTTTTAATGCATAATCCTCACCAGCAGTTATACTCGCAGTTATTTGCTTCAGCTATGTACAAAATCACCTGATTACGAATAGTAACTAATTCAAAACAATATACTGTCAGAATGGATGGTGAAGACAGAAAACATGTAATTATCAAGGCTCTTAAATTTTTAGAGTGTCATGATTCCGTCCGGGAAGTGGGTCATCAGACCCAAGTGCAGCGCAGAAGCGCACAGGATGAGGGGATGATCCAAGAGTTGTGGTCAGGAAACTAGCAAAGTTCACCGAGATCAGGCGATGGGTCAAGGGAGACGAAAAGGATGAGGACGATCAGGAGAAGGAGGGTCAAGGAACAGGAATAAGGACAGGGAGGTCAGGGAAGAGGTAAGCAAACAATCTGATAAGAGCGAAGAGCAAGGCTGAACAAGGTTCCGCATCTTCTTGCGGTCCAGGCGGTCCTTTTATGTGCCCGGACCCTGATCAGCTGCAGGTGTTGCTCATTACCGAGGTGGAGGGCGTGACATAGAGGTGACTTGGAAATTTTAAGAAAACTTGTGTTTGGATGGCCAGAAGCATGTAAAAAAAATTCTCCAGTTTTAAGAACTTTATCATTTTAATACAACTTTTGATGAAGGTCATTATGTTTGCTGTTAATAAATAAAGAAAATTTTTAAAAATCCAAAACCTCTCAGAAAGGCATTGCAAGTTTTCAAGGAATTTTATGGCTTTGAAGTTCAACATTAGCGCTCTAAAACCTACACCGATCAGCCACAACATTAAAACCACCTGTCTAATATTGTGTAGGTCCCCCAAAACAGCTCTGACCCGTTGAGGCATGGACTCCACAAGGCTTTTGAAGATGTCCTGTGGTATCTGGCACTAAGATGTTAGTAGCAGTTCTTTAAGTCCTGTAAATTGCGAAGTGGGGCCTCCATGGATTAGACTTGTTTTTCCAGCACAACCCGGAGATGCATTATCGGACTGAGATCTGGAGAATTTGGAAGCCAAGTCAACACCTTGAACTGTTTGTCATGTTCCTCAAACCATTCCTGAACAATTTCTGCAGTGTATCAGGGCCACTGCCATCAGGGAATACCGTTGCCATGAAGGGGTGTACGTGGTCTGCAACAATCTTTAGGTAGGTAGAATGTGTCAAAGTATCAAGTAAGTAAATGCCAGGACCCAAGGTCTCCCAGCACAACATTGGCCAGAGCATCACACTGCCTCCACCAGCTTGCCTTCTTTTCATAGTGCATCCTGCTGCCATCCCTTCCCCAGGTTATCGACGCACACTCACCCGGCCGTCCAAATGATTCATCAGACCAGGCCACCTTCTTCCATTGCTCCGTGGTCCAGTTCTGACGCTCACGTTCCTATTGTAGGCACTTTTGGCGGTGGACAGGGGTCAGCATGGGCACTCTGACCGGTCTGCAGCTACATAACCCCACAAGCAGCAAGCTGTGATGCACTGTGTGTTCTGACACCTTTCTATTACAGCCTGCATTAAGGTTTTCAGCAATTTGTGCTACAGTAGCTCTTCTGTGGGATCGGACCAGACGGGCTAGCCTTCACTCCCCACGCACATCAATGAGCCTGTCGCCGGTTCACCGGGTGTTCTTCCTTGGACCATTTTGATAGGTACTAACCACTACATACCAGGAACACTCCACAAGACCTGCTGTTTTGGAGATGCCCTGACCCAATCGTCCAGCCTTCAAAATTTGGCCCTTGTCAAAGTCGCTCAGATCCTTACACTTGCCCATTTTTCCTGCTTCTAACACATGAAATTCAAGAACTTGCTGCCTAATATATCCCACCCCTTGACAGGTGCCATTGTAACAAGATAATCAATGTTATTACTTTCACCTGTCAGTGGTTTTAATGTTGTGGCTGATCGGTATATATGAAAGTTTAAGAACTGTTTTATTTTCAACTGTTTACTGTGCCTCATTGTAGTGGGGGTGGTGTACCCCATTATATGATAAAATCAAGAGCAGGACCTATTTAAGCCAAAATAGAGTTGACGCTGGTGTGAAAACAATGGCCTGTTGCCTCTCTGATGCCACAAACACAGGACATTTATTGACTTCTTCATGCAGCTGCTTTCTCTGGGCGGTGTTAGGTTATTGTACAAATAGCCAGTGTCATTAGAAGGCAGTGTAATTACACGGAAACTTTGAGGAGAAAGGCCACTGAAGATGAATTGCATTGTAAAGCCACTGTGTGCACCGCAGAAGCTTTCAACCTTTCCTAATTGCATCTCATTCAGAATCACAGTAAATTTATGTCAGAATTTATTTTTTTGCAAATTTCTAGTTTGTCATACCAAGACAGGAAATACAACACTTTGAGAACCACACAATCTGTAATGAAAATTATTAAAAAATAATAGTAGCACTTTGCAGTGTGCGTTTAACAATTAATGTAATATTTTCTCATCATCTTGGAGTTAATTTAACATGTCAAAAATATATGTTTTTGAAAGCATTAGACCTTTAAGTAACACCTTAAACCGATTTTTGGATACCCAGCAACGAGCAACATTTACCTGTTTGAGCAATTTTATGGTTGCCCCAGGTAACCGCAGCAGCATTGAATCAATCCATCCTATGCCTAGTTTTTTAGTTTTTGGCCAGAGAAATATTTTACTTTTTGTATGCTGAAAATGTGTGCAGTACGTCTGTAAGTTAAGCAAAGTCATATGCATATATATGGAATTCTATTGAACTCAAATAATGTCACAAAGCTTGAATAGCACAACTCCTGGAAGATACTGTACAGTATATAGTGGTCATGATCAATGGTACTGGTGGAAACCAAAAGAGTGCTCGGGAATAGGCTTTAGTCTGTGCCAAAGTACCAGAGAAGACGAATCCGAAGCTGTTATGATTTCCTGAAACTGAAGCAAAGACTATGGTGATGCAAGGAAGTTAACTTCAGAAGGTTAAGAAGTGTACCTTTGCCAAAACAGTAAGCAAAGTGTATGAGTTCATTGAGACTCCCTCATGCACAACTCAAAATAGAGAAACTAATAGTTCAGTGGGAAGTATGCCAAACATACTGCACCATACAAAAGCAAAATAATAGTGAAAAGAAAAATCACAAAGAAAATGAAACAAATTCTAACTTAATACATTATAAATGGGTTTAACCCAGTGCTTTGACATAACAAAATGAATAATAAGTATTTGTTATTATTCAAATAAATATTGCTACCACTACATTTTTCACATGTTGATAAGCACTTGGAGAACAAATTTAATTGCTGTTGGCACAAGGTCCAGCTCCACATCTTTGGTAATTTGACCTAAATGAAGGACACTAAGCCGTCATAGTGACGGTCCATCCTGTCAACAGTCTGACAGTAAAACAGACGCGTTGGGCTCCCGGACATGAGCACCCTGGGCAGATTAAATATTCATAACCCAATCATGAAAATATAGCTGGTGTCATATCCTTGGCATAAATACTGTCTGGCTGAGGATTTGATGTGCCCCCAGGCCTGGCAACGATTTCACACCTAGCTCATTTAAGTGCAGTCTTCTCATAAAAAAAGTCACTGGCTCAATTACAGCATGAAGTGGATGTTAAAGGACAGAACTGCAGCGGGTGAGCTCATTTCAAACTGCTGGAGCAAAGCGGACACTCCAGAGAGACAGCAGGTCAGCCCCATGCAGATCCAGTCCAGGTGGTTTATATCATATGATATAAAACATTCCAGACTCATGTAGGCCTTTAGCTGATGCTTTCCTCTACAGCAATTTACAGTGCTAATCTACTTAAAAATTATTTATCCATTTATACGTCTGGGTGCTTTGCACAATATCAATTCTTGGTAAGTACCTTGCTCAAGGGTATGACAACAGGAGGTGGGATTCAAACTTGGTTCTCTGACTCGAAAAGTGGCAGCCCTGGCCCTGTGCCACCTGCTGCCAAGGTAGACCTACAGCTACTGTAAAAATACAACTTGTCAAACTCATAGCTTTAGCAAAACCTCTTAGTGCTGTTTGAACATCCAACATATAAACAACAGTGAATGTACAGGATGAAAAGGCAGTACATTATTCTTACAGTCCTCTTTGGAACTTGTATGGGAGATGCATAAAGTTTGTTTTTTATTCTCCCTCTGCCTCCAAACAGTTGTTGGGTGCACAACCGTTCTTATTATATATAAGACATGTACTTATACAAAAGTAACTCGAAAATAACTTGTAATATCATACCATTATGACAAACATAATTATGTAATTCCATGGATCTGCTTTATAACAACATAGTTTAGTTTGCTTCACAATCTTTTTATATTTTTGTAGTTATTATTATTTAGACTTGGTCAAGACTATTAAGACATATTCTGCTGAAGCACTGAAATAAGTCATTGTTCTTTTATGGTTATTTCCCATGGTAACATCCGATCACTTGGTTATGCATCTTAGTGTGTTTTATAGCAGATACATATTAAACTTCCCACCAGAATCAATATTTTTTGCATGAAAAAGACAATACAGTGTAAGCAGGATATGTTTTCCAGCTAATATGATAGAAGTGAATTACCCTCAAAAGCACAATGAAATACTATACTTAAACTTACTACCAAATGACATAATACATTTACATTTATTTATTTAGCAGATGCTTTTCACCAAAGCAACTTCCAATGAACTCTATGTAGTGTTACCAGCCCACACACCTTATTCACTGCAGTGACTTACACTGCTAGATACACTACTTACACTGGGTCACTCATCCATACATCAGTAAAACACACACTCTCTGTGATACTCACACACTATGGGGGAACCTGAACAGCATGTCTTTGGACTGTGGGAGGAAACCAGAGCACTCGGAGGAAACCCACGCAGACATGGGGAGAACATGCAAACTCCTCACAGACTGAGCGGGGATCTAACCCACATCCTCTCGCACCACCCAGGTGCTGTGAGACAGCAGCGCTACTACGTGGCACTTGCTATATAAAGTTATATCAAAAACATTCTCAGTCTTGATTTTAGTTTTGTGGTATAAATTTTAAAGAAATTCTTAAAGAAATGCATGCTGGAAAAAGAATATGCATGCTATGATGGACTTTGGGAAATGGCCTCTAGATTTTTTTATTTCAAAATTACTGACAAAATGAGCAATGCATTTATTTTAATGTAATTCCCTTAAAGGATCCTCATACTACAACCAGTGAGAAATTACTTCAAGTAACAAGTGTTCAGTTAAAAGCAGGAGGTTGGGTTGTCTCTATTCTGTGTGATATAATCAATTTCTGGTTATCTGTACATACAGATGAAGAGCACAGAAGAAAATATCTAGTATGCAAAAGAATGAAATTATTCTTTTTCCTTTAAGAAAATGCCAAAAGGCAGGATACTGAATAATAAAAGGCCAGAATTTTAACTTTATTGCACAGAGTGACTTGCATACACAAAATGGCTTAGTAGGTAACCCTACACATAACTTTACAGATGGTAAGTGTTAAAGTGCATTTGTTTTAAAGTAGATTCATTGTTTTATCATTGCACATGACATATTCGAATACTAGAAAGTTTCCAACGAGTCACTGAACCTACACAGATGAAGTATTAAATATTATTTGTATAATTACAAGAACTTGTAACTTGTAAATGTCTCCAAGGTATAATATATTGGCATTAGTTTTTTTGAATCACAAAAGGTGCTTTCTGCATTCTGTACATATGCCTTATTTGTTTTTCTCTCCTGAACAAGAGCTTTAGTACTCCTCTTTTTTCAGAATATGTTATGACATATAAATAAATGTAAGCATCCACAATAGAATAAATAATGAGAAAATATTTGTCATTATAACATGATAGACCATCTAACCTTCTATTTTTACTAAAACAAGATATGGATAAATCTGCTTGAGCTTTTCCAGTGCGGAACAACATCTACATACAATCTCTTACTGGGTCATTGGTGAGACATAGGCTTCATGTCTGGCAACAGAATATATCCAATTTTGTGCAAGTTAATACATGAATGATACAAACGTTTATACTAATATTTCATTTGAGGTCAAAAACAAATACGTACCTCAGCATTCTTCTGCTCTCGAGATAACATTCCAGCAGTTTAAAGCAAATACACTATTGGTGAAGAGAGAGCTGCTTTTTAATATTAGTTTCATTATAATTTTTAATGTAAGAATAGAAAACAGCTAAACAGAAAGCAAGGGGAAAAAAAAGCAGACAGAAAACTCCCAGACCTAGATTTCATATGTGATAACCTGAAGAAGACAAATAGGAAGTGAGAATAGAATAATGCCTTTCCTCAAAAATCCACTAAAACTGTAGCCAATAAATAAATAACAAACTCATTAACATATTATTTTTATTCAACTTAAGCTCAAAGTGACAAAAAACAGTATCATCTAATTCAATTCAGCAGGTGCTGTTTTTTTTTAATCTAGGATTGCTAGTTAAAAGTTTAATATTTTAATATTGTGATGATTCTTAAAACTATGCAAAGCAATTTCTCAGTTGTCTCCATGATGGCTACGTTTCTAGTATAATTTTTACTATTGTGGGAGAGCCTCATTTGTCATAAAAAATCTTAGTATCCCTAAAGCTACAGCTAAATCTCTCCTAATTAAAATGCTGTCAGTAACCTGCTGGTAAAAAAATGGCCTCGACTACTATTCTGCAATATGATCGTATCGGTTATGGCACTACGGCACACTCTGAAACGGGAAAAATTAGATAATTGTTATGTGTAATGTAACATGGTAAGAGAGGGACGAAGACTAAACTTTCAGTCAAATGACCCTTGTGACTGGATGGAATTAATACCCTATCTGTAGCTACAACGTTCTCTGCACTGAAACAAAGTGCTCCACTCCAGCTCCTAAAAATACAATTAATACCCTTGAGGAAAGTCAGCAAGCCCTGAATATTTAACTAAACAAATTTTACAAGGTCATAAAAAGCAGCAAAAATTTAAACTTGGGTTTAATTGCAGAACTCAATCAACCTTGGCCTGATTGAGATTTAATTCAATTGAAGGAAGCTGCACTTCAATCAATTGGAACTCATTATAAAAAAAATGAAAATGGAAAATGCCTTGGTAACATTAGCATCCTCACAGGAAAGCACAGTGCCCCGAAAGTGACCTCAGCTCATTTACTTTTAATTTTGTCCCAATGCTTTTGACTTTGGACTTTAGATTGACTTTAGAATACTGCTTCTGCTCACACTGATGTCAGAAGACGTCCATTTCCATTCACTGCAACTCCAAACAGGACATAATGAGACATTTCTTCGGAAGCCAGTGTCAACTGTGTCTTTGGCAAAGCTCTTTTAAATCCAGAGGTTATCGCAACCTTAATTAAGCAGTTGCGACAAGTCTGACAGACGGAAAGCTTTAATTTACAGTCCTCGAGCAAATCTTCTTATGCTTAGGGTAATGTTAACTGTCTACACACTTTGCGTACGATTATTTCAAACTGCATAAAACAAAGGAATCAAACCATGAACCAAAAAAAGAAAAACAAATGGTTAGGGAATTATCATTCCATATTTCCATATTAGATCTCGAGGTGAAACCGAGTATGTGATTTATCTCTTTTTAACATACCGATTAACATACTGATTGACTGTCTCTATTATAAAGTTAAAGTATTAAAAACTGGAACATGAAACTCAATAACAAATTATTATTGTTTTCCTTCCTTTTCAGGGTAATCTGACTATTTTAATTGTATTTAATAATATACATTTTCTCAATGTTGATGACAATAGAAACCATAATTAAATAAAATTTATCCTAGTATGTTTTTCTCCTTTCTCCTAAATTCAATAATTCCCCATGGGCATCAATTAAATCTGAGAATCTGAAAATTTCATTTAATCATATTTACTTTTTTAATAGACACCTTTTTTCTGAAAAGGCTATTCATCAATAGACAGAATTTATGTGACTGAAGTCATTGATTTTATAAAACCCAGGGGTGCCACAACTTCCTTTTGTATTCTTTTCAAAAACAAGGATTAATTATAAACAACTCACAGGACTCATTGGTTCTTATTGAGGCTGAAATAATCAAAAGTGACATTGGATTAGCAGAATACAAATTTTGGATTTAATCATTTATAACATAATTTACAAGAAATGGATAAGTGATCTGAATGCCAAAATAAGAAGTTAGAAAAAGCGTACTTAAACTCAACCACTAAAGACGACTTCATAAAAAAGAAAAAAAAAAAAAAAATCACACAATTTACAGTAATCAGAATGTTTTACCTTCTACACACACCTGAAACCGCTTAGCCCATGCAGGGTTGTGGGGGAGCCGGAGCCTAACCCGGCAACACAGGCCGCAGGACTAGAGGGGGAGGGGACACACCCAGGGCAGGACACCAGTCCCTTGCAAGGCATCCGAAGTGGGACTCAAACCCCAGACCCACTGGAGAGCAGGACCCAGTCAAACCCACTGTGCCACCATACCCCGCTGTTTTACCTTCTAGCATAGGACAAATGTATACACATATACTGAAAGGTTTTCTTTCTATCTTACAATGATAATGTCTTACAAATGTTGTTTTTCTATTTGTATGAAGGCTAACAGAAGCCATTTTTTGCAAGTATAGTTTTAATCAAATTCAAACAAGTTGCTTCTTCAACTGCTACTTAAGTGTCATATTAAACTTTGGAATGGTTTACTATGGTGTTTTTAATATATTCTAGCTGTAGTCAACAGTCAAGGGCAAGCTTCACACCAGAAATATTCTGAATATGGATGACAGGTGAGACCACAGTTAAACACCATGATATCACATAGGCACTTTTTCCCCATTTAAAATGACATTGTTGTTGGATCTGTCACTTGTAATCATTGCCACAATTTTTACAGGGCTGCTACCCCATAGTTCTATTTCATAGCAAATGTCAAAAACAGCAAACCAATTTTTACTGTGTAGGATTTGTAACTGATTCCAGGCTGGTATTTGACAGAATGAAAGTATTCATGTTGGTGAAACTGGCCAACTGAACAGATTATATGAAATAATTGCATGCTGGCTGTATTAGTTATAGTGTTTATAGGGAGACAGGACCTCTTTCTCAATCATTTACAACTGTGACCATCAGTCCAACACATGGAGGGGACAATGAGTGAGGTAGGAGTCAACAGCAACAATTATAATAATACTCGTAATCATAATAGTAGACATTTCCATTTATAGAGACAACAAAAGGACAATTATTTCCCAGCTCATTAGGGTAATTTATTTTAAAAATTAACTCTCCTTTCATTTACATTTATTTACTTAGCAGATGCTTTTCTCCAAAGCGACCTCCAGTGAACTCTATGTACTGTTTCATATCTTTCATGTTCTAACTGTGTTTCAGATTTTTTTTTATAGCTGATGTCATAGATGCATATGCCGTAGTATGACAGTTATCTTCTTGCTAATAATTTGAACTTAACCACCTGCTATCTGTCCCTCGCTGTCTCGAGATGTTTGTCCTCAATTCCTTTTCATTCATCTTTGCTGATAAATATCTCCCTGTCTCGCAGCTGCTTCCCCTCCTGGAAGAATCACTCCAGCCTTATTTCTTTGGTTCTAGGGGATGCGGTATCTAATCTTATTCTCTGTTTTTCCATCATTCCCCCCTTTGACTTGAAGAATACTGAATTCAGAGGCAGGCACTGCATAGACACTACTGTTCCTGTAGCCACCAGCATGCTCTTCAAGAACCGCTTCTCTTTCATCTGTCCTAATCTCATGACCTCACAGCGGCTTTCATCCCATCACCAGATCTATTCTTCTACTCTTAAAAAATGATAGGCAATAACAGAATAAAACTGACCTAATCCCGTAGTTCTAACATTTGTTGCCAGGTAATGTCAACAGATTCTGTATGAAGCCTTCACCTGTCTTCAGCAAGAGTCTCCTGCATGTCTTCCTAAAACTTTAGCCTTCTCCAGAATATCAACAAACATTGTAATGTCAACAATGAATCTGAAGCTTTACTATGTTTGTTAGGTGACAGCTTTATTAAGTTCCTTATATTACTAAAAAACAAAGGCAGCAGATGAGATTTTTCCTTTATAATATACCCTTTTTTCACCACCTGTCTTGGGTCATGCCGATGTGAGAAGCTCACTGGCCCATCATCTCTCCCGCTGACCTTTTTTCTTTATAAAATACATAAACTACTTGAGAAGGTTTAATTGGAGAAAAGGTGACAATGAACAAATTGACTGCTGGCCCTTGCTACGCTTGGCAGATCAAGGCCACAAGTGTCAAAAATGAAGCCTTAAAAGTAAATGAAGTGTGAGGTGAGACAGTGCATCAATCTAAATAAAATGAAAATAATGTCAGCAGTAAAGGGGCTCTCAAAGTGAGGTTGCAGATCAAGGCTTAACCGATAGAGTTCCATTCATCTCATGGTTCCTTCAGCTCAGCTACCTTTAACTACATGCTTTCTGAACTTCTAACATGGAGAAAACTTCATCGTGGAATTTCTGCCTTATGAACTGGAATGTCTTCCCCACGACACTGATTTCACAGTGAATTTGAACGCTATTAACTTTTGCCTGGTTTTGGAGTTCCCCTTGACCTGCATGATCAAAGAAGACCGAAAAGCAAGCAGAATTTTATATAACAACAACACAGAGATCAAGTAAACTTTCAAAGCAACTAAGGCGGCATGTTGAAAATAAGCCCATTGGATATTCTTCAGTTGTCTGTCATCCCTGCCAGTAAACAAAACGGACAATGATTTTCCCAGTATATCAGTGTAATGTAAAAAGATTAATTGTAACCCTCTTCAGTACATTAGTCAAGTGTGTTTTTTTTTCTTATGCCACAAACATCCGTAGCTGCATTGTGAGTTTACAGAGCAATGAAGAGAAGCGTAAACACGCAAAAATAAAAACAGCCTTGAGTGGCCTTTCCGATTTCTGCGAAACATCATGAAACAAAAAAGGCAGAATAATAAAAGAAATTAAAATAACTAATGGCTCCCTTTCCTGCAACAGCTTCAAGTTTGTTTGCATTATCTATACTTGTCTGTTTCTTCTATTTTTTTTTTTTCCACTGCCTCCCATGGTCTTTTGGGATCCTTCTCGGAAACAAAGAGGAGTTTAAACAGGATCTTCTTTCGTTTGTTGCTGTCAGTGCCAATTCCAGTCACTTCAGAAGCATGACAGATGTATTTTACTAACACATTCTATCATATTCTGTCATATTCTAAAGTGGCCTAACAATGTAAAACTCCAAAATGACATGGCCAAATATTTTTCTTTCGAACTTTTAAACAAACAAGCAGAAGAACATTTTTACTGGGAGGTCATACTCTTGTTAATTAGGACTATCAATATGATTTCTGGAAAAAATTAAAAAGCTTCAGGAGGCACGTGTGGCAGATGGAAAACAACTTCTAGGCTGATAGAAGCGAAGACAGCCTAAGGGCCAAGAGTATGCAGTTGCAATACCGGTCTGCTGCAGGGCAAGCTGATCAGAAGTAGCTTTCCTGGGTCTGGTCTGTTTCTAGCGGCAAAAAAGAAACTCTCCACAGCCCTAATCAATCAGCCGGCCGTATTGTAATTGCCTTGCTTCCCTGGGCAGCAAAAGAGTTCCAGATTTACAGGACCTTTCAGTTCTCTGTCCACTGCGTTGACAGATGGTCTTCGTGTTTGTTTGGTCCGTTTTGTCTTCTCTCTATTTTAAAAAATGGACCTGAGTCCCCGGCAGGTCATTTCATTATGTCATGTCTGATAAGAAAAGCCATTGACTATGGGGACCCTGGTATGAGCCAAAGGAAATGGAGGCCACAGACAGGGAGATGAATACCCGGCTCTCATTGCGAGAGTCAGCTTTGAGGTCTTTATCATTTTAGCACTTGAAGCCTCTTTGCTTATGGTAGACAAGCACTGGATATCCTTTCCTTGTCAGTCATACTTAAGGAATTTCATACAAACAGGTGCATTATGATTGAAATTGCACTTAAGAGCACGGGTTTAATAATTGTGTGGTTGTGTCTAAACCACTGTTAAAGGCACTTTTGTTCACTCTGAGTTTTGCATACAATACTGTGCAAAAGTTTTAGGCACTTGGGGAAAAAAGCTGTAAAGTGAGAATGCTTATAAAAACAATGCTCTTCATTAAAAAAACTTCAGACAAAACTTCGTAGCCATCTATCGTCAACAACCGTTTGGCATGACAGGCTTGGGTGGGTCCTGCTCTCTGGTGGGTCTGGGGTTTGAGTCCTGCTTGGGGTGCCTTGCGATGGACTGGCGTCCCATCCTGGGTGCGTCCCCTCCCCCTCCAGCCTTGCACCCTGTGTTGCTAGGTTAGGCTCCGGTTCACTGCGACCCCACTGAGGACAAGCAGTCTCAGTGTGTGTGTGTGTGTGTGTGTGTGTATGTGTACGTTCTTTCTTTAATGGCATACAAAACCCTTACTGTAATACTGTAACTTTTTGCAAAAGGAATCCTCGGAAGTCTAAAATATGTTCTTTCCCATTGACACTAATGCAGAAGACATTAAATAACCGTCTAAAACAAATATTTTTGTGAAACATCTACGCGCCTAAGGCTTTCGCACAGTACGTTTGGAAGGAACGCACGTGTCAACACGTTAATGTAAATGTGTATGGGGTGTGATTTGTGTGAACTGTGTTCACTGAACTATTAAAAAAAAATCTTTTAGCAATAATTTTGATTAAACCACAACTTAACCACAACTGAAATTCGTTTTAAATGAATTTATGAAATATTGACTGATTACGCTTACATTACTGTTTCTCTCTACATTTCTATAAGCCAGTGGTGTTCATAAAATTAAGACAAACTAAATTTATATTTAGTACCTGCCATGTATTAAGCTACATTTATAACACTGAGATAAAAATGAACTGTGACATACAGTATTGCACCAAGCAATAACTAATTTGTGTCATCTTACATTTTGTATGCTTTTTTCATGAATATTCACACTTTTCCATATGTAATGGAAAACTGACTGCCCTTTAAAGATCATTTAGTATGTACAGTAACACACTTTATTTATCAGATGTTGTGCAGCACATAAAAGCTTTAAGTTAAGAATTTTACTGCACTTGGACAAATAGTGCAGCCTTAAAACAATGGTTTTTAATATTTTATGGAAAGGAGAGAGCAGTTTTGTTATCTTTTCCAGTTTTTTTTCTTCTGTTCTAAATAGGTATGTTTTTTCCTCTGATTTCCCATCCTTTTATGCCATTCACATAAAAACATTTTTTCTAAATTCACAGAAGGAACAACACGACCGATTTAAATTATGTTTAACGACATTAACATTCTGCAAACAATAAGTACACAGATGAGCATTCATCAAAATGGAAAGGGCAGAGGGAAAATGTGAAACAAGGACAATTTTCAGCCATTGTTAACAGCAGATTGTGATTGCTGCAAGCAAATATGGTGCAAAGTGAGAAATGACTACTGTTAACACACGCACACACAAATCTGAATATTTAGCTATGGTAGCGACAGCAACAACTCCAGCGGCCATGCCTTTTAATTAAAGACCATAAAATTTTGCATAGTCATCGTTAAATTAGTTGTAATCACACTTTTATTTTGGTTACAACCATCAAAGACAGAAATGAAGATTCGCGCTGAAAATGGAACTCGGCCAAATATATTCACATTTATTTATTTAGCAGACACCTTTCTCCAAAGCGACTTCCAATAAACTCTATGTAGTGTTATGAGCCCACACACCGTATTCACCAAGGTGACTTACACTGCTAGATACACTACATACAATGGGTCACTCATCCATACAGCAGTGGAACACACTCTCTCTGGCACACACGCAGTATGGGGGAACCTGAAGAGCATGTCTTGGGACTGTGGGAGGAAACCAGAGCACCTCATGCAGACATCAGGAGCACATGCAAACTCCACACAGGCTGAGTGGGGATTGAACCCCCCTCCTCTCATAACCCCCAGGCCCTGTGAGACAGCAGCGCTACTCACTGTGCCACCATGCTGTCCCTTTAAAACTGAACTTCACATTACATTTACACTACTTTTTTCATAGGCTTTTCTCCACAGCAGTATACAACTCAGGGTAAACATAAGTTCAACAACATATAATACAGCTACACATGTAATGCATACTGGTTCATATGCTCTATTGACAAATATATATGACAAATTAACTGTACTCGAGAATTGCATGTCTGCATCCAAGTGTCTCTTTCTGTTGATGTAATGCACTCATTGTCTTTTTTCTCTGAGATTCACATCACTTTTCAGAAAAGTGTCTACTAAATGAATAAATGTAATGTAGATAAAGCAGAAAAAAGTGCTTCATTTATATGCACGCAATTACCGGAGTACAGTTCATCTGACACCACTATTTTTGCTGGCACACACGGCTGGAGGAGCTGCCTGTGGAATCTACCTCGTTTGAAATTTCTGATGTCTATAATATTCAACCGTGTTGCTCAAATGAGGTCTTCAGCAGACTACAGGCAACAAGCAGACAAATCCGTTATGCAGTCACTGCAAAAAATGTATCCCCACATAGGATAATTTCATGCAATGTGAGCTCAGGCAGAAATATCAGCTAAAGTTCATACAGTTAGAGAGGCTATTATAGACGTAGCTTTTGTTCTTTGTTTCTGTCAAGGAAAAACGGCCCCAAAACTGCTGACTGTCATGCAGTAAGGGAGCCAGCCAAAGAGCGAGACATCTGTTCAGCAGAACAGCAGTTCCTTCAGCTCCACAGCTAAGTCACCTACAACCCATGTGTACTGTAATTTCAGCTGGTGGACAGCTGCTTCAAAGTATGTGAACCTAGGGTGTGTCATTATTCTTGTACAAAATATTAAAATACACGTATGAAATTAATAAATTCTGGTTTGCACAACAGGGGCATGGTGGTGCAGCGGGTTTGGCCAGGGCCTGCTGTGTGGTGGGTCTGGAGTTCGAGTCCTGCTTGGGGTGCCTTGCAGTGGACTGGCGTCCTGTCCGGGGTGTGTCCCCTCCCCCTCCAGCCTTGCGCCCTGTGTTGTTGGGTTAGGCTCCGGTTTGCTATGACCCTGCTCAGGGCAAGCGGTTTTGTGTGTGTGTGTGTGTGTGTGTGTGTGTGTGTGTGTGTGTGTGTGTGTGTGTGTGAGAGAGAGAGTGAGAGTGAGTGATTTACACACTTCTCGGGTGGATCATACTTCTCAAGGGGAATATACTTCTCAGCCTCACTGGCAAAGCTCATGCCAGTTGAATGGAAAGGTCACGCTGTCTAGTAGCTGAACATCAAATTCAGGAGGAACACTGCACATATAAACCTGGTGGAACGTTCTGGTGCACCAGTATTGCCCTTCGGCACAGCTGTTGGAGGGGGCACAGGGATACACACACATATGTTTTCTGGACTCAGATAAGGTGTGTGACAGAGTATCACTAGAAAGTGGTTTGCTTGACAAAGTGACTATTCAAGCCAGGGCTTCATAAAACGAGGTAATTATAAGTTCTCACCGTGTGTAGGTGATGGTGGGAGAGACTGACAGTGCTTCCTCACTGTAAATATAGTTTTACAACAGAGCACGGCGGACTGTGTGTGTGTCTGTGTGTGAGAGAGAGAGAGAGAGAGAGAGAGAGAGAGAGAGAGAGAGAGAGAGAGAGAGAGAGTAAAGTAAGGGGGGGGGGGGGTTAGTGGCATGACGTTCACTTTCCGTACCAGCAGAAGTCCAGTCCGTGTCTCCAGCAGGACAGTCCGCACGTGCTCCCCCATCTGCGCGCTCGTCTCGCGCTCCCCTTCATCCGCGCGTCGGCACGAGGCGGCACGAGGCTCCAAGGACGATGCTGAACGCAGCTCTCCGACAGGCTCCGCTCCATCCTCACACTCTGACCAGGGAGCTGCTCTGCTCTCCGCTCCCCGGACCGTCACCGTCCTCCAACTTAGCGCAGACACTCTAACGCGCTCGTACTAAAAATCATCGCCGACTCGTCTCCGCAAACCCTCCTGCTCCTCCGCTAATTCCAGCTCCTTTGCTTATTCGTTTCATTCATTCATTGTCATCAGATTATTAATAATACTATTTCCCGAAAATTCACGTTGCATTGATGAGCTGTTTCCGCTCCGATCGGCCCGCCCGCCGCAGACAATGAAGAGCAGCAGAAAAGGCAGGGCGCTGCTGTCGGTGGCTCTCAACCTGGTGGCTCTCTTCTTCTCCACCACGGCGTTCATCACGACCTACTGGTGCGAGGGCACGCAGCGCGTCCCCAAGCCCAACTGCAGCAAGCAGCGGCTGCACAACTGCATCAACTACGGCGTGAACGAGACGGACCAGAGCAAAGTGCACTACAGCTGGGAGACCGGCGACGACCGCTTCCTCTTCAGGCACTTCCACACGGGAATATGGTACTCGTGCGAGGAGGACATCAACGGGCAAGGTGCGGCGCACAGTAATAATAATAATCATAATAATAATAATAATAATAATAATAATAATAATAATCATCCATGACATTGATTGTCTCCTGCTTGCACCGCCAGTCGGTCAAGTGGACTTGGTTAAATTACTGACTTCGCGGTCGACTTTTCTCATCGAATTATTATACCTGTCAATTGAATAAAAAGTCGCCTTTTGTTATTTGCATTTTTTTTTTTCCACCTGGCATCTTTGCTCAAGGTTACGTATACTTATGTGAGATAATCAGTAGGGTATTGTCACGGTATCGATTCAGGGTAAGTACCTCGACCGGGGTACTACAGCAGGGGCGGGATTCGAACTAGGAACCTTCCGATTCGGTCCTTTTCCGAGTCGACGATTTTGGGCTACTTTTTTCGTGCTTTTTAAACACCTTTGAAAAACTTAAATGCCTTAAACCGCCCCTTTATCTGGAATCATAATTATATTGTTCTAATAATTGTATTATTATAACATTAGATGTCATATACGTATTTAAACATGAACGTTTTCAGAAAAAAATATCTAGAAATACTTTTTCCTCGCACGTCTGCACTGTGGAAAAGTTAGTAATTGTGCATTGGCATGCATGTATGTTAAAACTGTAAAACGTATTGATCTTAACAAGTATTAGTGCAACTCTTGAAATACATGTATGAGGGGAGTACCTTAGGGATACCCCCCCCCCACAGTATTTGTGTATAACTTCTTGTAGTATCACTGCTAATACACTGGCAAGTATATAGCTGGTCCCCCTAGTTAATAAGCCTGCTCCATCATTCACTTTTTGTAAATCCTGCAACCTTTTCAGTTTTTACTGCACTTACCACAGCTGGTAATCACACATTTACATTGCGTATTGCAAACTGTGAATGTTTCAAATTCTATACACAAAGATTGGCCATTGCTGTTTCAAAACTAAAATCTGAAAGGTAAATAATCAGAAAATTCAAAAATATCCGTTTATTTTTTTTACTGAAATTTTACATGTACCATATTCATTGACAGTGTTTGACATGTAAAACAGGGACTTTAGCTCTTTGGCCACTCATCACAAATGTAAAGGCAAAATAAAAGTAATAGGATGAAAACATATGCTGTATTTCTTTTCAAAACACTAATACACTTTGAAACAGCATTGTAAGGTTATTTTAATATGCTTACTATTGGACTAATGAAGAATATCTAATTAATGCAATGTAATAATGTTTTGTAGGATAAATAGATATAGCTGGAATGACATACTTTTGGAGTGGAAGGCCTAACAGTGAAAGTCTTCATGAAATTCCTTCTGAAATGCTATTCATGGTACTTACAAGATGTGGCCTTCCCTTAATAGTGTTTTACAATAATTGAAAAATAAATAGAATGTAAGCTTTAACTGAATCATGGTTAAGGTTAATTACTAAATATGACCAATCAGTTTTCTGTTCTTTTCACATTCAATAGTTTTATGCAATTTCTTCATCTCTAAACTAGTATGATACACTTTTAAGTCACAGTACAGCGTGACCTTTTCATTCAAGATACCATATGGCAGTGGCTCTCTATGGATATATCTGAGTAACAAGTCACAACAGCATCTCAGATAGTCAGCCAGCAGTCCCTGAAATCAAATATTTGACCTCTGGGAATAAGGTCTGGGTGCTGAAGAAAGCTTAGTGGTATGTTACTGGATGGGAGCAATGCAAGATAGGCTTTCTGTGCATTGACTAATGTGAGTCACGTGGTTTACTCTCTGGTGTATCTTTAGATCCTATGTAAGCACTGATAATGTTAATCCCAAGAATTCTTTCTATAATCTACTATTCATTTCTTTATACTGTTAAATAAATATTTTGTACTAGATTTGTATATACAGTTTGACTGCCTTTGTCATGTAAAATGGCAAATAGAAATTAAAAAAATACCTTGAAAGGATTGCAGCTATTTTAAACCACACTGATATGAAAGTACATTATTGAATAAATAAAGGTAAAACTGGGTCATTACTGTCGATGAAAACTATATATATATATATATTATACAGTATATATGTATATATGTATATACTATAATAAATGTATATATATATATATACTATAATTATATATTATATTAGTCCTACTATAATATACAGTGTATATATATATATATATATATGTAAAGTATATATATATAAAAATAAACAAAACTACTATAGATTGACAAAATATAGTACAGTACAACTGCATACATCATAGAAAATTTCTACAGTTGTTCCAAGGATTTCCATGTCTTGAATTCCTCTTAAACCCTTTCGTAGGAGCCATGTACGCAGAAAAAAAATCATCCTATTAAGGATTATATAACGGGACTTGATTCATTTTTTTCTCAAAGCACATGTTACCACCTTCTTTCCACTTCATTAATCATTAGATTTATCCAACGAGATGTACAGTACATTGAAACATGACAGCAGTAATAAATTTTAATAAACGATCCACTTTCAATCCTCACGTAAAATTGAAACAAGAGGAAAAATCATTTATAATTTGATTAGTATATTATGTGAATGTCACAATGAATTATAATGTGTTCATTTTACTGGTAACACATAAAATGCCTTACACTGAATATGGTATCAATAGTGCCGTTAATGGTTTAATCATCGACAGCAGGTGTGACTTGCAGTTTTATTAAGTCATAAAATTTTCCTACAGGCAAATATTTAATTGTATTTTAATGGAATATGAAATAATCCATTCGTTCCGCAATATGTTAGCATGTACATAAGGTGTATTTGTTAATAAAGTTCTGGAGTGGCTCAGTCCAGAATTCAGCCGGCTCCAGAGTTAAACATTGCATGTGTCCAGCTTTACAGTTGTAACAAGTAGGGCTGCAAGGGGGTATAACTGTTCCACACTGGCATGGACAACATTGTTTTACACCTTTGGAACCCAGGTTAAGCACATCAGAGCAGCTGCATAAAATCCATTATTAGCGTTTGTCAATATGACTTGGAAAGAAATAGGATAAAAAGTGAAGTGCAAAAATCATGTCACTGATACGTGTATTCTGCACAAAACAGAATTTTTTGATTTCTATTAAGAAGTTGCAAAGGTCAATGGAGTGGCAGCCCATCCAGGGTGAAACCTCCTCAGCCTCGCACCCAGTGCTTCTGGGATAGGCTCTAGGTCCCTGCAGCCCTGATCAGGACAAGCGGTTGAAAATGAAAGAAAGTTTTAAATTAAAGATTTAAAATACATAAATAAATAAATAAATAAATACCACAACTTGCTCACCATCCCTTCTGGACATGCTGACACTGTACAATTATGGCAAAACAGTGTTTAAAACACAGTGAGGTCGTATCTTGTCTCCCCCTCTCACGCTGACCTTCAGTGGGTCAGAGTCAGAGCTTGCTGGTCGCAACCCAGTGATGTTCTTCCAGGCCTGCTGGAGTGTTGGATTTCAGAAGAGCAGATTAATATGGTTATAATACATGACTGAAGCACAAGAAAGCACATATTGCATGGATTGCGGTCTTATGTGGACGATGGTAAGAAAAAGTAGTCGGCCTTCAGACTAATTTTAAATGAAGTGGCCAAAGGCATCCCTGACTTCGGCTGGTACACTATTCCACAATTTATGGGCCCAATAACTGAATGTGGCCCCACCAATGGCTGATTTATTTATTCTAGGTATTATAAAAAAGCTTGCCTCCTGTGATCGAGGACTGTGCTGGCTTGTACATCCTAAAAAAGTTCTGATTAATATGAAGGGACTAAACCCTTAAGAACCCTGTAAATATGCAGTAAGATCTTAAAGTCTGTTCGAAACTTTGCCGTAAGCCAACGCTGTGACCTCAGATCTGACGTAATACGATCGTGCTTCCTGCTCCCTGCTATAATCCTGCTGCAGACATCAGCAAATCAGACGTCGGCGCAACGAATTACGGCAACAGTTTTCATAATGTACAGCATGTTTTGCCGTCCGTGGTTTAGTGTTAAACCTAATTGGAATTTTATAGGTTTACTTGGGTAAAGAAATGGATTTCAGGAACTGTCATGAATGGACTTACATGCTTGTTTGGGACCCCGTATGGTAGCTGATGTAAAATTGCTTAGGTCAACATCGCTACTCTATACAGAGATTGCTGGCTGAAATTTTTACAAGATATACACAATTATAGAAGTATTCCATTTATTCTGGAAAATGCATTTAAATTAAAATACATATATACTGTAGGACCCTATTGCCTGCACCGTGACCCTGTATATATAAAGCTGCCTGCTTTCGATAATGGGTGACTGGAAGGAGGCAATACTCACTGGCATGCGCTACCCACAATTCCTTTTATTCCTGTAGTATCCTTGAGCAATGTGTTTTCTTTTTTTTCCCCCGGAATTTTTCCCAACCGCATAAATGGGTAAAATATTGGGAGCAATGCGTGATAGAGAGTGACAGCACTTGTTTCGGAGCATCGCCACGTTTATTGCGTGCGCACCTTTGGTATTTTATACAAGCCATGCACATTTTAACGCCAGACTGGACAGTGAAGGGAATCTTTTGAAAACTGCATTTTCTGGTTCATAATTACAGTTCCTAATCCTTCATTTGTTTCATCTGCTCAAATAACTAAAATTCCAGGCAGCTTTTCAGCACTTTTTTACACTGGATATAGCACTTTTCAGTAAACCTCATGGGTGTATATGCCTAGTAAGCAAGGTTCAACTATTTTCATAGAGAAAGGCATGAATTTTTCAGACAGTCACTCTTCCTTGTAACAAACTGATGCGTCAGCAAAACGTTAATATTTTAGGGAAATACATAACTAGACCTGAAATCAGCACTCATCTGTCTCATTAGACCAGCTTTGAGCTCCTCAGTTGTTAGGGACATTATATTGTTTCAGCCCTGACATATTAGATTAGGAACTGTTGAAAATTTTTGCTGACTAGACTCTATTTTTCTTCTTAATCCCCAAGGCTTCCAGTTGGAAAGAAAATTTATGCTCTAGCATATAGTACACTATTCCCTTGAGCTTAATCATCCAACATTGGACATGTATTTCCAAAATCAATTCTGGCAGAAAATGTTAATGTAATTTTAATGTTAACTGAGATGTCTGAATAATATACAATCTTCCAACCAACCATCTGCACCCTTTTGAATTCCAGAGGATTTGACACATTGCTTAACTGGTCATGTAGAGTATTATGTGGCCAAGAACTGGATGCCTTCTGGGCCAAAATTCACCTTGACCATTGTATTTTCACATCTACAGTAGCAGTGAAGTTTGAGTTCACTTGCTGGAAAGTTTTTTGTTTTTTTTTTTTGCAATATTTTATGCCCTGGTCTTTAGTTTGAGTTGTCCTTCACTTTCCCATTTTGCCAGATGCAAAACAGTTGCTTAGACAATGTGTTTCAAATTTTGATGTGAATATATATCTATATACATGTACACTGCATGCATGATCATAGTTACCAAGCCACACACTATCTGAAACCACTTGTCCCAAGTGGGGTTGCAGCAAGCTGGAGCCTAACCCAGCAACACAGGGCGTAAGGCTGGAGGGGGAGGGGACACACCCAGGACGGAATTCCAGTCCATCACAAGGCACCCCCGACGGGGCTCGAACCCCAGACCTGCCAGAGAGCAGGACCCAGCCAAACCCACCATGCCACTGCACCCTCACTTAAAATGTAAATGTTTGTAAAAATTTAAGAACATATCAGTCATAAAGTTCAATCCAACACATTACAGAAAACTCACACACACACACACTTTCAGAACCGCTCATCCCATACGGGGTTGCGGGGAACCGGAGCCTACCCAGCAACACAGGGCGTAAGGCCAGAGGGGGAGGGGACACACCCAGGACGGGACGCCAGTCCGTCGCAAGGCACCCCAAGCAGGACTTGAACCCCAGACCCACTGGACAGCAGGACCCGGCCCAACCCACTGCACCACCGCACCCCCTCACAGAAAACTCAATTAAGCAAATTATAATAGCATTGTGTATGAGTTGACATGAAAATTCTGAAATGTATAAGTACATATAACTGGCTACAAGCTGCCTATTGCTTCCTGGCTCTAGATGAAAATGAGCAGTGAGGGTTTTTTCATTATCTTTTTTTGTGAACAGTTCTGCACCAAACTCTATATTTTATCACCAAGGCACTGACATCTACTTGGGGATGGCTGCCAAACTGTGCAACATAGGCTGTTATGTTTTATCTGCAGTGAGGGCTTGTCGATGAAATTTCTAATGTTCTGAATTCCTGCAGTTGTGTTACCAGAGTACAGTACACTGTTGCGAGAGCTGTAGCCTGATGATCCTCATAGCTTTAGGCAGACAGGTGAGCTATGCCAGTGCTACTATGCCAAGTTTTATATAAAGAACCATACTTCATGTTGCCCTTTGTGTCTTCACAGGTGAAAACTGCAGAAGCTTTATTGATCTGGCTCCAGCATCAGAGAGGGGTGAGTAACGATAATTGCCAGGTTACCTAGCAGACTAGCCTACCAGTGGAACTGTGTTTAACAGTTACCAACTCTTTTATATTCATTGAATCTCATTATTCATAGAAGTGGCAGCTAAAGTACAGTATGTAGCTAAATCAAAGAAAAATATACGTAACTAAAAATCTTACAGTTGAATACACCTATCCCGCTTCCAGCTGTGTTACCCTTGAATGAGGTACTTACCCTTAATTGCTCCAGTAAATTACCCTGCTCTATAAATGGGTAAGTAATTGTAGGCAGATTAATAGCATAAGCTGCTTTGGAGAAAAATGTCAGCTAAATGAATAAATGTAAGATATACAATACGGTGAAGATGGAACATTCTGAGTCAGCTTGAAATGAATAGATACGTGTAAAAAAAAGTGGTACTGTCACATTTAGCTTCAGGCATACCTGGTAGTTTTCCTTCTGAATGTATGTTAAAAATACAATTCTATAATTGGCTGTAGTGGAAATTGTGATTTCTAAAATGTTTATGCATATCGTGTCATGGAAGCATTAAAAAATACTTTGGTTTTACTAAACACTTGGTTCTGTTCAGGGTCATTCTGGTCCAGATCCTATCCCAGAAGGACTGGGAATAAGGCTGGGAGGGGGTATACTCCCTGGACAATACACCAGTTCGTTGCTGGGTAGCCACATGCTCACTCACCCTTTCCCAAAGTATGGCTAATTTAGCATTGCCAATTAACCTGAACTGCTTGTCTTTGGGCTATGGGAGGAAAACCCAAGGAGACACAAGGAGAACTTGCAAACTCCACTCAGGCTGAATTTGAACCTATACCCCAACTGTCCAGGTGCTGTAAACTGGCAGCATAACCCACTGTACTACCCTCTGTAAAATTCTGTACATTTGTACAAGGAATCAGGGGGGTGCGGTGGCGCAGTGGGTTGGACCACGGTCCTGCTTTCCAGTGGGTCTGGGGTTCGAGTCCCGCTTGGGGTGCCTTGCGACGGACTGGCGTCCCGTCCTGGGTGTGTTCCCTCCCCCTCCGGCCTTACGCCCTGTGTTGCCGGATAGGCTCCGGTTCCCCGTGACCCCGTATGGGACTAGCGGTTCTGAAAACGTGTGTGTGTGTACAAGGAATAGTTTATATAAAAAACTATATAAAGGAAACATTTCTGGTGTCCCATCCAGGGTAAATCCCCCTCAGCCTTGTGCTGAATGATTCTGGGATAGGCTCCGGCTCACTGTGACATGTGGTCATTGAAATTGGATGGCTGGATGGCTTATGTAGCCAATAAGATTATAAAGTAAACACTTTTAGGGAAGTATGCAAGACAATTTTATTAATATTTCAATTTTTTTCACATTTACATTTTGCCTTTGCATGTACTTTTTCAAGGTGTGTATTTTGAACAATTTTGAGTCTAATTACATCTGACAGTGTTCTGATCTTGTATTTTTTAACTACAGTTTTGCTTTGTTTGACATTGGAAGATACAGACATTTCATATTTAAATGCTTTTATATAATTTTAAAAGTAATGAGTTAAATCCCTCTGAAATTATTGTTGATACATGACATTGTCAGCGCACAGAAGATTAATTTTGAAAACAAACACTGAAGGTATTAAGCATATGTATGGCCATTGTGGCTGCTGTGACTTCTGAGGCTTCATTGTTTTACATTTTTTAGACTGATTTGACAGTAGATTTTCCCAACGGAAAGCAAAACAATGGAACAATTATTTTCCCCTGTACTTTTTGTTTGAAAGTTCTCCGTAAAGGTGTTGACAAATCTCCAAGCATCTGTTTGAAGCATAGAAATCAAAGATTCGAGAGACAAATGAATCCCAGCCTTATGGAACCCCAGTCCCAAACTAATAGAATGTTTCATACATAAATTTTCCATTTATGCATTAAAATTATGAGATATGAGAAAGAGAGTTTTTATTTTTGTCAAGTGATAAGTGATCCTGACAAAACCAAAATCCTTACATTGAGATGGAGCTATTAGAGCAAAAACGTCACATTGATGACCTCACACACACATTGACTGAAACTGCTTGTCCCAGGTGGGATCGCAGTGAACCGGAGTCTAACCCGGCAACACAGGGCACAAGGCTGGAGGGGGGGGGGGCGGGCACAGCTAGGTGGGGATGCCTGTCTATCACAAGGCACCCCAAGCAGGACTCGAACTCCAGACTCACCAGAGAATAGGACCTGGCCAAGCCTGCTGCGCCACTGCACCCCCTAAAAAGGACTACTGGAGGTCAAATGTAAAGGCTCTGGTTGCATTTATTCAGGTCTTGTAACAGGATGTGGGGGTGTTTCCCCATGTTTAATCAACATAATTTTCCCTTTAATAATTTTGTATATTTCCTTTGAGTACTACAGTTAATATTTTTTCATGCTCTCAGTATGCGACGAGTCATCATTAGTGATGTGAGATTCCTAGCAGCGTCCTGCATTAAAACCAGTGTTCATTGAAACGAGCCATAAGTGTTTTTTTTATACTAGCCATAACCAGAAAAACACATTGTTGGTGGATTGGACTGCTTTCTGGCACTCTTTTGTAGCCATTTCTTCAATGAGTATCGTAGCCTCCTCTAAGTACTCACACAGGTTATTTGTTTCTCTGATTCAGAGCATTATTCTTCTCACCTGGTCTCCTGGTGAGCTCTCACCTGATGTTGTCAGCTTCCTCCTTGACTGGAAAATCCAAGTGATACTTTATTTTATTCCTGCTGCACAATTAGTCATGAAAGTGTCCACTTAAATCAAACTGAAGTGAAATAGGCTAAATTACAATGAAATCAGATGCCTTCAGTTCATAGATAGAGGGCACCCAGCTCTGAGCAAGGATAGCGCCTGTGCTTCCTTTGCCTGTGAAGGCTAAAGGATCTCCTTAACCTCCCAATCAAGAGAATCTCACAATCAAGAGCATTGCTCTTACTCTAGCCCAGAACTCAGCGTGGCTTCGCTGTCCAAAGGACCTGCAGGAAACTGGACCTGTCATATGTGGGCTTCCTGGGATGACAAATGTTCAGGCTGTATCCAATAAAATAATATCTCAGTGGATGGTGAATGTCACTGTAATGCTATACAAGGACAGACGTTGCCCGACTTTGCAAGATATTGTTTGTTAATCCACTGGAGTAACATGAGGCTGTATTGTTTGTGTTATACCTTCTGGTCATCCTTTCGTCACTCCATCCTGTTTTATTTTGAGATCCTGCAAGGTCCCCAAACCCTGGACACAGTAATCATATGTATTTTCTGCATAATAATAGCTATACAACTGTAACTAATGGAAGAAAATCATTGATTTTTCAATAATGAAGACAGAAGAATGAAGATGGGGCATGTGCCTGCCTTACCATCAAGTGTGAAGGGTTCCTTCCCCGTCTTAAATGCCTCATTATGCAGAGGTTTTGTAGTAAAAGAAACATTTATATCATCTCATACAACAAAACATTATTCTTGTGAACTTTTCCACATCCTTCCTTATATTCAAAAATGCTTTGTCAAACTCAAAACAGATTGTACAAGTATTTCAAATTGCATGCAGCAGTAAGCACAGCATGAAACTGTCTGGTAAACCCTTCACTTCAAAATACCAAAAGAGATTTTGCTTGTTCTAACATCTCTTTAGGTCCAAACGAAAAAAAAATTTAAAAATCACAGGCCACATCAGTCTTGGTTCATTCAGTATCCAGCTTAATGGTAATATATGGAAATCTATGCATATATATGATAATATGATGCAAAGACACACATGTCGGTACATTCCCATATTTGTCGCTTTGTAAACCGACTGTGAGAATATCATATTCCAGCCTCCTCTTTAGTAAATGTATGTAGGAACTCGTTTCTATGAAGTAAGTTTCAGCAAAAGCATTTGGCTGCCCTTTCATAACAGTAACTGCCTGAGCTCAGTAAAGCATCTCAACAGTCAAATCTATACTCAACTATCAAGTTCCTTTTTCAAAGGTGGTTTTAATGTTCTGAACCATGAGCAATGTTAACAGCTTCAATACACAGTTTTTGCTCATGGACAAAACATATTTTCAGTAAATTTAAATGAAATTCATCAAATAAAACCACAATCTGGTTTGTATTATTATTAATCATTATTTAGGTGATGTATTTGTCCAAAGTAACTTATGTCAAGTTTGCACATAGCCACTTACAATTGTTTACTTACTTATACAGCTGGATAACTTTATTGGAACATTTTGGAATAAGTACCATGATCAAGGGTACTACAGTAGAGGCAGGGATGTGACTACATGTCCTATGATTACAAGTTAACGGCTCCCACCACTACACTACTCACTGCCTCAAACAAGCAGTTATATTATTTGTCACTTAGCTGACATCTTTATCCAAAAGGATCTGTTCACCTATCAATACACCGAGGTATTGATATTGGAGCAGTTCAAGATAAACACATCGTTTAAAGACGATACAGTAGCGGGAGGAACCGGATTTGAATCAACAGCCTTTAGGTTACAAGTCATTAGCTTGAACCATTAAGCTAAAGACTGTCCGATTATTAGAAAATCAGTCCATAAAGTAACGCTGTAGAAAAGACTACCTGCACACACACACACACACACACAGTCTGAAGCCACTTGTCCCAAGCGGGGTTGCGGCAAACCAGAGCCTAGCCCAGCAACACAGGGCGCAGGGAACACACCCAGGACGGGACACCAGTCCATCCCAAGGCACCCCAAGCGGGACTCAAACCCCAGACCCACTGAAGAGCAGGACCCGGTCAAACCCACTGCACCACCACGCTCCCCTCCGTAGGAAAGACTAACAAATGAAAAGGACAATGAGTTCAGATGGTCGGAGTCCTAAGAAAGGCAAAAACATGTAAAGTCAGTCACTTTTTATAAACTTGCTTTGTTTTTAATTAATCGACATATCACATTAATTAACATTTGTGAAGTTTCTAGAACTTTTCAGTTGCAAATCTCCAGCAGTAGTCATAATCAAACTAAATACTTCTGATCAGTAGTAGTTATTTTAGCATTAATTTCCCCTTTACCTTTTCCGAGGAATGACATACAAACAGGAACACCTTAAAGACACTCGAAATTATTCCCAGTTTCCTCAAATTAGTGAATATTTCTTCTTTATTACATCATTCTGTAATGAAGGACTGCAGATGGTATAAAATGCCTAGTCGTTGTTTTGCATGTGTGATATAGAAAATAGGGTACACAGGGAAAACTATGTTAAAAATTCCCGAAATATAAGAAGATTCAGTACGACCTGAATGATACAAAGGACAGCCCTCAGTCTGTGGTCTTTTCCTGCTTCCCCTGTAGAACTTTCATAGGATTATAAAATAATCAGGTTCCCAAGTAAAATAAAAATCACATTACTTTTGTACTTCTCTTTCAACAAGTAAATGTGTTCTTGATGACTGACGCACTTGCAGTTTCTTTCCGACTGGTGTTGAGAAAGTTGGAAACAATCACTCGCCATTTATTCTCTTAATGATAAACAGGGAAAACTCCGAAGATTAGATTTACACCTAAGTGTAACGTTTCTGTTCTGTATACATTGTATGTTGTTACCCAGTTCCAGTGCAGTAAACACATTTACTTGTTGAAAGAGAAATTCATAAAAACAGTTGAGTTTAGTTATGATGAAGATGAATGATGCTGTAGGAATTTCTGCACTGCACTGTCAGTGGCAGATTAACAATTTTTAGGGCATAATGTGTGTGTGTTTTGGAGGTTCATAGCAAGATCCCCAACGTTCTCCAGAAAAGCAATACATTCTTGAAATGGTAATTTTCTGTTTATTTATTCTTTTTTTGCCTCCCTAGTGGCACATCAAAGACATATTTTCAAGACAGAAGATAGTGTGGTCAATCAGCAGCAGATGTTATTCTATCATACTGGGGTTTCAGAACAATGCCCATGTGCCTGATACTCAGCAAATCTAAAAATATTGTTCACATACAATATACACTGAAGACTTTGTGCTCCTTCTTTTAAAAAAATCTCAGCTTGTGCCACTGTTGAGCATCTTGCAGTGGATTTTCTCTCCATTTCCTGTCTCTCATGGCCCTGGGGGTTCCCTTTAGAAATGTTTTTGCGCAGTTTTTCACTGCAGGTGTTTAACCACATTACGGACCATTAAATTTTGTACGTTATTCCATCGTCAGTTGTGGTAAATGCATACGTTTTTCTAATTATCACAAGTATCTTTGCCATTCATTCCATTAACAGTGTATTTGATGTTCTGCTTAATAGCAGTTGGAAGAGGCATGCAATTTTCCTGCATGTTTTGTAATTTTTTCACTAAATTACATCTGTCAGGTCTCCTTGTTTTCAATTTTCCCAAGTGTACTTTATAAATCACTTTAATTGATTCAATTTAGAGTTAAAATTACTCTTGTTGAGATGCAGACTGCCAGAAATCAGCTGTTGGCCAGGAAATTATAATTTAATGTTATTTTTTGCAAGGGGGTGCAGTGGCGCAGTGGGTTGGACCGCAGTCCTGCTCTCCGGTGGGTCTGGGGTTCAAGTCCCGCTTGGGGTGCCTTGCGGCGGACTGGCGTCCCGTCCTGGGTGTGTCCCCTCCCCCTCCGGCCTTATGCCCTGAGTTGCCGGGTAGGCTCCGGTTCCCCGTGACCCCATATAGGACAAGCGGTTCTGAAAATGCGTGTGTGTGTGTGTGTGTGTGTGTGTGTGTGTGTGTGTGTGTGTTATTTTTTGCTTGCCTTCCCCTGTTTAAATCATAATAAAGAAAATAATCCACTCACGTTATGATGCCATATGCTCATATTTATGGAATATACGAGATCTACTGCAGCATAGTAAAGCATGCTTGGGACTGAATTCTTGTTGCTCATATTAATAACTTGCTCTCGCCACGTAGACTTTAACTTGAACTCTCTCCCATAGCCTAGATGTATCCTATTTAATGTCCTATGTAATAAACAAACAAAATATACGTTGATGCTCTTGAGTCTTGAAAAACACATTATTATTTCAGTCATTTCATTTATAGTGGTTCATTAACTTAATATTAATAATAAGATAAAATGACTTGTACTCCACTGATCAAGGCACAGTCTGATGTTTGCACCTTGAGCAGTGATGCTAATAATTTGCACAAAGATTTTTCCTAAAAGTAGATGTCATCTTAAGAGGCTATGCTTAAAACTGGAGTTTTAAATAAAGAAGTTAAATTACTTCTACTTTTACGACTAAAAAAAAGGGTAGAAGCTAGATTTTTTTATGGTTTGCTAATGAACTTAGTGATGATATTCCTCATGCAAACCAAAGTGCAATGTTGGTTATAAATGCATTTAAGATTCCCAGCAGTGGATGTCACCTGTTTGTTAACTTTATTTATAACTACTGTAAAAAGGTAAAATGTGTGTTTCGACAGTATATGGTGGTGCAGCGGTTTTGACCGGGTCCTGCTCTCTGGTGGGTCTGGGATTTGAGTCTTGCTTGGAGTGCCTTGTGATGGACTGGTGTCCCGTCCTGGGTGTGTCTCCTTCCCCTCCAGCCTTGCGCCCTGTGTTGCTGGGTTGGGCTTCGGTTTTCTGTGACCCCACTTGGGACAAGCAGTTTCAGACTGTGTGTGTGTGTGTGAAATGAAGAGGGTCTGAGTGCTGTTGCTCCTTGAGCTAATTGCATTAGAACTATAGACAGATGACCATGAAAACAGCTGCTAGTGTAATGGTTAGAGCTGCTGCCTTTTTTACAGGTTTGATCCCCACCTCAGGTTGTAGTACCCTTGAGCAAGGTACTTACCTTAAATTGCTCCAGTAAAAATTACCCAGCTGTATAAATGGGTAAATAACTGTGACCTTAACAGAATCATGTAAGTTGCTTTGGAAAAAAGTGTCAGCTAAATCTAAACCTGAGACAAATAAGGTCTTTAAACAAATGAGTCTCCTTACATGTACAGTTTATGATTTTTAAAACTTAGCTCTGTCTCTGTATTGCAGTTATGACATTTTTTACACGATTATTGCACACCTGTTTCCTTCAGTGATCGTGTTCCTGGTTTCTACACGATTGACCTTTTTTCCCTCACAGGTGTTCTTTGGCTGTCTGTGGTTTCCGAGGTGCTATACATCATGCTGCTGGTCGTTGGCTTCAGCCTAATGTGCCTGGAACTCTTCCACTCAAGCAATGTGATAGATGGGCTCAAGCTGAACGCCTTCGCTGCGGTCTTTACCGTGCTCTCAGGTACCTGCAAACAAGATGAATTGAATCACTTTTACTTTTTGCTGTAAGGAGCTATAATAACATATTACGCTGTATTAAACGGTCAACCTGAGCTAGAGCTAAATGGGTGTAACATGCTTACCTTGCTCAACAAAACCAAGATGGACATGCACTGAAAGTAATGGAGGGATTTCTATGCTTAAATGATTGATACTCAATGCAGTCTTTCCTTAACGTGTAGTTTTAGCAGACTTTTAGATTCAGCTTTTTCAAGCCTTACGCCCTGTGTTGCCGGGTAGGCTCCGGTTCCCCGTGACCCCGTAAGGGACAAGCGGTTCTGAAAATGTGTGTGTGTGTGTTTTGTTTAAAGAATGAGTTCCTTTATAAGCGATTTTCTTTATTTCTGTTTTTATATGTCATGTGTATTTCAGAACTAGCAATAAATTGTCGGATGTATGGATGAGTGACCCAGTGTAAGTAGTGTATCTAGCAGTGTAAGTCACCTTGGTGAATAAGGTGTGTGGGATACTAACACTACATAGTATGCATTATAAGTCGCTTTGGAGAAAAGCGTCTGCTAAGTGAATGAATGAATGAATGAATGAATGAATGAGCTTTATTGCCAAGTATGTTTACACATACAAGGAATTCGTCTTGGTGACAGAAACTTCCACAGCACAGACAGAATGACAGTGACAAAATAAATATAAATAGCCTTGTTTATTGCACCAGTTTACTCCCTAGGGGGCATTTAGCTGTTCATGAGGTAGATGGCCTGAGGAAAGAAACTTTTCTTGTGCCTGGCTGTCCTGTGCTTAGTGCTCTGTAGTGCCGGCCAGGTGGCAAAGATTCGAAGAGGAAGTGGCCTGGATGTGAGGGGTCTAGAATGATTTTGCTAGCCCTTTTACTGACTCTGGACGAGTGTAGTTCTCTGAGAGCTGGGGGGGTGTGCCGGTGATTCTTCCAGCAGTCCGAACTATCTGCTGTAATCTTCTGACGTCTGATTTCGTAGCTGAGCCGAACCAGACAGTTATAGAAATGCAGAGGACAGACTCGATGACTGCGGAGTAGAATTGCATCAGTAGCTCCTGTGGGAGGTTGAACTTCCTCAGCTGGCGAAGGAAGTACAACCTCTACTGGGCCTCCTTCACAATGGAGTCTATGTGGAGCTCCCACTTCAGGTCCTGTGAGATGGTAGTGTCCAGGAACCTGAGTGACCTCACTGTTAGCATAGAGCTGTTCATGATGGTGAGTGGGGATAATGCTAGGATGTTTCTTCAAAAGTCCGCAATCATCTCCACCGTTTTGAGCGTGTTCAGCTCCAGGTTGTTATGACTGCACCAGACAGCCAGCTCTTTGACCTCCTGTCTGTAAGGACCATGGCCTGAGTGTGGTGTCGTCTGCAAACTGTAAATGTAAATGTAAACTTGCTAGGTACTGAGGACCAAAAATTTTAGGTGCTTTTTTGAGTCAAATGCAAAATTGTTTGTGAAATTAGGCTTACTTGAAAACTTTGGGGAAACACAACCCCATCTCCCCTTGTTAGACTAGATAGTACGTTACATGATTTGATGTGTGTAGGCATGTGCTTGAGGACTTTCCAGTTTCAGATATGTGTAGATGCTCCTTAAACATGTACATCTCTTTCACTTCTTTGTCCATTATAGCTCTCTGATCTGGATCTTTCACCTCTCACTCTTCCTGTAACCTTTGTGCCCTTGCTGTAACCCTGTAGCCTTCATAAAACCTAGTTTAAAAGGTTAGATGTTAGATTACCATGTTGCTGGGAAGTAAGCGAAAGTCAAATTGAAAGTATTGACGCAAGTCTGAGAACACATAAATAACTTTAACCTTTAGTTTACCAGCTATATTTTTCTTTGCAGCATAATCTGTCATCTATGATGGAAGACTGTAAATCTTATAAATCTAGTTTTTGGTAATCCAAAACAGCTGGTAGACTGCTACAATTTAATCTGCTCAGATGCAGCACTGTTCTTTTGGTTTTCAGTACTGTTTAGTAATACTCCTAGCAATGAGGTGAACTCTTACAAGAGTGTGTCTGTGTGCGGATACATATAGTATATCAGTATACATTTTGTTAAAATGGTCTTGTAAAATATTATATGAAACAATAGTTGCTTTTTACATTAATTTACCACTTACTTTTCAATGTTATACTGCTGGTCCTGTGCAGGGTAACACTGATATGGAGCATATCACAGAAACACAGGTTGTAAGACAAGGGTGACTGGATAGAACTCTAGTGCACTATATGGTGCTATTTATACCGGTACATACAATAAAATGCTCTGTCATTTAATAACAAAATTTGTTGTTTAGTACATCCTAATCAACTTTCAAAAACAGCAGAAAATGCCTTTCAAAAACAGCCTGTAATTAGTGGCAGACACGGGTCCTTATGTCATGGATTAAAGAGATTATACCGGAGTCACTAATTGCTACAAACCAGTTGTTACATAAACTTGTTCTCATGCCATGGTACAATCGTACAAAAGTTTTTACAGTTTTAACTCTTACTTCCCTTTAATCCTTCTTCTAAGATTTACCACAAAATTTTTCAGTTCCATTTGCAGATTGATAATATATACAATTTTTTTTTTTTTTTTCACGAACTACAGGACATCCCTCCAGGACAGTTACCTCTGATTTGAAAAAAAAGTTATGATGCACATTTCATAGAGATATGTAAGGTTTTGATTACACTGACAAATTTATTTGTATGGCAGAGCAAACCATAAAGGCAGGGTCTTTTGTTCGCATTGTGGGAAATTTCACAGTTTAGGAGGTCTCTGGGTCTTTTAATCACTGAATGATTGAGCGATGGAATGAGATCTATATAACGGTTCTGCAGTCGGTAGCTCTACCACCTCACAATACCTGGTCTGTTCTGGTGTAGATTCAATTAAATTCAATTTATTTTTTAAAGAACGCTCTTCTCACGCAGTGACACAGAGCACTTGAACACAGGCATAGGGCGAAGTAACAAATACATCACACAAGGAAACAAATAAATTAAAGAACTAGAGTAATACATTATCAATGCTTTTATAAAGCTTTAAGTATGCCTACTGGCCATGAAGAAAAAAACAAAAACTCCCAACTGAAAGTCAAGGGAGGAAGAAACCTCTGGGGGTTGAAGTGCCAGTGGCTGCTCACCCACCCGGGACATTCTAGATTAAATAGGACTTCCAAGTCATATTACAAGTAGTAATAGCTGGCGTCGTTGCTGTATGGTAGCGTGATTTCCCAGTTCAGCAAGGTACGTCTCATCCATCAGCGTGGTTCGTCATCATCTTCAGCCAGCATGTGTTCCTTCTGTAACGGCCGGCCAGCCTCTTCAGGTCTTATTGTAGAGAGGCAATGCTCAACAAGAAGAAATTGTTGATAACTTCTAACTTGAAGAAATAAGTTTAATACGTATTGACACAGCGGTGGGAAAAAAAGCTGAAAACACAGCCAAGTGAAATTAAATTTTGTGGTGATATGACTGAGTGAACCTGTAAATCTTTAGTCTGGATTTGAATACGGATAGAGACGGGGTATTTCTGACAGTAACTGGTAGACTATTCCACAGTTCAGGTGCTCTATAACTAAAGGCGCGACCTCCTACTGAGGTCTTGTTGACCACAGGTACTTTAAGGTAACCTGCATCCAAGGAGCGAAGATATCATCCTGGGATTTAAGAATCAATAATCTCACAAAGGTAAACTGGAGCAATGCTATGTACTGCCATATAGGTCAAAAGCAGGATTTTACAATCAACTCTAAATGTAACCGGAAGCCAGTGCAACGATTTCAGGACCACTGTTGTTATATGGTCTTACTTAAAAGTTTTTGCTGCTTTTTGTTGGAAAGACTGATGCATTTGGCTTTATGCATGGTGTCAGCAGCAGAGTGATGTAAACCCACATGTGCACATTCACAAACTAAGGGTAATTTAGAGTCACCAGTTCACCTGAAATACATCTTTGGCCTGTGGGAGGAAATCAGGGAACCTGGAGGAAACCCACGCTTTGTTAAGTGTATAGTACATAATAGCTAAAAAAGCTGAATGATCACAGGTGGACAGACTTTGTTTCGTATCGGAAATAATGAAGGAAATAATGAAGGAAAACTGTCTTGTTATCGCTATGATTGGTAATGTTGACTATTGAAGTAACTGTATCCATTATAATGAGATTAGGAGATGTTTAGCTTAAATAAGTGTCGCATTTTACAAGAGCGCATAACACTTTTTAACCTTTGAAACAATTGGTAATTATATCTTTGAGTTATGAGAATTCACCTTACGAAGGGATTTCAGGAACACATTACCTTTGTGAGGTGTGAAGAAGAGTATAAATAATATACTTTGTTTTCTTTCAGAAAGGTCAATTGCTTTCAGTTATTTTCTTTTTTCTTTTTACTGAATAAGTTAATATTCTGATAAAGGATGAGCAAATACATCTATGACAACCTGGTGAACAGTCAAGTCATATAGAACATTAAGGGAATATCATAATACCTTTGCAGGCATTCTTATAGCAGAGGAGTAATTTTATGTCTTACACAGACAAGGTAGAGGAGCGGCTCTTTTTCTTGAGAAGAGCCGGAATTTGTGTCTGTATGAAATTAATGATCCCATTGTACTTTGTCTATAACAATGTGATTTCTGCTGCATAACTGTCAGTCTGCATCATGCAATGAATCAGTCCCTCTAGAGAAGGAGCCCAGTCTGAATGAAGTCTTTAAGATTGGTAACTCTTCTCTTTGCATCTTTGTCATTGTAACCTCTCGACGCATCGCTGTTATTGTACCATGAAAATGCAGACACAGAGATTTCAGATATACAGCACTCAAGGGGACAGGAGTGTAGTATTGTAAAGAGGTAACATATTAAACTGAGGACTGAAGCAAATCCCTGGATCGCAGGGACAAGAGGGACATTGTGGCTACATTATCCTGTGCTATTGGTGAAGGCTATACAGCAATGATAGCTTTATTCTATAAGGACTATACTGTATGGCATTTGCTTATTTTTGCTTTCTTCAAGTGGATTTTCTCTGGGTAGTCATTCTTCCTTCTGTTACTCCCAAGAAATATGATTCAGTTGAACTAGAGGCTCTGATCTGCCCTCCTTGTGGAAGATGTACTGCAACACTAACTGAATAAACTGTTACTGTCTTTTAAATTGATGGGTAGATAACATGTGATTATTACAGCCATTTTTTTCAAGAATGCAAGAGAAGCCAAGCCTCTATTGCTGAATTTAATGGGGCTCCCAGTCATCAGAATTTATTAAAACTGATACTTTACGCAATTTAGCAGAGCTCTAGACATTTATATATTTTTCTATTATATTGTTATATGATATTTATTGATCAGTTTTTCAACTTTGTTGAATTTGTAACTAAACAGTTCATCTGGTAACATTTTTCCAGAATGGAATTAATTTTTTATGAACTCTTTGGCTCTCTTTGGTGTGCAGTTTCACTGTAGCGACAGATGGGGGTGTTGGGATCCGGAACGTTGCAGAGAAAATCAAGAGGAAATACAGGATTTTAAGCTTGATGAAACCACATTATGCACATTTAGATATCATTTCTAATGTTGATTCTTACTGATGTGTTTTTTGTTTGATAGGACTCCTGGGGATGGTGGCCCACATGATGTACACACAGGTCTTCCAAGTTACCGTTAGCCTTGGCCCAGAGGACTGGAGACCATACTCATGGGACTATGGCTGGTCTTTCTGGTCAGTTGTCACAATTCGAAAAGAAAGACACCCATCTGTAGCCTAAGCTCTTGTTTCACATAACAGCTAAATCAGATAAATTCTATCTAATCTATGAAGTCTACTTGTTCATATACAGCATTATAGATCATTTTGTAGAAACCTGTTATCATCTGTTTGGATGGCATATTCTGAAATGATTGTGTAACTTTGCCCCAAGTTCACATTTTATATCATATATATACAGAACTCTCTCTCTCTCTTCTCTCTCTCTCTCTATATATATATATTTAGAAGATATAGAGTATATATATATATGTATTCTAATGCTGGTCCTGGATATCTTGCAACAACTTTATTCATCCTTATTATTACATTATATTTATTATCATACTTGTGCATTCTCTTATTTTCTTGGTCAGGTTTGCTGTGTCATAAAATAAAGTATGAAATAGGCATAGCTATAATATTTTAACTAGTTTAATCTTTCTCTAATGTTAACTTTCTTATGTCAGTCTTACATTTTCTATGTTATGATACATAATATGCTCTTTACTGTCACTCTCTTTAGGCAGGTGTGCTCAACCAGTGGGACTTCATTATGGGAAATCATTATAAATCACAAATAAAATTGTGTTATGACAAATAATAAACAGTGTGGAACAAGCGCTTGAGACCAGCCTTCAGTTTACGCTGGTCAAAGAGTACTGTGTCTGTATGTTTACGCTGTATACATTCTTTCCAATATGAGAAAGTAAATAACTCACAACACATTGCAATGCATTTCGGCTTTGGCCTTTCAAGAAAATACAGTTTCCATAGAAACAAACTTTTTTGCGAGTTCAAAATGTTGCATTGAGTCAGAAGTATAAAATTTGAAATGAGGAAATATGAAAAGGTCTGTAGGTTAACACTAACGCTGAGGTCTTCCAGTGATTCCTCTTTAGCCTTGTGATCTGCAGAATTTCTATGGAAACAAGGTCAAGGTATAACATGCTAACAAGCTTGTGCTTGTTTACGAATCTCAAACCATAGTGATGTCTTAGAGGAAGATTGTACTTGAAGAGACAGCCCACGTTAAATGCTGCAATCATTTCCAAAAGAATATGTCATAGAAATAGATCCATACAAATCAGAAGTATGCCATAATAAACTTTCCTTATACTGTGGTGTACACAACCAGTGTACATTAAGACATTTGTCTAAAAGTTGATCTGGATGTGCCAGTTTTTCCACGTTAGACATGAATTGGCACAATCAGTCTTTATTAAGCTTTAACATCAATGTCATTATGTCAAAAAAGTTTGTGACTGATACGTAGGCAAATTGGTCACAGTTTGCATTTTAAACGATATAATTAATTAATTAATTAATTAATTTTATTAATGTTGCATTACGTTAAACACACACACACACACACACACACACATAAAAAAATCAATCTCCCCCTTGGAGACTGTAAATATAGATCTCAGCCAGACGTATTATAAAGCCTACTTTTATTTAATGGCACAACTTTTCATTCTATTATTAGACTGTTTCAAGGCCAAGAAAATTGCTATTTACGGTACCATACCAGATGTTGTCTTTGTGTTAATTACATCACATAAATTTGCTTATTTTTCTACCTTCTGGCACTTTACAAGGCTTTAGCTACATTTTTAACAGTAAAAGAGTCTCTTAAAAATTGAACAGCATGTTCCAGACATTGTCTTGCCCCTTGGATATTGGCAGACTTTACAGTTTTTTTTGCTGTGTGTGTGTTTGTGTTTGTGCGTGCATGAGTGTGAGTGTGTTGAATTGTAAGCAAACGTTAACTAAATCACCATTGAATTCTCTTTTGTATGAAAACAGCTTGGCTTGGGGCTCCTTCACCTGCTGCATGGCTGCCTCTGTCACCACCCTCAACTCCTACACAAAGACTGTCATCGAGTTCAGGCACAAGCGCAAGCTGCTTGAGCAAGGCCTCCGCGAGGAGCAGACCATCATCGATCCGGAGGCTTTCGGTTACTTCCGGGAAACATCTCTGCAGTCAATCTCTGGCTCTGTGGAGGTGTTCCCCAGGCAGGGCGGCGGTGGGGGCAAAGCGCTCGGGCCTGGGGCGGCGGCAGACCTGGGCGAGATCCCGGAGTCGATGGGCGAGGAACAGTGCTGAAAGGCAGGGCCACGACCCCACTGTCAGCACACGTGGGAACTCAGCAAACTGTGGTCTTGAAAGGCTGAAGAGGACTTGCATTATGTCTGTGAATGTAAAGCGTCACATTGTCTTCTTTAAGAGAAGTAACTCAATCCTGTGTTTTTGAGGACAACGGCAAAACTCTGACATGTGTATGAAATGACACGGTAACGAGTACAGTTCAGTGTGCATTAAAATGTGCATATAAAACATTAAGCATCATCTGCATTTTGAAGCTTGAAAATATCCTATGAATTATTGAAAATATTGCTGTTTACAGAAGTTGCAATGTTTACAGAGTCAGAGAAAGTCCTGATTGTTTGACAAGACACCTTATCACTGCCGTACAGCTGTATTCAGACTGCTGATGTAAATGAACCCTTTGATTTTAACAAATCTAATAGTTCAACATCTATATGTGCAGCATAAAGGAAATGTTTCGAAATAAAGTTTATATATTATTTAAAACATTTAAATGACAGAAAAATTCCATATTGTTATTGTACTTATTTTTATACGGCATGTTTAAAAATGCCCTGAAATATTTCTAATTTAAGTGCTTTATTATAATTGTAATAAAAGTACATACACATTCCATGTCAGCCCTTAGTCCTGTTGTTTTTGAAGACATTATCAGCACAGTCGAGTAGGGGACTCAAGATTTCCAGTACAATATTTTATGAGCTTGTTGCTGTCATATTTTGATACCTCATCAGTGGCTATAATAGATTATGTGAGGCTGTATTTAGAGGCTGAGAAAGAATCAGTTTAGAATTACTTCTTGAATTATTCACTTGAGTAAATATGCAGAGGTATATGATACAGAATTATTTTAGGTTGGGCAAAATACCAAAAATGTTGTTCTTTTTGAATGTATTGTGTGTACAGATTGTGAGAACTGTATGTATTATTTGGCAAAAATGAAATAAACTCTATGTTTTCTTTTAGTAATTGTTAGTTTTATCTGTATATTGTTCTTCACGGTTTTGAATGTTTTCCTTTTTTATCTCTTTTTCACTTTAGTTTAACTTGCTTTCAGTGTGGTAAGTATGTGTATTACTGCAGTATTACTGTAAAGCTGGCTAACAAGGATGGAGATGTTTTCTCTTCTGTGGGCAGACATCCTGGTCACAAAGTACATGTCACAGTCATCATAAATTACCTTTTGTAAACAATCCACCTTTAAATATTGGTAATCAGATATCTTTCTGATGGTGTATTAACTTGCAAATGGTGTAAGAACTTGTCATAAATAGGGGCCAGACTGAACTCAGTAGAGTTGTAATATTCCACTAAATATAATTGACACAAATAGTAAGTGGTACATTAGGTTTTCTTGCACATTCGGGAAGACATGCTCTGCTTGTTATGTTTAGATTATCTGTAAATCATGATTTTTAAAGTATGTATGAAGTTTAGATGAACAATTATGAGCATGAATTTAAAATATGTCAAATAATGTATTGTTTCATAAAATAAAATGGTCATAGTAATAGTAGTTATAATGCATTGTTTTGGGGTTAGAAATTAATCAAATGGACAACGACAGAATACAGAGTGAACCAGCCAAATAATTTTCCAAATATAAGCTAAATAGGTACTCTGCAATGGACTGGCATGTAGTCCAGAGAGTCGTCCCTCCCGCAGCCTTGAGCCCAATGCTTCCAATCAAGGCTTTGGTTCACTGTGACCCTGCTCGGGACAAGCGGTTATTGAAATTGGATGGATGGATAAGTTAAATAGGAACATGTCTTGTTTTTTTCTTCAGCCTCAGAATTAAACTTGACTAAAGCATTTCACGTCATGAGCATTTCTCTTAGATTATTTAGCTTTCTAATTCTCTATAAAATGAGCCATATGAAGAAGTCTTCTGACACTTCCCCCTAAGACTAGATTTCCAGTGAAGTAATGGAATGTGACAGTTCCTTCTGAACCTTGCTCAGCCTGGTGCTCTTTGAAATCACACCTCCGTTGTTGTGTAGGTAGATCCACACCCCTTTTCTGCTGTCATACTTCAGCACCTTGTCTTAGCCATATTTTTTATCAGGCAATATTGTTTCATAGGCGGTAAAGAGAAAAAAAAAAAAAATATCATTTTGGGGACAGACAGAGTCAAGCAGAGACCAAGATGATAAATACCTGTCCCATTGTGGTTTTATGATTTTAATTTGGCAGAATATGGACAAAGTTAAATAGATTATTTTGTATGGGTGTCAAGGGTCTCTGAAGAAATGACATTTTGTTCCACTGTACACAAGCTGTATAGAGGAATGACAATAAAAACAACCTGAACTTGAACTTGAACTTGAAGGTTGTATGGTTATAACCATGTGTAACAACCTATATGGTTACATATAATACTTGTACTACATGTAATTCATACACTGTAATTCATATACTGTACTATATCTAAATGAATATATAAATTGTACCTAGTCTGACACAGTATCTTCATTTTGAAATTTCACGTATGACCGCATACAGTATTTTTATCGACGGCACACTTTCAGCAAAAAGTTCAAAATGAATCCAAATATATTACCAACAAATGAAACTAAATCTAGCAACAAAACATAAATAAGCTTTATTCCTGTTATCTGCAGCGCGCAAGTGTGCCGAGAAAAACGCACGAAAGTTGCAGTTATTCAAAAAATCTATTGAGAGTGGGAGTTTGGTGGAAGCAGGTGGTACTGCAGACCGCAAACTTTTCTTGTAACAAGACTGGAGGTTCATTGATTTTTTTTTTCACTGTGAGATATTAAAAAGAGTCCAAAAAACCTTGCTGGTGGACACACACACACACACACACACACACACACACACACACAGTATCTACAACCCCTTGTCCCAAGTGGGGTCGTGGAGAACCAGAGCCTAATCCAGCAACACGAGGCACAAGGCTGGAGGGGGAGGGGACACAACCAGGATGGGACGCCAGTCCATCACAAGACACCCCAAACAGGACCTGAACCCCAGACCTACCCCACGCCAGGCCCCGGCCAAACCCCCTGCGCCACCGCACCCCCGCTTGCTAGTGGATAACCTGTTGTAATTTTCCAACCAATAAGTCTATGTACAGTAGTGTATAGAAATCCATTTAACTGCAAAATTACATTGCATTCTCGCATAGCATTAACGATGTTCATAGTGATACATCCTGAAAGCTTAGCTGAGTCAGCCCTAGGTGGATTTTTGGGGGTATTAAGCCTCTTCTCTCACAAGATAGTAACTTTACATGGGTTTAATTTTTGATGTCAGACTCACATTCTGTCTGTTTCTTAATATTATTTTATCTTTGTCTGATGGTGATTCGTTGATGGTAGGGTCATCCAGGTTAAGGAAGATGACATATGTGGTGAAGGACAGGTTCTTACCTCCAGAGGCTATGCTGATATGGTTTAGGAGGTACATGGTGGTGTCTCAGTGGCTCTGCTGTGTTTCCATTATGAGACACAAAAGCAAGCACTTTGCACGTTCTGGCCTTGTGGCTGTCGAGGGTGGGGGTAGAGGTTACGAGGGGATTGTGTCTGTGCTGCTTTTTTGTACATAATGGGCAGCAGTTGGAACTTCAAAAAGTGCCAGTTGAAATTTATTGGTACTTTAAGTTTTTCCAGAATTTTTTCGTCACACTGCTTTTCAATACATGGGCAGCTCTCAGCAGGTTTTGGTGCACTTTTAGTAGGTTTTTACAGCAGATATTGACAGATATTGAAGATTCTGACATTAATATACTGCCCAATATTTTCTTTTGTAAGAACATTCTTAGAAACCATCTTTAATTGCAGACCTTGAGCAATGACTGTTGACTGTCGTCTGTCAACTACAATAGTTCTGCAGACTATTAAGCATCATCTGTATGACTATTAACTCCACAATGGACGGTCCCAAGCATGGCTGGGAAAGGAGGAGGGTTGGGCGTCGGGCTTGCTACCCCACAGCGTACAAACCTTGCCAGCTACAGAAACGCCAACAAGGAAACTTCATGACATCTCAGCTCTTAGGGATCCCTGGAGAGCCCTTGTTGGCGGCCTATGCCCCAGGAGGGGTGGAAGTGCAGAAGAAGAAGAAGAAAAAGAAAAGAAGAAGAAGAAGTATGACTGTTTGGGGAGAACTTGTTGATTCTTTTTTCTAAGAAAAGCAGTATCTTTATTTCATTTGTTATGGCCATGTTTGCAACCTTGAGTTCAATTTAGACAAGGAAGTCAACAAGAGACTAACCCCGTAGGATTTCCCAAACACGAGGTTATGTGATTTTTTTTTTTTTGCATTGTTTTGCAATGTTTTTTGATGTAATTCGAGACTGATCTTTTTTCATTTTGTTTTATAAATTCCAGAGTCTGAGAACTATATCTTTCCCTGTAACTCTTGTTGTTTTGAAGTGTGAGTTTGTACTTTAGGTTCTGATCGCCGTGTCTTCTTGCTGTTATGTATTGTGCTTTTTGGTGTTGTTTTTTCTTTTCTCTCTAATGGCCTCGTGTTATTTCGCTGTGCTGAATTCTTTGTTATTTTTTGTTGTCTATATACTTTCCAATGTTTTCCTACTGAACTGTGCACTGCTTTCCTTTTAAGTGTTGTAGAGTTGCTGTGCTGCTCTGTTTTCTGTTGCTTTATTACAAAGGGAGGGAAAAAAAGGTTTAATCTCTGAAGCTAAGAAGCGTTGAGATTATTGTGCACACAGATAGGAGGCAAAAGTGAACATCTGATCCTTCCAGCAATACTGAATTAAATTTTTTATGTGTTTTTTTTTTTACACCCATCATCCGTTTCCTTTTCTGTACAAGACAGATTGATTTGAGCACACAGGGCTTTGCTGTGAGTGAAATATAGTCACAATAGTTAAACAATCAGAAAGATATATTTTACATCCCATGAGACAAATCTGCTTGACTAAAATGACGGTAAACATCCAAAATCCTAAAGAACTAAGGGGAGTTACTATTACTCCATCTGTTGCACTCTGTGAGGGCTGCTGGATCTATACTACAAATAAAACATGGGGAAATAAGGGCGTTTGCGGTGTTACGCTTGCGGTATGACCAGAATAGCAAACTCTAGATGGACATGATGCATAGAAAGATCTTACCAGGCCTTTACTGTCATACACAACACTTCAACACAGAACCTTTCAGAACTGTCACAGTTCAGTTTTTTAAGGGCAAATAGCTCAGCTATCATTTTAAACTTATACTTAATGTTTCCTTGAATGATAGCTCTTTCCAACATGCTCTAAGGGTAAGTAAAATTTGCTTCTCAGCTATCGCTCAAATTTGATTTGAATGCCACTGGATAAGAATAACAAAAGAAAAAGCTTTTATAAATCCTACTTTAGTTTCATTCTTTCCCTGGAATCCATGTAAAATATGGTAGGTGGTCTGAAAAGTTTCATTCTAAACTTTGATGTATAGGAAAGGTGAGGTTTAGTGTGCTGATCGTGACTTTAAAATGTGCAAATCATAGGACACAAAGTAATGCACAGAAAGTAGAACCAGCAGACTACAGAGCTGTTCATATGTATTCAGAGCCTAGGCATAAACATTGAAGGTAAGGTCACATTTCATTTCATGCACTGTTTACATGTATTATGCATTTAATCATTTCAATATTATATATGCATTGATAACAGTACAAAACCACCCAGATATTGAAGTGCAACATATTTTCTATTTTCTTTCATTTTCTTTTAAGCAGGTCTGGGGGCATGTAGAAATGTAGCTGTTGCCTTACAGTTGAAGGACCCAGGTTAAACTCCCACCTCCTGCTGCAGTATTATATTTAGAACTGTGTTGAAGAGCTCCAGTAAAAATGATGTAGATGTAAAAATGGGCTAAATCACTGCAAGAAACTTAATGCTGTAGGTTGCTTTGCAGAAAATCATCAACTAAGTATGAAGTCATACCCCAAGGTATGTTCATTTAAATTACAAGGACTTGACTTTTCAAGGAGTTTCATGTAACAAACACACACACACACACACACACACACAGACAGTCTGAACCGCTTGTCCCCTTCGGGGTTGCGGGGAGCCGGAGCCAGAGCCTAACCCAGCAACTCAGGGCGTAAGGCTGGAGGGGGAGGGGACACACCCAGAACAGGACGTCAATCTGTCGCAAGGCATCCCAAGCAGGACTCGAACCCCAGACCCACCGGAGAGCAGGACCCAGGCCAACCCACTGCGCCACCACGCCCCCACTTTCATGAAACACCCCTACTTTAAATTACAATGCATTTCTTTTCATTTTTATGTGGACCACATTTTGGATTTTGCACACTTTCTGACAGGTGAATGGCGCAAGATGTTAATTTAGCAGATGCTTTTCTCCAAAGTAACATACAATGATTATTTACTAGTTTTCAGCTAATAACTTTATCTAAGGCAACTTACAATGATATGTAGATACTTTACACAGAAATTCCTGCAATCATTCGCCCATTTAAAGAAGAACACACGTTGTGGGCAGTTTGTAGTCACCAATTTCAGCTGAAGCACATGTCTTTGAACTGTAGGAGGAAACCAATTTGAACATGAATAGAATCTGCATATTCTACAGGCTGTTGGAATTGAACCCACCTTCAATTGCACAACCCTCTGCACCACTGCTTCGCTCAGACCAGAAACTGGTGGCATGATGTGGTCTTTTTTGCAGTTATAATTTCCTAGTTCCATCTGTTCTAATCACCGTAATCATGGCCACCATTTGCATTATTCAAAGTCAACTCCATGACTGCAAATTGCACAGTTTTTATTGATTTCTTTGACTTCAGTGTTTTTTTTGCATATATGCAAGTATATTTTTTGAAGGATTGGATAAGTGCATAAGTGGATTGAATTGGACATTGGATAAGTGCCTAGTGCACAATAACTATGAAACAGCTGAAGGAGTACAGTTAGAGAACCATAAAGTATTATACAGGAGTTAATGAAGAGAAACTGCCTTGTTATGTTTCGATATCTCATGTTAACAACTGAAGTAATTGCATCCATTTGAAATGGTACTGGTGGTATTTTAAAATGGTGTCAGGAACAAGTTAAAAACTTTTACCATTGAACGAAATTGTAATTACACCTTTAAATTAATGGAATTCACATCAGCAAAGGGTTTTTCCTCATAACCTTTGTAAGGTGGGGGAAGACAAAATATAAATTTCCACCTGAAGATTGTTTAGTAGGAATTTAAGTAGCAACTTTATGAATTTCATACTGAGAATACACCTGTGCCTAATTATGCTTCTGTAAATAGTACAGCTGCATTTGTAACTGTACAAGTACAAGTGTAACTGTTTATCGGTGTCCTGCGGCACCAAACTGTCTGTCTTGAATGACAGCCTTTTCAGACAACACCATATGTGTGGCCGTCGTCTGCTCTTTACTTTTATAAAGACTTGGTCTCTTGCCGCATCCTTTGGCAGTGATCCTGCCATCTGCTAGCAGGTCTAGCTTTGAATCCCAAATGTAATCTGTTCAAGACTCGGAGCGTTTACTTTCATTTGAAACATCGAAGGCCACCGACTGTTTACTGTAACAATACTGTTTTTTGCATGTTAAAAGTGCGTTCAAATAAGAACGTCATTTACTCAGCTAGTGTAATAATAATAATAATAATAATAATAATAATCAGATTACCAGCCTTTGTATACACAGGACTGGTACTTTATAACAACATGTCTTAACATCTCATTCATTTGTAATTTAACTACCTAAGTACTCTGTTTACACTTTAAACATCCGATATGAATAAATAAATAATAATATCAGAAATGCTCAGACTTCTGCAGAAATAAAAGCCTGTTCAGACACAAGTTATGAAAACCCAGTTAAGAATGCCTTTCATAATTAGAAAACTCCACCATTAAAAGGCAAAACTTGAGTTAAATGGCCTCAGTTGGGCTCATTTTTGTTAACTAGCCCTCATGCAGGAGTTGCTGTTGGTCGAGGGGATGAGTTTGCAGCTTGGGCTGTCATGAGTCACAGGAGACAGTAAGACATAATGAACAGTTAAAGCTTTTATTCTAAATTCATTTATACATAGTGCAACTTCTACTATGGTAAAACAGCAGTGGTACATCTAAGCTCTAACCCTAATTATCCATATTGTGATCTGTTTTGTTGCTTTTCTCAAAAAAAAAAAAAAAAAATGATTCTGTTGTACTCTGACCAAAGTAACATGTGCTGCTTACAGCTGTTCCCTTCTGAAGGTTCTGGGTTTCCATCCCACCCCTGTTGTAGCACTGTCGATTTAGGGTAGTTACCCTGAGTTAATATAGTAACATTTACCATACTGTATAAATTGTTAATTCATTATAAGTTGCTTTGGAAAAAGATATCAACTAAAAAAGATCAGAAATAATCATATGGTTTCTTTTAACTTATCCAGCGCCCTAAAAGGTTCTTTATTTATGTATTGGGAAACAGCGTCCAAAGTAATACGCTGCACTTTAAAGTGATGCCTTGTGTCTAATCAGAAATAATGACTTGTGTTACAGATTGCTAAGGTTAAAGTTTTCATGACTCGACTAAGGGTCCAAAGTCTCCCTTTTCTTTCAGTTCTTTCAGAGTGTGTTTGCAGAGTACATGTATATTTGTTAGTTAAAGAAATTTCACTGGATATCTGCTGTGTCTTCCAGGTACACCACAACGGTCTATGGAAAGGTATTTTTTTACATAAATCTAAGGCATCTCAGCTGAAATTGAACAGTTAGCAATTGTGCTTGCGAGATAAACATATTTAACTCCTGTGCTGTGTTATTTGACAGTTTTTTCTTTTTGGTGTTCCAATCGAGTACTGGATATTTCATAATTGTTCACAAAGAATTTGTAAAAGATAGATGATCGGCAGATGCTGCCCCTTATAATACCAATTTCATTACTCGTTATTATATTACCAAAAGTTCTATTCTTTTGTTTGGAATTTATCTATGGACATTTGATGAAAATATTCCACATGTGTGTGCACTTCTGCCCCTGGCATTACACATTTTTTTCACTCTTTATTGTAGACTCAGCCATTCATTTCATTGCCAGCTGTAACAAGATGTCACAGATATAAAAGATGTGAATAAAACACTAACAGACCATAGCATGCTAGGTTCTGAAAGTGACCAAGCGGGGAACAATGGCAGGGTAATTTACAGTTCCTGTTCCCTTATTCTTCTTTTTCAGTCATGAAAAAGCAAAGCTCTCACCAAAACTACAAATGCACAATCACCCAAAATGGTCTATTGGCTCAAACCAAGGAACAAACAAAACAATCAAGCCAACACAATTGTTAGGATAACTTCTTACTTAGCAAAGAGTGTTGAGAATCCACACCAGTACTCAGAACCATCTCACACGCACACACGCACACATGCATTTTTTTCCAGCCTGACTTTAATAAAAACTTTTCATTGACCACCTGTTGTTCATTCCAGGTGTGGCTTATGGCATGAGGCAGAGAGTAGATATGGTCAGGACTGGTGATCGCTAATTTACGTGTTCAGATGCATAATGTGGAGGACGTCATGAAACCTTGCAGTAATCGGACAAGACAAACCATATTTACGATAGATAAAAGTTGTGTTTGGGTTAAAATTTCCTAGAACATAAACTAAGGGTAAAAGTCCCCTTCATCCTAGAGAAAAGAACTCAATCTCGATTGCCTAGGGAAACATTTCGGGTCCTCAAAAATCAAGTAATCAAAAGTATTCGCACAACACACTTTTATTCTAAGAAAATCTACATATGGTGTATCTGAATTTATTTTCTTCAAAAGTCTTTACTCTTAACTTTAATATTCTGGAAGTTTATTTCTGTTTTCTAGAATCCTATACATTAATCCTGTTAAGATGTGAATAAAAAAAAAAAAAAAAAAAAACTGATATTAATGAACCCTTAATGCATTTTAATATGTTTAAAAAATACTATGCATGAAAAATTTTTAAGGGAATAGTGCAACTACGTTACAGAAAATGAAGACTATATGCTACTGTTTTGTGGTGTGGGATACCAGCAGGCTACATGAAAGATGAATTTTGTGCTTTCAATCAATGCATCAGGTCAGTTAACCTTCAAACTATAGTTTGATGGTTCCCGATGAGAGGCCTTGATTGTTAAAGTATTGCATTTGCATGACGATCTGCTATTGTGTTATATGCAGAACAGCTAGAAAAAGACCTAAACCTTTCTGAAGATCGTTATCATGGAACATTAGAGACAGCGTCACAGATGGCTTCATTTTATGCTGATTATTTTAGGTTGCATGGCAACTCAGAACATAATGTCCAGTATAAATGAACAGCATTTCGAAAATGTAAATTACATTCACTTCAGTTGAAACTACTTTAAATTTTACTCAGACTACAAGTTAACAAAACTTACCTTTATAACAATAGCACTTTCAGCGTTTTAGAATGATGAACATATCTTGATTTTTTTTCTGTTCTGCTGAGCATTACAGTAAAACGTACAGATGTGTCAGGACTGAAAATCTATTACCCTGTGTCACGTAACTCTGCTAAGCATTTACAGACACATCCAACTTGGGTTAAATCAAGAGATTTCATCTCGAATCATCAGAATTATATTTTACATAACTTAAAACTGGGGTCAAACAGATGGCCAATAAGATTTTTGTGACTTTTTTTTCCACCTTAAATCTCGCCTGTGTTACACAACTTCCAGTTCAGGTTGGGTTCGCAGGGACATGAGAAGAGAGGCTGATTTTGCCCCCTCCAGCTCAGTTGCACAGCTGTTTCTGTCTACAGTTGCAAAAAAAAAGTTTATAAACCCTTTGGAATGACCTGGATTCGCGCAGTAATTACTCATGAAATGTGTCTTGAAAAAGTGACAAAAACAATCTCCTTGTACATTTGTACTTCTTGTCAATATTGAATTTAAACATTTAAACATTCACAATCAGCCCATCTGTTCATGTAAACAGTCAATAACACACTAACTTTCAACATTGTCAACAAGGTAAACACAAAACACTACAATATTACAACATTGTGTTTATGGGTACGCAAACACATGCAGTGTGAAGCCGTACCGCTACAAATAATGGTCACCATTATTCAACGTCCGAAGTAAAAATTCAGTCACTGTTCCTGCAACCATTTGCATATGCAGTAGTGCAGTACTTACATTTTCTGTCGTCACATCATATTGATGAGCGTCTTTTTTTTTCCCCAAACTGGAAAGCAAATTGTGTGTGTTGTAACACAGCAGATGACCAGGTCACATTTTAAATAATTAATGAAGAAATCCAGGTAATTACAAAGGGTTCACAAACTCTTGCAACTCTATACTTGATAAATACCAGTTTTGGCCCAAATTCTTCATGTTGAAGGTTTATATCACAAAACACAAAAAGGAAGAACTGCAGCTTTAGTATGACTTGTCCACATTCAGTTGAAGACTTTCCATGTGTAGGTCATGCTCTTGAATCTGTTTTACCTGTGAATAGCATGTGTCTGTTTAAGGCTTTCGGTGGAGACATGTCTCTTGATTCATTGGGCTCAGTGATTAAACATGATCTGGGAACAAAAGTGAAAACCTCACAATTAAAATGCAGTGTTTCAAATTAAATTTTGAGCAATTCAATAATTTGACAGAGTTTAGCACAAAACACAAGCTGAACAATGAGTATATTAAGTTGTTTTTCATATAATTACATGTAGAAAGAAAGTATTAACAGAAGTTGCAGGTTGAGGTTTAACTTTTCATCCCTTTTTTCTTATAAGATCAGCAATTTTATGGTGGTTCAGTAAAATCTTGCACAGCTCATAATTATTTAACTTTCCACTGCAACAGTGATGAAATAATTCAAAATGGCAAAATAGCAACAGCTTAAACCACAGTTCAAGTCCGAGCTTTGCCATCTGTCAGTTGTGCTCAGGGATTCTGCAGAGGTGGAACATAATTGGCATGTTTCCACAGTCAGGGGAGAAGGTGGATTAAGTTGGCTAGAGTATCTCTTCTGTCTGCTGCATTAATTCTCCGAACACACGTCACGTAGAGCACCTGCAGGTTGCTGATTGCCATCAGTGAAAGATGTTCTGCTCCTCCAACACATATGGTACCTGTAGCAGTTAAAGAAAGACATGGGCTTAGCATGGATCATAACAGAAAATTAAAACATATATGCTGTCAGACAGCATATAGGGTGAATGTACCCTATTGCCAGAAATGTTTATTAAAGTACCAACATTACATAACTTACATAAAGGGCTTGTTTCAATTGCTCAAATTGACACCCAAACCTCTACAGCCCCAAAAGAGCCCTTTAAATAGCCTCCCTTTCTTCTTATTGGAAGGACTTGAACCATTTCAACCAGAAAGGGTATCAATGATAGATATGAACTCAGTAAAACAGTGACCTACAGATGGTTCAGTTACAAACAAGCATGAATTTCATTTTCCTATATCTTACCATTCCTTATTTCCCTAAAGTATAATGATTAATGAAAACCAGTTCATGACAAAGTTCCCCAGTAATTTGTTTTCCCACTTCCATCCCACTGAACATGGGCCACCCCAGAACAGACAGTATTTAAGGCCACCTAAAACAGTGCTTGGATCTTTTTCCAGGACTGTAGTGACAGTGCTGGGTAAGTGGTGAGGTAAGTGGTTAGTGAAACACAAGCATAACTGATGTAACAGGAGGAGTCAAACTTGTGTTGAGTGTTATTTATGTATAATATGAAGAATATTGTTAACTGTGGAATAAAATCACTATTTTTTTTTCCTGATCCCTAAATGGGACAGACTTGCTCTATCACAATGAGGTGAATACGGGGTGGCATGGTGGCACAATGAGTAGCACTGCTGTCTCACAATGTGTGGGTGGTATAAGAGAACATGGGTTCGATCCCTGCTCAGTCTGTGTGGAGTCTGCATGTCCTCCCCATATCTGTGTGGGTTTACTTCAGGTGCTCCGGTTTCCTCCCCAAGGTGAGCTGTTTAGGTTCACCCAGAGTGTGTTCCACTGATGTATGGATGAATAACCCATTGTAAGCAGTGATCTAGGAGTAAGTCACTGTGGTGAATAAGGTGTGGGCTAGTAACACTACATAGCATCTGTTGTATTTTGCTTTGGAGAAAAGTGAATAAATGTAAATATCTGGTTAAATGATTTTGTGGCTGAAGCTCCTGTAGTATTTCAGGCCCATAGTTTAGTAGCGTTTAAGGCAGAACTGTGTTTAAAAATGTAACTTACCAACAGGTTTCCTTCCTCTTAGCCCAGCCATAAAAGTACCACCATTTCAATGAGATGCCACATCTTCTGTATTCCAAGTTTGTTCACGTAGTCTACCCTACTCCAGTACATTTTTATATGGTACTTCCTGGGACATCTTAGCTGAGATTGAAGTGCAAGGCCACTTTAGGGTTTGTAACATTCTTATTCTCAGAATGTGACAGGCTACTGGACTGAGATTTGTATTTCAGTTCAAAGCTTCACTTGCCCTGCTTGATTTATGCAGCATGTAATTCTGATAAATGTGTGGTTTTGACTAAAGAATACAAAGTAAAGTCTATACTAGGTTATTGGGATAATTTGAATGTGCTATAGAAGATTGTGCCATGTTTTATGTATTAACATAAGTTTCTAGAATAATTGTGCCACTACGTTCTTTGACCAAGTTCTCTTCAGTTCTGTTACTAATAAAATAGTTACATGTATACAAACCTATTACTTTAATTTAGTTGGTACATCAATACACACACACACACACACACACACACACACATTTTCAGAATCGCTTGTCCCATACGGGGTCGCGGGGAACCGGAGCCTACCTGGCAACACAGGGCATAGGGCCGGAGGGGGAGGGGACACACCCAGGACGGGACGCCAGTCCGTGGCAAGGCACCCCAAGCGGGACTTGAACCCCAGACCCACCGGAGAGCAGGATCCGGTCCAACCCACTGCACCACCGCACCCCCTTACATCAATATAATTTAATGATAATGTTTAATGTCAATTGTTACACCCTAACCAGGCTGCTTCACTTGTCTACTTGTGCCTGCTTGGTGGTTCCACAATGAAAGGAAGCCCAGAGTTTCTCAGTTCTGCCTCAGTTGTGATAGAATAACCTCTCCCTGTCACTCAGAACTGCTGAAACTGTCTACATTCAAGCAGGGTCTGGAAACTCACCTTTTCCAGACTCACTTTCCTCATGAGCTTGAAAGATGCACTGTGACTTGATGACCATGCCCAGATAAGCCTCTACACCAGATAAGCCTCTACACAACTGCTACTCCTGTATTGAATGTAAATGTTTGTGTACTGTTAAAAGTAGGAAGCTGATCAGGATCAGTCTATCCTGGGTTTTGTGCACCTACTCGAGCGATGAACATAGGTGCATAGAGTAGAAAAGAAACAAACTAGGTTTACTTTAGAATCGCATGTCTGCAACTATGTCTTTCTCCTAATGTAATGCACTAATTGAATTTTCTGAGATGTATACCACTTTGAGAGAAGCACCTGCTAAATGAATAAACGTAATGTGTAAAATGGTCACTTGTTCAAAATAAAGCTTAATTCAAGATGTCAAACTTGCTTTGTGTTTTGGCCTTTAAATTTATGAAAGTGGCTACATATTGGTCATGCATATTCAGAGAAGTGATGTTTTTCGTTCTTTACTATATCACTTAACTACGGCCAAATTACCTCCCTGCGGCAAGATGACTGCCCCTCCAGATGCCCTCTGTATAATAACATGGCTGAGGGACATCACCACCTGGACACACCATCATCTGAAACTCAACCTCTGAACCAGTTGTCCCACTGCTGCATCATTGCTGCCAGACAGTCAGGCTCAAAAGCATTTGGGTGTTTAAAAATCTAGTCCATCAAGAACTGCTCCCCAGTGTGAACACCTTTTCTCTCTTCCTTCTGTCAGTAGTTCCCTCAATAGAATGACATTTGTCACAATGGCTAAATCACTTTGCTAATATTAATGTTAGTTTTGTTTGTTATAGATGTCAGTGTTTAAAATAACTTCTGGCCCTAAATATTGCCATTCCATGTACTGTATGTCTGTTACTGAGAATAAGGGGACTGCTAGTAATGTATGGTTAGTGCTACTGCCTTTATAGCTAAAGGGTATATTCATATATCTATACCCATATCAATGCTATAACTACAAAAGTAAACTCTGTAGCTAATTGGAAGTATGTCTCACATTTCCTAAAATATCTTCCCTTACTGAGAGTTCAGTTCTTACTTTCAATCTGACTGGTGTTTATTTCCTCTGAGTTTTTGGGAATAACACTTATGCCCCATTTGAAACATTATAAGAAAAAAATAGTTTAAGGTGATCATCGTACAGTCTATTCAGTATGTTAAAATGATACTGAATTTACTCTTCCATTCAGTTATGGAAATTATTAAAATCTGTAACATCTAAATGCACCAGTATTCTGGGAATTAGAATAGGTATGCTTTCTTTAGTACAATAGAAAAAACAGATTTTGTTGACCCTCTATAAGTGCTAATCATTCATATTGTAGCACATAGTACCACGGGTTTGGATGGAATGAAGAAGGACACAGAGGCAGCACTCATTAAAAACCATTTATTTGAATACTAGCACTGAGAAAATAATACTCCTGGTCTAAGGACCCTGTTTTCCTTAAGACCTGCATCTACAGCCAGTCTTCCCAATCTGGTTAGCACCCCCATAAGCTCTCTCAACACACTCCTAGGCACAGTCACCCCATCATTTCCCCCCTAAGTGCCCCCAGTGGTTGCACACCCACATTTCACATTATTCCCCACAATGCAACTTTTTACATTACAAAGGTTTCCCTCCTAAAACAGTAACGTGGCATCGTTACGATATCTTCATATACAGTAATTAAAGATTGTTGTAATAAATAAAAGAACTTGACCAGCACCCAGATTGCCAAAGCACCTGTGGTGCCGTATTGTCTTTTCTAATGACTGAGTCAGGTGAAGACAGGCTGGCTGAGCCGAGTACCCACTTTAATTATTGTTCAGTTACTAGGGTTAATCTGAGGAACATTAAGACTTAAAGTAACTCAATGAAAGAAGAACTTGAAAGAAATTTACCAGGCTGGAGGACAGTCTTAAAGTTGACACAAGATGGACATAAATGTGACCTCTTTAGTTTCACACTGTTGTGCTACTAATAATATACTGTATATGTGTCTATATATATTTTGCAGTCACCATTTCTGATAATATTAAAGTACTTATTTAAAGCGCTTTTGTAAAGTTTCATTGCACAATTTATTTAGTCATTATCTGGGTCTAGATGCATTTATCTAAATATTCTTATAAAAGAAAATATGCTGAAAAGATGGTGAGTTGTTACATATTCCTCCCTTTATTTTTGGTAATTTACCATTATTTTCAGACATACGACCTTGTTTTCAACCAATGGGATATCAAAACGTTACTAAATAATGGTGGCAGAAGGCAGTGTACTGGTTAGAGTCCACCTTTGGAACAGGTTCTAATCCCACTTCCTACTGTACTGCTCTCTGAGCAGGGTACTTACCATGAATTGCACCACTAACTGTTATCCAGCTGCGCTAATGGGTGAAATGTTGTAAGCTTATTTGGAGAGAAGCATTGGTTAGATGAATACACGTACAGTTATCCAGTTGTAATTTGTTTTTGAAAACTAGCTGAATATTAACAGGCTGTATATTGAAATTACTTTTTCCATTGGTGACTAGGTGAAAATTGTTCTATTTTCCAAGCCCATTCCAAGTTTGCCCCGAAATCACCCTAAAGGATGCCAAACACCATTCTGATTTCATATAGCAAATTTACCATGGTGGTATACTTGGACTATGATGAGGAAGATGAGGGCAGTATGTCACAAAATTGAAGCACAAGGTTGCAGAAAAGAGAGTGCAAACAGAACCACAAGTACACAAGTAAGACTAGAGTTCCAGAGTGCAGCAGAGAGTGTGGGTACACTCTTCCCACAATGCAATATGTCTCTCAGTCTTCACACAGTTGCCTGGTGTAATTTTTAAAGGTGGCCTCAGCTTGTCCCACCAGACCAAATGTCATGGGCCCGAACCACGTTTGAAGACCTTGTAAATGCAAATCCAGACCAGTTAACAATAAGCGGTATTAATAATTGTAAATTAGAGTAAGGGAAAACATGACAATCAGAGACTAAATAAATGGGGATTTAATGTAAATGGTACAATAAATAATGCATGTAATAAATCAGTGTAACTACTGAGAAAAAATGTCATTCAAAATTTACTGGATGCCATGTAGTACAAAAATAAAGCTGCAAATTTCCTAGATTCCTGCAAGACTGTTCAGTTTTATAGCTCACATACAGCCTGCCTATGAATCTGTCACCAGTGATAGTTGGGTGAAGGCTGTCTAATAAATAATAGAAGCCCCTAAAGTTTGACCGAGTACTTTTATACGTTTTTAAAAGTGAAAGTCAAACTCCAAGACAATCTTTGAATGGAAAGAAAAACCTGCCTTTGCAGCACTGTTTAGCCTCTCTTTTTCTGTTTACATTAGTCTGCAATAACTGTAATAACATTTTGCATTTCTAAGTTTATCACTGCAAATTCAGTGAAACAGTTTTATCGCAACTGTAAATTTAGCAGTTGTTTATTAAAAAACCACACATAACATTGAATGCAAAAAATGTCCGTTAATGAGCATCTGTATTTGTTTGTTTGTTTGTTATAAATGTCAGTATATTTTAAAGAGAGCGGTACAACTTCAACATTCCCATTCTTTTACTTCCACCTAGTGTTTGGGAGAGTATATTACTGCCACTCAGTGAGGTTTTACTTAACCATTCAACCACATTCTGTATCGGTCCTACATCGTACCACCGAAAGACTGCTTCTATAATAGCTAAGTTGATATAGTTGGCCATTTTACATAAGATTTCATGAATATTTATATCAGGAGTAATAATGCTGACACACCATTACATTAAACTTATTACCACAGAAAGGAACATTAGTAGCTCTTCTCATTATTCTCTTGCACGGAAACCACCCAATTATTAGTAAATTGTAAAAACATTCTTCTAAAAAGAAGGATAAAAAGCAGAGAAAATAGGAATTAACAAATCATTTACTAATTTTACTGGAAGTCGCTTTGGAGAAAAGCTTCTGCCAAAAAAATAAATGTAAATGTTCATGTAAGACTGACCAATCAACATAGAATGTATCCTGTCGATTCAGTTTGTGCATCACAAAACCATGTCTGTCCTGTCCAATTTTTGGATTATTTTCTCAGAACTAGGATACATTTACATTTTTTTACATTTATTTACATGTGTTTATTTTGCAGATGGTTTTCTCCGAAGCGCCTTCCAATAAACTCTATGTAGTGTTATCAGCCCACACACCTTATTCACCAAGGTAACTTACACTGCTAGATACACTACCTGGATAAACCAGCTTGTTAAAATATAAAGTATTCTGTATATTTTTATAGAAAATTCTGTGTTCTCTGTTATATCTTAAGGGACTTGTTTAATATATAGCAAGACAGCAAGTAATGACAAAGCTGCAAAATGTCATGAGTCACTCAGTGAGGAATCTGTGTGGGCAAGAATATCATTAACATGAAATTTAGCCATTCTGCAGTACACTACCCTTAAGAATGTAGGAAGTATCCTGGTGTAGGACGCTTGATCAAGGTATTTTGTCTGCACTGGTACGGTAGAGTACCTGGCTTTACAAATGAGCAGAATCATTGTGTATCTGATAATCTAACATTACAAACACCCTTAGACAAATGTGGTAGCTAAATAAGTAAAGATCTATGTTCCCCTAGATTCTACACTCACATTTACATAATTAATGTCCTAATAAATTAACAAGTACTTGATACTGGCAGGCCCCATGAATATTATACATGCTCAAATAGAGGTGCACTCACTCTCCGAAATTGCCTGTCTTTGAATTTTGGGAGGAAACCAGAGCACCCAAAGGAAACCCACGCAGACAGGGGGGCAACATGCAAACTCCACACAGACTGCACTGGATTGAAACCTACACTCAAACAGCCCAGGAGCTATGAGGTGGCAGAGCTACCCACTGCACCACAATCTGCCCCCATTGATGAACAACCTGCTCATGGATATGTATGTGTATATACCTGTCACCCGAACAATTCTCAAGTTCTGAATTTCCAAAAGACATGTGATTGTGATGATGGGGACAGGGAATCTGATGGGTTGTACAGTTTGATGAGGTTGGGTAAGGCATGCCTTGTAGCTCAGAAAGTCAGGTCCTGGGCAACCGTAACAGGTGAGATGTTAAAACCTTGCAGCAATAATAAGCACAATGTTTTATTATATAGTAAAAATGATAGTATTTGCTTGGATGTGTGGCTGTTATGATATAGCCTGTGCCACAGAGCAGCATAAATATAAGCAATAAAATCAAAGTGAATATTAAACATCCCTGGGACTGTCAGGAATCATGCAAGAGACTGCGGAAGCAGAAGTAGCAAAACGAGTCTGCTCTCTGCAGGTAACTTCTTCTGAAAAGTCCTGTCCAAACAGAAACGCTTTGCCAATACGAAATATTAAAATAAAACGCATTTTAAAACCATTATTACGGACAGCTAAAAAAATGTAAATGACTTCCTGAAAGCAGCTCTTTAAATGGTGTTGTGCTGGCGAAGGCTGTGAGAACAAAGGTTCATAGAGGGATTAAGGGATGATGTTACTTGGAGAAAGGGAGAAATTTAATGAGATGACATTTACCATGCAGGCAGTGAAGCAGAACTAACTCACAGAGAATAGATGATAAGACACTGAGGGGAAGAGGGAAGAATGAGAGGCCCTGCTAGAAACAATGGTGCACATTCTGAATGAAGTCACAGACGGAGGCCAGCTGCCCTGCCCCCTAGCCCCCTAGCCCCCTACCCCCTACCCCCCTACTCTTTGCCTGCCAGCTAAAGGACCCTTCCTCTTCAGCCTTGCCCATGCCCCTCTTTGATCCGAAGTCCACTCCTGGCACATGCGTCAGCGGTGACGTCAATCCGGCAGAAGGAGGGGTCCTATTGTAGGTGGACGGGCTTGTGGGTGGGCGGTGGCGGTCTGCACAAACAGAAGATAAACTGAAATAATCAGCGCTGTGTGTGCTGGCTGGGGGGGAGGGCTCCGTCTTCGTTGCTCCAGAAGCTTGTTTGTTTGGCCATATTTGTGATTGGAGAGTACGGACTGTGCCCTTCATGCCTGCATGTACCTTTTCTGGGGGGCTTCATGGGAATTTAGGACATGGGAAATTTGGCGGGGGGTGGGGGGCAGCCTTGGCTGCGTAAACACAGAGAACTCATTTAAAACTGCATGGGGATTAAGAGCGCATGCACTGCTTGCGTGGAAGAATGTATAATGAGAAGTGCAGTGAGACGTAGATATTGTGCGGTTAAGTAACGAAAATGGGCCAAGCTCTGCTCGCGAGCCGTCACTTGAAGGACCTGCAGCACCGATGCTTCTGCATAAAAGAGAACTCTCGTCGGTTGCTTCAGCTCACTGCTGAGATGCCGTTGGCGAAGCTGTGCATTTTGTGACAAATCAAAAAGGTAATACGAATAAAAGAGAAGGGGGAAAAAGAAAATATAAATCTGTGGAGAAAAGCAAGAGTTCAACAGACTCAACTAAGAGCATTTAAGAGAAGAACTGTATACGTCAGATGAGCACTACAAAGTTATTAATACCTGGAGGTCATAGCTCAACTAACATTTAAGAACTGTGTATGCCTGATTAACACTATCAAGTTATTAATATCTACTTTTAATAGGCCATTGCATTCTATTTGAAAGAGTGTGGGGTATAAATCTGTGCTATGGTGAGAAATATATGCCATCTGTACAGACACATTTATATTCAGTTGCCACATTTATGTTGATGCACTGTTTTTGTACATCTCCAATTTTCAATATGAGGAGTGAAAGGAATTATGGAGAAACTAAGTAATTTGTTAAAATATAACCTGTTGGATACCAAGTGCTGTACCAAAAATACAGCAGCATCCAAAACCACACTCACTGTTGCCTGGCAACCAGAGTTACTAAGAAATAGCAGTTGCAAAAGAAGCAGGTTTCCATAACAACAGCTGTGGTTGAGTCATCTGCAGTGCAGTACATCCTTGAAATAAATCTGTTTTAGAGACATGATCTGTATTTAACTGAAGTATTTAATTCAGTAGAACAGAATGCTTTGACATGCACACATACAAATGCATGTTTAGTGAATACAAAGCACAGCTGTCTCATGATGTCAGTGATGATAATGATAACTAGATGATAATATTTGTGAGAGGTAGTGATGCTGCAATGAACCATGATTATTGCCCACGTTATTTGTACACATTTTGGTTCATTCATAAAAACATGCATACTCCTTTTTAATAAAAACTATTATTAGTACTATTGTTACGACTACTACTATTATAATTATTATTATTATTATTATTACTATTATTATTATTATTTTCGTTGTTCTTGTTGTATTTGTTTATTTTGCCGGTGCCTCTGTCCATGGCAGCTTCCTTTGTATTATTGCTCAAGAAGAACATGAGAAACATTGCATATCATTTCTGTACATCCCTTTTTTATTTTTAAATTTAGTCTGCTAGTATGCACGCACACACACATTGGCTAAAGCCACTTGTCCTGAGCAGGGTCACGGCAAGCTGGAGCCTAACTCGGCAACACAGGGTGTAAGACTGGAGGAGGTGGGGACACACCCAGGACGGGACAGTCCATCACAAGGCACCCCAAGCGGGACTTGAACCCCAGACCCGGCACAGAGCAAGCCTGTCGGTATGAACTCTTGAAAATGATAATTTCTTGATTGTGAATCTGAAAGTATAAAAATTTCAGAAAGTACATTTAAGTCATTTGTAGTACATGTAGAAAGGAGACCAACACACACACACACACACACACACACACACACACACACACTTTCAGAACCGCTTGTCCCATACAGGGTCGCGGGGAACCGGAGCCTACACGGTAACACAGGGCGTAAGGCCGGAGGGGGAGGGGACACACCCAGGATGGGACGCCAGTCCATCACAAGGCACCCCAAGCGGGACCTGAACCCCAGACCCACCAGAGAGAAGGACCATGGTCCAACCCACTGCGCCACCGCACCCCCTACGTGGAGACCAACACTTTGTTTCTAATTTATTTTAGCAGAGCAGGACAGATTGGTAGCAGAAACCCTGCCTTTTGGCCTGTCTGCATTTTAGTGAATGTGCCGAATTGTTCTGACATCACTCCATTGTCAAAGATGTGAGCACTGTTATTATTACGTAAACTTCCTCCTTAACATATTGACACAGAGATACTGACTGGAAGAGTGGGCAGATCTGCTTCCAAAATCCGAAGGGTATAACACACCTCAGAATGCTACCCTTACATGCAACACCACATGTTACTCTTATTTAAAGCCATACTGTGTGTTAAAATTGGTTAACAGGTATTAAAAACTATTTTAGACAATGGATAACATATAATTATCTCGCATCACCTCTGTCACTAAACCCTCAACTGGAAAAGAACATATATCTCTGTTTATATTCTCTCAGCCAATGGAAATGAGTGGAGTGTTTACTTGCTGTTAAGTAGCACTCACCTCCTTCAACATGAACTTGCCTTTTCAGCCTTACGCTCTTCCCAGCATCTACCACTGCTACATTTTTGCATGTGTATTTTTTTAATAGACAGCTGACAGGTATGGTTGTAGTTATTATGAGGGGAATTGTTCATTATTATTATTATTATTATTATTTTTATTATTATTATTGTTGTTGTCGTCGTCGTCAGGCAACACTGAGTTTCCTCCTTTCCTCCTTTGACTCTTTCCGATTCTTGATTAATATGCAGGAATGCCTGGTCCTGATTGGACAAGAAATGGAGCTTTATTTGACTCTGTGGCACCTGATAGGTCAAAAATTCCCCATCGGAAGATCCGTAAAATGATAAAAATGGTGAAAACGAAAAAAAAACCCAGGAGAAGCCTATCAAGAGAACTGTTGCACTGAAATGTAACCCTTCCCACCAGCCTTCTTGAGCTGATTGACAAAGCATAATCTCAGAGCATATGTCCATATTAATAACGGTAACCTACTAACCCATAAAGATAAACTGAGCATGCATTTAATATTGTTAACGAGCTTTACGTTCCCTTAATTCACATATGCTAAATTGTGCAAATACATCGTACTGTAATATACAACTATATGTGACCATGATAAGTACCTCAATGGATGCCAAAGAGTCATTCCTTAATATGTGCTATTAATGATGTTTTGGGCCTGTTGTGCATTGGTGTCCAAGGAGAGGAGCAGAGGAGGTGAACCGACTTCGTGAAATCTATTAATAGAACACGGTTTCTGCTCTCAGGGTCTGTGGCTGTTTCTGAGTGCACAGTAAAGACAGCTTGGAGAGTGTAGACTAGTTCATATGCAGTGCCATAAAAGACCATATGATTAGTATCAATTAAGTCAGTGGCTCGGAAGGCAGGCGCCTTAAAAAATTTCATACTGAGATCCAAAAATACTGCAGTATTCAACTTCCCTTCTTTCATTTCAACGGAGAACAGTAATTACCGAAGCATCACAGAAATCCAATGATTTTGGATTGTACTTCATTTACACTTCATTCCTGAACACTTAACTGTCCCTAAACAGAAACTTTAAAAATATGCATCAAGCATGCTGCTTAGCAGCAATGTAATGTGCACAAATTGTAGCAAACACCTTCTTTAGAGGCAGCGGATGAAGCAGAATTTAGAGCCACTACTTGGTTCTGTTCTATTTGTAGAAGTCTTTATCAAGTTGCTTACCTTGAGCTACTCTGTTAAAAATCCAATTCTGTTTGGGATAAAGGATTTTAAGATGCCTTGGAAAAAGGTATCAGTTAAATGGAATAGGATAAAGTTATTATTGCTGATTTATTTAGGTTTAAACTAGATTTTAGGGTGAGGGGTGTTTACTGTATTCAGTAAGTGTATTTGTGATGGAAAATAAAATCAACAATTACTAAATTCTCAACATTTCACGCATGCACACCCACAGAGGAATAGTTACTCACATCAGGATGAAATGCAAGTTTGAGTTTTAAAATTCCATAATAAAAAGTTGTCAGTAGAGACGCATGGACAAGGATATGTGTTTTTTGAACATTGTCTTCTTTAAGTTTTCGTGTCTGTGGTCTGTTTTTACTTCTATTTTCTGTCCATTCCATCAATTATGAGTATTGTTACACCACTGTCATGGGCTCCTACTTACACTACTGGGTTTCATAGTCAAAAATTAATTTACCCATAATTGATGAACTTCAAAAAGACAGTTTTCATTGATAATTATAGACTAAAACCTGCCCATGAAATTGCCCAACTTGTTACATTGAATTTGAAACTGAAGCAGATATTTGTCTTAATTTCCTAAACTTGAATTTTGAAAGACCAAAGTTTTGACAGACCAGGTAATCTCATAATTTAGTGTGAATCTGTTCTGGAATACCAACTAGCCAATTAGCCAGTGAGGGATCTTCCTCACCTCTTTGTTCAGTCCTTGTTTGTTTGAAGTATTGAACTGCAAATATTATGTAACCTGCAGTTGGTAACAATTTAATATTAAATTACTCCTGAACGATCTGTGTTACCAGACTGGGGATGTAGAAGACTTGTTAAGATGAAGTAAGCAAATACAGGCTATACTTGCCCATTGGTTTCCATCAAATTATACACAGTGTTGTGCTTGAAAAAACAAAACACTGCATACCAACTCCAAAACCTCATCCCAACTGTGAGACATGGTGGAGGGAGTATAATGCTCTGGGGCTGCCTTACTGCCTCAGGGCCTGGAGGGCTTTCAGTCACTGAGGGACCAGATCAATTCCAAGCTGTATATGAAAATCCTCCAGCAGAGTGTCAGGGCATCTGTCTGTGATCTTAAACTCAAAAGACACTGCATCATGCAACACACTGATCCAGAGAACTAGGGTAAACCAAAACCAGACAGGCTCAAACAGAAGAAACAGACATATTTTATCATGGACAACAGGAGTTGTAACAGAAGTCTCACTGAAATGCTGTGATGTGATCGGAACCAAGCCATTCAAGCAAGAAAACCCCAAAACAGATATGATCCAAAACAGTTTTGTAGAGAGACATGGACCAAAATACCTCGTAACCACTCTACAGGTCTGATGAGCAGCAACAGAAAGCACTTTGTTGACATTATTGCCAATAAAGAAGGTTCCACTATTTACTACATACTTTTTTCTATCAATAACCTTAATTGTTTTTTTCATATTAATATATTTTCATGTTAGTGTAAAATATAATGTCTTTTAAAACTGTCTTCATTTATTATTATAACTTAGATGAGGACGAGATCACATTTCAGGAGCCATTCAGAGAGAAGCCCAGATAATGGAGAGAAATTTTGTGTTACAGCTTCATATTGTTGCAGAATCTTAGTAACCAATTCTTTTAAACTTCATCAGTGAAAATACTCCACTTTTAAGAAGGGAACTGCATGCATTCTGAAAATGCATTAGCAACTTTAATTGCTAAAGTAAAAAGTACTTGTCAAAATATTTTTTATTTAAGCAAGAATGTCCTGCTAATAATTCACTTTGTTGTTGTCAACTAGGCAATCTCCCCATGCAGCCCTAAGTTACCATTAGTAATGCTTCTCACTTTTTGTATTATCACATTTCTTTGAATGTCACCAACCATCTCCAAGGGATACTGCTGAAAAATTTCCATGCACATTAATTAGCACATTTGTGATAGTCACCTCAGCCTCTGTCTTATGAAATGTCATTAAAAATATATGTGTTTTTTTTTTTTTTGTACAGTATATCAGAAGCTGTGATGCAGAAATATGCAGATTGGCAGTTTCCATTTCTGAAGGTCTAACAATTTGTTACATCTCAGTGAAAGGTTTGAACTGAGCGCATTGCTGCTCTCCAATGTTTACTGTGAGATCAGTTTGATTACAGCTTTCAGCTCCAGTTTTTATAAAGAATGGTGACGTGCAGTGCAGAAGCACAAACAGACATTTCATCTCCAGTTCGCTCGGTCCTTATTTAGTAAACAATGTCTGAGGTTTATAATGTAGTTGTACTACATTGTACCATCAGCACTGCCAAGTACCAACCTCACCTTAAGCTTCACACTGAGTGTTTCTAAGCAGAAGACATCCTGCACTTCTTCAGTAACTAACTTTCTAATGGTGCCACATGTGAGACTGACCACAAAACACTGAACGGAATAAATTCACTGGAAATGTGCCTAATATTCAGTGTGTAATCTTTTAGGGCAGGTACCGCATCCTTCACACAATATTAAGATCATGATAGCTCTGAGTGGTTGAATAATTGCCCATAAATAATGTAAATAAATTTAATTGCCCATGTAATTGCAGACAGTTTCATTTTTATTTGTAACTTCTTCTGCAAAAATCAGACACCACAGTAAACCCATTGATCCATTGATTAATACATTGATTTAATGTCAGTTAACCAGGTTTCGGTGAGAACAACTGCACATCCATGGAAACAAACAATATTATTGTCTTCTTTCTTGTTCTTGTTACAATTTTTATTTAGTTTTAAGTAGCATAAAATAAATATCCTTCATACCAAGTTCAGTTTAATTAATAGCCATGTTTCATTATGAATCTACTGTCATTACTCCAAAAGGTGGAATACATACACACATTGACTGAAACCACGTGTCCCCAGTGGGGTCGCGGTGAGCCAGAGACTAACCGGGCAACATAGGGCGCAAGGCTGGAGGGGGAAGAGCACACACCCAGGACAGGATGCCAGTCCGTCGCAAGGCACCCCAAGCAGGATCCGAACCCCAGACCCACCGGAGAGCAGGACCCGGCCAAGCCCGCTGCGCTATCATACCCCCCTAAGATGAAATACGGTGTGAATTATTTTTAAAAAGCACTGATGTGCCCAATACTGTGCCAAAGATTTGTGCAGCAGATTTTCCACTTCAGAGGAAGAAAAACACTGTCCATTTGCTTTAGAATATCTGGCCAGTGTGATGCTCGTCTTTCTGATTAATAAGTAGTGAGAGTTTTCCTAGTCTCCCGTGTGCCGTCTGCAAGCCTTAATGACACAGCAGGCTGGGCTCGTCTCAACAGGGACATTAAAGGGATGGCAAAGTGGCCGAGGAGAAAGGGGCACGCAGAACTAATACTCCTCTCAGCCCATGTGAGGGATCCTCCCTGCAGCCAAATGATCTGCTGCTCAGGAAACATCTCATCACTGCTTTAACACCACTTCATAGCCAGCTGGTGGACTTCCTAGAGGATCTCAATTGTTGAGATGAGCATAAACAAGCTTAAAGGTGATAAGTGCATGCACAGCTAGTACTTGACTCATGCATCTAGTCCCATGATGATTGTGCTGATTCACTCGTGCCGCTGCCCAGGTCACTTCCTGAAAATAGCAAAAGTGTTTTTTGCGGAATTTGTGTTTCCAAAGAACACAAATTGTGACGATGACGTTAAGGTTTTCCTTATATTTTATACTTTTCTTTCAAGCTGTATGCATGAGTCCCAGTGGTATGACACAACCATCGGGCAAATTCTGGAAGGAAAAATACATGCTAATGTTGGTATATTATATTAATACACACAAACATTTTCTGAACCACTTGTCCCATACGGGGGCGCGGGGAACCGGAGCCTACCCGGCAATACAGGGCGTAAAGGGACACACCCAGGACGGGACGCCAGCCCGTCGCAAGGCACCCCAAGTGGGACTCGAACCCCAGACCCATCGGACAGCAGGACCCGGTCCAACCCACTGTGCCACCGTGCCACCGCACCCCCCTTTCATTAATACATGTTAATGTAATTTATCTTGATGTGTGGCTATGGGTTCATCGTTATATCTATTTCATTTATTATCTTCATTTAGATTCTTACGTATACACCGTAAGAATATGCCTTGCTCATTTATAAACACATGGCTTCTGTGAAAAACACTTGTGGTACCAATTACATAGCTCCTCGACTGAGATAAAGATAGGAGTTCTCAGACAAATCAGAAGTGGTGATGTGACAGATTTTGCAGCAACATGCTGTTCACGCTTTTTAAAAATTTCTTACACAGTCATGATAGAACAGGAAATGGGAGCATTAAAATTATTCTTCAAAAAGACTACAATATAAATGACATGTCTTGTTTTCATAAAGAGCTCTAGTGATTATTCCTGTATGTCATTAATTGACCTGATTAATTATTACCTCTGAAGAGAATTATATACTGTATTTACCTGAATATTATTGCTGTTTGCAATAGCTGACCGTTTCATTCACATATACAGTAAGGGACAACATCACATACATATATGGAGTATGTATAAATACTGTATATGTTTGTACAGGTATACGTATATAAATTTGACAACATGGGACAACAGGAACCTTAATTGTAAATGTGGCCAGTTGAAGCCCCACTCCTTACTATTGCTAACAGTATCAGTATTAAATAGACCAGAGTAAACGAAATAACAATACTTCTCTACAGATGTGAAACATTGCATCTGAGAATGCAGCATTATGACAGAATATTTATGTAAAAAACTTTCCAAACTGAGGTGTTGTTTTTATTAGATGATGGTGTTTTAGCTTACTGCCAAACTGGATGACAGGGAGGACATATGTATGGTGGCTTGGAAACGCTCCATTGCTGCAATCTCCTTGGCTTGGCTCACTCCTACAGGGAAGTAGGTTCCTATTCAGACCTGTCTAGACTGCGCTGAACACAGTTGTCTTAGAGCTTTTTCATTAACTCCTTTATTTACAGTTGTTTGACGTTGGATGAACGGAAATAATCGTTTTCACCATTATTTGTGATGCCGCTCATCTAACAAATTCGGCCTCTTTCGTCTCTCTTTCTCGACAGAAACCCTTTTTTGTAGATGGGATAGAAATAAATATGGAAAACTGTCCCATTTCCTCTGATTGAAGTGCACATATGGCAAAATATTTTAGTAATTCATTAACAGTCTACCAGCGATTATGACATTTCACAACCCAGCTGCTCTCCTTGGTGCTGAATGTGCACTTAAAGAAGGACACACTTTTCAACAGGCAGCCTACAAATCTGTATAGATACAAGTTTATAAATACATGAATATATACTGTAAATACTAAACATTTATATGTTTACTGTATGTAGCATTTTCCCATCCAATCTGTACATCTACCTACAAGCAATATGTACTACGAAAGTACACACTGTCAATTTAATAGTATAAACAGTATTACAAAGTGGCCCTGCAATGGACTGGCATCACATCCAGGGTGTATGTCCTGCCTACCCCTACAGCCTTGTGCCCAGTGCCTCTGGGATAGGCTCTGGCTCACTGCGACCCCGCTCAGGGCAAGCGGTTTTAGACTCTCTCTCTGTGTGTGTGTGTGTGTGTGTGTGGGATGTAATTGTTTCAGGGCAGACAAGCAGCTAATGGAAGTGAGTGAATGAGTGAATTCTGACATATTTCGATATATTACACAGCACTTTTTACATCAATGTCATTACTAAGTTTTGCGGCACCCTGCTGCCAGTCAGCAGCTGATAATAATACTGAGAAGTGAATTATTGACACTCTTGAATTCACAAATTAGCTGCCATTGTCTCCTAAGAAGGCTGCAATATCTTCCCTGCTGTCACTTGTTAAGGAGCATCATGCCCTCTCAGACTGGCCTCAGGTCTGTGCCCACATTGCTGTCGGGTGTGATGTACATGTACAAAATCAGGGTTGCCACATTTCATGTTTCTGACTGTCAGGAAATGCTGTGGTGCAAATCACAGCTCAGTCTTTCGAGGAAGTACAACATTAACTGCATTGCCAGCAGTACCATCCAAAGTCAGTTTACCACTGGGCAGATGTGCCTTGTTTCTCTTGGTACAGTTAGTCTTGGTGAAATATTAAAAAAAACAGCATCATTCTTGTGAAAGAAACCAGCAATCTTTGACTTGTGTGCTGATGATATCTGCTGCTATTTATTTCAACGAATTAAACTTTTTCTGCAGTTTACCTGCAGTTTTTATATGTTCCCTTGCAGTCTGAAGGTCTCAGGTTTCAGCCCCACCTGTGTTGTAGTACCCATTATTAAAGTACAGTACTTACCCTGACCTACTCTGGTAAAATACTCAGCAGTAACTCACTGTGAGCAGCTGCAGTAGTGTACAAATCTGACATTGCAAGTTGCCTTGGACAAGGGTGTAGGCCACATAAATAATGACAATGCAACTTGTAGCCTTAGTGTTAGTGGTGTACAACTTGTTGCCTTTGGCGAACAGTTAAGAGGTGTGAGTGTCATCCCTGAAACCTTTAAAAGCTACAGCACATACACAAAATGTACTGTACACATGACAATGACAAACTGACAGGGTAGTAGGTAACATTTTGGCAGGAGCTGATGAAGGCATTTGCCATGAATTTCTTCAGGAAAATATATGTATAAATTAGCAAATTGTTGTAGGCAGAATAATATACAAAATCTGGCACTGTGCAAGTTGCTTTATAAAAGGCATTAACTAAGTTATTTACCCATTGCACCCAGTGTAAGTAGTGTATCTAATAAGGAAGGTGTGTGGGCTGATAACACTATAATATAGAGTTCATTGTAAGTCACTTTGGAGAATAGCGTCTGCTAAATAAAAAAAATGTAAATGTCAATGTAAGTAATATTTATCAATAAACATCTTTTATGTTACTGATACTTGAGCTAGCTTTCCCGGGAACTAAATAATTTCAGCGCCGTTTTCTCTTTGCGATGCTGCAAAATATGAATGTCACCTATGCAAAATTATGCAAATGCACAGATAGGTGCGCTGTCCGCACGTCTGTGTATCCGCGGCGGAGGGGGCCGCGCGTCCGCGGGGGCTCCGGCTGCTCCCGCACAGGGGCTCCTGCAGCTTTAAGAGTGGGCGGTGCTGCGCGGCTCTGTCAATGGGCATGTTGACACCGTCTCGTGCACAAGTCTCGCTCGGGCATCGCTCGCGCGGAGAGACGCACCGCCGACTGTGGGCGCGCGCTCGGACCCGTCGCCTCCGTGGCTCCGCGCGCAGACGCCGTACGGAGTGTCGCCCATCTTCTCCTTGCTCTCTGTCTGGCTCGAGGCGGTATTGGGTTCGACGGGCAGGGCGCGAGAACAGTCCCCCCCCCTGCCGCTGCAGCCGGCGCGTCCCCGATGGACGGTAGTATTAATAACATGGCGATGTGGAACCCACCCCAGAGCAGGAGGTAAAAGACACACCGAGGCCGGACAGAGCTCGGAGGAGCACGCGCCGCGGGCATATTGTTTCAGCAGGTAAGGGTGTACCGTGTGTGTGTGTGTGTGTGTGTGTGTGTGTTTGTGTGTTGTGGTCGAGGGGATGACGAGCTCTTCAGTTACACACACGGCTGCGGCTGCTGCATGACATAACCGCTCCACATTGCTCCCACCCTCTCTCTCTGTGCGCGCGCGCGCCTGTGTGTGTTTAGAGACCCCTCTCAACAAAGAGACACGGCGCATAGCGTGCCTTTCCATCTTCTACACACACAGCACGATGGACACATGATGATACCCTCATATATGCCCACACACTCGGCTTCAGCAGCATCCTCCTCCTTCCTTCCTTGTCATCTTTTTTTTTTTTTTTTTTTTTTTTCAAGCTTCATTCCGGACAGCCGGATGCCTTCGTGTGTATTTATCATCATCATGATCATCATCATCATCATCATGTCTAAAAAAGGCTCGTAATCCTACCATCCTTGTCTGATGTAACGTGTACGCCTTCCTGCTTTCCTAATGTCTCGTTATACTATAAATCACAGATCTGCATTGAACCCAGACATGATATCCAAAAAAAAAAGACGCGCTGCGAGGCTATTTTTAGAATTTGCCCGGGGGTTGGGGGTTGGGGGGCGGTGGTAGTGATGCGCAGACGCTTCTGACATTCATATTGTTTATGTTCGAACTGAGCTGTGCAAATACCCTTTTTTAATTATGTACAATTATGCATTGTTCTTACACTAAATTAAGCGAGGATGTATCTGTGGACTGGAAACGCAAGATGAGGAGCGAGGGACTGTTAGCAAATGGCAAACAAAGGAGAAAAACGCAAAATGACGTTTTCGTGAGGAGCACACGAGTCCTTCCACACGCAGCATCACGGGGGCGAGCTCTGAGTGATGGGAACATGCGTGAAATAATCCTCAGTGCTGCGGGTGTAAAATGACAGTTTATTCAATCAGTAAAAAAAGGGGAGATAAGATGCACACCGTCCCTTAAACTAGGGGGAACTTTCGCCACTCTTACATAATTTCATTTGTCAAGGTAATGTGTGAGAATTTTCCTGGCACTACAATACTCATGTTACTATGTTTTAAATGTTGATATGTAAAGGTTAATGTTTCAATCCTCACACTTGGAGTTTATTAAAATATATATATAGTTTAAAACAATTGGTTCTAGCTATTTTTAATTCCTATTTTTAGTCAATATTAAAATTCAGATTACATTTTTTTTAACTGTCCTACCCTGGTCTTTTTTTGCAGAATGTTTGCTATGGGTGACAATCTTTTATGGAATTATTATTATTATTATTATTATTATTACTATTATTATTATTATTATTATTATTATTATTATTATTATTATTATTTAAAACCTAATAATAATAACCTTTGTTTAGCAGATGACCTTGTCTAAGTCACTTAGTGTCAGTCATTTTTACCAGGACTAAATAATTTATACAAACAAGTGGGTATTCTTACTCTATCAATTTAGAGTAAGTACCTTCATCAACCTGTTCAGTTTACAGAACATGCCTAAACACTTCTCCATCTGCTGTCCCAGACTATGTTTTAATCTATAAGGTTATGCAATTACTAGCAGTACTTTAGTATGCACAAATATCCATATTTAGCAATGATTATTGTTTCAGTATTTGATCTGTGATGTAAATGACCATAAATTAGTCTTCCGAAAACAGTGCAGGTCATTGGTTTCTGACAACAGTAGTTGTGTTTGGCTGTTTTGTTGATTAGTTATTTATTAATTTGGAAAATATTCAGGTCACAAGTTGTATTAAAAGACATTCATAATGTTAAACTTTAATGTGAAGTATCAGAATTTATCGAGTCAGCTTTGATTTGCATCGTTTACTTGCCCTGTCCATGCCTAATGAGTCTCAATGTATTTACGCGCATGCTAATATTAACGTGTCCGGCGAACGTGATACTTGTCATTTTGCAGCACATTATTCAATTTTCCCACCCGCCATTTGTGTAAACACTGCGAAATATGGAAAAGCGATCGTAAAAATCGAGGCTTTTTATTTTCTAATAATTAGCAGCATAATTCTGATGATGTTTGGAAATTTTGTTGGTCCACTACACCTGTTCGTTCAAGTCAATGTTGTACACATGTCTGTAACTTATTTTTGCTGATGAGCAGAGGGCTTTTATTAGGTTGGTCACTTATTTGAACCAGTACACTTTTGGTGGCATTTATTACTCAGTAGAAAGCAAATACAAGTTAATATTTAATTTGTCAGCTATTTCCTCTTGTAGCATTAAAAAAAAAAAAGAAAAAAAAAAGAAAAAGGGAAAAACCTGTATAACTTCCTGAGACCCACTTATTCATTTTTGTCAGTTGTGGAGGACATACCTGTAAATGTTTATATGTATCTCCCAGACTGTACATGCTACAATGGTGACTTCCAGTACACCTTATAGAAGACTTTCTGTTCTTTTGCATAACTCCCTGTGGTTGGTGGAGTTGAGACAGCTCTGTATAAATCCTTGAAATCTTTCCAGAACCCTTTTCTGGCTGGGTCACCAGAGGATATAGACTATTGGACACGAGAAGTTAAAATGAGTTGTTTCTAATTGCAGTCTGTAGTGATTTAAGGAAATTGTTATAATCGATGCCACTTCAGCCATTGTAACTGCAAACCAGTCAAGGACCTCGAGGTCCGTTTTAATTTTTAACAGCCCTGCCTTTTCCCTTGTTTGACAGCTATAAATGCTTAAGATGTCCGCCCCCAATGACCTCAAGTCTGCCTGCGCGCCAAGGAACGGCATGGTGAAGCTGCCACCTCAGCCTAACGGTCTGGGCTCTGCTAGCATCACCAAGGGGACACCAGCTGCCAAGAACCGTCTGTGCCAGTCGTCTTCAGTGCCCACCATCCTGCTTCCCCCCAACCTGCCCTACTACATGGAACCACATCCCACGCCGCCCTTGCTGGGTCCCGATTTGGATACGACCGCCGGTCAGATGCCTCGCCAGCCGCTCCTCATGTCTTCCGTTGAGAGGCAGCTAGTGCTTGACGAGAAGGTCCTGGACCGGCTGCTCTGGTACTTTACCACTGCTGAAAAGTGTGTTCTGGCCCAGGTGTGCAAAATGTGGCGTAAGGTGCTGTACCAGCCCAAGTTCTGGGAGGGTGTGACCCCTGTTCTTTACGCCAAGGAACTGTACAACCTGCTGCCCAGTGGAGAGAAGGAGTTTATTAACCTTCAGGGCTTTGCTCTAAGGGGTTTCCAGGCCTTCTGCTTGGTTGGTGTCTCCGACTTAGACATTTGTGAGTTCATTGACAACTACCCCCTGTCCAAAAAGGGCGTCAAGTCTGTCAGCCTCAAAAGATCCACCATCACTGATGCGGGTTTAGAGGTAATGACTTTTTGAAACTTTTACATTGTTCTTTGATGGTGAAACCTTTTACAGGAGTCTCTTCACACACTCTTCCCTTCCCATCCTCTTAAACGTAACACACTTTTCCCCCAAGCATTAAAAACCCAAATCATAGCACTGCCGAAGAATCGATGTTTTCGTCGATCATTTATGCTGTGTATAATAAAACAAAATATGAAAATTTAGATTACAGTTTAAAAATTAAAAATCAATTCACTTGTAATTGCTTTAGGGTGAGCATTTGCTGCATTGCGTGATAACATGTTAAGTAAAATAAAAATATAATTGTAAGCAATAGTTTTTAATCCATCCATCCATCCATTATCAATAATTGCTTTTCCAGAATCACGGTGGTCCAGAGCCTATCTGGAAAGCACAGGGCATGAGGCAGGGCACACCCTGGACAGGACAAGCACTGGCAGTGCTAAGTGAAGTTGTTTTTAACTTGAAGCCTGCCTTTAAAAGCTCTTCCAAAATATGCCTTTTTAACATCGATTCAACAAGAAATTGACAATGTGAATAATGAGATAATCAAAAGGCAAAGCTCAAAGTGAGATTTGGGAGAGGAACGGCAGTATCCGAGCCCAAAGATGACAGAGAAACAACTGATAGGTTTTAATTGGTTGACATTCAAGCAAGTGATTAAAAACAAAACGGACAACAGGCCCCGCCGGGCTGGCCATTTGTGCTGTAGACTTTTTTGTGCGGTTTATCTGCAGAATGCAGCCACAGTGCCTGCAATTTGCTTGGCTGAACTCTGTCTTTTCATGCTAATGAGATCAATGCACCCCTGATGGTCAACGACAGAGGCACTCAAATAATTACCCCAAAATGCAAGATGTGAAATGACAACGAAAAAACGTGCACACTAAACAAGGCTTCGGTATCCAGACTGTATAGCTTAAATACACAGTATATGTAATAGCTGAAAAACAAGTAATAACTGTAAGAAGAAGAATAGGCACTTTTCACTAAGTAATATTCTTTCCATTTAAATGTATATTTTTTTAAAAAAAATTGAACATTAGTACATTATTTATGACTTTTGGGAGGTCCTGGAAAATATATCGTTTTTTTCGGTAAGCAACAGTGTATTATCCCGTCTTTGCTCTAAATTTCTCATACACCAGGGAGATCTAGCACATAAGCCCTTTATTCTGTATTTCATTATAAGTTGAGTCCTTTTTTTGTTGTTTTTTCTTAAATTATTTATAACTCAGTAAATTATATTCGTATTGAAAGAATGGATAGAAAAAAAAAAAACTTGAATGCTAGTACAGTCAGTTCCAGACATAAATTAATTCATTTATAATAAACTACAACAACAATACAAAGAACTGAGAGAATATAAATGTGAGTCATTTGGCAAGGTATCGGTCATAAGAGAATAAAAATGCCTGCTGGAAGATATTGTCAAGTGTGCAGTTTTAGCCATTGTTCAGCACACACAATCAACAGTGGAACCAAGTGAATGGATCACGAATGGACCGTCAGCGATCGGAATGAAACGAGTCGGTCCTGTCAAAAAGAGTCCGATTGTCCGGGCAGCTTAGGACTGAGAATGGAGGATGGAACCACGTACAAAGGTAACAGCGTGTAACATGGTTACACATATAGTGCATCACTCTTCCCTTAACCAGAAGGATGCTGTCTGTGCATGGTCTGCTGCAGCAGTGACACTTGAGTCACGATGCTCTGTCATCATTTTTTCATTCACAATATTTTACATTTATTCATTCAGCTCACTCTTTATCCCAAAACAACCAATTAAGTTACTTATAATGATTTATTCATTTATATGGTGGTGTAAGTTTTATTTCAGGATAAGTACTATGCTCAGGGTTACTAAAGCAAGAGGTGGGATTCAAACGTCCGACCTCCACGTCCAAAGGCAGCAGCTCTAACTGCGATGCCACCTGTTGTCCTTATGCAGTGCCTGTTGAAGTATATTCTATATTTACATGTGATCAACAAGAGTTAGTGAAAGATTTATGAAGTGCTGGGGGCTGTAGCCTTCCAGTCAGGATTTCTGATTGGTGTGAAGTAGTTTTCTGTGTGAAGCTTAACTTTTGTTCGGAGGATGGCGTTAAAAGCGGAGCGTGATCGTAGCCGGAGGCTCTTAGTCTTCAGCTGTCCTGTTCTTCACGTGTCTACTTGACATGATTACTTGTCGACTTAAAGCAGTGATGGAGTGTTTATAAAGACATCCATGTGGGTGGTGGAAGGATGGCAGAAACATCAAAGGGGTAGAATTTGAGGGACATATTCCTACATTTAGAAAGACCTTATTTGTGCCCTTATTTTTTTTTTTACCAGACTTTTAATACAAGAAATGCCTGAGACGGCAAGAAATGGATAGATGTTCTCAACATTTTAGGAATCTGATACGTTGCTATGCATTGACACTTTTTAGTTTATAATAAATGATAGAACCATGCTTTCTAACAAATTAAATAGTTTTTTTTTTTTAGATTTTCAGATGATTGATTGTTCTAATATTGGTTTTTTTTACTTTTTACTACCACTCGCAGCAGTAATTCAGTGTATTATTATTTTAGTATATAATGGTACACCCTACGTAATCATAACCTTGAGGTCCGTGTACTGATTGTTGATCCTTTTCACTGATGTATGTTTTGTTCACTTTTGGAGATGTGTGGGTAAAATACCAGAAATCTGACTAGACGGTACGCATTACACACGTGAAACAGCAGACACTGATGGAAGGTACAAATCCTAGAATCTCATTCTTTGTGTGCAGTTTCCTGTTTTACTAGTATACTGTATCTTCACAAACATCCACATAGGTTTGGTCCCAGCGGTGAGTGGGTGCAGTTGAACAGCTCAAATATTAGGCCGAATCAAGAATTTTACTAATTAAGAACTTATTAGCCCAGTTAATGTAGCTATTACACCTTCGTTCGGCCAGACATTTTTTTTTTTATTCGACAAATGTCAAAGTAATAGAAATTGTTATGACTGCTGCAAAGTGCAAACTATAGTAAAATGCACTTTTTTTTCCCCTGAATTTATGTAATGGTTTCCAAAGTCTGCCAGGCAAACTGCCAAATAAATGCTCACTGTTTTTCTTTTTTTTTTTTTTTTAAATTTTTTTTTCTTCTCCCAGATGTATGACTCTGAGAATAGCTGACCTGTTTATGATGGCACGCTATTGTAAATCTGCTGTTTTGAGTTTGTTCTTGAGGTGCTTTCATCGTTTGGATTTTGCGGCCAGTCGCTGTCTAGCTGGTGGGGACCACTTTCTGAACGGCGCAGACCCCACCCACCCCCGATACAGATAGCTGCTGTGGAAAGCTGTGGCCGACAGGGGGAGACAAAATTCTCACCCGCTACCAGATCCTAACAACAGTTATTTCCGGCAGCTTGTTCGTACTCCTTTGCTGGCAGTGTCTTCTAGAAAGATCAGGTGTCTGAATCCAGCGAAACATCTCGGCATGAATTAAAGAGACTGAAATCTCTTCACGTTAAGTGCGGAGGCTCCGCAACAGATCAATTCCCCATATTAATGTTAAACTGCATTAATTAATACATTTCTATTAGAAAAATTGTAGAATGTAAAGCTACCTGTATTCGGAGCTGTAATTTTAATACCAGCAGTAATAACAATGCCAAATCAAAGTTTTCTACTAGTTCTGTTGTTGCGTTGTGGAGTGATTTTCTCAGTGCCTTGTTAAGAGTTATTGCTTCATTCATTTATTTATTTAAAATCCCCCCCCCCCCCCCCTTCTTATTCAGAAATTTTAGATCAGTTTGAAAAAAGAATTTTAATAATAAATCTTAATGACTAATGACAGTTTACATGCAGATTCTTGAGGTAGCAAGAGGTATGAGGTTTTCTTATGCAAAAATCTGCGAAATACATAATGGACTCAACAAGTCCAGTGTCGTATATTGCTTTCGGGATCTGTCATGTAGAGTATGTGAGCTTTCCTTATAGAGAGGAAAAAGCAGTGAATTTGGGTAGAAGAAAGTACCATTCAAAGTATTTGCGCTACGCTCTGTACCTGAGTTCTTGCTATGAAGGAGAGCTGGTACTGTGTTACAGAACACACTGCTTTCTGCTGTAGGTCATGCTGGAGCAGATGCAGGGTCTGATGCACCTTGAGCTCTCGGGTTGTAACGACTTCACGGAGGCAGGCTTGTGGTCGAGCTTGAACGCACGGCTCACCTCCCTCAACGTCAGCGACTGCATCAACGTTGCGGACGACGCCATCGCCGCCATCTCCCAGCTGCTGCCTAACCTGTCGGAGCTGAGCCTGCAGGCCTACCACGTCACCGACACGGCCATGGCCTACTTCACCGCCAAGCAGGGCTACACCACGCACACGCTGCGCCTGCACTCCTGCTGGGAGATCACTAACCATGGTGTGGTCAACATGGTGCACAGCCTACCCAACCTGACCGCTCTCAGCCTTTCTGGCTGCTCCAAGATCACGGATGACGGCGTGGAGCTGGTGGCTGAGAACCTGCGCAAGCTACGCAGCCTGGACTTGTCCTGGTGCCCTCGCATCACGGACATGGCCTTGGAGTACATTGCCTGTGACCTCCACAAGCTCGAGGAGCTGGTCCTGGACCGGTGAGTTTGCGCCCTCTTCATGGGATGTTTTCCTTCTTCCGTCACCCCGTATTATAAATGCAGCCAGTAGCTTAAGGAGTTCGAGCCCGAGTTTGGGGCATGCTGAAGGCTTTGAGTCAATCAAAACTGTGCCTCCGTTTCCTAGCTCCTGCCTCTTGTGCTTTGTGCAGATGTGTCCGCATCACTGACACCGGTCTGGGGTACCTGTCCACCATGTCCTCCCTGCGCAGCCTGTACCTGAGGTGGTGTTGCCAGGTGGGACCACTGAAGCTTGGCTTCCTTTTCCGTGAAAGATAACTGTACAATGAACACACACATATAGATAGACAGACTTTTTTGATCCAGAAAGAAATTGCACATAAGCTTAAAAAACGATGAACTTCTTATTCAATAGGAAGCGTTCAGTAGTTCAGTAGCTTGTTTTGTTAATTCTGTGCAGGTGCAGGACTTTGGGCTGCAGCACCTTTTTGGGATGAGGACTTTGCGCCTTCTCTCCCTAGCAGGTATGCTAATACTTCAGTGCTTATCGTACTGTTGGATTGTGGAGCACGGCGGATGCTCACGAAACCAGGATTTGATGTTGTCTTTGGCCTGGCAGTGATGTCAAATCTGATGACTTTGACTATGCAGGTTGAACCGGTTCACTTACTGCGAAGGGCGTTGAATTGAACCTGAATGCATTTAACCAACTGGCCGTCCTTTTGGAAGCAAGAGTTACAGACCAAACTTGTGGAAAATGTCCAACTTTTCTCTTTCTTTCCTTCTCCATCAGGTTGCCCCCTGCTGACCACTACTGGCCTTTCTGGCCTGATCCAGCTGCAAGACCTGGAGGAACTAGAGCTCACCAACTGTCCAGGCGCCACGGCAGAGCTCTTCAAGTACTATTCACAACACCTGCCTCACTGCATGGTCATCGAGTAACGAGAGGAGAGAGCCAGACGCCGCTGAACACCTCTCTATCCGTTTGCAAGCGAAAGCTGGCCAAGTCAACTTTATTCAGAGCCTGAGGGGGCAGGAATGTGGAGGGAGGGAAGGGCTTAGGGTTGAAGAATGGCAAGAACGGTAGAATATACAGCAGTGAGGGCTTAGAGACTCAAGAATGAAGAATGCAAAGAGACTTGAGAAGGAAGAGACTCTACAGTTAACAAGATGAACACACATACAATCACACTAACAGTGTTTGAAACATGACATTTCATGAGGCAGGCCGCTTTGGTGTGACATTCTGTGAGTACCGACTCAGTAAAAGCGTGCGTAGGGCGCTCATGACACCTCGCACCCTGGACTCCAGAGGGAGGTAAGAGTGACACATAGAAACAACATTCAGACCTATACACTTGAAGAAGTCGATTTTCCTCCCCCCATTTTGGTGTCTTAATAGAATTTAAGGAAAAAAAAAAAAAAAACTGGTACTCTTTTGTCCAAGATGCACGCATTCTCGCTTTTGGTCGTTTTCTAAAGATATTCTGTTATTTTTTTGATTAGCAAGATAAAACTGAATCATTTGTGGCAAGCAATCATTTTTTTGAACATAAGGCCGAGAGCGAAACGGAGGCCTTTTTGTCAAGGTACTGAAAGTCGGGTCAGAGCGACCTGGTGGGCGAAAGTGGTGGGCGTGTAGCTTTCGACTTGCTCATATTTGAATTCATAAAAGGGAATGTACTATATAAGCATTACATAACATGCCCAGCTTGGCCATTACAATATAAATAAAAGTGTATTTTCATTCCATTTTTGTACTCATGTTATATTAAAGGCTTGCAGTTCATGGTTTGAATCTTAAGCTTATTGCAGGCGAGGGTAATCCACATGGTGCGACTCTCAAAGTCACTGAGTATGGAGGCCTTGGTGGGGGGGGGTGGGTGGTGGTGTCGCACGTTAATAGTGATTTCTCCTCTCGCCAGATGTACTTAACATTTACACCAGCTCCGCTACAGTCTGTCACAGTTAAAGTGGTAGCTACAGTGTTAGTCGAAGAGGCGTAGTATCAGCTGTAATCCGCAAATGAAACGCAAAATGACTTTACCACATTATACTATACGGTTCCAGACCACTTACAGGTGTACCGCTGCTAGTTGGTGGATGGGAGTTAAATTTGTGAAAGCGCTTCAGTGTTTACCTTTGTGCATCGTGCCCGAAACCTTCAGTGAGGAAACACGGCAAGATTTTGTGAGTAGAGAAACGTGGGAGCGCTCGCTCATCTAACAACATTCCGGTCCCGTTGCTGGTTCATCCTCCTCTTCCCCCCCCCCCCCCTTTCTCCGTTGTCCGAAATTAACAGTGTGGCGGAATGTCGATGCTGTTGCGGCACATCTCTTTTGTGACGGGTAGGGGTGGCATTCGGCTCCCGGGCCCCCGGTCCCCGGCCGGCCCCTCGTGTTTTTGTGCTGCCGTGTTGTCGGCGAGGGGCACGATCATCAATTCAGCGCTTCGTCGCTCCTCTTTGTTTACACCTGACCTCCGCTGCCGTCCACGCTGTCGGGGGGAGGTTGGGGGGGGGGCATGTGGACAGGCCTGCAGTCACTCTTTTCTCAGCCTTTTCTGATAAACACGTCAGCGCTCAATTTTTTGTCATGTTTTCCCCCCTCTGCTTTCCATCACACTATTACACTGTGCTTCTTGCACTAGGATTCTCTCTGATGGTATCGCTGCTGCGTGTGTGCGTGTGTGTGTGCGCGCGCGTGGACGTGTGCTACATCTCGCTGTCCGATAAGAAAATACTTGTAATTTTCTTTTTTATTCCAAGGGCTCATTGATGCTAACCCCACTAATGTCATTTCTCTGCCAGGTTTTTTTTTTTTTTTTTTTTTTTGAGAAAATGAGTATGTGTTCGAAGGAATTTACCGAAAGTTAAATGCAAATAGGCATCGTCCACGTACTAGCAGGGCACGTTTACGAGTCTTCACAGTAAAGTTAAAACATTATTGCACATACGGTACTGTGCAAAAGTCTTAGGCACTTGGATGTTTCACAAAAATATTTGTTTTATACGGTTATTTAATGTCTTCTGCATTAGTGTCAATGGGAAAGAACATATTTTAGACTTCCAAGGATTCTTTTTGCAAAAAGTTACAGCATTACAGTAAGGCTTGTGTACATTGTTAAAGAAACAAAGTACGTACACACACGCATACAGTCTGAAACCATTTATCCTAAGCCGGGTCATGGCAAACCGGAGCCTAACCCGGCATCGCAGGACGCAAGGCTGGAGGGGGAGGGGACACGCCCAGGACGGGACGCCAGTCCATCTCAAGGCACCCCGGACTCGAACACCAGACCCACCAGAGGACAGGACCCGTCCAAACCTGTCGTGGTAAGCGGTTGTTGACGATGGATGGTTACTAAGATTTTTAGGAAGTTTATTAAGAGCATTATTTTTGGAAGTACATGGACTGGCCTCCCAATCCTGGGTGTGTCCCCTCCCCTAAAACTTTTGCACAGTACTGTACTTCCTGACCTACACTCATAAATAGTATATATATATATATATTTTTTTTTTTTTAAGAAAAGGATTATCTAAATTTATCTTCCAAGTTTGTTTTTGATGGTCAAGATCGGTCAAATTGTTCTTAATAGCCTCCGTCAGACATCTCAGATTGTTCGTAGAAATGAAGCCTTTACAAAATGATAAGCGATGAAGGAGAATATAAGAACGGAGTTTCTGCTGCAGTGCTCATGTGCTCTTCCATCCATCCAGAACGAAGGGGTCCTTCAATAGGTAGACGCTACAGCCTCAAGATAGAACCAAACCATGGCAAATGGGAAGAAATCAAGTTAATTCACTGTTTTCCCACTTCTTTCTGTCATGTTTTTCTCCATTTTTACTTTCTTGTTCTTTTCACAGTGTGGCTATATATTGCTTCTATTTATTTCTGTGATCCGGAATGAAAGGAGAGCTCTGATGCTTATTGTCCATCTATCTATTTTTTTTTCCTTTCTTTTCTGAATGACTCACGTTGAATTGTCCGAATCAGAAACGTTTAACTAGGCGGCACGCTTGAAATATTTGCGCAGCAGCTGGGGTTCCCCAGCACCGGAAGGCGAGAGGCTGGACGACGGGAACGCCGGCCTGCCGTTTGCACTAGAGTGAGCCCAGGCGGTTGCGTTTCCTGACGCCTGTTCTTCAGCGGTCCCGGGGCCCAGGTGTGCGGCGCTGTCCCTCACCCGCAATAAGCAGCTTTCAGCAGCGGCGCTCAGCCCTCGCCTTAGCAGAGCAGATCAGTTCTCACCCAGGCTACAAGCTGGTTGTCATGCTTTTTTTTTATATTTATTTTTTTTTAAAGAGCGCAGATGCACTCAATGTTTCTGAGCCTGGTTTCTACGGAGACTAAAGCGATGTTTGCAGACTGCGAAACTGGGACATTTGCTTATTTGGGAACAGTGTAAGTGTGGCGGAATACATAACCAGTGGGACTCTTACCGAGGGAGGCTTTGCTGTGGTTTGCTAACTGGGATTTTAATTTGGCACCCGTGCTATTTTAAATAACTTTTGCTTTTGATTCCCTGCCTGGAATATTTATGTATAGACTTCATAATATTTATTACAGAAAACTGCAGGATATGAATAATTGCATACACACTGAACTTTAAAATAACAATATTCAGCTGGGCATATAAACTGGTTACATGGTATTATCTGAAGCCTTCAAAAATACTGTGTAATTTTTTTTAAGGTTTTGTATTTAATTTTTTAAAAGATATTCTGTCGTGGAGTGACGGCTGAAAGGAAAGGAGAAAGGATGACTTGCTTGCATTTGCGAACATTCATTTGTTGGCTTTTTTGCACACTGGTGCTTTTTCTAAAACTAAAATTGCACCCCCATTGTACAGCAGCTTATCGTTGAATTGGACAACTGCTTGTAAGTGACAACATGAACTAATAAAGAAGTCATTGTATTCACAGGGAACTGCATAACGTGTGATTTGAATGGATGACTAACGCACCACCACAAACCCCTCCAATATTAATATGCATTCCTCCCTCAACTTACAGTCGGTTAAGAAATATTGAAATTAAATATACACACACACACACATTTTCAGAACCGCTTGTCCCAGACAGGGTCACGGGGAACCGGAGCCTACCCGGTAACACAGGGCGTAAGGCTAGAGGGGGAAGGGGACACACCCAGGACGGGACGCCAGTCCGTCGCAAGGCACCCCAAGCGGGACTCGAACCCCAGACCCACTGGACAGTAGGACTGCGGTCCAACCCACTGCGCCACCGCATCCCCTCTGAAATTAAATATATTTCGGTTTATTTTTTTTCCACTTATTTTTTCAAACATTTCTGCTAGAAGTAGAGCGAAAGAGACCACTGTTTACCTGCCAAGCCGTTACAAGCCACATGTTCTCATAAAGACCAAAAGAGGAGATTATTAAGAAAGTTGAAAGCACCGCGATGCTAAACATTGCAGACATTCGCCGGTCAATAGGTGCCATTAATAGAAGTTTGTGAAACTATTTATTTTTATTTTCAAATGTTTTAAATTACATTTAAAACCCTAACCCTTACACTAGCCCTAACACTGAGCTTAATAAAAAGAAAAAGTTTTACAGACCTGAATCTGTGGTTTTTACAGAAGCAGCAAACAGCGGCTTAATTATGAAGTTTTCATTTGATTGTCACTTAAGGGTGACGAAAAAAAATAACTTCCCGTCAGTATTGCGTTTGCAAAGAGTGGAGCCAAGATGCTTTAAATCTGGCTTAATAAGTGAATATTATAAGAGGTAAGAATAGCTGAAGTCATTGCATCTTTTGTTTTATCACATATGATTCTATGACCACTCTATGACTTTAATGGCATGAAATAAATAATTCAAATACCTGCACTGTTGTAGTTGGCAGGTCTGGATGACACTACTGAGGAAAATTGTTACCATTCTGAAATAATTATGTGGTCATATCCTTGATTCACTTTTGTTTTTGCGACTCACAGCACAGGTCAAAGCTCCAAAATGAAATATTTCCTAATCCTTGGGATCATAGCATCCAAAAACCAAGATTAAGGATTTATTTTAATTCTCGCTGTCTGTGAAGCGTCTGAAGAACATGTTCTCAAGGGGCAGGGTGTCTGGAGCTGAGGGCTTTCAGAATTTCAGCAAATAGACTGCAATGGCAGTGGACAGGAGGCTCTTAGGATTCCATATAGAAGACCACAGAAATATGTATTGCATACTCTTAAAATCCCCAAAAGACATATATAATTCATGTTAGAGCAGGCGTAGGTCGGTTGCAATCCAACGAATTTTAGGTTTATGAAACTTGTCATGTTGCATCTTAGTTACCATGCAGGAGTCAAACTTTTCAAAATTCGTTGTTTGGACTTATAAGTAATCAGGAATTCATTAATTCTTTTTTTTTTTAGAAATGTTTTTTTCTTGTGTGCCAGTTGTGTATTGTGTAAGTTTTTGTTTAGTTTTCAGATGCTAAAATATGGTGAAATCTTTTGAAAGGAAAACCTTCCATTTCCTCTCCGCAGGAATATCCAACCAAACTTCACATTTCTTACGCTGCACTTTGGACCTCAGCAAAACAATGTGGCGGAAACATTGTTGGTCATTCTTCTAAACGTTTTCTCGACATCATTGTGCTTCCATGTGTTTCCTATGCCCAGTACTTGTATAGTACTTTTTATGGTTTATAATCAATACTAATTATTCACATGTTTGAAGCGCTGGGCCATTTTATGTGTTCTGTACCTTAACTTATTGGTTTTTCTAAACCCAATTCATCCATTGATTTCTCTGCATTGCATCCTTTCCCTTCAAATGGCTAATAGACACAGTATTAAGACCAAAAGTCGGAAGAAATCTATATACTGGAACAAGGGAAAATCACCGAAAGCCAACTGCTAATGAAAGTGTGCTGCCGGTCCCTGTCCGTTGTCCATATGAGCTCTGCATGGATTCACCGCTACACCACAGTTACAGCACCACCAACAGATAAAGGCAGATGTCAAACCAGTTTGCTCTTGACAAGCAAACAGACCTAGAGTACAGTGCATTAATTTATTTCCATGAACAACACAGAACACAGAGCACGTTGTTCTTCATTTGTACGCTGCAAATACTGTAAATAGTAAAACGGTTTGTCAAAAAATATCTCTTACATGTTCAGTACTTCCATATATTTATCGTGTCACTATTGGAAACCACTTGTCCATGTCCACGTCACAGTGGTCCAAGACCAATTCCAGAAGTAAAGGGTACAAGGCTAATGAAAAGCACACCATGGACAGGAGCCCAGTCTATTGCAGCCAGGTCACACACACACACACACACACACACACCCATTATGGGTAATTGGGAGGGAAGAAACCTAAGCATGGGGAGAACTTGTAGACTACACAGACTGAGCCGGATTGGAACCCACGCCAGAAGAGGCTAGGTACTATGAGACAGCAGCTCAACCTCTTGTGCTACCTGTTTATAAAGTATTATAAACGTAATTAATCAAACATCGCCAAACGTCTCCACAGGCGGTGTCGGTATTAGCTACCTGCTTCTACCTCGGGCACCATAGTTTCTACCAAAAACAGCAGAAACTTTCGTAAGGAAAACTGCCTCATGTCTGGTGTGTTTTGGCTATGGTGTTAGATTGCAGTTGCAGAACATGCCATGATTATAGTAATTTGACATCGCCATTTTCAATCAAATATTGTTGCTGTTTCATATCATGGCACATAAATCTGAGCTGTTAATAAAATTGTAGAAAGATAGAGGACGCAAATACTGTATAAATAATAAAGAGTGTAGTCCTTGTACAGTAGAAATGTCAGAACGTACTTCTGGCTTTATGTAATGTTCTGGGGAATTAAAGACCAGCAGTGAAAATGTTCGGAACTGCAAGGCACCTGGTAAGTAGATAGACTTCAAACGACTAAATCGCAAAAGGTTTTGCTCTTGTTATTGAGCAGAGCAGCATTTAACACATTTGAAGCCTCAGAAGGACAATGAGGTCACGGGTTCTCCTCCTCATTTCCTTTTCCAGATGATAAAAAGGGAACATCCTGAACACAAATACAGCACACCAATTTCAACACTGCCAAACACGTTTGTTACAAAAGGGTATATTAAGGACAAGGATTTTTAATATTGTATAAAAAGTCTCCAGTTTTTGAGCACAAATAAAAACATTTCTAAGTAAACACAACTCTGAATACTGCAATACGCATAACTTTTGTATCAAAAGATGCCAGAAGACACACTTAAGTACTGCATCAATGCCCTCTTTAAGAGCTTAAAGGATGAAGTAAACACAACACAACTCATTAAACCTATTGAGGATGAAGGTATAACAGAAATTCTTGGTTACATCCACTACCTGGCATGGGTGTTAGTGGTTTTACTGATTGCAAATGCGTTGATAATCTGAATCACTTAAGCCCCCCCATAGGGTAAACCTGTGTATAATTTGTCACAAGCTTAGACAATCGACTGGGTGCGACACACAGTGTACGAGCACATGTTCTCGGCATGCTCTGACTTTAAGCATCTGTTTCACAGGTTACACAACATGCATATTAACTGATGATAAAAATGTGTGCTATAGCAACAATGTACAACAACAACACTTTCTGTGGTGTGATCCATTACAATATTTTTTTTTTTTTTCAAAAGTTTTTCATATTGGAGCATCCATACCCAGCAAGGTCATAAAGTAGACTGGAGCAGAGCAGGGTGCTGCAATGTTTCGTGCCTTCCTCTCCCCCTCACACGTGGTTCCCAGCATCATCCTTTTCCGAGCCACTGTTCACCAACATCAGAGGAGAAAGTCCTATTCCATTCATTTTGATTTCGTTCAGTCTCCTCACCCTGTAGGTCTCGTAATGGATGTTGTGCGTGATGTCTTTTAAATCTTGCAGGTGGGATCTGCAGAAAACGGCAAACTGAGTTACTTTCCATGGTCACATCTGAAAAAGGACGGCTTTCCTTTAACATAATGAAATACTTTAATTAAAGAAAATAACACAGTTTTTCAAAGTTCTTAGTTTTGTCGATTTTTTGCGTTGATTATGATTAAAGTTTACTGGTTACAAAAACAACACTAGTTCTAGAGTGTCAGTTTTAGTTTAGTACTTTACAGCCATTGGTGGATTCTAGATGGCACCAGGAGATTCTAGAAAGTACCATATCATTGTAGAATTCAGATCTTAAAAGGTACTGGACTATTTGGGGCTTGGAATCTGGTTCCAAAATTTGCTAATTTCAAGATTGTGGAATATTTTTTTAAAAACTGACATACAGTATGAAGTAACGCCAAAAGTATTCTTAATCTAACAACAAACCAAACAAGTGAACAACACTGAAAACTAACAAAACTGAAAAAGAGGAAAAAAAGATCGACATTAAATTTTTGTTACATCTTTCTTAATAAAACAAGCAAACGGGAATTTTTAGGCATGGATGGTGACACAAAGTTCTTGTCCTCATGTGTGAAAACATATTGAGAAATCCAGCAAGCCGTTGTATTTTATATGTGTGCAGCTGAGCTGAGTCTTCGGTCTTGGACAGCAGTCTCTCTGTCCGTTGAGCCTTTAGGAAAAGAAGGTACGCCATCATGTCAGCCAGCTTGGCCTCCTGCAAGTAAACAGGAACAAAGGGCGACACGGCGATGCTGCCAACTTCATTCGGTCCCTGACTAGGGGCCCTTACACTACTCTTCTCACAGGGACCTCCGGAGCTGCCCTGTCACACTTTCCCTTTGGCAATACTCTAGTACGGGCATGGTAAAAGCACCGCCAGCTGACAGAGGACACCTGCGAAGGCTTTGGCAAAGAAAAGGTAAATGATTTGCTCCCTTATTTATTTAAGGTTAGGGCTACAGAGAGATGCCTGCAGCAGAAAACAAGAAGAACAGTGGCCAAGGCGGGTCTCACCTTATTAGCAGATCTCTCAAATCGGAAAATTCACAGTGTGCGACGTTTTCGACTGGAAAAAAAAGGATAAATCGTTTGCAGGTTCATGACTGGCACAATCCTTTTAAAAGTGTGTAAATCACATGGAGGTAAACAGAGCAAGACTGTCATAAAAATGTGCATGTATGAATACATGCACTGGGTAGCAGTTTTAATAAAGCATCACTTTAATAATCCATATCGAATCCATTTTTATATGGTATCTATAATGCCCTGTTAAATGAAAGTAGCAGCTTAGCAGCTCAGTGCAAATGGAAACTCCCAAGCTTTTTGGAAAGCGGCTGAAAATTAATAAAACGTGCTGGAGGGATTCATAATATTTTAATAGAGTCTTGTCTTCATTTCTCTACTGTACACAACATACTGCCGCTGGAATTCAATATCCAAGATTTCTCAGCAGATTTTTTCGCAGACCATCTCTGCTTAAGAGGCATTTCTATCCAAAGCAGATTTCTTACATAACCTCATACATTTTGACACATGTATACAACCATACCAGAGCACATGCTTTCATCTCCTTTTCGTACATGCAGAGCTGGTAACCATCTGTACTCCCTAATCGGACTTGGCAAACTGTTGCATCGGGAAGTTGCTCTGATTATAGAACATGCCTTCTGTCTACGTCTGCGGAATGCCACCTACGGAGCCCTTTCTCCGAGCTTCGATAGCTGCGCTCCAACTCGCTTCGTTGCGGTCTGCACGTGCCCGGTGTACGGCACAATTTTTTCTAAGGGCTAGGTAACCAAAATGCCACACGAGCCTGATGCACTTTTCCTGTCAGTGCAATTTCCACATCCCCTGGCGGTGGCCTAATCTAACTCAAACAGCTACCGGTTCCATCCATCTCCTTTGTCTCGGGCGAGCTGGAGGTAATCTCAAGGAAGACCTGTCCAATGTGTACGCGTTAGATAATGCACGGCCTGAAGGAAGCAGTAAGAATGTAAATCGTAAGGTGTAAAAAAAGACAAAAGCATACAGTAAAGTTACATTAACTGGCCCAGGATGACTAAAAAAGAAAAAAAAAAAAAAAAAAAACACTGGGCATGTATGACAGTAGAGTGTTAATATGAAGCAAATCTACAAAAACGTAAAGTATCAGATCATTTCATTTTACGCTAAATTTCATGTTTCGAAAAGCCGTGCGGCGTAATAGTTACTGACGGAAGCACAGCAGCATACGCCCACTGTATCTATTGCTTCTTCCAACAGTATTGCACAGCAGCTCCCACCAGCTGCCTCCAATTACGCGAGAAGAATACTCCCCTATCCTTCCTCTGGGCACCGGCAGCCCTGCAAGGCATCATTTTCAATACTTTTATTTATTTGCTTGTTTGGCATGGGGGACATTTGGCACAAATATCCCTGGAATTAGGCTGGATGGACTGCACTAGGGGGTTCTGACTTCATCTTACAAGCGGTCTCCATGGTAAACATCTGTGTTTCCTTTACGGAACGATGCCCGGGGAAAGGAGGGCCGGGAAGGCAAGGGGTCGTTGCACGAGGAGATGCTCCGTGAAGAACTGGTCCCGCAGAGCAGTTTTCAAGGTATGTCACGGCATTAACGTACGTTACGATGTTAACACCTTTATTTTCGACGTAGTTAGTTGTGAACCTGAGGAATCAACATCTGCACGTTACGGACCGCACTGCTGGAAGAGCTGACAAGAGGATGATCGAATGCTCTGAAATCACAGCCTCCTAGCAGTGGGTTATCACAGCGCACCGGAATTTGTGCTTCTGGCCCATTCCTTCCACTGACAAGAACTGTTATGCGCAGTAACCAAGTTCACACGGGTCTCGTACTTATTCGCCCGTCTCTCACTTAACGGGGGTTAATTCATCTCAGAAATGCTGTCAGGGAACCAAACTAACATTATTTCTTGTGGGAAAAAAATAGTCTGTTCCCAGATGAAAAACGTGCCACTTAAAATTCATTAAAATACGAGAATAAAGGGTATTTTTGCGAATGACAGTGAGTCTCTGAGTAGCATTACAAACAAAGGCTTGAAGTTAGATGATCTTCATTTGACCATAAATTAAAGTTTTACAGTATGTACCCTATTCTATTTGTATTCAAGTCATTACAGCTGTTTATATGTTTGTGGCCGTGTGTACTTGGTCACGGTAGCACTAAGTGAAAAGGGAGAAGGGACAATGTCCTCATCGCCCTTTATTTAAACCTTCCCCCGCAGGCAGTAGGAGGGCACACAACCCTGAGATGGAGACCAGAGAGAGTGTGTGAAATGTCAGAGAGGATGTGCGATCCCGGCCTTCCTCGTGCGGGGTCCCTCATCATTTCTGCGTAGGACACAAATACAAGGCAGGTTTCACGCACACCTTGAGTCCGTGTGGCTCCCTGGAAGAGACCGGTGTATTACGATGGCTTCGATAACTGAGCTAATCATCAAACCTTTTTAGTTAATTTTAATATGGACAAAAAAAAATAACCTGCATCCTACCTCCTGCTGTTGTACTCTTGAGCAAAGTACCCTAACCCTAAACTGACACAGTAAAAATCACCTTGCTGTCAATCACTGTAAGCAGCTTGACATCGTAAGCCGTTTTGGAGAAAAGCATTGGTGAAATGAATTAATAAAAATATTGAATCTGCTGTTTCGCTTGTGATATTATTGACGTTGATCAATGGCTGTGATTGGTTGAGACTATCAATGTGATAGGAAGGAGTTCACCCATGCTGCCTTGAGCCATGAACAAGTACATTCCTGCACATAGTTAAATGAATTTAGAATGTTGTGCAATGTTCTTAAATGCTCCCAGGAGTGTGTCTTCCATGTTCCTTTGCCCTACTTGTGCTGAAGGACTGCTCTGAACTGATCATCGGGGACGGAAATTGTGTTGCTGGGAATCACCTATGCGAGACTATGTGAGCACACAGAATATGCATGTGGCCGCACTGTGTGTCGCATCTTTGATTTGATCACACAAAGGGCATCAATGGAAAAAATGTCAGTGTAATTGGCAAAAATGCCATTGTTCTGAATTATTAACCCAAAGCTCAAAAGAAAAGCGGTGCAGATTCATTTCGACTTGTACATTCTGAAGCCACTGTGGCTTTTCACTGTATGGGACCCTGTGATGTGGGGGATGGGTGTACTGTGTTTTGCTACCAGGTTTATTACAAGCTGAACAGAGCTACCAAACTGGTACCAACCTGTGTTAACAGTCCTGCCCTCTGCTTCTGGGATGGAGAAAATAACACATCACTGAGTGAAGATTAGATCTCATCTCCTCTCTTTACATCTACATTTATTTTTTTAACATTTTTTCCAAAGGCACTTACAACGTGACGCTAAATTCAACAATTTACCCACATGTATTAAACGGGGTAATTTTTTTACTGGATCATACAGGATAGTACCATATACTGTTGCAGGAAGTGGGATTTAAACCTGGGTCCTTCAAGCGCGACTCTAATCACTCCGCCACCTACCGCTACCTGCCATCCACAACAAATCTCATTTCTGTAGCATTTATAAAAACGACACTTGCACCAGTGCACACCTGGAGGTCTTCTTGAGGAACTGATCTCATGTGGCCTTCCCGCACTTAAGTCATTTCTGAAATGAGTAACATTACAATAAACCCAATCCCACAATGCAGTGCAGTCTTGGCCCGTTATTTCTCATGAGAGTAAAGAAGTTAAAAATAGGCAGGACTGAAACAAGCATGACAAGAGCAGAGTTTTGGACTGACAATTTCAACAGGCCCAAGTCCATGGGTTGTGTGGTCTCAGTACCAGGCCAGTGCCCTGGATCATGTAGACCGCTGGCATTGAGCAAATAATGTATAAATATAATAATGCCTGTAACATTGTGTAGATGTGTGCTCATCTACCCAGCGTCAAATTCTGCTAACAGCTAACATCAGTCAAAAGTACAGCATGGTAAATTTGGTCAAATTTGACTGTAATGAAACTAAACTAAACTAAATTTCTTCAATTTTGTTGTATTGCACAGCAGTACAATGACAATAAAGTCTTCAATATAATACAATACAACAATAAAGACCTGACACTTTTTTCTTGCCTGGTACCATCATTTTATTCAAGGAAAGAATGAGTTCCTCTGATTTCACTGGCTGTACACTTACGATAACAGTATGATATAGCAGTTCTCGTTCGCTGATGACAACACATTTACCATATAAGGTATAAATAACAATGCAGAGACGAGGCCCTTATTTTCAAATCAGTTTCACCGGAGAGAAGCTCGTTCTTTGCGGCAGACTCACCTTCGATGATGCCCCATTTAGTTTTCCTGCCCAAGATTTTGTTGCCATTCACCTGGTGCTCTTTATCTGTACCCACCACGGCAAAGGGGATTTTTTCCTGAAAATAAAAAATAAGGTTTAGGGATATATATAGAGACCACCGCACTGATTTTACTGACTGCAGCGCCATTACATCGTCACTCAATTATTATTATTATTATAAAGGTTATCATTTTTGCATGAACTCCAGGAAAATACAAAAGCATCTGCTGAATGCAAGGACATTACATTACATAAACACGGGACAAGATGATGAGTTAAATGCGAGGGCCAAAAATCCCAAGATAAGAATATTAAGAAAGAACTGGCTGTTACCCTAATTTTATCGTTGAGTATCTGGTCCTCGACATCTTGATCGTACTCTTTCTGGGGGTAAACACTGATTTCATAGGCTTCAAGGTCTCTTTTAATCTGTAACGCAGCAACATGAGTTCACCGAAAGCACAGCTTTACTCTGTTTCCTTATACATTTGAATCCTAAACACAGAAAATCTACTTCAGAGTGAGCATTTGTTTTATGGGAAACATGGAATGCTAAGCATGCGCTGAGGCTCATTAATTATGTTCATATTCGAACGTGGTGCTGCAATAGTAGCATGAGAAAGTTCCCACCCTTAAGGATATGAATACAAAGTTTGTTAGTAGTAATGGCATATTTTAAAAATACAGATGTATATATTTTACTCTATTTGTTACATAAAACTTTTAAAAACTTTTCAGTAATTTACCGCCTCCTGATTCTGGAAATGATTAAAGGTCCATTTGCAGACAGGAATGTAATGCAATAATTCATCGCATCACTAACTTAATAATTACAGTTTATAAATTCTGCTTCAAATTCTCTGCCATCTGGCTACTGAGTAATCGCTTCCTAGATTATTTAACTTGTTGAAAATGTGAAGAGTTATATAACAGTCAGCTTTAAAAAGGGACACAGGAAGTGTATAAGGAGGCTGGGTGTCACTACATTACATTTAGCTGACGCTTTTCTCCGAAGCAACTCACTATATCAGCTTAACAACAATTACTTACCCATTTATACAGCTGGGTAATTTTACCGGACCAATTTAGGGTAAGTACCTTGCTCGAGGGTACCACTGCAAGATGTGGAGCTTGAACTGGTAACACTGGGTCCAAAGGCAGCAGCTCTAACCACTGCGCTACCAGCTGACCCATAATTTAACTTTTTAATAATTTTTTATAATTTTTTGTCGTAAGCATGATCATGATCCTCTTTGTCTTCATCATCGTCATTGTCAGCATGAAGGAAAACTGGTGCCTCCCGCAGGTTGCAGCGGTGCACACCCAGTAACAAAGCCCACACCCACAGCCCTTCGTCCCCCTGGACGGCTCACCCTGTCCCTGAACTCGAGCCTCTCCTCGATGGTTAGGGTGTCCGCCTTGGCGATGACAGGGACGATGTTCACGATCTTCCCCAGCCTCTTCATGAACTCCACATCTATGGGACGTAACCTTGGGAAACAACAGGGTTGCTGGCGAGGGCCGAAATGTCACGCGCGGTGCACATTCTCCCAGCACCACAAAATTAATATTTCTCAAAATGTACAATTATTAAATAATGGTTATAGGGGGTGCGGTGGCGCAGTGGGTTGGACCACAGTCCTGCTCTCCCGTGGGTCTGGGGTTCGAGTCCCGCTTGGGATGCCTTGCGACGGACTGGCGTCCCATCCTGGGTGTGTCCCCTCCCCCTCAGGCCTTACGCCCTGTGTTGCCGGGTGGGTTCCGGTTCCCCGTGACCCCGTATGGGACAAGCGGTTCTGAAAATGTGTGTGTGTAAATAATGGTTACAAGAGGCCCGGTTTAAAAGACGGTTCCAGCTGATGAAGCGCGCTGCGGTTGGGACGCGTGTTTCGGAAATACCGCACAGTCAGGCGGTGATTCAGGAGTTACTAACGCCACGGCAACACTCGGAGTGAACCGAGGGTGTGCGCGGCAAAGCGTCCGCCTCGCGACGGCAACCTGACAGACAAGGCATTAGACGAGAAAATCTCCTTCCATAAATTTCGAGGCCTTAAGCTGTCACGGCTTTGTTCCCGGAAATAAATTAACAGCGCTGCCGCAGGAGCCGGAGCCAGATCTCCGAGACGCACTCTGCTGAAAAGTGCATGTTCTTGCACGGTTCTCACAGTAAACAACAACGTGCAGTTTATTTCTACCCACAGCGACACCTGTGACACTTGGATTTGCTTTAGTACATCACTCTTCCAGAGCTTAACAGCTCTAGAGTCGGATGCTGGGCTTGGACAAAGCGCCGGACGAGGGAAACGGCTGCCAGTCAGTGTGTACGGTGCCCGACACTCTCAGCAACTCATGTCTGTGTCTCTGACGTTAGTTTTCAGTGGACTGCTGAGATCCTCCTCAGCCGAGACAAGGGGCACAATAGCACAAAAATGTGAAAAAACAGGGAGGTCTAGGAGTTAAAGTCAGAGACTGCACACAAACAGGATTCAGAGAAAAATGATGGACACATGACCGCATTTATGCCATTTCCCGCACATTTACAGCAAAAATTACCCACCGGCATAAATGAGAGAGTCACTATAATAAGATTAATACGGCAAATCATTTCGAAGGAGAGCATCAGTTCGGTGAATAAATGCACATGTGAAGGAATGGGAAACGAGAGCGGACCAGTGTCCGGATGGAGGCAGGAAGTAGACGCAGCAGTGGACTCGGGTGTCTGGGATTCTTCTCTTCCTGTTGATGCTGAGCTCCTCCTTCAGGTATTCCTCATACTGCACATTGATGTACTTCTCAATTGGATCCCAGCTGGGATGGAAATGGGGAGGTGCATTTAAACGATCACAGCAGGATCAGATCTTCGTTTTACTGCCACTGCGCTGTTCATCATAGCTTTGTTTTTAATTCAGGGACACATTTACATCTATTCATTTTGCTGACACATTTTTGACACATTTCTCCAAAGCAACTAATAACATTTGGTACTTAGAGTTACTTATCTGTTCATACAGCTGGGTAATTTCACTGGAGCAATTCAGGGTAAGCACTTTGCTAAAGGGTACTGCAGCTGGGGGTAGGAGTCGAACCTGTGACCTTCGTGTCCAAAGGCAGCAACTACTATAGGCTACAACCTGCTGTCCCATTCAAAGAGCACCCGCATTTCTGTCCACGTTGAGACTGGCCCTACTTACCAGTTTTCATTGTTAATCTGGTCTCCAAAACCTGGGGTGTCGATTATAGTCAGCTTCATCTTCACTCCTTTTTCTTCAATGACTGTTGGAATGAAGAAAGACAAGAGCAGTAAACCTTTGTAATCCCCAAAATCTTCCACCAGATGGCAGTACGACTATTTCCTCCGTAGTGGACAACTCCCAAACGCACCGCACACACAACACAGTGAAACCCGGTGAGTCAGTCATACCCAGTTCTTCCACTTCAGGTTCCAATTAAGTGTACTTTACCATAGTAAACAGAAAGCAGCTTCAGAAAGAAACAAACATTTCTTTTAAGCAGTTTTTTGCATATATTGTGGGAAACAGTGATGAAAACAGCAAAATATACCCCCAAACACACACGCAAAAAATAAATTGATGTATGTATGTATATGCAAATAAAACACATATATGTATAATTTTCTAAAAAAATAAATGTGGATGATGACATAAAATGACATTTGAATTTAGAAACAAAATGTCCTCTTTTTTAAAAAATAATCATTTATAATACATATGTGAACACTGCATGCATAGAGCACAAATTCATACTTCAGTGACTGACATTAATGAAGGCAATAAATAAATATGAACTATTTACAGCACAGACCCACAGTTCACGCCATAAAACATGTTACGTAGAACGGTGCAACATTTTATAGATACGGGGCGCTGCTACGTCATGTGATGTTTATGCAACAAATACTATAGAAGGCTAGAGATCTTCTTCAGTTTCCCAGCGAAACTTCTTCTTTAGTATTAAGCGAGGTTTTCATTACTTTCTTCCAAGGTTACAATTAATTTTCCATTTCGGGAGCAAAATTTGGCTCCCTCTAGGTGAGAGCCTGGGTTCCCATTATTGCAAAAGTGCCTAAGGTGGCATTTACAGTGGCCAAGCGGGGACACAAATGACAGTTTTAAGGCTTCAAAGTATCTTTGACTTCAGTGTGTCATCTAAATACAAGCATTGCCATCATCACAAGGGCTGCAGCACAAAGGCTGCGGTGAGGAGCGAGGAGATCACCGGGAGCGGTGCCAACGCACAGTCCGCACAGAGCCACTGAGCCACGCTCCGCACCGAGAGGCAGATTCACCATGTGGCGTAACGCATTGCAGCAGAAAAGGCACCCAGCCGGAGTACATCCCAGTTAAAGCACCCGACAGCAAATCAGCCACGAGGACAAAACAAGTTACGCTCAGATTTGCAATAACGAAATGTATGAATATTCAGTAGAATGAAAACGCGAGGAGAAGTGATGATAATGTGTTTATTCCTAAGGAAGTCAAGTTTTTAGACTGAACGCCAGTCGTATCCTTGAGTTGGAGTGAAAAACACGAATGGACTTAAAAAGCCCCGGCAGTGATGCTTTTCAAGTGGTGTAATGATGTGAACGAGCGCCACAAAGAGGCCCGGGACAAACTTGTTTTTAAAGACCTCCTTTCACCACTCCTCATTCGGGTTTTAACTTTTGTCCGGGCGTTAGCGGAGCTCCGGCCTCGTCTCGGTTCGCACGGTCAAAAAAACGCTCAGCTGAAAGCGCTCGGTCGCGTTCACTTCTGTAGAACTGTACTAATTTGCTCCCAGCATTTGGATGACGACTTGTGAAAGCAGATGTCTCTTTGGCCGAGTTCAACGTCTGAACTTTGTCATAAGGAAGCGCAGAAGAGGGAAATCGCACTAAGAGGATATAAGCCCATGAAACCCCCAGCTTCCCTTATTTCATAAGAACTCTGACTTCACTGTATAAGAAGCATGTGTACAGCACCCTTCACCACTGCACATTTATCTAGCATGTTTCTCCAAAGCAACTGACCTACACTTACTCACCCTTCTACACAAAGAGGTAACTTCAGCTTTCATTCAGAATAAGCACCTTGCTTCAAGTATAGTGGGGCTGGGATCTAAACCTACAACCTTCTAAGCCAAAGGCAGCAACCCTACCCACTATGCTACCAGCAACCTGTGCATTGTCTCAATGAAAAGTGCCTAGGAATAAAATGTAACAGTTATTTTGTGCAACTGGTTAGCAATTTGAACCTGTTATGTAGCAGTATATATGATTATATGGTTATATATGGCTGCCAGCAAAACTACAGGGCTGGAAAGTATTAAAGGGCAAACATTCAGTGAAATTTTTACTGATGCAAAATGACCACTTGTTAGCCTTGGTTCAAAGGCCTGATATATTTTGTTTGTGGGCATGTGTCTCTCGCTCTATTCACAGGTGGTGCTGGGAAGAGTTATTGACATCCAACTATGATCGGCCAGCAGAACTGGAAAAAGGCTGAAAAGCCATACAGTCGCCAGGCTGGTTCTACCACAAAGATCTGTGGTCTTACATTTACATTTAATCCTTTAGCTGAGACTTTTCTCAAAAGAAGCTTACAATGTTAATGTCCCTACAATGACTTACTCCAGGGTACTACAGCCAGAGGTGGGAGTCAAACCAATGACCTTTAGGTCCAAAAACAAGAAAACTAACTATTACACTACCAGGACAAGGGACAAGATACCCATTTCATTATTAGTTGATGGTTGATGAAGGAAACAAAAACTCCGCCCTTGGTGGTTCGCCACCATCGCCGGTCCCAAGCCCGGATTAAGGAGGAGGGTTGAGCGTGGGGCTAGCAACCCCACCCCGTAAAAATACCCACCGCTACAGAAACAGGAAGCGAAACTCAGATGTCCATCAGCAATCATGCATGTGCCCATTGTCGGAAATCGTGGCTGAATGACGCTTCTGATTCGCAGGTCATATCTTACGCCAACCACTAACCTGACTCCCAAGGACAGCCATGAACTGGATTCCATATAAGAAGGAGCGAAAACCAGGACGTCCAAAGATCAAACGGAAAAAGACCTTCATTGAAGACCTAACGGCCATCAACCTGTCATGGGATGAAGCCGAGGCTGCTGCAATTGATCGAGTACGATGGAGAGCGCTTGCTGCCCAATGCGCCGAACGGCATGGGAGGATCTAAGTCTAAGTCTAAGTAAAAAGGAAACAAAATCGTGTGTGTATGTAGACACAGACACAGACACACACACACGTGCAAAAACGATAGCCTGACGTAATATGGCTGGATGTGTATAAAGAATGAACAGCACTGAATGTACTTTGGAAATAATCTAACAAGACTGAAACTGATGCCCGAGGATCTGACAAGGATGCCCCCTGGGCGCCTCTCCTTGGAGGTAGACGGGGCACGGCCAACTGGGACGAGGCCCCGAGGTCGGGCCAGGACCCGCTGGAGTGATTATATCTCACGGTTGGCCTGGGAACGGCTGGGGATCCCCAGGCTGAGCTGGAGGAAGTTGTGGGGGACAGGGGCGGCTGGGCCTCTCTGCTCTCCCTGCTGCCACCGCAACCCTATTAAGACAAGCGGGATGGAAGATAGATGGATGGAAGATGGATGGATGGATGGATGGAAGACTGAAACTGTGTAAGGGGGCACAGTGGCACAGCAGGTTTGGTTGGGTCCTGCTCTCTGCTGGGTCTGGGGTTCAAGCCCTGCTTGGGGTGCCTTGCGATGGACTGGCATCCTATCCTGGGTGTGTCCCCTCCCCCTCCAGCCTTATGCCCTGTGTTGCTGGGTTAGGCTCTGGCTCCCCATGACCCCACTTGGGGGAAGCGGTTTCAGACACTGTGTGTGTATGAAGCTAGGCTGTTTGGGTTAGGGTGAAATCCAGCTGTGTGTGTGTGTACATGTGTGTTTCCTCCTAGTCAAAGACATGGTGTTCAGGCAGATTTGATTCTCTAACCTTCTTGTGGTGTGTGAATATGTGTGTGTTACCCTGCACTGCCGTCACATCTAGAGTGCACCCCCCTCAGCCTGGGACCTGGTGATGCCAGAACAGGTTCTGGGACATGAAGGACAAGTGGTCATGGAATGTGAGTGATTTGTCAGTCAGAACAATAGAAAATACATAAAAACATGCTGTTTATGACTGAGCTGATCTTACTCTGCAAAAATGCTCACTAATGACTCATCACTTATTTGACCAAATAGTTACAACATTTGACAGCAGTGACACTACAGACACCCAAGGATGCTGTCATGCTAAAGCAGATAACCTGATGGACTGGATGCTGGCACAAAGGATGTGAGTGAGTATCTTCTCCCCCCACCAAAAAAAAGTCAGTTTTGATCATTTAATCTTTTATTATTTACTCCCATTTCCTGGAAGTAGTAAATAAATTATGTACTTTTATCTGGATGAATATATATATATATATATACCACTTCCATTATTTTGTGTCAGTGATTACTTAACTAGAATATACAACGAGGTAATGTAGACACACACAGAAACCATTTGTCTTAAGCAGAGTCAGGGTGACCCGGAGCCTAACCCAGCAACACAGGGCATAAGGGTGGAGGAGGCAGGGACACACCTGGGACAGCATGCCAGTTCAACATAAGGTACCCCAAGCAGGACTCGAACCCCAGGTCCAGCAAAGAGGAGGCACAGGCCAAGCCCGCCGCGCTGCCATGCTACCGCACCCCCTACGATGAGGTGATTTATATGCAAAATTATAAATTCATTTGAAACCTCTCTAGGGTTTGAATATGGAGCTGTCAGAACCAGTACCCTCTGATGGGAGAGCCGATTTTGAGGTATATGTTTACATCCATTCATCAAATAGACAGGAAATAGAGAATCATGTGTTGAACAGGTCTGAACGTGTCGCCTTTCTGCACAAGAGCTGACAAAATATGAATTATACCCTGCGATCTGTTTACTCTGAAAAGCAAGTCTGATTCCGTTGAGTGATATAAGGCCCGTGGCCTGTGAGAGATCAGCATCAAATAACTCGTCCGAACATAAAATCCATGGACTCCTTGCCACTAGAGAAACAGAGGTCAGATCGCCCCACATTCAGGCCTCATGGAAAACCATTATTATTATTAGTTTTAAAACAGGAGGTGCCGGGTCCTGCTCTCTGGCGGGTCTGGGGTTCGAGTCCTGCTTGGGGTGCCTTGTGACAGACTGGTGTCCTGTCCTGGCTGTGTCCACCCCCCCTCCAGCCCTGCATCCTGTTTTGCCGGGATAGGCTCCGGCTTAGTTTTATTTGCTAAGAAATTTTCTCAGAGTCAACTGCTTTCTTGCCTTGTGAGAGCTGTGGTGCCGCCGGAATAGAAAGTCGTGGATGTTCCTGGATGTGGTGTGGAGGCTTGGCGTGTAGAGTACGTGCAGCGGAGCGCACGAGTCCCGTGGTGCAGCGTTTCACTTTCTGCCGAGGTCTGACAACAACCAAAACTCCACCACCACAATTTTCCTCTGCGAGAACTGGGTATAGAATAACTCAGCGAAGGCAGTGGCTTTCACCCTCGCTGAAAATATGCTTGAGTTGGTTATGTATTTAGCTGAAGGTCCTTTTCAAAGCAATTTACAGGGTTAAGCTACTTACAGTGATTTACCCATTTATATAGCTGGCTAATACTTACTGGAGCTACTCAGGGTAAATAAGTTGCTCAAGGGTACTTACAAGTGCTTCCTCTGATCTTGCGCCTACACTAAGCGGTAACCTTTTCTCTGCGATCCACCAGAAGTGATATGGAAACACACACGCGAAGAGTAAGCGTGAGGGGGAGGGGCCTAATCTCTGGGCTATCAGCATGTCAAATAAAGAGAGACCCAGCGCTGGGGAGCACTGGCCATCTTCATTGTGAAACACAATGTTTGTCAGGGCTTTTTCTCAAAGATCTGAAATGTGAGCTCTCATGAATCTCAGGTGAGCAGCTGCTTCTTCATCTCATCTTCGTGAAACAGAGAGCTGATTTCAACGACCATCCAGCCAAAGTCAAGACTAACAGATAATTTTATTTCATCATTGAGTAGTCAGTAAAGTATTCAACTAGAGTAATATTTGTAGGGGGACACATGCTGTTCTTCCGTTTTGGCTCTGAACGTGCTTGGAGCCCTCCGCTGGAACAACCAACTGACAAAAGACAGAGGTGATGGGATGGATGGGGGGCGGGGGGTGCTATGAGCACCAAGGGCCTCGAAGGCTTTTGAGGGCAAATTTTTGATTTGTTATTTTCATGTCATCGCTGATCGTAGGGGATGGTCTAGTACTTTTGTTCAAAAGCTTCGCTTAAAAACCCCATTTAAATCTATTTCTTCATTTATCATCTCATCTCCTCCACTCGGTAATAAAATGTTCTCTATAGCGGCTTTGTACCACCTGGAGGACTTACCATGGCTTACAGACTGCAAGTGGACTGTCTTGTGGATTTTTTCCTCATAATCTGGCGTACAAGACTTTCTGCTCACTTTGGACTTAAACAAGGTGTTCATCAGCGTTGACTTTCCGAGACCACTCTGACCTACAGAACAAAAGAGGAAGGTCTCAAATGAGTATCATTGCAACTTTTATAAAATCAAAGAACATGCTTTAAATTAGGGTGTCACAGTGGGTAGTGCTGGTACCACAGAGCTCCTGAGCTGTGGTCTGGACATGGGTTTGTGGTGCTCTGGTTTCCTCCCACAGTCCAAAGACATGTCTTTCAGGGAGACTAGTGACTCTAAATTTCCTTTAGCATATGTATGTGACAGAGAAAGTGTGTGTTTGTGAGTGAGATTGTGTAGTGGACTGGCACCCTATCCAGGGTGTACCCTGTTTCATGTCCTGTGCTTCTGGGATAGGCTCTAGACCACCATGACCACACATATGACCATACGCAGAATAAGTGGCCAATGATGATAAATCGGTGACAGTTCTACACTAAGGGAACATTTATGCCAACAAACTAAGAGCTCTAATAATGATAATGATGATGATAATAAATAATAATATTAATATGAAGAAGAAAAAGAAGAAAGTGCTATTGTGCCCATCTTCATGGCACATTCCTGTCATGTAAAAATACCTGCAAGTACTTGAATATATCAACTGTATTTGGTAAACAAATAAGGTGAATTTACTCCTACAGCTGTTGTCACCCACATTGCCAGCTAATCGGACTAACTTTCCATGGAACAGGTGAACAAGTTTGGTCAGCACATAAAGAACCTAATTTGCATAATGAAATGATTACGCAAATTGCTTACGACATAAGCAGACACGTTCAAACAAAGGTGAATAAATTCAAAAATTTCTTTTGCTTTAAACAACAAATACAGGGTGAGGTGAGAAACATTACAACAAATGAAAATCCCTTCCAACAGCACTCATATGCTGTAAGTCCATCAAACCATCCCAAGTCACATGATGGAGCACTAATGAGCCCAATGACTTTATCGTTCACCGAGTAGCTGAAATATGAGGGCATTCAGGAGCTGTTTGTACATACATGAATAGTCAAAATGAAAAGAATGTTCAGTGGATTTTGTGGTTTTTGTGCAGTTATGCATTTCTGGAAAATCTCAAAGAGCAGACAGCCTTCTGCACTACCTTTCATTATCGGTCTCTCGTTGAAGAGCAGCACACGTTTCAGGTGTTCACCCTACTGAGTCACGCAGACACTCTCTTCCACATGACTGTATTTAAACCCCTCTCTGATCTCCTCTTGAATCACCAAACCACATGAAAGCGGAAATAAAGAATGGAAACCCCAGAAAGCAGACAACCAATGAAGTGTGCTCCAACGATCTTGTTTATCTGAATTCTGCCAATGAAGGAAGAACTCTAAGATGGGTACAACAACATCAGATATTTGTGGGATGTTTTGGGTTAGTGAATCCATAGCATTAGATGAGTAGCGTGAGGCCAGCTCAACCACAGAAAGCTGTCAAATGATAAATGCACATGACCAGTGTGTTTCTCATCCCTGAGTTGAAGGGTCGGGCAAAAAGTGACTTGTGTGTGTGTGTGTTTAGATCAGAATTTTCTCCAATTTCTGCTTTTTTCCTCCAACCCTCTCTTGCTAATCAAAGCAAGAAGAGATCATGTGACTTCACCCAAAAAGGTTTCGTTTACATTATCAAATGCATGACTCTTCCACAGACTCTTCAGTGCTGGACTTAAGCCTCTAAACCAAGATTCGCAAATGGATTTATCTGTTTAGACTTTGGAAATGGTTGATTTACTTTTAATATAATTTACATTTCAGCCCTCATTCAAAACTGCGGTACAAAGTCTCTTGGATACAGAATGAAAATGGTGAAGGTGTTCGGCGTGGAAGGGCCAACGATGCACTCGTGGTTTCTCCAGTGGGACATTGAGAGAGGAGCGTGGACTGGTCCAGCATGCTCACTGCTTCCTGAAAACAACACTCAGCATCCTTTATCCCCGCTGTGCTCGGGCCGCTGTTACACTATCTTTCCACTCTTTTCTGACTCTCCCAGGCCATCCTGTACATGGCTCTGGTTTTACCAGGAAATGCCCCTATCCTGCTGATTATGCCCATGAAAAGGCATGGCTTTGACTCAGCAGAACCAGCAGAACTGAGAGCTACTGTGAGTAACTACGCCTACAGTGCTGAAACACATGACTGGAAATACAGACAGGAGAATTTCTACAACATCCGACTGCAATTTGGCATACCGTGTAAAAGTGCCTTGCAAAATAAGAGCAAAATAGGAGCGCAGTGAAATATAAGATGAGTCATTACTACTGTACGTGATGATTCATTTCCTTTACCCGCTGTAACCGAACACGAATCGATATATTTCAGAGAAACTCCTCCAGGAAAGGGGGAAAAAAGTATTTCTACGTACTGAACTTTTCTTTGAAAACCTGGCAAGTCAGCTTGGCTGTGCTGATACTGCACTAGGAGTGTAATACTTTTTTTTATGTCAAACGTAAAAACTTGAACAGTTTAGATCCAGAATAACAACCATCTTACCCCAGTATCTGTTGAACACAATGATTTGGAAAAATATCATATCATTTATCCATAGTGATAAATGATAATTATCATTTGATGATTACTAATTATGATCATTGATAACTAAGTGATTACTAATGATAAAAAGTTAAATATGTATTAGCTCACTACTGTATGTATGAAGCTATCTACTGTATGAAGCTCACTACTTTTTTTAAATATGTATTTAACTTTTATGGGAGAACAAATCCACACCTAATTTCCAAGAATGTCGAGTGTGTCGTTCAACATATTATGTCAGTATTAAAACCCAAGTGCTTGTACACATGTTCTTTGTCAACACCGAGAGAAGGAGAAAGAAAAATAAAGAGCCAAGACTGTGTAAAAGAACATAGCCAGCATTGTATTGTTTGGAATAAAGTTTCATGCACTTGGAAGGAAAATGAAATCACATGAAGGAGTCTGATGATAGGCTGCGCTGGAGGTGTGTGGCTTTTATACCTTAAAAGGAGTCCAACACACCAAGACAAGGTCAGCAACTGTCAGCCACTTCTGTGGATTTATGAAACACACACACTGCAGTGCAGCAACTATCCTGCAAAAAAACCCATGTTTCTCGGTGCGCCAAGATTTGGCTATTCCAGTTCGGTTAATTCGGTTAGATAGACTAAGTACCAATATTTAGCTGATCACAAATATTTGCAAGGTATGCACTTATGAACATATTTTTAAGTGTAAATGTAAATGTACACATAATGTAAATGTAAAGTGCATACTGTGTATTCAAAAAAGATATTGCTGAGATCTAATTATGTGCACGGTAGCGTAGAAAAAAATGATTCGATCTCCTATGCAATTTAAAATGCAAAATAAGTTATTGTTTGTTGTTCTGGCCTGTTGATTCACATGAGGAATCCTGATAATCTTGCACACAGGGTCCTGCTCAGTTTATGAAGCTCACTACTTTTCCATGATTCCGAATGGAAAAAAAAAAAAAAAAAAAACTGCGATGCTCTCGAATGTATCCATAATTTCAGCATGTCAGAACATCCCTAAAACAGAATATGTTGAATTATTAGCTGAGTTGACAGACTTTTCCATACACATGAGCTCTACAGCAATAACACACATAGCCACACTGTTTATGTGTGTAACTAGATCTGCTTCTCTTGCGAAATAAAGCATGACAAGAAAAAAGACACTATAAATCTATTTCCTACTGACAGTACAAGTGAAAGGAGTCAGATCTAAGCCACACACTTGTAGCCATGGTAAAGAGGTACGCTTAGCATTCACTCTGCTAGTGTAGCTCCCAGACTGAAATTCAGCATGGTACTTTAATTGCTCCAGTAAAATATCCAAATATCCAAAGGGACAGTTGGCAGCGTAGTGGTTAGAACTGCTGCCTTTGGACCTGAAGGTTGTAGGTTTGCATTCCATCCCAAAGTATAGACCGCTTGAGCAAAGTACTTACCCAAGAAATTTCTCCAGTAAAAGTTACCCAGCTCGCTAAATAACTGTAAGTCATTTTGGAGAAAGGCATCAGCTAAATGAATAAATGTAAAGGGATAAAATGGTAAGTTGTTTTGGACAATACTGTTAACTGAGCCTCCGTGCGATGAACTGCTGTCCGTTCCAGGATGTACTCTGACTAGACAAGCTTTACGGCTCCGGGATTGGCTCCGGACCACCGCGACCCTGCCTTGGACAAGATGTTATCGACAGCGAGCGAGCGAACGTTATCGGAGCAACAAAACAATACAAGTTACAAACTTGAAAAGTGATGGAGCCTGTGACCCAAAACAAAATATAGACATATTCTTGGACAACACATGAAGCCAGTTAATATGAACCTGGAACGGACTCCAAACGTTTCGCAATCCGACAACTTTTCGCAGTCTCACCAAGGCAGCTGCCGCACTGCGAACCCAACGACGAGAGCAGCACTTCGCAACCTGCTGAAACCGCGCAGGACGTGAACGTGAGGCAACGCCCTGGAACCGGCATGGTCCCGCAGCACGAGAACACTGCAAGCTGCTCAGCGCTGCTGCTAAAGCGGAAGGGATGGGGCAGAAAAAAAGCCCCTCTGTCTGACCCAGTAATACTGTCTACTCTTTTGTTGCACGTTCCTGAAAAAACAGGGTCATAATATAATCCATGCAATGCTTGTTAGCATAATGCATGGAGCGCAAACGCCAGTTGCCTGCAGGGATCAAGCCAGTGAACCACAATACCACAGGACAAAGTACAACATCTTTCAAACCCTTCCATAAATTTGGGTACAGTCAAGGCAACTGCAATGCACTCAATTTTTTCTGTTTTTTTTTTTTTTTTTTTTTAAATTTTTTTCTAGCATTAGAGACCCAGTCACATTTTCCACAGCAAACTCCCGCAAGGAGCAACAGCTATGAAACGAAGAGCCGTTGAAGGCACTTCTCCATAAAAACTGCCCGTATTAATTGTACAGTCTGCTAAGAATGTAAACTGGCTTCAAAACAGCAATAATATGTCCATGCTACGCAGCTCGAATGTGAAGTCACAATACGGAATAGGACTCGGGCTCCCGCTCTTCCTGCGAGAACAGATGGTGGTTTGGAAAAGGCCATGGTGGCACAAGCTGGTGTGTGTGCGTCTGTGTGTGTGTCTGTGTGTGGTGCACTGATTAGTCATGCAGGAGGGGCTCTGTATTCACAGGCAGATGTCCCCGAGTTCAGTGTTACTCAGTGAAAGCCATTTTGTCTCCGTGATTGAGACAGTTTCAAGAAGTGTACAGGTATGTGCAAGGCGACATAAAAAAAAAAAAAAATGTTGTAAGCGTTTGCACTCCACTTATTAAATCATAGTCCAGTTTTGTTTTTATGGATGCAGAACTCATGCTGATGCAGAATAAGAATGCTAAACACTCTTGAACATGTTGAATGTTGTCATTTACTGCCTATAACATTTACATTTATTCACTTAGCAGATGCTTTTCCCCAAAGCAACATACATCTCACAGAAATCACAATTTGTGCATTACATTAGAAGGAAGAGACATAGATGTCTCTTTATAAATCATATAACACCAACGTGGCACATGCTGCTCTGTGTTTGGATGGGGCAAAGAAGAACACACAAGCAGCGTTCGTGACGAATGTTTTACCGAAACACCAGCACGCGGTGTTCTCAGCCTAAGAATCGCTTTTCTCAAGGACCCGCACCTCAAGCCCGCCTGCTTAACACCCCTGGCTTTCTCTTTTCCGCTCGCAAGCACGGTCACCCCATTATTTTCCCTAGAAGAGCCCCCAGCGGTTGAACACGTTATTTACAATTTACCTATAATCCAACAATTTACAATAAACAAATCTTCCTGCCCAAACACAGAGTAACGTGGGTCGATACAGTATCATTACCTAAAAGCTCATGTTTCCAGCTTCATTTTAACGCTTATATTTTGGATTACACAGTTATGTCACACAGTTGTTCAGTTTCATGCTTAAACTTATACAGCTAGTGACTTTGTGGTGAAGCTGCTGAAATGTTTACAAATGCACCACGGACAATCAAAATGGGTTAAGTGACATTATAATAAAGCCAAATGAAATGCATTCAGGCAGAAGGGATGGTGCCGATGAAAGTTTTGCAGAAAACAATGTCGGAACTTGTTAACGCACAATATATGGCCACATTTGTTACTATGCCTGTAGAATATTCATTGCTTTTGTTTTATTTGTGCTTTAATTCAATGCAAACTAATGAACTATTCTGATTTTATAGTACATTTGAGGAACTAATTTTTATGGAATATTACGTAGCTTTGTTTTCAGTTCCGCCGGAAATTTCATTGACAGGGAACAAAATTGTATTTGCGGTGTTGCTTCAGTATCTTTCTTGGCAATTGTTTCAAAAGAAAATATTTACTTGTATGCCTTAGACCCCTATCTTACATGGATCACAGTGAAACACCTCGGCTGGGTAGAATACACCACGTTTTTGAGAGACCAGTTGTAACACTTTGACACATGACTTACCTACAACCATGACATTGAACTCAAAGCCAGTCTTCATCGCCTTGTGTCTCATCTGATCCAGCACGGCTTCGATGCCCACATAGCCAAAGAACCCGTGATCCCTGGTGTGGTCCTCTAGGCTGGAATTGCTGGTGCATGGGATCTCATCAATCTTCTCTACCTCACTCTCCTCCATCTGGACTTGTGGCTCCAAGCCCTGTTGCGTGTCTAAGGAGGAGAGGTGAGGAATAAAGATGAGACTCACCCTCATGTCACAGTACAAGAGGATGTCCCACACATAGGCGGTGAAAACCCCTCAGCTCAGGTAATAATCAGTGGGAATTAATGACTTTCAAGTATCTGTAAAGCCTTCGGGTGAAATGTATTTATAACAATCATGTAGCCACAGAAGAGATACCATGCACATAGAAAACCTCAGACTAACATTTTACTATTTGTCTGCTTAAATGATACTCAAAAATTAATCAAAATTTAAGCACCATAATCTGGATTTTTAATATGCCTCAAAAAATACAGCAAGTATCAAACACAGTAAATGTATGCAATTAGGGACGGTGACAAAATAAATACACAATTGGTGATGAACAAAAGCACAGTATGGTAAATACAAAGACGTTGAAAGACAATCAATGTGATAATGATTTAATCTTTTAAGATTGTAATAGGAGCAATAATTAATGTTTATTTCTTTACTCTTTAACAGATTAGCCGTAAAATACGCAAAGCTTTGTGATTTCAAGAATTCAAATAGTGTAAGTTAAAAAGTAATTTGATGCAGTAGCAGTTTTAAAATAAAGATTTTGCAAATGACCCATCCTGGGTGTGTCCCCTCCCCCTCCAGCCTTGCGCCCTGTGTTGCCGGGTTAGGCTCCGGCTCACCGCGATCCCCGTATGGGACAAGCGGTTCAGACACTGTGTGTGTGTTGCAAATGAGGGTTAAAAAAAATAAAAATCTGTGAAAAAATTTTCCCAAGACCTTCATGGTATCCAAATACACACACGCACACACACATTTTCTGAACCGCTTGTCCCATGCGGGGTCACGGGGAACCAGAGCCTAACCAGCAACACAGGGCGTAAGGCTGGAGGGGGAGGAGACACAGCCAGGACAGGACACCAGTCCATCACAAGGCACCCCAAGCAGGACTTGAACCTCAGACCCACTGCACCACTGCGCCCCCCTGGTATCCAAATAATATATGCTAAATAAAACTATACGTTTCTGTTTGACGCATCTCTCTCCTGACCATCTCGTGATCGACGGTACGTAAATGTGTTATGATGTCTTATGAAGTGGCCTTTACAGAAAGTGTTAGCTAACACTCTAGAGTTGTTGATATTGCTTATGAAGGTGTTATGGCTGTCCTGTACAGGGACCTTCATCAAAAGATGTAGTGAAATGTGCCAGTTTCATGTTCATAGTAGGCATAATAATTATTTCATATGAACATGGATTTCCTGTACAGGCCTCAAAAAATTAGAAAGACCAAGGGACCCAACTGACCATATGTGTTACTAGTACTGCTTCATCCTTATGCTCTATGTAGATCAAGTATTCTTCTTATGGTTAAAGGTTTTCATGATCACTAAAAAGGGGACTAGGAAGGAGATGATAATTTACATACTCTAAGCCATAATCCTTTTCAAAGCAAAAGCTGCACTATTACGGGATCCAACCCAGGAATATATCCTAAATGGAGAAAAATTAGAAGGCCTTATCTGGATGGGGCACAAAGATTAAATTCTCAGTGTTTTAAATGATAAGTCTGGGAAGCTCACTGTAGTTAATTTGTGAGGCCATCCTGTTCTTTTAATTCCACAATGTGGCGTCAGTAGCTATGTTACTCAAAAATTCAATAAGAAGTCATAACTCACACAAACCAATAAGGTATCATGAGAAAACATGGTTCCACTGAAAGCCCTGCCAGCTTGGACAAAATGTTAAACAATGTAAAGTGCACATAACAGTCTTCCTTATAGACAAGATGGTGCCAAAGAAGCCATGTAAAGAATGTCATTCCTTTGGCTTTCCCAGAAATGTCAACTTCTGTACTGATAAGCTTCTGTTTGATAAGCTTGTCTTCTGGGCACAAGGAAGGAGACCACTAAACACGAAGACCCTAAAGCCTGCAGGAAACAGTTGGGAGGACCAGTCTCCAATGGCCATATTTATTCCCTGAATATATGGATCCAGTATTCAAAAGTAAAGTAAGAATCAGCACAGTTGCTAAATCAGTGGTCCTTGATCTCCATCGCCATGGAAAAGTCAACTAGCCCATATAAATCACAGGGATCGAATACTAAGATCAGCACTTGATTTCTCAAGTCTTAAGTACAGTACTGTACTTTCACTTCCTAGCATTATGGTACAAATTATGTTGATCTGGGTCACTTTTTGTACCTTTTTTCTGAGCAATATATCTCTTCTCCTTGCAGCATGTTCAAGGGCAAAGGAGAAGTTATACGGAAATGATTGAATCGCTCATATCTTGTTCATTAAAGTTTATTATGAGGATATTACATTTTCAGTGTCAACAGTTCAACGGAACAAGTTTTTTTATTTCAAAAACTAAAAAAAAATAATTTGACATCATTTTACAGTTCAGAATTTTTTAATCTCAAGGGGTGTCATTTGCAACTGTTTATCAGTAGACAGTCACGGTGGCCTAAGAAAAGGAAAAGGGCCGAGTACAGATTATGAATCGTGAACAAGTGAGGTAATTGCATCTGAGTAATAATGATAAAGATCTGAAAACCAAAGAAACAGAAAAGGGATTCTTCTAGTCCATAGGAAAAAGTGAGAACACCTTGAATGACGTGCTTTACTAATCCAGCATGATCCCAAGTCTTATTAGTCATCAGTGAACCTGCTTCCACATATCCACGAAAGTATTACTCATCTTATGAGCAAATCAGAATGCAAGAAATACACTGAGACACAAATTCAAAATTATTACCACTAAAAGTAGTACAGATACCACGAAAATACTGCAGTACAGCAAGACTTTTTGCTAATAAGGTATAAGAAGTCTGTGAATTGTTTAAAAGCTATGGCAACTGCACAGTTCCGTGGGAGGAAAAAAGGAATCTGGCCTTTTGCGAATTGAAGATGATCGTGAAAAAGTTTTCCCTTCCCGGGAGGCGGTTGGAGCCCCCTTTTTTTTTTTGTTCGTGCTCTTTTCTGTAAAAGCTGGCCCCAGCAAGCAGCAGGGGTGGGGTGGGGGGAAGGGAGGGCGACACCAGGGGAGGTCAGGGGAGGGGGCACCGTAAACCAGGAAGAGAGAGGGGGGAGGGGTTCCACGTCGTACATACTCAAAGGAAGGATGGGCAAATCTGGAAAACAAGCTGTTGGGGCTTCTGGGAAAGGCACCGAGGGGTTGGACACACCGCAGGCCATGGTGAAATCACAACAGCCGAAAGGGGAACACCGCTAGTATGTGACTTTTATTCGTTCTCAAACACTTCGATTAAAACTTTGGGAGACATCTGCATCTACGTGTGTGTGTGAATTTTCCTGCAGGGATTAATAAATTAATATCGTACCCTATCCTGTCATGTGCACCTCTGCACATGTTCATGAAAGACTGCCAAGGACTTGCATGGGAAAATATACAATAACTTGTACGCGGAGGCTTCGGAAAATTAGCTATTCAATATCGACCGAGTTTCATTTCGCTGCAGTTTTTTGAACCTGATGTATTAGCAAAAATCTGTGTATTTAAAGGTTGATGCTCAAATTAATGGCATTGGAATAGACAGTTTTCAGAAATGCCACATGTTGAGTTCCTATATATTTAGAACTGAAAACTGAGAAGCTGCATCATTTTTCTTGTTGAATATTAGCATTAAACATCTCTATGTAGCTTGAGAAAATGCACCTGAAAAGAGGGCTTAATTGGACAAACTGACAGCGTCCTTATATGTTAGGAAAGATGAGAGTATCCCTGAAAACACAAGGAAAAAACACATACCACACTCATATATTCAGCTTATACCTGTTTCCCCATCGCGTCACTGTACAAAGCAATGTTTAATATATAATAATAACATGTCAAATTCTGTCATCAATATCTTACATGTCAAATTCCATCAACAACCCAGTCAAACAGGACTAGGTTGCAGGGCAACATCTATAAAGGTTGCTCATTACAGAAATTTGGTATAAAAAACACGTTGAAGATAAGATTTCGCAACCTCAAACCTACACATTTCAGTGTCTGCGGTCATAAAGCTCCCTAAAATTAAACATTGCCACGGCTGGGCCCGACAAGGATCCTTGTGTCAGTCTCCTCACAACAAGTACAGTATATGTGGCACCGATGCACGAAACACTACAGAAATGTGTTTTATCAACTGTGCCATGTTTCCGGGGTCTTCCAAGGGGGAAAAGGGTGTCACTGCTCTCCGAAGAAGAGCCCAGCGAGGATGTCAGTACACTGAGGGCCTTTTCCAGAAGACACACTTCTAAACTGGCTCTTCTGCCATTTGTTTTTTTTTTTTTAAATATTCGCAGCTGGAAGGACAGATATCGATCTCGCAACATGACGACACAAATCCTCCGCTTCCTGGGAGAAAAGAGTTCCACACACTACATACATAATTGAAGTAATATAACTCAAAACCAATTGCAAGATATGGAACCAATTCATCAGAAAAGTTTCACGAGCATTGTTTAGAAAAAAAAAAAAATCCTTATCCCACTCAGTCATATGTTTTTACTTAAACCGCGCTGCAAAACAGTAATCATTTATATGGATCATCATGTTGTTTTCGCACGAGTTCGTACGTTTCAGAAAGTGAGCCTTTGCGTTTTCAACTCGCAATTACTTGTAAAGCAATATGAAATGTGGAAACGGGGATTCCATAATTCCCCAACGACATATTCACAGTGAATTAATTAAGTGAGCTTTGGGTCCATGCCAGACGCAGACCTTGACCTCATTTTCAATGTAGAATTTCTTTCCTTTTTTTTTTTTTTTTCTTTTTACTTGCAGTTGGAGTTTTGCAGTCTGACCATGTTACCGAGGATTTGTTTCATAACGAGTCAGAGTTGGGGATGGAATAAGTGCAAACTGTTATTCGGCATCGTTTTTCAGAAACACTGACGGAGAAGTGCCAAATAACGCAGAAACTTAGGCTTCTGGGTGCAGTACGATGACAGCTTGACATTACAAAAAAAAAAACGTGAACTGCGAACCGCCCTGCTGCACTTCCTTTATGAAATAAAAGTTACCCTTAAAAAGCCTCAAGTGTGACCCAGTAAAAGCTGATAAAAAATACAAACTCTCCTTGTCCGGGTACTTTTCGCTTGGGTTCCTAACTAACCACGCTGCCGTGAGCAGCATTCGTCATTCATTCATTCATCATTCGCATCAAAATGATCCCTACCTTTTCTCATTCACAAATCTCTCCGTCTGGCGCCAATTTCAGGTTAATCCAACGGTTGCGGCGAGGACCCGATGAAGCGAGCCGCTGCAGTGCAGGGCAAGGCGATCCGTCCCCGCTCGCTGCGCTGCTGCCTCCTTCCTCCGAAGGGTCTCTGCTGAGGGTGTGAGGAGCGCAGCCGCTGCGTCTCCCTAACGCTCTCCCGCCCTCGCTCTCGCGCTCCCCAGCGCGCCCAGCGACTCAAGCTGCTCTCAGTCATTCACATGCAGATCAGCGAGAGGCTTCCACGGATCTGACAGATTTGCAGGCCCAGCCCCTGTCGGCACCCCCCCCCCCCGAGTCCTATAACACTCCCCTCCTGCTTCCCTCTGTCTCCGGCCCCACGGGCTCTCCCAGAAACAAGTGTAGCTGCTGGCAGGCTTCTCCAGCTAGCTCAGTAAATCCTCGACAAACTATAAACAACAGTAAGGAAAGACTCATTCTGCTCTGAACTTTTCTTTTTTTTTTTTTAAATATTCACATAACGGAAACGTGATAATTGTTGTAATTTCTCCGTGGATTAGATATCCGAGGGCAAAAAGGCAACGTCCTGTGGGCTGTTTTTCAGCGGGCAAACGCGCCGTTGTCGGCCTTCTTTTTTTATCTGTACCAAAATGCCACAGGTTCCTGCGCAGGTTGGTTTGAAATGTACTTGTGAACTTGTGTCGGATGGCACAGAGAAACAGCTGTGCCCTAAGAAGGTGTTACCTGTTAGTCAAATAGATAGAATGCATCCTCCTCACTGTCCTGGGAAAGCATGTTTGTTGGTCTCGGGGATTCTGAGAGAATATGTTTCTGATGTTGTTCTTTACATCACTTCTGCCTGAATTTTCTTTTACTTGTATACGATTGTACACTCTGACGTGGTGTTTGGAGGTTTTGAACAATAATAAACACCGGAGCTGGCATGTGCTCCCGTGTTCACGTGGGTTCCATGGGTTTTCGCCCGGTGCTCTGGTTTCCTACCACAACCCAAAGACGTGTTTCAGATGAAGCGCAAACGAGAAAATGCACGTAGTATTCGTGTGTGTATGTGTGTGTGTATTACATTGCTCTGCTGTTTAAATTAATAATTGCAGGGAGTTATTGTAGTCTCTCAAGCTCTGTTGAAAAGCGCGTGCAAAATGAATAAATGTAAAAGTAAATGTTTTTCATATTTTGAACAAAGAAGCTTCAAGTTTAAATTATGTTCTCAAATTAAGGTAACGGGTAAGTTGCAGTTGACATTTCTTCTGTCCACTCCAGAGCAGTTTCATACACTCAGCGCTCTGCGTAACAAACACGGAACAACTCCTTCAACTTCTCACATACTTCCCTTAATACTTTACAGTAAACAAAATCCACATCCAAACTTCATCCGAAACCTTCAGCGGAAAAGCCAAAAAAGAAAGTAACTGTCCAGTTTAAAACTGCCTTAAAGTTGCCTTTTTGGATATAGATCTACAAAGAAAGAGTGTAGAGGGGAAAAAGATTCTTATCAGGCTGCAAGTACACTAAATTTCCTTTTTCTGAGCTCATATTAACTGGTAATGACAACATTGTGTGGTTCCATAAGAAAAATCTGTCACCAAATCACAGAGAGCTGCATTTATTACATTGCTAATAACCAGCGAAATGTAAAAGGTACAATGATTGAAAAGGATTTTAGGCAAAGCTGATCCCAGTTTAAGTATGAAGGAGAGGAGCAGTAAAAACACACACACACACACACACACACACACACACACACACACACACACACACACGTAGCAGGGTGCAAAGGCATGTTTAACCTCAAGCGCAGAGATTATTACTTGGCCGATGTGTTTCCATGTCTGTAGGGTCACTGCTTCCTGTTTGTGTTTAATCATCACTACTTCGCTGAGACCCCTCTAAACTAAACACTTCACTGTTTTCACTCTTTGTTCCTTTCGTTATTACAAATTTGAGCATATAATGACAGCACAAGCACTATATGAAAAGTCTGAGTACCCACCAAAGTAATTTATTAATTAAATAATGCAACTTACTTTATACGCCTTGATTTTCATAGCAAAAACACCTTAAAACAAACAAAGTGTGTTTATTCACTTTCAGACAAGACTTCTTGCTTAATGGAAAGGGATATTTGAACACACACATTTTCAGAACCGCTTGTGCCATACGGGGTCACGGGGAACCGGAGCTTACCCGGTAACACAGGGCGTAGGGGGAGGGGACACACCCAGGACGGGATGCCAGTCCGTCGCAAGGCACCCTAAGCAGGACTCGAACCCCAGACCCACTAGAAAGCAGAACCGTGGTCCAACCCACTGCGCCACTGCGCCACTGCGCCACTGCACCCCCTCCCGGATATTTGAACAATTTGTGCTAAACAATCATTTTTGCACACAAAATTGCAAACGCGGCGAAAGGCATCAAATTGTATTAACATAAAATGTTTTTGTTTTGAAGGATTGAAAGCAGCATTGTCTGTTCCACTTTATGCTGTGGTTCAAATATCCATTTTCCTCCTTTTCAAAACACAGAAATGCTGCTGGAAAACAATTCCAGGCTCTGCATTCCCATCCCACACTGTCCCCCTTCACCACAGATATAGTTTGCTAACACTCCATTTATTCCAACAGCTCGTGGCCTTTTTTTCCAAGGAACGGTACGAAGAAAAAACAGTTTCATGCTATCACGAAAACTGCCCTGGATAAAACTGGAGTGTTTTGTAATATAATACATTTTCTTCTGCCATAACAAACACAATTGCTCATGAAATCACATGTCTAAATACATTCGGTGAATAGCAGACACCCCGAGGTTACCAGTGTAGTTCTAAACCATGTCTGTGGTTGCCAGACCTGAGCACAATGATTCTAACTGCAAACAATTTCCAAACTATTCCTTATTTTCATCCCACTCATAACTTAATCTTCTATAAGCTAGTAATTTGAAAGCTCAATAGTCTCTATTATTCCTCAAAGAGTTATTCACAAAAAACGAGAATGAAGACATATTTTGGGAGCTTACTGAAGTTATTTGAAAATAAACAGTTGGCTTTTCCATTACTGATCCAGACGCTGAAAACAAACACCAAAGCCCTACAGGACAGTTTTAATGAGTGCTGCTTTTTTCTAAATCTAAAAAGAAAACTTTGCTTTTGCAGACCTGCGCCTTCAGTGCTGCCTATTTTTGACTGTTTCTGCTGAATACTTGAAAAAATAACAAACAGAACAAGTGAGAAGGATAAGACAACCACAGAATAAGCCAGGGTCTTTGGAGGAAAAAAGAAAAAAGAAAAAAAAAAACCTTCATTCATACCTCCAGACTGTTTCCCATAAATGAGACCATTTCCCATAAACGTACCGGTCCACTTGCTTGTCCCATCTAAAGACCCCTGCTGGTCTGATCACTTCCTTGATTGTACTTCTGAATTTCACACCACACATCATCAATGCCCACTTGACCCCTGCAGGGTCACGATGGTCCAAAGACTATCCTATAACCCTAAGGCCTGAGTCAGGGTACCAGTCAATCTTATGACGTTCACATTCACACAGAAACACACACACACACACAAAATGGGCAATTTCGAGACACCTCATTTGAAATGCATTTTTAATTTTGTTTATTCATTTAGCAGACATCTTTCTCAAAAGCAACTTCCATTGAACACTAGATAGTACTTAGCCCATACCTTTTTACCCAAAGTGACTTACAATGCTAGATACACAATATATAGTTAATCATTCACCTGTGGACCAGTGGTACACGCTCTAAAGCAATTTAGAGTCACCAATTTAGTTGAAACACGCTTTCGGGCTATGGGAAGAAACCAGAGCACCTGGAGGAAACCCACGCTAACACTGGGAGAATATTGGCAAACTCCACAAAGACTGAGCAGGGATCGAACGCATGTCCTCTCGTGCCACCCAGGTGCCGTGAGAGAACCGAGCAGGGTTCTAATGCATTCCCAAACGCACAGGCAGTCTCAAAACCAAATCAGAACATATACCGCTAGGCAAAAGATTTGGAGTGTTAAGTCATGTATTCACACAAGGTTTGATGATCCACCACACACCTCTAAAGATTTACATGCTTGATCCATAGAATGACACCGTGAGACCTACCAGCTGCTCAATGGCAAGTAAGACATTTTTTTTCGTTTTGTCAAAATATATTGGTTTGAAAAGAAGCCATGCTGGTGAGGAATGCAACATCTTGGCATCTGACTAGATGTCCCAAATGTGGTTCCCATCCTGTGTTTGTGCTCAACTGCCAATGAAATAAAACGTGCACATATTTCTGGAGTCTCCTTATTAAACAGTGTCTGTGTGCAATCTCACGAGGTTTCAGCTAATAATCTCAGACATTCTCAGAGAACTCTCTCGAAGAGTGACCAACATGCTGCTTTCCTTCAGCTATTGTTTCACGAAAAGCAGCCATTAATCACGGAAATTCTACATTGTATTTAATGCACGTTTAATGTACTGACATTGATGGGAAACACAGGTCATCACTACCAAAGTAATCTATGAAAAGACATCTCCCAGCTAGTCAATTACTCTCTGTCAGGCTTGAAACATCATTTTACACAATGTTTACACACTTCTATACTTGTATAAACTTTCGCAGTATTCGAATTTGTGCTTCTTTTTTTGCAGTTCACTGTTTTTTCAAGCTTCTGCTGAACCCCTTAATTATATGAGCACATGTCACAATGGTTGTGCTTGTTTCATTCAAACGGTTGTCAGGACAACTTCCCAGAGGAAGCTGGAAGTGTCATGTTACCTCAGAACTAAGACTCATCGGTGAGAAGAGCAAACTTGAGCATTTATGCAACTCGGAAATCAGCTCAGTGACAACGGTTAAAAATTAAATCAAACTCTATATTTTGGGTTGAAAGAGGTAAAAGAGTTTCCCATATTTTTTTTTTTTTTTTATGCTGTTTGCATAGTTTCTAAAGGGAGGATTGAAGGTTTGCAGCCTTATGTAAGATACCAAGAACCCAGCAAATAAAGGCTCAGCAAAGAGTAAGATCCAAAGTGGCCTATACACAGCAGTCATGTCTTAAAAAAAGCCATTAGGAACCAAGTTAAAAGCAATTTTTACAGCTATATTTGCAACACAGTTACAAAGGCATTTGGTTTTGATATGTTTACTGCACAACACTGCAAATGTCAACAAATGACTCAAAGTCTCTGGTCTTTCTTTAACTGTGACATTGAAAACACTCAAAATAAAATAAGCACTTCCAGTTCACACACTCACTTTGACCAGGTGTTTAGATAAACTCATTATTTATACTGAGACACGCATACCTGAAGAACTCGCACTTACAATATGTAGCCTAAAATTCAGATAATGGACGCATGCTTACGAGAAACCCCTTAAGGGAACGTGCATTTAATTTCAAAATACGAACTTTGGTGAGCACCGCATAAGGTGTGCAGCCTCCCAACCCCATGTGGCGTGGCTTTTCCTATGCATCTCAGCTGTCTCGTTGCAGTGCGCCCGCTCACAAACATCTCTCAGAAATCGTGTGACTTTTCATCATAACAGAAAACCATCATCATCGCACCATAATAAGCTGTAAAGCAAAAAAGATTTACAAGCGAAAAAGGAAAGCCTTAACTATCACGTTAAAACTTTAGTTTAGAACTGATAAAACATACAGAATTCTCTTAAAAGGCGACATCATTACAAATCACTTTGCGTGATTTGAGTTACATTTCATTTTTTGCAGATATTTTATATATTTGAAATACAGTATATTTGCGGAGAGGGGTTACGAGCATCTCGAGTGATGACAGCAGCTTCACTGTGAGAACTGCTTTGTTAGTTATTTTGGAGATTTTATTTACATTTAGCGGTAAGGATGGAGGGGGGCGCAGTGGTGCAGCAGGCTTGGCCAGGGCCTGCTCTCCCGTGGGTCTCTGGTGTTCAAGTCCCGCTTGTGGTGCCTTATGATGGACTGGCATCCCACCCTGGGTGTGTCCCCTCCCTTCCAGCCCTGCACCCTGTGTTGCTGGGGTAGGCTCCGGCTCATTGCGACCCCGCTTGGGACAAGCAACCTCAGACAATGTTTGCGCGTGCGGGTAAGGATGGAATTTTGCATGTTAGGTGGAAAAAATAGGTAATTTTGAGACTCAGTATTGCATTATTTGCTTTTTCTCACTTAAATTAATCATTACTAAAGTTTGTTTTAAATTAATAGGCCATAAAAGCAATTGTGCAGAAACAACTTATGATCATTATGCAAGGTACAACTGTACTACTGCAAGTCAGGCACACGTCTGCGGCAATGGCATATCGCTTCATATTGCTTATGTACAAACTGTAATGCACATGATACACATTCTAGTACCACTGAAAGTACTACAAATGTTAATATATGCTTCATAGTATATACTGGTTATCCTCATTCTGTTCTACATTCACTGCGTACTAACAATGGGCCCCTCATTGAGCTTTAAGCACTGTAACACAGCTTATTGCCGTAAGAAATCAATACTCTGCCATAAGTAAGACTTGTGTAACACAAATACAAACTTTTTTCTTGTCTTCATTATATTAATCTGTCTTATTTCCCTGAGCTTCTGGTGGTAACCCCCAGGCAACAGTACAAAATTAGTAGATGGGTAAGCAGAACAAAAAAGATCTGACAAAATGTTCCTACTTGCAAAATAAAAGCACATTTCTTACAGCAGAGATTACATTGTTATGAATATTATACGCAATGTTGTGTTATAAGGTATTACCATAAAGCTGGCAGTATTGTTAATTCTCAGTTTAAAGTGATTTAGAACAACTCACCTGACATTCGCACACAAACACCAACAAGGCTTGATGGACCACTTTCCTCACGTTTCTGAGATGCTCACCTTAACAGAAGTAGCGCTCGTTGAACCCCCGCAATGCATGTAATGATTGTGATTCCCCTAAAGCTAATCAAAATGAGGAAAGACAAAAAAGCAACACCACCCAGAGAAAGGGAAAGCCACAGCAGGAAATAAGGAAGTGTGTGTGCGTGTGTGTGTGTGCGTGTGTGTGTGTGTGTGTGTGTGTGTGTGTGTGTGTGTCGCTTGCACAAGGAGGAAGTGAGGGACTGCTTGCAGGACATTTGCATGACACAATTTAACCCCCCACACTCATTCACACCACTACCCCACCTACATATATTCGTTTCTGGTATAGCTAGTTCTATCCTACTCAAGTTAAAACCGAAAAATCCACAATTTATTTCTCATTTATTCACGCCGTTTGTCCGCTTTGTTACTGATTCGGCTGAAAAAATAAAAAAAGCACGTCTGGAATCATCCATATTCCATTTTATTAAACATTGGACTTTCCCCTAGCGTCTCTGATTTACTGACTGCAATATAGAGGCTTCCGACCTCTACATGTAATGTATATTTAAAGCCATTTAAGGCATTTCGTGTCATAGCTGGCATGCCCTATTTGGTTACGTATGTGGTAGGATACTGAGAGAGTTAATTCAACATGGAGAATATTTGCAGGAAGCAAAGACAAACTCGTCCTTGCTGTAAAAAAGGAAATTACTTTGAGTCGCCCTTCTTTCGCAATGTTTCCCACACTCAATATCAGTCCCCTCACCCTTCCTCCACACCACCTTTCTGGATGATTCCTCTGTCCAAGAATCCAGAGTGCGTGTCTATGTACTCACACACACTGTACGTATATATGTGCGTGTTCATTCTGACGGATCTGATAATGACGGCTCTACTAACGCAATATGAAACTCTTTTGGATAGACACTCGAAAACGGACAGAACCTTAGTTCAAAAGTGAAAATGTGGAATGAAAACGTTAAATAAGATACACTTGTGCCATCGCTTATCACTTCTTAGTACACATCTGACATTTAATAGAAGTTAAATAGAAACAGAATAACAGAAGTGGTCACAATATTTTGTATCTTGGCCCTCTGACTGTTCTGAAACGCACTTTTGTTCACTCGGAGCTCAAAGTTGCCTTTGGAGAAACCACTGTCTGACAAATGCATACATGTAAATGTAATATATTCCAGATATGACATAATCATACAAAGAGTGTCATGTTGGAATGTGAAATCAATATCTTACAAACCCTGTGTGAGTAGGATTTCTCACTTTACCTTTAATAATCCATTTATGCATCACTGAAGAGTTCATAAATACAAAAAACCCACAAAATGCTAATGAATTAATAAAATGTTTTTTCCCCCTGTACTGTTCTGTCTTTTAATTGGTTCACAATCATTAACCACTTCGCAATTCTGCAAAGCCGTTATTACACCTTAGGTCCTAAACTACACAGAAATACCATGCATGCATTTCATTTACACATGGTTCTCAGCTTAAAACAGACACACCAACACCTATAACTGCAATACACCACATTTATACTAATATTAAAACAATTAACGGTTACTTGTTAAAAGACCACTCAGAAAGCTAAATACCTTTAAATTGCTGCCATCTGCTGGAACGACATACTCTGCCATGATCACACCATGTCAGCACAGACAGTGCAACGTGAGACACGTAGCAGAACATACACTCTTGCCCCAAGTTTGAGTTTGATAGAAACTGACAGCATAAAATACATGCTAACTGTTATCATTTGTTTTCGTTCATAGAAGCAGTTTATGTCTTTTTCGATGATCCAGCTGGGGGTGTAGTGGCTAGAGCGGCTGACTTTGGACGCAGAGATTGCAGGTTTAAATCCCATAGTACCCTTGAACAAGGTATCTTCCCTAGATTTCTCCAGGAAAATTATCCTGCTACGTTGCTTTGGAGAAAAGTGTCAGATAAATGTAATTATTAACTATTTAGCCTATTACGTTTTAATATAACGGATGAAAATGTCTTTTTGCTTCTCTGAACTCCAGACATAAAGCAGTGGTGACATGTTCATTGTTCCTATACAATGCAGGTACAGCTATACTTTGTCGGGGGTTCCCTCTTGACCTCCCTCTTACTCCTTGAATTCTCCATAAATATGCTTCTGTATTACAGAGAAATTATCATATACTGCATACACACACACACACACACACACACACACACACACACACACACACATTTTCTGAACCGCTTGTCCCATATGGGGTCGCGGGGAACCGGAGCCTACCCGGTAACACAGGGCGTAAGGCCGGAGGGGAGGGGACACACCCAGGACGGGACGCCAGTTTGTCGCAAGGCACCCCAAGCAGGACTTGAACCCCAGACCCACCGGAGAGCAGGACTGTGGTCCAACCCACTGCGCCACTGCACCCCCCATACTGCATATAATTAAGGGTAATTTCTGTTTAGAGATTCAGCAACATGCAGTTTAACTAGGTGTTCCACTGTTGTAATATTATTACATGGGGAACGGTTATAACCAGGCCCTGCGGTGGGCTGGCATCCTGTCCAGGGTGTGCCCCTCCACCCCCACCAGCCTTGCATCCAATATCTCTGGGATAGGCTCCAGCTCACCGTGACCCCGCTCGGTATAAGCAGTTATTGCAATTGATTGGTTGTTTGGTTGGGTTACAGCCATGTATATGGATATATAACCATTCAAACTTAGAACACAGTTATATATTGATTTAAAATGAGATCTAGAAGGATTATTTTTACATGGTGGCCTGGCTTTTTGACTCAGCTCCATTTGTTCCTCTTGGCAGTTATTACAAGGGATTTGTTTCTTATGAGTCATTCGCTGGGAGAAAGTGATTCACATCATCTGAGAAAAAACAAAAGAAAGGAAAAGAAATTAAAACTATTTGAAGACAGTGTAATAACTGCTCTGGTATTTAATGACCAAGCAGTATTTGTGCAACATTAAATAAGCAACGTTTTTAAAGAAAATGTTGCACAGCAGGGTGAGAAATCCTTTGTTTTCAACATCTGATAAGGAAATATCTGATGGTAAAATATATTACTGTACTGACTTTCACTACTTTTTCTTCTTTTATAAACACACACAATGTGTGCAACTGCTTATCCCAAGCAGGGTCACTGTGAACCAGAGGCTAACCCAACAACACAGGGCGCAAGACTGAAGAGGGAGGGGACACACCCAGGACGGGACACCAGTCCACTGCAAGGCACCCCAGTCAGGACTCGAACCTCAGACCCACCAGCCAGCAGGCCCCAGCCAAACCCGCTGCACCATCACACCCCCATCTCATAAGCATATATTTAAATTCATTACGGATATTGTTTCAATGCTGTAACAAAAAATAAAAAATTTGGTAATATCGATGGAAGTGCCATAAAATCAAACCTTATTCAGGGAGAACTTGAGTGGTTTCCAAAACAAGGAAGGAACATAAGTGGCTTTACAGGACATTCCTCTGTACATGTCTAGGGTGGAAACACAGGGAGAAACATGCAAACCTCACACACCTGGAGGTGCACTTGAACCCTAAACCCAATGAGAAGCTCTGCAGCTCTGGCGAAAAGTTTTACCCACTGTCCCACCACACCCTATTGCATAACTGCTCTGCATTAAATAACATTCAGAATGCAGCCAAAGTTTATTTATTGGAAAACACAGGCCTATAAAAATGCATCTTAAAAGCAAATGATTTCTATAAAATCCGAGACCTTTCAAGTTTTTATCTTCTCATTTTTTATATTCTGCAGTGAACATGCTGACCCACTGAAATTCCTGGCAATAAAGAATTCACCAAAGGATATGTTTTTTTTTTTTACTTTGTGGGCTTACAGCTTTTCAAAGAGAGTCTGAATCTCTCCTTATTTTTTATTAATATAATACATCACCCCCCCCCCCGCGCCCACCTCTCATTCAACAGTGTGAACCACACAGGCAGTCTACGGCAAACCTTCCACATTTTCTGCATAACTTGTTATGCCTTCAAGGCGTTATGCTACAGGAAATTATCACAGAGATCACAGAGTAGTGCTTGTGTGGCCTTTTAGATGGTATATCAAATTCTTCCCTGAACAAACTACTTCAGAAGTGAAAATAGAATAGTTCTGCAAACTTCTGAAAAGGAGGTTCTGAATCTAAACCACACAAGGGTAATGAATCCCAGTTCATCTTATAACAAACATCTGCGAAAGGACCCCCCCTTTTAAAATACAAAAACAGCAAATAGCCAAAGAGGGTACGTATGTAAGCTGAAATGTTTCGAAAAGGCTACATTCTTGTTTCACAACATTTGTTTGATGAAATAGATTCATAATTTGCCATGCATTACAGGCTGGGAAGATCAGAAACTTCCTGAAATCAAGATATGAAGAAAAAAAAAAAACCAAATTTTCTTGTTATATTACTAGGAACTGGAGCAGCTTAAGTATTTACTTTGAATAGCAAAAACATACAAAGCCTACCTTATGCAAAATAAGTGGGTCCGTCATTGTTTCGACAGATGAATTACACAAGAATGAATACACATATGAATACAGATGAACTATACTAATAGTTCAGATCACATGCACCGATGCTAGACCAATTTACTGTTATTTCTGTATTATCCGTAACAGCTAGACATGTGGACACCTTGTAATGGGAATAAAAGAGCTAGGATGTGAACCACAGTGCTCCACTTTTTGCGTAGTTGTCATCAGTGGCTCTTTACTAATACGCTGAGAACCAGGAGCCCTATGTGATGCGCATTCCCTCATGTACAGATCAGTATGGTTTGTCAAATACCGGGAAACTTTGCCATTTACTTTTCCTTCACCAAAGAGGTAACTCTTCTCCAACTGCTACTAATAAACACTTACAATGCTTTCTAAATTTCAGCGACTTGACACTTAAAAAAAATGACTAAACGTCACGTCAAATCCAACGCGATCATCTGTTCGAAGTTCGAGAGCTTACAGCACCGGAGTCCTACATCGAAAAGCCGCGTTACAACCTGAGCGGAACTGAACAGAATTGCTGAAACCCAAACATATCATTACAAAAATCCTTTTGAGCCACATTATAAGGTCTATGGATACTTACTCTAACAAGAATGCGTTCCTGAAACTGGAGCTCGGTGCTTCTAAATGAGATTTTGTACATGACAATTGCAGCTGTTTGACCACTTGGTTTCAGTTGTGCCTTCCCAGAGTTCCTCCACACACACCCCCACACACCCACGCAGTCACACTTCACTCAAACAAAGTAAAAAGACACATCTATTTACTTTAAATTGCTACCAACTACACTATTCTAGTTACAGCGGTCTGCTTATGAAGGATCTAGATGATATGCTCCTTTTTTTAGCTGAAAGTAGACTCAATGACTGTATTTTTGGCAGAAACAACAATACTGATTTACTCATTTTCAGAAAACAGGCTTGCATACATTTCACTTGCAGCCAGGCTCTAATTAAACCTCATCCAGGATTTAATGTCAAGTTATCAACCTGAACACTGTCTTAGTCATAAAAGCTTAATGCGGAGCTTAAAGTTCAGACAATTAAGTCGCGTATTTTGCCGGCTAACTCTATAGCAGGGAAGCATTTTTTCTAAGATGATATTACAAACCAAGGCTTCCAATGTCTGGAATTAGTGCCTTTATGAACACTGAATTGCTTGATGGTTATGGTTAGTGTCACAGGGAACAGCTGCTTGCTTCTTGAAATGCTGAGGAAAGATTTACTCGCCATAGCCCTTTTTCTCCAGTACGCAGCAAACTCCGAAGACATTGCACACTCAGTGTAATTTTGCCTTGTAATTTTACAATTAAACCTGACATACACGAAGAAAAATAGATTTTTCACTCTGTATTATTCCTTTAACTCTCTGATTATAGAAATATTGAAATCTTGTTCAACTGTAAAACCCCAGTAAAACAAAGGCCTATGGATCTGTGTGTATTTTCTATAACAACTTGTTCATAAAAGCCGTGCAGCATTTTTTCTTAAATTTACCGTAACTTAACTGAACTGCAATAATTGTGATAAACTTATTAAAAGTATATCTGATTAAAAAAAAACATGCTGCTTGTTATTTTGCTTATAAACTATACAACTGAACCAATTTCCAGCTGAAGTGTGTAATTTCATCTGCAGCTTCTTGCTGGTTTCCACTTAGTATCAAACTGATAGCTATGTGGAGACGCAGTGCATTAACATTGTTAATGACCTCCAAAGTTTTCAAAACTCCACGAAACAAATCGAAATACAGAAATACAAACATATTAAAGATCCAAAGTCAGTTCTTACAGTTTACACTCAAAAGCAAAGAATACCTCTTTTTATGAATGGCCAGTAGTGCTTCAATCCCTTCTTATGGAAAATCCTAAAGCCATTTTTAGCCGTTCCTTTTCTCGTTTTTGCCTGCTTATTCTGTCAACATCTTAGGGCACGTGTGGCGAGAGACTTGCCACTTGTCCAATCTGCAGCACCTTTTCAGTGTGGCACAGCATGTCTACACACTGACAAACAGCGGTAGTTGGCAGGCATGACAATGGCAAAAGCACACACCTGCTCTCACTGGTACTTTCTGGTAAATATATGCTCTAATAATAGAGCACAGAACTGGTAAGTGCTAAAGTGATGGGAAGATTAAAAGATTAACCAACCAACATCTACAGCTGTTTGTCCTGAGCAGGCTTGCAGTAAGCCAGAGCCGACCCAGCAGCACAGGGTGCAGGGTCAGGGGACACACTCTGGACAGGGCACCAGCCCATCGCAGGGCACCCCAAGTAGGGCTCGAACCCCAGACCTGTCAGACAGCAGGCACTGGCCAAACCTGTAGCGCCACCGCAGCCCCCCTATGTGATTAATTAAAAGTTAGACAAAAAATTGTGCAACGTGGCCAGCTGGCTTACTTGTAGCTTTAATACCTAATACAGGTGGTCCCTGATTTACGATGTGGTTACGTTCCGCGAAACCCATCATAGGTTGAAAATATCATAAACTGAAAATGCATTTAATACACCTAAGCTCCTGATCATCATAGCCTAGCATACATGCTATGGCCATTACGGACTTGCCGCCTTCATGCTGGGCATTTATCTTAACTTTCTCTTCAAGAGTATTTGCCCTCCTCTCCTTCTTCCCACCAGTAGCAGGAGACACAGATGGGCCTTTCTGTGACATTATGGATGCACAAAACACAACCGCGTGGCAGACTGGGAGATGCGGATCGCTGCCGCGGCCCAGCATCGCGAGAGAGTATTGCATCACATATCGCTTGGCCGGGAAAAAATCAAAATTCGAAATACGGTTTCTACTGAATGTCTATCATCAGCTCACCATCAAAAAGTCGAAAAAATCATAAGTCGAACCATCGTAAATTAGGGACCGCCTGTATAGCTCTTGCAGTGATTTAATGCAGTCAACCTTTTACAACATAAAACGTACAAACGTTTAAATTCCATTACTCTGCATGTTTCGCAAGGAAATCGCACACGTTTACAAACTATGAGCAAGTTTATAGCCACCAGCTCACCTGAAACTCGTGTCTTTGTATCGTGGGACGAAACTGAAGCACCTGGAGTGTCATGTTTATGTGAAAAATGTTAGTCAACCTCATGGAATAAAGCAGCTTGAAAGGAATATTGATACATTTCTGGGTGCTTGCATGTCAACAAGAGATTTTAAAAAAAAAAAGTATAAAGTTTCAGTGACAAAACATGCTTCTCTCTTTTTGCGGCCTTTTGTTTCTCTTATCTCTCCCAAGTGTGAGGCTCGGCACTTCGATCTTCAGACATACCACCCAGAAGGGGAATTAGCATAGCGACAAATGACTACTTTCATCATCTTTTTGCGGTCAGTGGTATTACCTTACTCGCTCTGAGTTTGACAGCAAGACAGAGGTATAGTTCTCCAAGTATGAACCTTTTTGGGGTACAATAACAATTTTAAAAGTTTTCTTGAAGAAACTGCATCAGTGCACCACTAGGAATGACTGCTAGTTTCCACCTTGGTGATTTTTAAACACACACACATTTTCAGAACCGCTTGTCCCATACGGGGTCACGGGGAACCGGAGCCTACCCGGTAACACAGGGCGCAAGGCCGGAGGGGGAGGGGACACACCCGGGACGGGACGCCAGTCCGTCACAAGGCACCCTAAGCAGGACTCGAACCCCAGACCCACCGGAAAGCAGGACTGTGGTCCAACCCACTGCGCCACCACACCCCCTAGCGAAGAAATAATTACAACATAAACAATTAGGTTAAACTCTAGATAAGCTTCTGATGTGCTCTCTAAGATTTTGCTCAAAAACAAACCACCATGCAGCAAAATGCTGTATAATCTAATACTCACAAGCATCATTATACATCAGCGGTGGCTACAGTAACGGTGCAATTTAATAGCAATGAGTTATGCAGTCATGTGATTGAGGAGGGCAAACTGTTTAACACTGGTTACTTGAGTTGAGCACACAGTCTGTTATGATCACTTGGGAAGGTTTTACTAGAAACTGTGTTTCTTTATAATAACACACAGGATTACAAAAGACTGAGACACCCTGACTATTCTCTCTCTCTCACACTCACACACACACACCCACACACACACACACACACAATGGCTACAACCACTTGTCCCGAGCAGGGTTACGGCGGGCTGGAGCCTAACCCAGCAACATAGGGTACAAGGCTGGAGGGGGAGGGGACACACCCAGGACAGGACGCCAGTCCGTCGCAAGGCACCCCAAGCAGGACTCGAACCCGAGACCCACCCTTGTCTGTTCAGCACAATGCAATTTCAGGGAATATTACTCTACACGTTCGCAAAAGCTATGCAAGAAATAAGCAAAATCACCTCGAATAGACCTGAGTTATAAATTCAAAAAAAATTAGATAAATAAAAGATAGTGTTAAAAGTTGGAAAGGCAAAGAAAAGCCTTACATAAAATTTGGAAGTTATGAAATGCTTTGAAGTGTCACCCAGTGTGCACCGGAATTAAAATACTCCTGAAAAGTATGATTATACTACATTGCTACATGAAAAAAAGCCAGATTTATAGGTTTTTGTCTTAAGTAAATTTAAAAGTACAGATCACATTTACATATTTTTATACATAGATGTTATAAAAAATAATCTTTCAACATGCCTGTAATGTTTATGTATTACCTGTCACTGCTACTCCTAACCACTTTCTATGATGAAAAAATAGCCGATGTCACACAAAGTCATTATTGATGATATTGCCTTTCAAAAAGACTTACCTGTTTCTCTCTTGAAATATCTCAGTGATGACTGAGGTTGTACAGGGAGGCTGCTGTTCTTACAAGGTCTGGACCTGTCAACACTTGCAAAGGAAGCAATCTTCTGAATTATTGACCCTACACTGTCCTTCACTGTTGTTCCCTGCTCAGGCTCAAACGTGAGATTCACCTGAGCAGCTGCAAGAGGAGTCACTGGGTTGATGTCTGCCATCTGTTGGTGTGAGGCCAACTTGACATAAGGAGCCTGAGCTGAAGAGAAAGGAGCGGAGAAATTTCTGTTGGCATCAGGTATTGGGCAATAGCCAGATGAAAACATGGGTTGTTTCTTCCCCTGGTCCTGGACAGACTGCATGAATGTACTGCCTTTCCTGAATAAGTTAGAAGACACAGCTGTCATGGGCAGGCTGCTTTTTTTGAGGTTAGACCTTGAGATTGACTGGGGCATGGAAATGACTTCAGCAGGTGATTCTTGAGGCTTGATGTCCAGGTTATCCAGATCAAAAGGATATTTGTTTATCTTTGTAAAGTCCTTGTGTTTAGAAGGCCATGGACTCTGAGAAAAAGAGACATCCACTCCAAAATCACTGCTTTTCTGCCATTCGGGAACCGAATTCCGTGGGAATCCCTGGTTGTCATATCTATGACCTAAAGAAGCAGCACTTTGAACATCTATGCTTTCATAAATATTTTGATCCAGGGAGGACATGGAGCCATGGTTAACTTTAATGCATTCACTTGCTAAGGGTGCTTCAAAACCTGAATGGAACATGTTGCCATGTGAGGAGAATTTCATTAGGGAAGGACAATCTAAGGTTTTGTATTCATTCACTTGCATAGCAGACCCAGCATGAGAGCTCATTCTGGTGGAGGCCTGGTAGTCCAAGCTGGAAGAAGAACTATGAAGGCTTTCATTGTCACTCTCAAGTCCAGAGGAAGAAGATGAGGTGTTTGGACTGAATTTGCTCTTAAAGGAGGAAACTCTATAGACTCCGGAAGCTGCTCTCTCATTGGTTTTTGCAGTGGTTACAGAGTTGAAGAGGAGGCTGGAAGTCATTGTGTTCTTCATCTCTTTGCTCTCTGCCAGGATGGAACTGACACCAATAAGTGATTGAGAAGCTGGATAAATGTAAGTATCTTGTGCTTTTCTATCCATATCTCTGCCCAAGGATGGACACTGATTTAATGGAGATTTGTTTGTGGAGGTGGGAGAGAAAGTAGGGATCTCACACAAGTCTTCAGTGTCAAAGGACCTTTTCAGTTCTGCGGATAGAAAGAAACAAGTTTTATAACATACAAATGTATATGTAACTTCCTTGGTGATCCAAAGGATGACTGCATTTCCATTATAGACATGTTACTAAAAAAGGGCCACTTTACAGGTCACTTAAGATTTTCCTAAGTTTACTTCAAGAATCTCTTTTAACTGCTACTGAAACACATTTTAGACTTATCTATGTTACGTTCCTATAAATCATAAATGAAATCAGCCATGAATTCATTCAGTGCAAATGCATTATAAAGGTAGCTAAAAGACACCGCATGAGGTTCTCCTTTCAGAAAATTCAATGTACCCTAGAAATGTATGGATTTCCAGACTGATATTCAACAATTTTATTACACAGTGTTGTGTTTGTCACTGCTAATAGGTGCTTCATTAATTACTTGCATGCTTAGGGTATTTGAGAACAAGCATAAATGTGACCTGGCTATCCTGTGGTTCAATTAAACTGAACTTGATCACTTGTTTCGTCATGAAAAATTACAAGCCTGAAGAAGCATGCAGAGAGGTCCTCTGTCTTACTAAAAATGTGGAAGTGGATTTTGAAATTGATAGTGTAATGCACTTTTTGTATTTTTCTCTGAAATTTATGTCGCTTTAGAGAAAAGTGTCTGCTAAATTAATAAATACTATGTAAATGTTATGGAGTAGGAAAGAAATGCTCATATGCAGAAAATGTGAATTGTACAAAAATATAATCTTACATTTACATTTACATTTATTCATTTAGCAGACACTTTTGTCAAAAGCGACGTACATCTCAGCAAAAGTACAAATCTTCACAAATGTAATTTGAAACTTTCTGAATTAGGGTAAATAAATTCCAAAGATGCACTGATTGACAAATTCGTGTGGCTATATGCCTAAATGGGAAAGTTTAAATACAACTTAGTCGGAATTCTGTTTACAAGGAATGTAGGAAAATGTACAAAAATTCAGAGATTTTTTTCAGCAAAAAATAATGAAAGGCCAAAGACAGAGAGACAGACACCCCAGTAAAATCTTTTCAGCCTCATGATGCTCTTCTGGAAACTTCTATTACATGTCCTCAGCACAATCTAGACATGCAAGGACTTGCAGTGAAGCACCTCGTTCTCATCAGGTTTCAAATTCTCTATGGTATTTTCTGACAGCCTCATCATCAGCCCCAAGAATCTCAGGTGTGTACTGTTAATCTGTGGAAACATCTGTCACACGCACATCTGGATCCAAAATTCCGAGCAGCCAATTACTATGCTGTTGCTATGGTGATCAGACCAAAGCTTCTGCCTGACGCCTGCAGACCTGCATTATGACTTGTACTTTAGTGCTAACTTGTCCCATCTGGTCCCTAATTACAGACAAAACTTTATATATTGATTAATTTTAATCTCAAATGGATTTATTTTTAAATGCAAGAGATTATAAAATATATGACTCTTCATACAACCGTTACATCATAACTACTCAATCTCTGTAGTGCTGCCAAGTTTTACTTTTAGTAAACATTAAGAAGTTGGCACTGGCAAAAATTTACACTGACTGAACTAATTTAGATTTCATATTAAGGTTATAAGAAATTGGAACAAAGAAAATTTAAAAAAAAAAAAAAAAAACATCACCTGACCTTTATTCCCCAATGCATGTAGTTTTTTTTTTCCCCCCCAATTACCTTTTGCTTATAGTCCGACTGCTGTTGCAGGAAGCACACAAATGAAGCGAAGCTCTTGTTTACTATGGCTAAGTGTTTTTTCTTCATCTTAACATGCACAACTTAACTTAATTCTTTGTTTTTTACTAAGATATCAAGCTGTAATCTGTGGAAAGAAACGCTAAAAGAATCAACATGTGGGAACCGGAGATGAAGGACTTTATGGCCACACATACCCTCCCCCAGGCACTCCACTCCCCACTGCCTACACTGGCTTCCTCTGACCTTAGGTTTTAGAGGCATCTGAAATACAAGGAGCTGAATGGAATGTGGAAGAGGGTCTGCCATTCAATCACTTTCTCCTATTTTCATGCCGCCCTTCATGGGAACAAAAAGAACTGCTGTCTTTCTCGAATGTTGTACAGCAACATTACAGTACAGCAAAACCTATGGCAACACAATGATAATCAAACCCACATTTCTAAGATCTGGTGAGGTCCAAACTATAGCCGTCTAGAATTTCCAAATGCCTTCTGAAAACTCCCAGTCCAGCTCCTTTCCATATGCTCCATCTCTGTGGCAGTCAGCTATTCCTGTCTTGCAAATTGGACATGAGCCTTAGTCAGCTGGCACAGCTCTCTCAAGGGTGGTCACTCAATGCCTGGTAATTCTCCCTTGGTTCTTATCCTATTCCAGCTCTCAGCTGATATGAAGGAACAGTTAGAGTGGAGTAAATGGTTCTTGCTTTTGTACTCTACTGTAAGTCATCATTATCTAGACTAACAGCCCTGTTTCACACTAAATGCAAAGAGATTAGTATTTGAATTCCTTTTATTTCCAATAATTACTTTGCCACACATTTCATTACAACGTGAATTCCACGTAATTTAATCACATACATTTTAGCCTTGGGCCATTTCTTTCAGGGTAAAGCATTCCTCTATCAGCGTCTCAATGCTGAAACATAGCTTCGCTGGGGCTCTACACTGTTTGGAACCTCAAAAAAAAAAAAAAAAAAAATGAAGCTGTCAGATAAATTTAAAATCTTTCAAGTTAATTTGTGATTATTTTTTAAATATATTACCATAGGACACTAAGCTGGCTTTTTTGCTTAAATAAGTATTAAAAATCAAAGATGGTGCAACAGATTAAGGTAATGCTAATGAAGTTTCAAGTTGGTTTTTGTTTGTGAGGCCAATTCTGCATCTTAATGAGACACATCTCAGCACATAAGGCATAACCTCTCTTTTTAACTTGGCATAAGAGAAGTTTGGCTCACATTAGTGGTTTAGCCTGAACAGAAACACTCAACAGAAATCAAGGTAAAGCCTTTACCGTGCGTATCGTTCACCGTGAGATGAACATTGGTGCATAAAAGTGGAAGGAAACAAACTAAGTTTACTTAAGAATCACATGTCTGCAACTATGGCTCTTTCTCCTAGTGTAATGTACAAATTGTATTTCTCTGAGATGTACATCGCTTTGGAGAAAAGCATCTGCTAAATGAATAAATGTAAATGTAAAGGTCACCTCTGCTCTGGTATTCACTGTGAGACCAGTCAACGGTTAAGAACAATGGAAATATGGTCACACCACTTCTTTGTTCACTTTTGACCTCATAATAAACAGCTCACTATAATCCATCTGAAAGGGACACAAACTGTGCCACACTATGCAAACACTTCAAAAATGGTTTAAACCTCAAGACTTAAGTGATACCTTTAAACTAGCAAAAGAAGGTGCAGAAACTGTTCAAAGAGAAGATTTAATTTTTTTTTTTTTTTTTTTTTTGCATTAAACTTTCTCAAAGATTCTGTTAAATGCATTGATCTGCATGACGTCATGTGCTATAATAAAGCTCATACGCGATGTATGAAGAGAAGGCTGCGGGGGGCGGCCGCTCAGGTCCGCTCAGCCATGTAAGACCACACATCTATTTTTCCCACTTACTAAGACAACCGCTACATGTCAACAGGCATAATAGTGACAAAATTAACTTTTATCACAACTAAGCCAACTTTACTCTTCTCAGGGTAAACACAAATTTAACACAATATATAATTGCGAGAGTGATTATTTAAGTTTAAGTCGTGTTAGATAAGGCAACAACTAAAGAAGTTCTTCTTCTTCTTCCTCTTATTATTATTATTATTATTATTATTATTATTATTATAATTAAGGTATGAAGGAATCATTTTATTTAAAAAAAACTCACTGACTTGAGACAACCCACAAACTAGATTCATCCACTTTGGGGCGCAATTTTAAAAGATATGTATCGTTTCATGGTACTAATATTATTTGTTAAAAAGAAATCAGTTTTTCACCCCAGACAATGCGTGCCATTTATTTCGTTTATTATCCCAAGTTCACTGAAAAGCGAAAGCCTCGTAATAATGTCACCTTGACGAATAAGAGTAAATTTCACCTCTGAGTGTTTTCGTGCTGCACGTGACGTGTTGTTATTCACAAGTTGTTCATAATTTGTAGAAAAAGGAAACGTTGCTCCGTGTGTGTGTGTGTGTGGTCGGTCGAACACCTACCCTCGAAATCGGACAGGATTCCTTCCAGATCATCATCATGGTCATTCGCGCACACATTTGACATCCTGGATGCTGGCAAAAAAAATGCAGCCGGTCCCGGACGGACTAGCCAAACTCGGGACAGCGAAGAACTAATAAAACTACAACGAAAAAGAAACACGCAAAAATAAAGAAATAACATAAAGAAAAGGCGAAAAACAAGAACTGCTACGTAGCCGAGTAGCTGAGCGCGTACACGATGATCAGTGATGGTCCCCCACTTCGGCCCCCACCACCAGTTGCGTGTTTCGCCCACGAGGTGCGTGTCCTTCCGCTCCTGTGCCGTCCCACAGTCCTCTGGAACACACCGAGCGGCTCGGCAGCCCCTTCCCGGCAAGCGGACGCGTCTGCTGCCCCTAAAGGCTCCGCACTTTCACGGCACGAAGCGGAGCGCTGGTGAGCGGCTCCCGCGAGCGGCTCCGCGAGCGCCTCTTTTCCCGCGCCAACGTGCTACTTACTAAGCGCTGTGCTGTGTGTGACACTGCGCTCTATCGCGTCCCCCCCACCATGGGACGGCCCTTTTCCATCGCTTCTAGGTGGTCATCTAATGTTCTTTAACACCGTTAACCAACTCCAGTTGTCATCACAAGTTCTATGCTTCTTTTTGGCATACGTGGCCTATAGACATCATTTACCTGAAATTATCTCTCTCTCCACTTTGTTTTTTATAGTCTCAACCCAGGGGGTGCGGTGGCGCAGTGGGTTGGACGGGGTCCTGCTCTCTGGGGGGTCAGTTGTTTGAGTCCTGCTTGGGGTGCCCTGTGATGGACTGGCGTCTCATCCCGGGTGTGTCCCTTCCCCCTCCTGTGTTAGGTTCCGGCTCCCCGCGACCCCATATGGGACAAGCGGTTTCAGATGGTGTGTGTGTGTATAGTCTCAACCATTTATTTCCTATGATTGGTCAAATCTCACAAGACACACAACAGATGTACAAAATTTGGAGAAAATGGGTGGGACAGCTGGTAATGTAGTGGTTAGTACTGTTGTCTTTAGAGCCAGAGGTTTCTGGTTTAATCTCCATCTTTGGCTGTAGTACCCCTGAGCGAAGTAATTACCCTAAATTGTAAGGGGGTGCGGTGGCGCAGTGGGTTGGACCACAGTCCTACTCTCCGGTGGGTCTGGGGTTCGAGTCCCGCTTGGGGTGCCTTGTGGCGGACTGGCGTCCCGTCCTGGGTGTGTCCCCTTCCCCCTCCGGCCTAACGCCCTGTGTTGCCGGGTTGGCTCCGGTTCCCCGTGACCCCGTCAGGGACAAGCGGTTCTGAAGATGTGTGTGTGTGTGTGTTCCAGTACCAGGGGGGTGCGGTGGCGCAGTGAGTTGGACCACAGTCCTGCTCTCCAGTGGGTCGGGGGTTCGAGTCCTGCTTGGGGTGCCTTGCGGCGGACTGGCGTCCCGTCCTGGATGTGTCCCCTCCCCCTCCGGCCTTACGCCCTATGTTACCGGGTAGGCTCCGGTTCCCCGTGACCCTGTGTGGGACAAGCGGTTCTGAAAATGTGTGCGTGTGTTCCAGTACCATCGCTCAGCTGTATAAACGGGAAAATAATTATAGTTGTAAGTTGCTGTGGAGAAAAGCATCACCTTAATTAATACATGTATGGGTAAAATTCACTGAAACTGGTGATCATTAATTTATTGTTATTAATAAACACCTAGTGCGAAGGATGCAAGATGAAAGAAGATGAAAGAAACACCTTACGTGATTAAAGTAGTAAATAGGTCCAATTTGAGTGTAACTCAAACACAAGCTTTAAATGCTTATTAGACACTTATAACATCCGTTCATGAATTGTCAAGAACCGCTTTGTTCCGAGCGGGGTCGCAGTAAGTTGAAACCTTACCCAGCAACACAGGGCGCAAAGCCGAAGGGGGAGGGGACACACCCAGGACAGGACACCAATCCATCGCAAGGTACCCCAAGCAGGGCTCAAGCCCACTTATAACATGATGTGAATAGTTGCAGTACTTGCTACATTTGCATTTAGCAGACAGTTTTTTCCAAAGCAAACTACAACTCTGAATAGGCAGAAGCTCATCTCACAGTAGATGAAGAGCTTTAGATGCAGACACATGATCAGAAAGCCATCAGTTTGTCCCATATCGGCATATGTGCACATGCGCTTTACACCCCTACTTGCCTAAAGACACACACACACACACACACACACACACACACACACACACACACACACACAAATTGACTGAAACCACTTGTCCCAAGCGGGGTTGCAGCGAGCCGGATCCTAACCCAGCAACGCAGGGCGTATGGCTGGAGGGGGAAGGGACACACCCAGGACGGGACGCCAGTCTGACTCAAGGCACCCCATGCGGGACTCAAACCCCAGGCCCACCAGAGAGCAGGCACAGGCCAAGTCTGCTGCGCCACCATGCCCCCCTGCCTAAAAACTTGATAGGAAATACAAGATGATTGATAATGGTAAACCAGGGTGGCTGGTGGTGTCATGGGTGGAGCAGCTGCCTTTGACTCCAAAGGTTGCTGGTTCAATCCCTGCCACCAGCTGTAGTGCCCTTGAGCAAGGTGCTTGCCCTGCAGTTCTTCTAGTGCCTTTACCTGCTGTGTATCTGGGTATCTGGTTGTGGCCCTGTGATGAACAGGCATCCTGTCCAGGATATGCCTTGTGCCCATTGTCTCTGGGATAGGCTCTGGCTCACTGAGATGTATGTGACTTTGGACAAAGGTTTCTGCTAAATGAATAAATGTAAATGTACTGTGACCCCACTCAGGACAAGTGGTTACTGAAATTGGTTGGTTGATACTGATAATGCAGTTCATGGCTTTGGAGCTGTTAGGAGATAAAGAGAGAAGTGGATCTGAAAAGAAATGCTTCTGGAATGCTGAAGGGACTCAGTAGTACTGAGGGAAAGAGGGAGTTTTTCTCTACAACATTCCACAATTCCAGCTTCAGACTATTTATTTCGAACATATTATTTCTTGCATATACAGGAAAACTAAAGACATACAGTAGTTACAGGCAACTGCTATTGATAACTGAGAATCAGCACTTAAATGCAGTAGGGCTGTATTTAAACTCAAACTCTAAAGTTTCAAAAGTTTATTGATGTCACGCGGAACCGAGGGATCCAGAATGGCTGGACCCAAGTGCAGGGTCGTTCATCTGGACTCAAGGGCTCTGGCAAGTTCTCGGTGTCAGGGACAGCTGAAGGGTTGATCGATTGGCAGTTGGAGTCAGAGCGAGGATCCATGGGCATGGTCAGGGGATGAAGTGAAGGGTCAAAAACCGGAGGATGGAAACGGGGAACAAGGGTTGTGTGTGAACTGGGCGTTGCGAAGCAAGACGGTTGTCCCTGATGAGATGCCGCAAAGGTACAGGAGCTGAGGAGGGTCTTTTAAAGGGTGAGCAGTTAGTCAGATGCTTGATTGGAGTCAGGTGCTGTCGACTGAGGTGCGGGTGTGGACGTGACAATTGATATCAACAAAACGATAATTTAAAATTAAAGTTTATTAATTAACATATTTATAATTTTGAAATGATTTTATTTTGTGGTTATAAAAAGATTTTTAAGAAATACTGTAGCTATGCATGTGTTTTACAGTACAATTCTAAGTATTTTCTGTAATAGTTAGAAGACAGTCGTTGCCGCCAGCTTCTATAACGTTCAGTTAAGTGTGCTACAATAAAGTCCAACATTCTAAATGTAATTTTCACAAAATATTTTATATATAAATCTTTTGTATATTTAAACATTACATGTACAAGTTTATCTCCTATAACGGGTGTAGGAGCTTAGTTCTCAAGGTAAATTCTTATAGAATGAAATTACCATTAACTGAACTGGTTAAAAAATGACAGCCATAAAATATTAACAATTCAGTCCTAATGTTTGTTTGTTTGGCAACCATGCAAAAGTCATGCATTATATTTTTGTGTAATTAAAAATATAACTCAAAACAAAGTCCAGAATATCAGAACTACACTGGAGACCTTTAAATCCAGGCTTAAAACCGATATGTTGAAAGTCCCTTATCCGTAACATGTTGGTGTGCTTCTCCCCCTTTCCCTTTCACCATTTACCATAATTTTATCTCCCTTTTATTTAATTGTTTATTTTGTTGTTTTGGGGGGCAGTAACTTGGCACAGGAGCTCCTGTTTCAGTTTATGTGAAGTTCTCATATTCTCTTTGTTCTCAAGTATGTTTTTTTTTTTTTTTTTTTTTTTTAAATGGGTTTCCCCTAGGTGCTCCACTTTCCTTTCAAAATACACAATTTTTATTTTCTTGTGAACATTTTACCACAGAACCTACCTGATGTATGTAGAGATGTTTTCTCTTTTCATTTTTTGTATTGTCTGCCATCTGCTGGTCAATTTTGCATGTAATTAGAAATGCACCCCATACTTGCCTAATCATTTCAGCCTATAATACCAATAATCAATAATTCAACATATTTTACTACAGAATAATATTATTTCCGCTAATATAAGAATTTTGCTTGAGAATAGGCGCAGTGGGTTGGGCCGCTGTCCTGCTCTCCGGTGGGTCTGGGGTTCGAGTCCCGCTTGGGGTGCCTTGTGGCGGACTGGCGTCCTGTCCTGGGTGTGTCCCCCTCCCCCTCTGGCCTTACGCCCTGTGTTGCCGGGTAGGCTCCGGTTCCCCGTGACCCCATATGGGACAAGCGGTTCTGAAAATGTATGTATGTATGTATGCTTGAGAATAACAATAGTATAATATTATTTTAAAAATACTGTAATATTAGGGTTAGAAAAATACTGCTTAAATACTACAGTTTGAACTCTGTAGAACCCCTTCACGAACGGTAAAAACGTACGGCAATGACACTTAGTGGATGCCACCCTAATTCAGTTTAAAAACCTCTGGTCTTGCAACTGTCCATGGAAAGCCTTTTTTTTTGCACGTAAAATTATTACAAGCAAAAGCTCAGGGAGTTCCAGAAAGTTATGTATTATAAGCAATATGTTCTCAAATTAAAAGCAATATTCCCAAAATGATCCTGTCAGGTGAATAAAAATAACCCAGTAAATGCAACACTAATATCAGTTTTCCCCGCTCATTAGGATATATCCATTCATCCATGCGTTCATGATCAGTACGCGTGATCATAAGAACTCAGGAATGGTTGAATAACAATACCTCGTTTCAGATGTTTCTTCTTCTTCAAGATTTCATCTGGGCTAACATTGTGATTACATCAAATGATGCTTCATACATGATGTAACAACCATCTCAACAGCACTAATATTTATAAATTATACAGTTGCTTTCAGTACATGGATCCACTAATTAGTAAACAGGGTACTGTCTGTAGCTTGCTGTAATTAACCCGCTGTCAAGCGTTTCATAAAAGGTATTATATGGACATTAATTACTCCTGAGTTACGGAGCTAATAAACGTGTTACAGATACATACAGGATGTATTTGCAATGATAGCTCTGACCCATATTCTTTAACTGCTTGCCCTTTTCAGGGTCACAGCAGTCTGGAGCCTATCTCGGAATCACCAGGCACTAGGGTAGGAGGAGTATCACGTCTAGAAGGGATACCAGTCTATTGTAAGATAGCCACACACATTCACATTCTGTGGGCATTTTAGAGTCAGCGGTTCACCTGAAACACACGTCTTTCGACTTTGGGAGGAAACCCACATGAACATGAGAAGATCATGCAAATTCCACACAGGCTGAGCTGAATTACACCCAAATCTACACCCAAACAGTCCAGGTGCTGCGAGGGCAGCAATCTTACACTCTGCACCACCTATTGATATCATTTTCTCTCCTTATCTGATGCAATTCCCACTTAAACTGAGCAAAAATTTCAATTCAATGTTTAAATGTAAAAGAGGCTTTTGGAATCAAAGGGAAACACAACAATTTGGGAACTATCACACACACACACACTTTCAGAGCCGCTTGTCCCATACGGGGTCACGGGGAACCGGAGCCTACACGGTAACACAGGGCGTAAGGCTGGAGGGGGAGGGGACACACCCAGGACGGGACGCCAGTCCGTCACAAGGCACCCCAAGCGGGACTCGAACCCCAGACCCACCGGAGAGCAGGACTGCGGTCCAACCCACTGCACGACCGCACCCCCCTTCTGAAAAAACTGTTAATCAAAAATTAATCAACTTATAACATAAAACTGCCTACTTCTTAAAATATCTAGTTTAAATCAAATTCTTGGTGCTTACGTAGTTAGTATCCAAGTACCTTAGCCTTTCAGTATCTATGTCGCTTTCAGGGCCCTTCTATTACAGGAGAACTATATAGTTTATATATATAATTCACTTTCAAAGCACTAACTGCAGTAGGGTATGGAATGAAAACATGTAATAAACATAATAGTAATATAGAATGTATTCAGCACAGAAAATGAAAGGGAAAGCATAAGGGAAAGTACATTTCTACATATAAGGCTATTAATGGCACTGTATTAATGACATAGGCTGGTACAAAAAAGTAATGACAAAAATCAATTAAAAATCCAGTGGTTTATAGAGACAAGAGAGGATCCAGGTCTCATATTGGATTTTCATTTCAATAATCATTACCATTAATGTAATAAAATATGTAAAACTGAAATGGGAAAGTAATAAAACTCAATAATATAGTAAATGTCTTTCTTGCATTACAAGTACTTCATAAGAATACATTGTATATTATACACACACACACACACATTTTCGGAACCGCTTGTCCCATACAGGGTCATATTTTAAAAATATGTTGGTCCACAAAAAAAAAAAAAAAAAAATTGTCTACGTGTTTAGGGGGAGTCTGGCTCCGCTGTTCTTCCCTGTCTTTGCTAGCAGGCTTGGAAACAGGCATATGGGAACATTTGACTCAGTATTTTCCCTGGATCTCTACCTTGCAGGAAGGTATTCCACCGTAAGTGATTCCGTCAATGATTAACTCACAATGTTAATTAAAAAGCCAATGTACATTTCTGACTGCAGTAATGATAAAGTAATCTATTTGGGTATTTTATTAGATATGTACAGGATGTCAGTCCAATGTCTGTCAGATCTGGAGGAAGTAAAAAGCCATGAGGGACCGTGTCAGCATGTTGGGAAAGCAATGATTATGCCACCTTAATGGCTTAATGTGAAAGTGGCACACATTTCATTTGTTGATGCTTGCAAATTTTATAGCACTTAGTGAACTCATTATGACAGTTAAAAACAGGGCTTGGGCACAGGCAGTTCCTGTATGCAAATAACTCTCACATTGTCTGAACTGCTTTTCCCGTACGGGGTTGCGGGGAGCCGGAGCCTAACCCAGCAACACAGGGTGTAAGGCTGGAGGGGCCACACCCAGGACGGGACGCCAGTCCATCGCAAGGCACCCCAAGCGGGACTCGAACCCCAGACCCACCGGAGAGCAGGACCTAGTCCAGCCCACTGCACCACCGCGCCCCCCTTAACTAGGTCAATTAAGACTAATTAAAATTGTTCTACTATGTTCATTGTTATTCCTCTGAACAATAAGTGCAGATTTTTGTTTCTTGTATCATTCTCTTTATTTCAGTTTGACAAAAGCCCCAACCAAGTGTATTGCATGTTTTAATATTATTGATAATTCTTGTAAAGGATTTTTAGGAGGTCCGCTGGAGGTTATAGTCATCACAACAGCATCTGTTGTTTGAGATGTTTATGTGTTTTCTACTTTAAAATAGAGCAACCACATAATGTTTGTACATTTACTATGGTGTCACTTTGCTGAAATTCATCATACCTTTTTATTACGGTATATCATTTTACTGCTTATCCAAGACTTTCCACCAAGGTGACTTCCAGTTTTATCGGTTGATATGCCTGAATATTGGACTGGAGTAATTAAGGTTAAATACCAATGTCAAGGGTACGACACAATGGTAACTTAGGAACCCAATAGTCAGGAGGATAAGTGGACAAAAAATAAAAGATGCCAGCCTGATACTGGAAACTATTATTCACCTGAATCTGCGGATTTTCACACGATTCTTTTGAAATTTAACACCGATACAAACAGATGAAAGAATATACTGTACAGTAAAGCTTTTTGAGCTGCGCAGAGTTTCTCTTTTATGATTCGATGTGGACATGAAAGATTTATACTCCAGCACAGACGGCTAGTATGTGCTGCCAGCCACAGAAACATTTATCAGCATCAGATTTTTACCAAGTTTAATTTGTCAGAAGTGAGGCTGTCATAGCTATAAACATGATCATAAATCATAACTAGTATGTTTCAAGCTGTGACATATTTTCCAAATAATTCATTTTTCAGTATCTATCTATCTATCTATCTATCTATCTATCTATCTATCTATCTATCTACACATCTGTTTGTTTGTTTCTTTGATTGCTGAAAAAACAAATATAATGAAACAACTAAAAAAACTCTAATTACCAGGCATCCTAAAGCTCATTCAGAACACAACATCAGTGACAGCAACAATACTACTGCTGCTACTACTACGACTAGTAGTACAAATAATAGCAATAATAATAATAATAATAATAATAATAATAATAATAATAATAATAAAGCACCTAAAAGGTGGTGAAATGGTATTGTAGTACACTAAAATTCAGTTAGTGGATTGTTTTGTTCAGTCCTCAACCTTACACTGCTCTGCGGACATTGAGTGTAGTGGTGTCTGGTTTCTCATGGGGAGGGAATGGATAGAGAATTGGGTCCACCACAAAGCAGCAACACTTTTAAGTGATTTAATTACAATGCGGCACAAAGTGCATGTGAGCAACTCATCAAAGTATTCATTAAAACCCTTAAGCATGCATGGAAAAAATGTTTTATTTACAATAACAGAAGGACTCTATTAAGCCTCCTGCATCATGTTTCAGGGTCTGGTTTTTAGGACTGCATCCATATTGCATACATTTTTTTTTCCATTCTCCATAAATGTTAACATCTGATTCTTTTTAAAAGACCGAAGGATAACAGAGGAAAAACTTAAATGAGTAGGAAATTAAAACAGATATTGTACTGATAGGCAGTAATTTCCAAAGGTGAAGAATAAAATATGGGGTAAAAATAAATAAAAAAAAGGGGTGGTGTGGTGGCGCAGCAGGTTTGGCCAGGGTCTGCTCTCTGGTGGGTTCGAGTCCCACTTGGGGTGCCTTGCGACGGACTGGCGTCCTGTTCTGGATGTGTCCCTTCTCCCTCTGGCCTTGCGCCCTGTGTTGCCGCGTTAGGCTCCGTCTTACCACAACCCCACTTGAGGCAAGCTGTTTCAGACAGTGTGTGTGTGTGTGTATATATATCTTTATTAAAGCATCAGCTAAATTAATATATATGTATATATTAATTTATCTGATGCTTTTCTTTTATTATTTTACTATTTTTCTTTCTTTTGTTTTTGAAAACGTGACCCTTCCTTGTGAAGGACTGATGTCCCATCCAAGTTGTATCCTCCCGCACACACTCTAACAACTGAGATCCTCCACTGAGCAGCTACTGAAAATGCATGGATGAAAGGGTGGGTACAGAAACAAGTACTTGCATGCATTTCAAACAGCTTCAGAAATACAGGCACCTTGCCCATTTTCTCTGTTATGCTTACGTATTTGGATTCAAGCATTATGAGACTTCAGATGTCCAGAAATTTTTAAAAATTATTTAAATTTTGCTGTTGCAAAACTTATAAATATTTTATTTTCATGCAATACAACAACAATTCAGTCTATTTTGGTAGCACCGACAGAGACTTATTGTACTTAGTGGCATTACAAAAAAAAAAAACACTAGTCAGGTACTGGCAGACCAAAAAAAAAAAAATATTAGCAATGGTTCTCAGTGGCGATATATACAAGTCTAGTTTCTTTTGTCTTCAAATTCTTCAGGCTGGCAGTAAGAACCCAATATGTTCCAATATGTTCTGGCAGTACTTTACACTGCAGACCTTACATCCATCCATCCAATTTCAATAACTGCCTGTCCTGAGGAGAGTTGCGGTGATCTGAAGCTTATTCCAGAAGCATTTGGCACACGGTTACGGAGGGTACACCCTGGACGGGATGCCAGTCCATTGCAGGGTAGGAAACTTTACAGCATTTTCAAATCACAGCACATAAAAACAACATGACACTTTCTTCTGAACCAGCTGCTAGTGTACCTGTGAACCAGTGGATGTTATTCAAAGCATTCCTCTTACTGCAAAGTTATTGATCACTGGCAATTGCTCCCTCCCAAGAGGAAAAAAGTGGCCCTGCATTAATTTATCCTGTGAAATTTAAACAGCACCCGAAAATTTCACTCTGCAGTTTGTAACACAACAGCAAAACATACTGGTGCGGTATTTTCTCTCTAGTTTCTTGCAAGAAACACAACAATTTAAGAATAACCCTGACCTTTCACCACTTCAATGAGTTAATAAAAAAGATCGCCAGCTGGCAATCAGGCTGTCCTAAACAATAACATTTGATTGATGTTTTGAGGCAGTGTAATGTTTGTAATGTAAATCTGAGGATAGCTCTGCTTTATAATGCAGTGTGCGGAATGAGGCCACATAATGAATAATTGAAGAATAACACAAATATTTTCAGCTAATACTGATTACAGAGAGATGCTAGAGGAGGGAAGCATCGATTATCTTCACAGAAAACCACAGATCTTTCTCTTATTTAAGTTTCAACAAAGTAAATTATGAAATTAATGTGCCTTTCAGCAAAAAAAAGGCGCATACTGTGCTGCTTGAAAGTATGTGTACCCTATAGAGATGATCACTATTCTTGTATAAAATATTAATATAAACTTAGAAAATCTAAATCTTAAATCTTGAACTTATAAAATGAAAAAATGATTGATTTACACACCTTAATCTACTTACCCACTTGGTTTAACCAATGTAACATGGGGATCACTTACTTTTTGCACCTGGACTACTTCTGTTTTTCTGCTGCACACGATTTCCTGTAAACCAACATGTGGAATTGATAAATACACACCTACTTGTCAATTGAGAAAGACTGATTCCCATTAGGGGGCGCGGTGGTGCAGTGGGTTGGGCCGGGTCCTGCTCTCTGGTGGGTGGGGGGTTCGAGTCCCGCTTGGGGTGCCTTGCGACGGACTGGCGTCCCGTCCTGGGTGTGTCCCCTCCCCCTCCGGCCTTACTCCCTGTGTTGCCGGTTAGGCTCCGGTTCCCCGTGACCCCGTATGGGACAAGCAGTTCAGAAGGTGTGTGTGTGATTCCCATTAAATAACCATTTTGTAGTAAAACTACAGGACACAAGGGGTTCACATACTTTCAAACTGTACTGTACAATGTAGACAATGATTTTTCTTTTAAGATTTGCCCTGTTGTGGCCTACCCGCCTACTCGTATAGATGCCCAACCACCCAGTCATGTGTGTGTGTGTGTGTGCGTGTGTGTGGAGAGAGAGAGAGAGAGAGAGAGAGAGAGAGAGAGAGAGAGTCCACAAAAGCACAGTGATAAGTTCTAGAGCCCCACAGCTGGGATTTCACATTGTGTCTGTCCTTTAGAGTCACTTTGAGTTTTCCTCTGAGATCATCACACTATTACCCAGACAAGCACCATAATTCACATTCAGAATTGCCTTCTTTGCTTTTTATTGTCAAACATGACACGTTTTTCTACGTCCTTCGTGGTTATTTGCTCACAGGATAATTTTTTTTTAAAATTACAATGACATCTGAAAAATTCTCTTCCCTAGTAAGAGTTGGTTAGCAAGCCTGATGATCGAAAGCAAAAACCATTTCTGAATGTTATATTGTATTTTTGCGCGATATACTTTTGAAAACAATAGCTTATGACCATACCATTTCCACCCTTCAGCATTAGTGGAAAGCTGAGTGCTTTTCTATGTAATTATAGAAAGTAATTTAAACATATATATAGCCTATAGGATGTCATAGTTTCTGACAACGATTTTCTTTCCTTAGCTTTCTCTTTGCTTAGTGATTGATTACACAATGAAAATACCTGCTGCTTATTCACGTCAGGCAAACTTATGAAAATGTGGACTTGCAACTGTGTTCTCCTCAAGCGAACATAAAGACAAAATGCACATACAGTAGCTTATGTTGTGTGTATTTTCTCCAGTTTTCCTAGAGGCTGTTGACAACAGTTGTTACCGAGAAATCGGAATCATTTCTGCTAAAAGAACTAACTCGGAATCACAAAAAATAAACTTTCCTCTGATCTTCATTTTTTGCCTGTGACGTATGTATGTTTCCACATATGACATATTTTAAAATAATTAAAGAAAAAAAAAAAACTAATGTTTTATGTCAGTTTCTGAGGCGCTGCGTTTTCGAGAAACTGGTGGTTTGACGGTTTTGGTTCGTCAGAAGCGACCGCTGCCATCTGAAAGCGACTACGATGCATCAGTATTCGGCCGGACCGCTATTACCACACTCTTTCATGCGTGTACGTCAGCAGGAACTGGGTGCGTAAATAAGACGCCTCGAAGGCTCGGGGGGCTTCGCGAGCCGGGCTCGAGCCGCGGGTGACCTATGAAGTAGCGGCACGTGACGTATCACGCCCTCTCCGCGTCCTTAAGACGAGGCACCTTTTGGCGCCTGCGAGCGCGTGACCGCACCGGGACGGTGAGGCGAGTAGCTGGAAGCACGCATTGCTTAACGCACACCGATGAAGAACAAGCCCACGCGTTTATGTTGGAATTAACCGTCGTTGTTTGCGGGAGAAACTTCGAAACCTAAACTTTTCCTTTTACTTTTCGATTTGGCAGCTGAGTGTGTGTCGCTTCTGAGAATACAAAATTGAATATACAGCAAAGCGACATTCATCATTGCGGTTCCGACGGATCTCGTATGGCACATTCTAGTATGGGAGGCTCAGACTTGCATCGCCACCTATTTTGTTAACAGAGAAGCCGTGTGAATAAACAGAGAGACGGAAGGGATTAATGGACTGACTGAAATACCAACAGCGGCCGCCTCTGACTGTGAGGCGTTTTTTCGGCAGCGGGTTATTACTTTACTCCGTTAGCAGCCGGATCATAAAGATTCGCCTCGGGTTCTGTTCTGTACGCGTAACACGTAAGTTTCCTTAATACCCAGTGTTTCATTCACTCATATTGCAGTTGAGGAGAAAATACATTTTCTGTATTCTCGTGCACTGTTTTTGCGCATCGATGATTTTTGAGTAGTACTACTGGGCTACTATGGGTATGGAGTACAGCACGAAGTATGTATGAAGGGGTTAGGGTTTGGGTCCACACACTCAGAACTCGAAGCAAGTGACAGGAGTCTGCTTTGATTTTAATTAAATTTAATGATTATTCTATAAAAACAAGTCCTTATCTGAATAATGAATAGTAATCTAGTTCAATTTCAATCAGTGCCTAGTATTGAAGGTTTTTGTTTTTACCTTACTACTAGCACTTCTGCCTTAAATTTTAAGAAACAAGATAAAACTGAATTACTGTATTATTTTGGTTTTAGTCTGCAGCTTTTATTGTCCTGAATTCTATTTTTTTTTTTTTTTTAAATCCCTGTGGGGACTTGGATTCCACACAGGTCGACAAATGGCTGGCAAGGTAATGTTCAGTTAGATATTTTCTAGCATATACTGGGTCAACATTTTATTGAAACTTTCCTGTTCAATGGTCATGAACTGCGTCAGCTTTTGAGTGAGCATCTCCTCTATCATTTATCCTTCGTGATCTAATGTGGTCTGCTTTTACTTTAACATCTGTTAAGGTTAAACAGATGTAAATCTGCAATATAATTTTTTTTTGTTGCTCTACAGCATAAAACTGAATATGTTTGCAGGCTGATCATAACACTCATTCCTCTGACACACTCTGAAAAAATGCTTTATGAAAAGGAACTTGTGAATGAGTTATCAATACTGTACAGAATACATGTGGGGCTACAGCCCAACCCACCTAATTTGGCTGCAGGGATGGCCCTACATGATGGGTCATGTTTTTAATCAACCTGCTGGATTGTTATAAAAAACATTTATGCACACATACATGTGAAATGATTTGATGTGCCTAGTCTTGAATGCATATTAAAGAACCCTAGCATATAACTTTATAACATAAAGCTATTCAGTGGAACCCAAGTAAGCTGGACTTGAGCAGCTCAGCCCATGCCTAGTTTCATTATTGTGTACTTGAGAAAAGGCGGTTTCAATCCTTGCCCTGGTGGATTCCCTAAGTATAGTGGTCTTTGTTGCAATTAAGGTCTTAATTCCTTGTTACACCTGTAATTTGGTAAAGAGGTGCACCCTTCAAACCTCACTGAATACAACATGTAGGTGAAGGACTTCTGTAAAATGGAGTTGGAGGTGTACAAGTATACACCTATTGATCTATCCTGCTCATTTGTGTATCTTATAATATTTAATAAATTATATATAATATTTAATAAAGAAAAAAAAATGGTGTGAGTATTGGGATTTGTCTGTCTTATGCACCTACTTGAAGGATGAACCTCAGTGTAACAAGTGGTAGGGAACAACAAACTAGGTTTGCTTGAGACTTTCATTTCTGCAGCTATGTCTCCTTTTCTCAATGTAATGCATAAATTGTGCTTTTGCTGAGATGTACGTCGCTTTGGACAAAGCGTCTGCTAAATGAGTAAATGTAAATGTAAGCAAATCAGAATAAATTGGTACAGAATTGTTTTTTTTTTTTCCCCCATTAATCACTAAAACTTTTGAGAAAAGCAGAGGACTAGACTACATAACCGTCCTTATCGACTGATTAGTAGAAGTAATCACTACTTTTCAAGAAAACTCATTTTAGTCTTTTCATTATTACAGGTATTCCTTCAGCACAAGTTGCTTATATTAATTTTACGATGATTCTTCTTCCTGCTTATAGTGCTGTTGTGATTAACTTGATCAGGTGTAATTTAAGACCTTAGTTACAACAAAATCAGTGAAACACTTAAAGTTCAATAGGGTTGGGGGGGGGGGAATCTTGCTTCACATTATGTATTACTTTAAATTCACTCACTCAATCACTATCGATAACCGCTTGTTTCCAGTGATGGATTTCACCAGTCTGGAGCGTATCCTGGAACCATAGGGTGTCAGTCCATTGTAGGGTAGCTACACGCATTCACATATACAAACACAGTGTGGGGAATTTAGTTTTTACCTGCAACTGGAGCTCAGCTTGCGAAGCCCCCCGAGCCTTCGAGGGATCTTATTTACATACCCACGTATCCAGTTGCTTGTCACTGGACTGTGGGAAATCCATGCAAAACATTGAGACAACAAGTATAAATTTTCTGCCCCTCAAAATGAAATATATAAGCTTCAAATGTAAAATTCTTCATAGAAGAGTAAATACACTGAGAAAAATATCTCTCCCCTTCCCAGTGTTTTTGCATCTTTTTATGTTAAATTTCATTGTTTCACTCATCCCTCACTTGGCTAGAACAGCTTAAGGCAGTATATACCCTTTTATCCATATAGTTGGCTTATAAATCCAGTACAGAGACATTTCTGCTGGTTATTTGGTCATATTACAGCCATACCTATATGCACTCGACTCTACATTGCTGATTCCTAGACAACACAACTCTTGTCTCATCAACATCAGTAGACCTTCCACACAACAGCAGCAAAGTAAATATAAGCACTCATGAGAACATTTAAGAAAATTATGGAATTCAGTGAGTTTATTTAAGTATGTAGGGAGACAGTTATGGAAAGGAAACCATAACAGAACAACACCCTGCCATATTGACAACTCAGCCACTGATTAATGTCTATCTAATATCATAATAGAAACAGAAGATTTTCATTAATTTCATTCATTCATTCATTGATGCTTTTCTCTTTATTATTTTAATCTTTAATACTGCTAAATAATTTATATCAATTGAGGGTAAGAACCTACAGCAGGACATGAGATTTGAACCTGGGGTCTTTGAGTTCTTATCAGAATTACCTATAAACCTTAATAAAGCCTTAATCTCACAATCAAATTAACAGTATCTGCTTTGCAGAGTGAGATAGGTGTTCTTGGTAACATTTAGATTACGAACGTACATGAATCAAATGATCAGAATGTCTCTCTCCAGTGTACCGTGTCTGACATCCTGTGCTTCTGAGGTAGAATTCGGACCACTGCAATCCAGCGTTGGACAAGCAGTTGCTGACAATGAAAGAATGATTGTTTGAAAGTATACCATTGAAATACAAGCAAGAAATAATTTTTGTTACAAATATTATACAGTTCTCTTTATAAAATTAGTGTCATTGTTGTCCATAAAAATACATTTTATTTTGGTTTTATAATTAATTTTACTTGACATGTTTTTCCATCTACAAACCATTTTTTAACCCATAAGAAATAATGTTAATTTGGTCCTCACACAGCAAGAATTTTCCTAATTGGCTGATTTCACTGAATGAATTAACCCCCTTAGGCCCTTAGGTGTATATCTTTCTTCAATCAATGTTCTCTTTTTACAATATACATAAGCTTAGATATTGACCACAGGTGCCATTTTACAAAAAAGTCAAATGTTACCCAGTGTTTGCTGCTCTCCTTTATTTGTAGTGGTCATAAATCTTTTTTGGGCTCTTTCCTTGAGCTAAGGAAAGAGTCTTTAATGGTTTAAGAGGAAAATATTAGATCATTTTAAGTAATATGCATATTTCAGTTATGGTATACAGTTTTAAAACTTTTTACTTTAATTCCCAAAGTTTTATGAAGGATATATGAGTTGTGTTATGAAGGTTGTAACCTTTTAGTTTGATATTATTTATTGATCCTCTCTCCTCTCTGTAGACCTGCAAGAGAAGTGTTATCAAGACTGACTTTTCCTCATAGTGCTGCTTAGAACCTGGACCATATTTTCTGCCCTGCGATACTGCCTCAATTTTTCATATGCCATGTTACTTAAAGAATATCGAATCTGCATGCCTCTGAGTGTGGAGGAGGTAAGATATTATATTGCTTGTTTGTATTTATTTGATCTTTTTTTATTGTTTGGAAATGATTTTTGTTTTCTTTGACTGACAGTGGAAATTGGTGATAAAGCCATCACATTGTTCAGTACATTCTTGTTTCCAACTGAGCTAATATGTATATTGTGGGGATATGGTAAGGTTTCTTTGAACAAAAGCCCACCCCCGGTTACCTTGGTCTGCTGTATCAGATAATTAGTAAACAGTTAGTAAATATGGTGAACTTGAAGAGAAACCCAGACAAATGAAAGTGTGAAAGTAAAAAAAAAAAAAGTGTCCTTCATCATAGGGCATGTTATAAAAATAGAGTACATCACTTGTACAGTGGTGGCATTCTTGAGACTCAAGTCAGAACATGTGTGAATGCCTCATTGTGTACCTGTATGGTCAGAGATGCACATGAATGTACACTTTTGCAGGCGTGTGCTGTAATGCAATGAACAAATGATAGCTTCCAAATGTGTACATTGCCTTTTTGCGGTAATATTTGGGTGGTGAGTAGAGCACTTTCCGTGTATTCACACATGGTGTGCCTGTTCCAGGGAGTGTAGTAGAAGCCGAGGCCACAGTGTATGAAACAATTGCCATTTTTCTATCTCAGATGTGTACAATAGGAGTACACAGATTGCTTTCCATTGCATCTTGTGAATCTTGACATTATGTATTGTGATTCATATGTTGCTTTGTGGAACTTAATTAGGAGCCAAAATAAAATCTCTGTCTTAGCATCTTCTATTGCATCTTCTATTGCATCTTCTCCATTTTTGCATTTTTTTGTGATCTCAGAAAACTCTTCAATTTTTTTTTCTTTTCTCTTCTCAGTGATGTGTGCTTCCCTTTTAAGGTACATGTTTTTAAGGGTGGTACAGTGTCTGACCAAGCGGTGTTGTTGCCTCACAGCTACAGCATTGTTACTGATGAAAACCCAGCCTAGTTCCTCTACTTGTATGGAGTTGATGTATTTTTCAGAAGTGCTGCCTCCACAATTCCAATATGATCTTTTTAGTTTGTCAACTGGTACCCCCGAGTTGTCTGGTCAAGACTCTCTACATCACTTTGAAAGTACTTAACAGTAACAACAAATGGCTCTGAAGTCATTGTGTGTGCAAGATTAGTGATTAATATAAGGAGTTTCCTTTTAGGCTTTCCCTGTATTGGTGTTTCCTCCTACAGTCCATAGACACACGGTTCAGGTGAACTGGTTAAATTGCCTGTAGTGTGTCTAAGTGGCTGATGGACTGGAGTCATGTCCAGGATGAACCTCTTGGTAGAGGGTCTGGATCATGTGACCCTGCTTGGGCAAATCGGTTTTTGAAATTGAATAGATTAGAATTGAAATTAAATAGATAACACAAAAAATAAGTGATTTGATCAACGTATTAATTATGAATGAGAGAAAAATACAGAATGAATATAGCTTAACTGCAAAAAAGTTAGCAAAACTTTACCGGTTTTGTGTAGAGTGAATTAAATGTCTTTGCTATAGAAACTTGCAGTAGTGAATGTATATCATTTATTTTTCCCTGTTTGTGAACTCATGTCTTAGATGAGAACATATAACTCTTCATGTCACTCACTTTCATTGGCCTCTTGTCCCTGTCAAAGTTGCAGTGCTCAGGAGCGTATCCTGGAATCACTGAGTTCTTGGCTGGGCTGGGGTGGGGGGTGCTTACACCTTGAATGAGATGCCAGCCACATATATTCATCTATGGGCAATTAAGTTACCATTCAAGCTGGAACATATGTATATTTTTGGACTGTGGAAGGAAACCAACAGAGACATTGGGGACAACATGGAAACTCCACACAGAATGAGCTGTATATGAACCCATATCTAAACAGACCAGGTGCTGTGAGGCCACAGTGTTACCTGCTGCACCACCATATCACCATCTAAATCTTCAGGTAGTATAGTAGTTAGCCCTGCTCTCTGTGGACCCACAGGCTCCAGGTTTGAATCCCATCTCCAGCTATAGTAGCTTTGAGCAATGCACTTACCCTGAATTGTTGCAGTAAAATTACTACATAAATGGACAAATCATCAAGCGCATCAGCTAAATGAATAAGTGTAAAAAGTACAAAAACTGGAAAATGGACCTTTATATTAAGGTGTGTCAGTTTCATTTTCTTGCAACTTTTTTTTGTTTTTGGAGACGTGCTTGTGTAATATATAGAAGACTTGTTCATTCATGGGACTATTATTCGAAATATAGTATAGTGTTTGTAATGGCTTTTTCTCCACTGATGCTATTACGTTATGCACTTGGTATGCAGAATGCATAGTCTAGTCGGCAAAAAGAAGTTAAAAACCTCGAGAGCACATCTCACAGTATGAGGTTAATTTTTTTATATCAGGGCTGTACTGTATGTTTTATGCATAATCAATGACTGCAGCCCTTCCGCCTCCTCATTATTCCCTCACTCCCTCGACAGCAAATCTTTAACTGCTGCTGCACTGCTGCTATTTTTATCCCACTTTGACATCTGTGTGACGTCAGGGGCTGAGCTGGAGACTGAGTTGCTGGAGGGAGCTCAATGGTGTGTGTGTGTGTGTGCATGAGCGAGAGAGAAAGCATAAGAATATTACCTCTAACAGGAGGTCTATTGAGCAAGTTTTTCTTCTTTAGATTTTGAAATAGCTTCTGACATCCTCGCCTGACCCTTAACAAATACCTTGTGGATTCCCATGTCATTGTGTGTTGTACTTCTCTTGTACTTCCAGTCACTAACTTCCAAAAGGTGGCCCTACCCTTTTAACCCCAGCAATGTATGCTGCCAACCCCCCCGTCTTCAGCCTCACACCTATGTTCACAGCCTCACACTCCTCCAGGTCTATCAAGTTTAGACCAGTTGGTGATATATTCACATCTGCCCAGCATTTCACTTATATTTCTTTTATTGTTGATGTTTGTTTTTGAATGCCTAATATCATGCTGGTAGTAGAATTTAATCTGTGACACAGCACTCCGTTACTAAGGCACCTGTTTCTAAATCCTGTCCCCTTTGTGTCAAAATTTTGTTCTATTACATTTATTTATTTAGCAGACACTTTTCTCCAAAGCAACTTCCAGTGAACTCTATGTAGAGTTATCAGCTCACACACCGTATTCACCAAGATGACTTACACTGCTAGATACACTACTTACAGTGGGTCACTCATCCATACATCAGTGGAACACACTCTCTCTGTCACTCACACACTACGGGTGAACCTGAACAGCATGTCTTTGGACTGTGGGAGGAAACCCACACAGACATGGGGAGAAGACGCAAACTCCACAGAGACTGAGCAGGGATCGAACCCACGTCCTCTTTCACTACCCAGGCTCTTTGCCACCCCGTATCTCTATTTATTATTTATATTATTATATTTCGTATTTCTCTTTAGCTAGTCCCATGGTAGTTTTCATTTGGATGAATGAGATGTGTATCTAATTTCAAAGAATGAATCAGTTATTTTTTCATAGTGGAAATGCTTATAACCAGAGTTAGGTTCTCCTGATGTTTTAGTTTTTCTTAGCAATTGTCAAGAGAGGTTGTTAAGGGTGTCCGTTTCATTAAAATTTATGTAAAGATGACTGTCATGAAATTTTTTTCAGTTATTGCTGATTACTGTATATTGCAATGTAAAAAACGAATATATGCTTAAAATGCTTTGAGTGAAGACTTATAAATACAGCATATAATTTGAATTATGCACTATTTCAGCCCTTACCTTGAGTTCTAAGGGGAAATAAACCAAATTTTCTTATTTATAACTGGCATATTTATTGGCAACTTATGTATTCAGTTGTACTGGTGTACTTGTCTACTTATCAGAAATATTAAAGGAATGCTGAAGGTGAGGTTTTTTTTTTTTTTGGTGGTACATTTCTCTTGGTGCTTCTCTCTATAGTACAGGATCGGTCAGCTGTATACCATAAGCAAACACAGTCATGAGGAGAGCGACAAAGGGGAAGGAGTAGAGGTGGTGTCTAACGAAGCACACATTGACCCTGTGCATGGAGAAGGCCAGTTTACAGAGAAGAGGGTTCATCTCTCAAGGTGAGGCTTCCTGCTTAATAATGTCCTAATATATGAGACAGTTGTATTGAAATAGGGTGTACTTTCTCTCATCACTGTTTACATTGTCTGGATCCGTTAACATTTGGGTATAAAATATAAGCAAAAGTGTTTTTAGTGTTTGCAGGAACAGCAGAAAGTTAGTTTAGTTCCTACAATGACTGAGGATATATTGAATGACACCAAATACATCAGACTTGCTGTAGATGTACATTTTCATGCTAACTGTAAAAAAGAATTGTTTTTTCCCACCAAAAATTGTAATGTACACTGTCCTCATGGGTACACAGAGTGATGCCACTTGAATGTTAATGAGTCAACTGAAATCCCAAGTTAACGTCAATATCGTGGTCAACGTTACGCATCGTGTTTTTGAGGTGCAGCCTTTCTGTGGTCATTAATTGATGACGCATTCCTACTACGCCTGCGAGGAACTCATTTAGCTGTCTAAATCAATAGGTCATTCTATTTATAGACCATTTCAATGAACGAGAGTCTATTCTTAGTAACAGCTTTACTCTACCCTTCCATCACCATTGAAATCATGCTTTGGTGAGCAATAATGAGCAGAAAAATAATTCTTTCCTGGATGCTACTAGATTTAATTAAATTTAAAAAATTAAATAGTGTTTATTAGATTTTATTTTTATTTAAAAAGAAATAACAACAAATACAGACAAAGTACTGAGTTGTACATGATTTTTTTCCCCCCACTCATCTTAATTTCTTTGTGTTTTGTAGTAAACTTCCAAGCTGGGCTCGTGCTGTTGTACCTCGCTTTTTTTACATAACTGAAAAGGCCTGGAATTACTACCCATACACAATAACAGGTAATAAAAGTACACATTTTAATAAAGAATTTGTATAAATTCATGTAATCACACAAATTTTGCATGTGTGTGTAATATATATATATAATAGAATTTATATAAGGCATTAATCAATGTTCAGGTATGTCTCTTTTTCAGTTCATTCCTTTATTAGAAGGCTTGCAAATAACTTACTGGTATGTTTTTCTTCTCCTTTCATGCACAATCATTGATTCCAGAGTACACAGTAAGTCTTAATGTTTTTTTTTTTTTTTTAACTGATATAATGTTTTTTCTTTAGTTTGAAAATACAGAAATATTTGTTACCTGAACAAACTCACTAGAACATTGTACATTTTTATACTGTACTGTCTTTAAATATACTGTACACCCGATATAATGCGACTCGATACAATGCGGGATGGCATATAATGCGGTCAGAGGTTAGATCCTAAATTTTTTAGGATCAATTCCTTTCTACATGTTTTCACATCTGAGTGGTTCCTGAACAAAGTTCCAAAAGTCAAAAGGTAAAGTTATGCAATATAGCGATTAGTACAACACAGACCTACAGTGAGAAAAAAAGTAGAAATTTTGTGAAAAAAACCTTTTGAACAATGTCTAGTACATCTTTGTTTTTGTCACTTATGTTGTGAAGCCTTTCATTTCCGTGATCTTTTGGTGTAACTTTGCTCTCCTGCTCCAGAGCAGTGCGGCTTTAAATTGCTCATGTTGGGATACTAATTTGCAAAGACCGTCAAGGCAAAAATGTTGCGAAAACCCTTTTGTTTTCCCCGATCATTTGAGCTTTGCTATCTTGCTACAAAACAATGCCACTTGACTCGTTCAGCATTGTTTTGCAGATGTGACTAATTGGCAAAGTGAGCCACCAAGCATCATTTTCTCAGTATCACTTATTTTTGCTCACACTCGTGTGTGAACAGTTGCTTTTACTTACGATAATCTTCTCTCGGCAGCAAACTAGAGTTAAACTGTCTTCCACTCAAAGGTGGAAACTCGTCACAACACGGACTCATAACGCGGCAGGAAAGTTTGGACCCTGTCACCCGCATTATATCGGGTCTGCAGCGTAATTGCACTTATGTACATGCATGGACAGACTATAAATACACAAACATACAAACTATGAAGACATTATAGGAACTTTTTACAGTTAGAAATTTCAGATGAACAGTTGGTATCTGGCATGTCTTAAAGTCATTCAAACTTTAAGTTTGTTTTCTGTATTTTTTCTGTTTCAGTGTTCTTTTTTACCTAAATTTTCAATACATATTGAAACAAAATATGAAAACAACTGTGGAACCAGTGACAATGTAAGTCAAAATGGAATTATGTATTGTTTCATTGATATTGGCAGGTGGCCTCCAACCATGCAAAATTACTATTGTAATGTTGAGAGGCGTATTATATTATTAATCATGGTATTTTTTTAAATTTGTTCCTAAGATCTTTGGCATGGACAAAAAAGCCTGTGACATAGAGGTGTGCTTCCTGGACATAGCATACGATGATGTCCCAGAACGGCATTACAAAACCTCAGAGGTAGTGTGCTATGATCCGGTTTATTTTGTTTCTTATGTTGTGCAGAAGGTATTTTTATTATATTCTAAGGCAGAACAAGTGACAGTTATCTCAAGGATTTTTTTTTTTCAAATCTCAAATTTCCAGTAGTTTTATCTACGTTTCATGAAAAGCTTGAGCAATATGTGTCACTAATAGTATACAGATCCAGTGTTTCAGGAAATGTAATCGCAAATAAAGGCTGTGCCAATAAAGAAAAAATGAAACAATATAGCAGTATTCCTTTAAAAAATGTTTCTTTATCAAGCAATAAGAAGAATAGTGCATAATTAATAAAATCTATATCATTAGACTAGACTTCCTGAAAATGGAAAAACACTACACATAAGGGGTGATTATATGCACTTCCATTTTCGTACAGTATTCTGCTCATGTGTCTGAGGTCTAGGAATTTGATACTGATGGCGATGGCTGTTCATCTGCCACATAATGGACACAAGGACAGGAATGGCACAATGGCAGCTGGAGATGGAGAAGAGTAGCAGGAGAGTCCTAGATCATTTGAATGAGTTTGATTGAAACTGCCTGGAGTGGGTTTGCTCTATTCCATGTGTGAGAGCACCAGGGTGTCTACTAAAAGCTTTGAAGGTTTAAAAAGAGCCTTACCTTGTAATACCTATCCAGAAAATTTTGACCAGGCTCACAATGGCTTATTTCCATCTTCAAGCATTATTTCAAACTTTCAGCTTTCAGGCATGCTTTTATAAAAACACTCATTCCACACTAAAAGGAGGTTAAAACAACATGAAAGGCATTCTGGTATCCGGTCACTACATTAGGTGCATACATCAAAAAAAGTGTAATAAACAAAAAAGAAAAACTGAATTTGTGGATGCTTTTAAACAATTGCTAAAAGGGGTGAATTGTGTCTGTGTTTAACTAATTCTCCTCCTTGCAGGACCTCCGGTGTTTTTCTTCAGCTAAGACAGGGCGTGGACCTCTGAAGGAGGGCTGGAGGGAATGCAGCAAGCCTGTTATGTGCTCATATAAACTGGTTGCAGTCAAATTTGAGGTTTGGGGCCTTCAGACAAGGGTGGAACAATTTGTTCACAAGGTACTGCTTGTTAAACAAATTGTTAGTTAACTTGGTTTAAATGACTTCTGGCATTTTAAGGCTGCATGGCACGAATATCCTGAAAGTATAGAAAGATTACTTGAATTAATTCAGTATTTCAAAAGATTCAGTCAAGATACTGTTGTTATTGCTTGCAATATTCATCAGAAGACAATTGCTCCATAATTTACTTAACATAATTGGGATTCAAAGCATATTAAGTTCTTTATGACTTCAAAGTCACTTTTACCACTACAGCATAACTAATAAATGCTTAGTAATACATATGTCCCTTGATTTACATATAGATTAAGCTTAGTAAAAATCTTGGCTATAGCTATAATGAATAAATAGAAATGAAAGATTTTTATTTTAATATTTTTATTAACTGCAATACTCCACAATGGACTGGCATCCCATCCAGGGTGTGTCCTCTCTGCCTTGCACCCAATGATTGTAGCCTAGTCTCCAGACCCCTGTGACCCTTACCAAGACAAGAGGATAATCAAATGGGTGAATTGATGAATTAACTTTGAGCTATTCTGAAAACGGCCATCTCCACAAATTCCTGTTCAATTTCAATTGTAAACAAGTTCACCCCACAATTCGGGTACACCATTTTTAAAATTGATCATCCAGCACTCAACACTGGACAGATGCTGTAAGAGCTGTGGAAGTGAATAAAATGCACCCAAACACAATATGAGTTTGACAGTCGTTGTGATTTTACTGCCATCTATACACAGAACAGATTCTCAGTTCTGTTTGCAGAAATAAAAAAGTTATTAGTTGAATGTTATACCTTTACTCTATGTTACACCTTACGCACTCTTCCAGCAGCCATTTTTCTAGCACAGTACTGAATTTTTGAATGAATGAATGAATGAATGAATGAATGAATGAATGAGCTTTTTATTGCCAAGTATGTTTACACATACAAGGAATTCATCTTGGTGACAGGAACTTCCACAGCACAGACAGTATAAACATTTCATGACATTTCAGTATAAAAATATATTAATGAAACTGAAAATCTCTTGACTATAAGGTGACAAAGTGGGTTTGGAAACTGAAAACTAAGAGGTATTTACAATGGGGAAACTCAGTTTCTTTTCCCACTATCTAAGAATCTCCAATTCTTCATGTGATTTAGTCTCATTACTAGCGTGTTATCAGTTTGAAACAAAAAGCCTTGACTATTTCTTTGAGAACATTTCTTACATGTACATGCTTACAATGAGGGGGAAAAAGGGCTTTAATCTGAACTCTTCTGGAACACAAAATAAGAGGGTGCTGATGAATGAAACCCATTCCATGCTTCATCCTGTTCAGTGAGCTGAGAGTCACCACAAGACCTTCAACAGTATGGCAATAGATTAGAATGGATAACCTGACTATTTTGTACCAGGGCTGCATGTGGGCTTTGAGTTCATTTTAAATACAGTCTTTGTCATTATGATCTGCTTAGCAGACCAGAGTTCTTCGCTCCCTGATAGAACTCTTCAGAGCCAAGTGGTTAGAGTTATGTGGCCAGTGTACCACAGGAAATGTGTGGACCTAACTTCTCACTTTAATTAAAAATTGTTCTCTTTTATTCTGAACATTTGTGTAATGGTATTGCACACTTGGAACGAAAAAAAAAAAAAAAATCTGGCTCCCATGCAAAACCTGATCGCACAAAGCAGCATGTGTGTGAACTGGGCTTGTCTAAATTGAGGGACTCATTATGTTTGACTCTTTCTGCAATCACCCTGTGATTGAGCTCCATACATTATTCAGCTGTACTGTTAAGCATCAGGCAGATACTGAAAATGGACCTTAATATTTTTGCAGCATGTCTTTTTTTATCCTCAGCGAATGTTTTTTATCTTAAAAATGCCTAGATGGATTGCTAAATAAGCATTTTTTAAAAAAAAACTTTTTTTAATAGATTTAGTCATCATTTGTGTGTCAGTGCATATGTTAAAAGCAGTTAATAGTGGTCCATCAGGTGACCCAAAATTACTAGGACACATTGGAGAAGGGGTAATGTTAAATATTGGTAATGTGAGAGTTACTGAAAAGTAGAATTTAAGGGAGGCAGATATTACTTAAGTTTCTCCATTACTTTGGCCTGCATGTGCTTTCTAAATAAAACGTAGCACTGTGTAAAAATCAGAAAGAGACAAGAATGACAGGAGACCGAGCAGTTTGTGTCTTGCTCTGTGTGTGGCTGACAAACACATTATCATTAGTAAGGGGTCTGTTTCTAGACCATAGACAAATATCTTGAAACTAAGGTCATATTACCGTGCTTTTTGGCTTATTATAGGAATCAGTAAAAAGAATTCCCTTATGCCAGCAATGTAAAGCTTCAGTATATACAAGTTGTATGTTCTGTTGTAAGGAAATACACAATATTCTTTGTTCTGGTATAATTACTTTGATTCAGATATATGTGCTTCTTGTAGGTAATCAGGGATATCTTGTTGGTGGGACATCGGCAGGCCTTCGCATGGGTGGATGAGTGGTATGGTGAGTTTTTATTTTTTTTAAAATCTATTATAAGCTCAAACTTAAGTGGTGCCATACAGTTTTCGCACAGAAAATGCATTAGGGTCAGTTTTTTCTGCTTTGTGCTTTGAATTGGGGAAATCTATGGACAGGAAGCTAGATAAATGCATCATAATCAGAACACAGCAATGATATTAAATATTTAGACTTTCTCATTAAACAGTACACATGATTAAATAATTCCTCAATATTTCATTTTATTTCCTGATATAGTTATGAGCACATGGGTGACATTTTCCTTCTGACTTTGTTGGAATTTTTAATGGCTCACAATACATCCTACTGCTCTGCCTTTTTTAACCTAGGATACAGTATGACTCAAGGTAAAGGTCCAACATGTTGACACACTAAGTGGTGAGCAGTTCTATAGATTTTGATACTAAGCAGTAAGAGATTTGACAGATTAAAGGGTGGAATATAACTCTATATAGACCTTAAGGGTCTCGTTTAACTTGTTTCTATATAGCATAAGACATTTGGAATGTCAAGTTCAAATATAAATTAATAGTTACATATTTATACTTCATTTGTGTAAAGACTTGAAGCAGCTTGGTTCAAAACCTACATCCTACTCAAATACCCTTGATCAACTTACTTAGCCTTGATTGCGCCATTAAAAAAATTACTCAACAGAATAAATTATTAAGTTACTGTAGGCAGCAGGTCCTGCTTTCTGGTGGGTCTGGGGTTCGAGTCCCGCTTGGGGTACCCAGTGGTGGACTGGCGTCCCGTCCTGGGTGTGTCCCCTCCCCTTCCAACCCTGCACCCAAGCGATTTCACCCTGTGTGTGTGTGTGTGTGTGTGTGTGTGTGTGTGTGTGTGTGTGTGTGTGTGTGTACTGTAGGCATCTTAACATTGTAAGTTGGGTTTGAGGAAAACATCAGCTAAACACTACAAGAATAATAGTAATCACGTTTCAGTTGTGATATTAGACTGATGATGCCCCCCCCAGTAGTAAATTGACAGTAATGGATAGTTTGTAGAGTTCTTACCAGTGGATATATTCATTTTATGACACTTTCAGAGGCCATTACCTCGCAAAACAAACTTAAATCTTGTCTTTGATGTTACAGCTTTTTATTCTTGCTGTTTGCTCAATGCTGTCACCTAGTGTGAAAAATGTACATTTTAATAACTCTTTTCAATAATTTCATCTATAAAAATATTTATATGTGTGGTATTTATAGGGTATGTGAAGTGTGTGTTCAGTTGACATTTAATATTATGCTGATAGCTGCCGGACGGGGTGGCACAATGGGTTTGGCTGGGTCCTGCTATACAGCTATACTGAGCTGTGAATGTCATCAGTGTCTTTACCATTTACATTTACATTTATTCATTTAGCAGATGCTTTTCTCCAAAGGGATGTATATCTCAGCAAAAGTACAAGTACCTGACCGTACTACCTGACCATACCAGATGTGTCAGCAATTTCACCTACAGCAGCCAAAAACTACCTCGGATAATATGACATACAGTTACACCTTGGACATTTTTGGAGCTTTCCAAACTTTGTCCTTGTCCTCTATCTCAAAATGCTATGTATCAAACTATATTCTGTATGTTTTTAAGGGTTTTCATTTTAAAATTAACTACGCTTTACACGGGTAAAGTTCTTCTGCGAAAAAATTTTAAATTAATTTAGTTGACAACACCAACAAAGAGTGAAGACTGGAACTTGAACTACCTTAATCATTTTTATGGTTTCAATTTCTTGGAACAGATATGTCTATGGATGAAGTAAGGGAATATGAGTGGAAAATTCAGGAAGCCACCAATGAGAAGATTGGCTTGTTGACCCCCACCATAACGATTCATGAGGTTCCTCCCTTGGTGGCCACCCGCAGCGCCCCCGCCAGTGCCCCCTCCACGCCAATTACTGGCGACCAGCCTGAGCTCCTCAGTGTGACCAAGGACCGAGTGCGAAAGACCTCTGCACCAGAGACTCTAACCTTTTCCATAGATGAAGGAGCCCACCAGATAATATTTACATGTGATTGTAGAACCTGAACTAGGCCATTCTTACTAATTTCCTTCGTCAGAAGTTTTGCCTCATTGAAAGCAGCTATAAGCTAGTGGTCATATCGTTGCATTGGGTTTCTGTTCTGAAAAGTGCCACATTTCTGCTTGACGAGAAGATGACTTGCACTAAGACTTGGAAAGTTCATTTTCACTGACATGTTATAGACTTGAATAAAGAGAAGTATGGTGCTCTTTAAAGGCACTGAAGCTGATATTGTGGTAGATGAATTGTCAAAGTTGGCAGGTCTGTAAAATGGATGTTTTTTGTCAGTTTTTGTTACTCCAAGAAAACAATATCACTGAAAAAGGTGCATTTTTCAGCATTTAAAAAACATGAAAAAATACTGCATTTCAGCATTTTCTTAAATCTGCCCTGAAAGTTAGCAGAACTGCTACTGATATTAAACAAATTTTCTCATTCTTAATAAAGGTTTTTTCATGAAGTCTTAAAGGCTAGAATTTGGCTCTCTAGCTAAGTCAGTCCAAAAGAATGAGACTTATGCTAGTTAATTAAATTCCCAGGTGTATTTTTTAACACTTTAAAGTTGACTAATATTGTCAATTTTTTATGTACATACAGTATAGGATTTATAACCTGGCTCGATTGTCTCTTTATCTTGGAATGCGTAGTTACTCTGAGATGTAACTCAGGGTTTTGAATAAGTTGGTTTTCTTTCGTTATATACTGGACTTTGAGTGCTAAGAAATCTTCAGAGAAATATTGAAAATTACTCAATGAAAATTACACTTTTTCTTCAATGTGAAGTTCATGATCAGCTATATGGTTTTGTAGTTTAATGTCTTATTTACATGCTGTTAAGCCCAAGAACAGAAACAAATTATTTGGTTTTTGGAACAATTTAAAGCTGCTTTATGGTGTCCCTTTTTAGTATGACAGTGCTTATTCAAATGGTGTTTATAGGGGAAATAAATTAAATTACTCACATAATTCATGTTTAAACAAGCATGTCTTCATTGCAATTTTCCACATTTATGGTAAGTTAACACAAAGACCAGTATTTGGGGGGAAACATTGGGAGTTGCTTTCGAAATGTCCTTACTGAAAAAATTGTGTAAATTTATTTCAGGTAGTGCATCACTCTTACTGTGTTCTAGCATGTTCATCCTGTAGTGATACTATGGGCTTAATCTCTGTCAGATCACATCCTTGAAAGTGCAAACCTTTTGAATTGTGCACCATTGAATTCTTTGTGTGTCAATGATTTTTTTTTTTTCTGTTAAACTGGAAATAATATAGATTTTCTCACCAGTTTTCCTTTTTGTCTTGTACACTATGGTATGTACACTGGAGTTTATTTAGTGCTAGGACTGAAGATTATGTGAACATGCAGTTTGGATGTGAGGAAAAAAAAAAAAACAGCTTTTTGTTGATATTTATTCTTCTGTATCAGGTCCAATCTATTTATACTGGGCTGCTTAAACATTCTCTGAAGCACACTACAATGCAAAAGCCTTTACGCATTGCTGGGCACTCATATAAGATAAATTGAAATATTTGGTGGGTATCTTAAATGTTTTGCAGAATACTTATGTTAAATATGAAATTCTAAAGAGTGCTACATCATTTGCCTTTTATTGGATTCATTTAGTAAAAAAAAAAATACACAGTATTTCACAGTATTAATTGTCATCTACCTGTCTCTTATGTCTATCCATGGATGAGTGACTTGAAAGTTTTGTGGATGTAAACTATAAATATTTTTGGTTTAAATAATTTAATGTTACACATAAGACTTCTTAGCAAGACAATATTTGTTCTGAACAGTAGCAGTTAAAACGTGGTTTAATATTGAGCTTGTTTTTGTTTGGTTTGAAATGCAGCTACACATCCTGTGATCTTGCTCTGTATATGGTTACATTAGAAAAATGCAGAAAACCATGGTTGCCACAAGGATGAAAGACATCTTGCTTCTACTGGCATTTCCACCTGCAAATAAAATATAACACCAAATCATTAAAGATCCAAAAATAGTACAGATAATATCTGGAAGATAGATACTGTATTCCCTTGACATTATTTCCAAGTACATTGTCAAGATAATTCTCTTTTAGTTTTTCCACACTGACATTTTGTTTAGTTGCTGCGGACAAGTCTGATGAAGAATGTTTGAGGCTGATCATCTGATACTGATGTGTGTAGTTTTGCAAGCTTTCAGGATGTTATATAGACTTTGAGGGGGTGCAATCTCACAAAAAGACATCATCGACTGTGCTCTGAGGTATTTTTCTGGATTCGGTGCTGGCGATTTTTATCTCCTCTTACCTGGAGTTGTGACTAAAATAGCTGGGGTTGTAGGTGCCGGATCAAAACTGTCCACCAGCATTCCCTCTGTGAATGACAGGGAACCATTGTTGGGGGCAGGAGTGACCCCCAGGAGTCTGCACATCAGTGGGTAGATGTTGACACTGTCAAAAGGCTCAGCCAGGTAATTTTTTTTAAAATCTGGTCCAAAAGCACGGAAGATGGTCTTCATATCCATTTCTCCATTGTGGAATCCATGGTCGCCTTTATTCACGTAGAAGATAAATCTCTGCAAACAGTGAAACAGTGACCACTTACACATTTCTGCGTATGTAAGTGTAGATTAAATGTTGACCTGAGAAAGCCGATCATTTTTGTTCACTCTAGAACACGTACTGTATGTTTGTAAACTATATGCATAACAGTGATGAGTCCAAATGCACCTTAGAGAGAACATTCAATACTTTGGCAGGATATCATATTTTTGCGGTGGGACTTGGACAATTTACATTTACATTAACATTTGTTCACTTCGCAGACACTTTTCTCCGAAGCGATGTACATTTCAGAGAACAACTTCTTAGAAACACATCTAAAAACCTTTTTTGCTGGGTCTCGGGAGGACATGCATAACATCACACTGAAAATCTGTTCTTTTGCAATTTTGTATTATCTTTTTCCCCATCCGTATCTATTTTCAGATAAAATGAGGTTAGTGTTTGTTTACACTCGTGGTATGAGGACAAAAGAAACCCACTGAATTCATGTTGAAGCCAAGATCCCCAACGACAACAATGGGCTGAATCCTGCTGTTCTTGGCCAGGTGAAAGCTTTCGGGAATCTCCCCTTTCCGGTAAACGGTCAAGTTTGGGTGAGCGTTCACCAGGGCGTTATACACCTCTTCCTCTTTCCCCTGCTTGGGTGTAATCATTCCAAAGCCACCATAGTCAAGCAGGTGAAAATCAACCAACTTTGAGAAAGCAAGGTAATTTGAGAGCTTGATTTCCTGCACCTCTGGAATCTTCTTGATTGTGGTCATACCATGGTCAGAGGTGATGATAACGTTCAAACGATGAGTCAGGTTATGCTTATGTATGGCCTCTATCAGGTATCCAATGGTATGGTCAATCTGCCTTATTATTTCTTTTCTCTCTACAGTCTCTGGTCCTTTCCTATGCCCTACATTGTCTGGTTCCCCATAGTATAAGGTTACAAAGTCAAAATCCTCCTGGGAAAACCAGCCCATAACAATGTCGATGTTTTCACGCCACTCTGTTTCGTTGCTGTCCGGATGAGTGTATGACTCAACCAAAGCTCGATTCACTGCCTGGCCACTGTAGTTGGCTCCTCCTCCTGGGTAGTGAAATGATGCTGTTTTTAGGCCCTGGAGGTATAAGAAACATGTAAATTTTATAGAAGTTTTTCTTCTAAATGTGTTTCTTTGTTTATATGATAAATGACAGCCTTGCTCTCTTGTTAAAGACTTAATACACATTGTTATATTTCCAGCTATTAAATTCCAATGTACTTAATATTTAAGTATTTTCCCACAAATAACTACTCTCGTGAAATTTCCACGTTCATGTGACTTTTTTTTAAAAAACTGTATCCTTGTTATGACCCCAAGCTATGTCTTTAACATCTGTGTCACAACTTCTTGCAGGTTTGATGTTGCTCACCTGATTCTGAGCAGTGATCCAGAGGGGCATGACCCCATTATCCCACCATTCAGAGCGATTTTGTGTAGCCTTGTGGGAAAACATCTGTTTAGATGTAGCGTTGAACATTAGATTGTGGACCACACCGTGATCTTCAATCCATCTGCCTTAAAGAAAACAACAAAAAAAAAAAAACGTGCAAAGCACAATCCACACCATGTTTGTATGCCTTTAGATATAACAACCGTGAAGGCGAAAAAAATAAGTAGAGAAAGATTTTTTTTTTTAAACACATCATTGGAAATGTGTTAATCAGAATTGTCTGGTGCTGTCATCAATGCGACATATGTCATCACTAAGTGCTCATGTTAAAGGCAGTTGAGGGCAGTTGGAAAAGGATCAGTCAGACTACAGAGACTGGACTATGTGGACCAGCTCATGTTGTGGGTCGAAGCAGAGCTGTCATTCATAGATCGTAACTCCAAGTCCCAGCAGAAGGAAAAATCGGCTTTGTTCCACTGGGGGGATGGTGAGAAAATGGGCAGGATCGGTCCTGGTGAACATCTCAGGTGGCTGAGGCTTGCCTGTGGAGTGGTTATCATTCAACGTATCAATACATAGGTCTCCTGCATTGTGCAAGTTGACATGATGCGTGGAAATGAGCGCGAGTTAGTTGGGATGCGAACTGGGGGAACGCACGTCAGCTGCCCTCGGCTTCCTTGCTGTAGCGTCAGAAGAATAAAAGCAAAAGAAGAAATAATAAAGGGGATTTGAATAAATTGAGGGAGAGGTAAAATAAGCCTTAAGTGTTTCTGGGATAGAGTGCAATGCCTCTACATTTAACTGCACTTCCTTGTCCTTGTCTGTCAGCAGGCAGTAGGGGGCGGTATGTCACCACCCAGCCTGCATGGGGTACCTGAAATGCTGATTGAGGAGGTATCGCCCTGATCAGCACATTTTCAGGTTCACAGCGACTATAAGACTGACCTTTTGACCCTTCTGCTGTGATCGAGACAGCCTACTGTTTTCAGCGTTCCCGTTCCAACTTGGGCGAAACGCTATAATTGCTTAAAAAGCAATTGATAAATCTTAGATGATCACCAAATATTGTGTTAAAACCTTTGAACCAACTTCATCACTAGTCATTAACTTCATTATCACAAGTTTGCCACTTTTTTTGGAAATGATAGTCTATAGAGCTCGTTGGTCTGAAACGATACCGCTGTGTGTGTGTGTGTGAACTCTCGAATCTAGCATTTGACACTCTTCGCTCCTTATTATAGTCTCACTCATTAATTTCCTACGGTCGCCCGATCACACACACCGCAGACGTACAAACTGTGAATAAAGCACATAAGATTCAAGGAAACTGGTGATCATATTCAAGTTGTGGAGGATGTCATGAAGCATTACAGATGAAAGATGAAAGAAACCATATGATTAATAAAAACTGAAGATGCACATTTGACCAGAACCGAAAATTAAAGCACTTTTTCTCTACTGTACATCAATAAAACAAAAAAAAAACTTATTCTTATACAGTATTTTCACAATAAATGCAAACGTACCAAGTGTTATATTAGAAATAATGACTTAATTCACAACACGTGGTAAAGACGGTAAAATATATTTTTATGGGGGTAAATAGCTCAGCATTAAAAACTGAACAATAAGAACCAACAGTATCACTATTAGTGCCCAAAGTGGTGTCCGTTATGTGGCAAGAATTTCCGTTTTGTGATGCTGCTTTCCTGGAGCAGAGCTTTTTACGATCGAATGAGACAGAATTCCGGTCATCACTTACTGATGATAACCATCGGCCGTGGTTTGCAGACCTTGCGCGCACATGTCCCTTTTTCTCATGACATTAAAGGGGCAAAATTAAAGCATTAAATGTGGGAAGGGGATTTCTCTCAGGTGATCTGTGCATTTCGCAAAGGTCAAAATACAGTGAATAAAGAGAAAAATCAAAGAAAAATGAAAAATGTACATTGGCCTACTGTATGCCTTATTAAAATAGCATTTAACATTTAAACCTTTTTTTTTTAGACATAAATTTGTCTGCTCTCCTCATCACACTTTGACAGATATGCACACATTTCACCAATATAACCGCGGATATATCAGTACTAGCACAGGCATCCATACTCTCTTCTGTTTCAGATAACTACTCATTTCTCTTGGCAAATTATAATTGCGTCCATTTACATTTTTAAGCGTAAAAACAAAAAAAAAAAAAAAAAAAATCACATTTACAGCACTCAATAAATTAGCTCTTAAACCCATACTTCGAAGAAAAGGAAAGCAGAGCTCTCTCACGCCGTAGGGGGAGAAAGAAGTCCCTTACCAGTAATTGTGGTAAAGTGAGACGGGGATGTCATAGTGATCATGGGTGGCGTGATGTATTTGGCTTTCACCCCCTCTTGCGCTAACTTGTCCAGGTTTGGAGTGTCCGCATCTTGGTCATAGTCCCATCTGAAGCCGTCAAAGGAGACGACCAGAAGCTTGTTGAACGTCTTCCTGCCTGATCTCACGGGAAGGGCTCTACACCTTGCTATTTGCCCCAGAAGGACAGAAAACACCAGTGTCGACAGTATCCTCATCCTGTGGCCCTTCCCAGCATCCGCCTTACGCTGTGACAGCTTAAAGAGACCTCCCGCACTTGCGTTTATCCTTTTATATTCATTATAGGTCCACAGATAAGATTATATTTAACGTCAGAGCAGGAAGTTATTGAACTGCCACACCATTCTCCAAGGTTGTTCGACTGTCCCGATGTACAGTACTGTGCAAAAAGTCTTAGGCATTTAGATGTTTTACAAAAATATTTTAGACGGTTATTTAATGTCTTCTGCTTTAGTGTCAATGAGAAAGTGCATATTTTAGACTTCCAAGCATTCCTTTTGGAAAAAGTTACAGTATTACAGTAAGGGTTTTGTATGCAGTTAAAGCAAGAAAGTACACACACACACACACACACACACACACACACACACACACACACACAGTCTGAAACTGGTGTCCCAAGTGGGATCGCGGCAAACCAGAGCCTAACCCGGCAACACAGGGCATAAGGCTGGATGGGGAGGGGACACACCCAGGACGGGACGCCAGTCCATCGCAAGGCACCCCAAGCGGGACTCGATCCCCAGACCCACCAGAGAGAGGGACCTGGCCAATCCCACCATGACAACCAGTTGTTGACAATGGATGGTAACTAAGCTTTGTAGGAAGTTTATTAATTAAGAGCATTATTTCCAGAAGCATTCTCACTTTACAGCTTTTTTCCCCAAGTGCCTAAAACTTTTGCGCAGTAGAAATATAGCACACTAGAAATATAGTAAGTGACAAACACTGCAGCTAGAATTCATGCTACAGCATTCTGCTTTCAGTGTTGTGAATTATGTGGAGGACACATAAGCGTCACCCTTATGGAACGTGAGATCTTCCATATGTAAGTGTGTCACAAAGTTTGATGTCATTTGAAAAATTGGATCACGCAGAAGCGTGCCTTGGGTTCAGAATAGAACAATTACTATAGCTGTGCCGCAAACATATACAAAAATTATGCAAAATTAAAAAATGCATCACTACTATAATTTAATTCATGCGAACTGAAACATAGTCCACTGTATTTTATGTACAGTTACACCTACAGTTATAACTCCAACCCTAATATACCTCAGTTTTGCTGACTTTTATTAGCACTGATCCTTTAATGTCAGTGACTGTGAGCCAGATCAATGTCATCTTAAAGCCGAACTCTGTGCCTAAAAGGTTAACAGTGTTCATCGTCCTCTTATTCTCCATCCTTAGGTGATATTGACGTTGCATATGACGTTTTTGATACACCGCTGCTCATTTTGGTATACGGGACTTCGGATCTCGGCATGCCTGTGAGAGATCTCCATCTGGATGTTGCACCAGTATGTGCAGTGAAACCTTTGCAAGCCTGGGCTTATCTTCTTACAGTACATAGAGAGCATCTGTACTGTGACTTTTCTATCTTTGCTAGGAGTACAACTGCCAGGAACCCAAACCTCACCCTTGATAACAGGCTTTCCCGTTCCAATGATTGTAACCGGCTCAGACAGGTTTCGTAATCTCAGACATCTAAAGGAGCTTCCCACTCCTTAAAAACCGCTCAGTACAACTTGTGGAGCACGAGCTCCTGATCATCTCAGTCCTCTCAAGTCAGGACTACAACTGTCCCATGCTTTACATTTTCACAATTTCCTCTATCCTACATTGAGACAGGTATTTATACCTGTATCAATGTCTTCATTCATTCATTATTCAATGCAGGTTCTCAGCTAATATAACTGTCTAAGCATAATATAATGGTTTATTTTGATGCCTTTGTAGAGTTCCTCTGCTTCATCTTATTTGAAACACTTGTTGTTCTAGATAGATAGATAGATAGATAGATGGATAGATGCCAATGTGCATGAAAAGACGATGTGAATGTTGTCATATAAACTTGATTTTGTCCTTTTTCTCGTTTTTTTTTTTTTTTTTTTTTTTTTTTACAAAGACTTTAACCAGCAGTAGCACTTGTATCAGCTCAAGTTTTGCTTACTTATCAGCTTTTGCTTACTTTTATATTTTTTACCTTGATGTTATCTGGCCTAAGTCAAAGTTGAAAATGCAATAATGCTGATATCCCTTTTTCCGTTTCAGTGTCAGTTGAACACTACCAGGTTCCACTTGTTTTTTGACATTCAATTTTCCTGTGTATATTAAAAAAAACGTGTTATATTATTTACTCATAGAGCTGCAGCAATTTTTCATGTTACAGTCACAGCTGTCAACTGTCACAGCCACATTTTTCACAAGTTGTAAATTAGTGAATATTCACAAAAAGTTCTCTAATAAAGACCATTTGGAGAAAAAAAGAACACAGGTATAGATGCGTCTGTGCTCCAGCCAACAGAAAAATTGTATTTACTGACATGTCGTAAAATATTGATGGGTGGTTTTATTCCTGCACAAAGCATGGAACGGCCCAAATGGACTTATGAACAAAGGGTTGTGGGTTGAAGTCCAGGGAACAGTCCTGCTGTTTTACCTTTGCTGAATGTAACAGCTCTTTGGTTGCATAAGTGGCTCTGAATAATAATTTCTCTAAGCAACTGAATAATTGAATTAACAATCACAAAATATTTTATCAATGTGCAACAGTGCTTCCGACAACCCCCTTGAAACTTTTAATGACTTCAGGTACTTAGAGTAAACACATCAAATATTTTGCTGCCACATCAACTGATTAATCATGCATTTCATCATATAAGCTTACAAGTTCACTTTCAAAATACGAAATTGTTAGTGTTATTAGCAGACACTCCATGTCAGACGAAAGCTATTTGTGCTTCTAAATGGTTTTGAAAACGGTATCATCCCTCTAACACTATCCCTTGCATCATTTTTTAATCTCCAGGTCCCGACCAGCAAGGCTCATAATAAATAGTTCCAATGCTACCAGACACTGTAATATCATCAAAAAAACTGTCACACTTCTCTCTTTTTGCTAAGACTGAAAGACATTTCATCTCTTAGCTCCCATGGCTACTGACCAGGACAGTTTTAGAACTCTACCCCATTATTTCTGTACTATGTTCTTAACCATACTGCCCTTACATTTCAGCCCATTACAGCAGCTCTATTTCTGCTAATCTCCAGGCAGAATAATTTATATAGCCATTAAATAATCAGCTGGTGAGCTGAATTACCCGAAAGATACAGCATTGTGAGAGCTGATGTTGCAGACTCTATTTACTTATTTTTGGTTAATCATTGGCTTGCATGGTTATGAGCGAGACGTGTGCTGAAACAGCACATGCAGTACATCTGCTGGCTCTAGTTAATATGCAACCGTGTCTTGTGTGGGTGGGGGGGGGAAACCCTACAAGGGAACACCTCTCCACATCTTTAATCAGAGTACAGGGGCCATTTCAATTATTAAAATTATACAAGTTAAATGCGTTACTTAATTGGTTCAATTTAGGAACCCAAAATGGCTCTTTAAGTAGGGCTGCCATGGGTAGATGAATTTTGAAATTAATTACCACAAGAATCACCTTGAAATGAATTGCCAACTAATGCAGAAAGGCCTGCAGATCTTTACCTTCACAAATTAAGTTAATTTCTCAGTGTGAAGTTTCAGTGTTAGCGTTTAACATAAAGGTTTTAATTCTTAAATGAGTGACTTGACCCTTAGCCTAAATATGTTTACAAACTCTTAAACTGATTTGTATAAAGAAAAGGCATTTTCAGTGCAGATACTAAAAGCAAACTGCTGTATCTCCATTTATGATTTAAACGTGATGTATGTTCAGAAACGCTGGCCCATTTGTCAGCTCAGGATCAAAACACAGAATGTATGAAAGAAAGGAAAGCGTAGTGATTAATATACCTTAGAAAGTTGCATGAACAATAAAAACCAGATTGTTTTTTTTTTTCTTAGACAAAAAATGGAACATTATACATTGATTAGACACACTTGGGAGTGTAATTCACGTAAGTGGCTGATCCATGACAGGAAAGCAATTTTCAACTTGACCCCTTGTCCATGTTAAATGTTGTCTGCTTCCATTGGAGCTAATGTCCTGACGGCAATTATTTCCCATTATTCTCAACTGCTCCCAACTAGAGAAATAGCCTCAGAGCACCATTTTTATGAAGATTTCAACTTCAGCTTGTAGTTCATGATGCTGAATGCAGAATTCTGAATGGAGCTTTCTCTCTCTATTTGTACATTTACTCTGTGAGAGTAACAGATTCCCTTATTTACACTAGTAAATTCGCAGCCTCGGACCTTCCTCTTTCTCTCTGGAAGCTCTAATTGTTTACTGACTCAATGCAGGCACTCATCCTCTGTGTATGGTTGTAGTTTCTTGAAATATTTGTTTTGTTCTTTGAGGTGATGGTATCTGGTAGTGCAATTTTCATTTGAAAAATGTTACAGTAGGGAATAGATGAACTGACAACAATTAAAAAAAAAGCAGAAGAATAAAGTTCCGAAGGAAAAAGCAAAGAAAATATCAGCCCTGGTTTTAAGTGCCACTGTATTTTAAATGTGTTTATTGCACATTTAAATAAATCAGCTTTTTCTGCAGTTGTCCCTTCTATTCTTAGAATGTTTTTAATCCACACACAGTAAAATTTGATATCTCTCAGTCAAGTGAATGGCTTTTTTGATCATTCAGAGATCTAAGGAACTTCCTTCATTGTAACACTAATACTTTGAAGCACAACCACATAATGACTGTTTTGCATTATATATTTTATGATACAATTTATAATTTTTTTTTTTTATTTCAAGGGATAGCATTTTCCAGAACGTCTGCTCTTTGAGAATAAACTGATCATGAACAAAAGATAAGTCTCAAGTCACCTTGTCCCCAAGCTCCCGTGTCTATTGTCTGTTATATATGTTCTCAATTAATCAGCTAAAGTGCTTTGCACTTGTAAATAAACTCCACACCTGAGTTCAACAACACCGTATTTCTGCATGATCTTCACACAGAATCAGTAAAACACCTGAATTAAATCAAAAAATGAATCAACAATAGAAATCACACAATTCTACAAGAAAGCTGATGGTAGAAAGTAGGCTATATACATGTGCGATAAGCTTTCTGCAGCACTCTGTGGTAGATTATTTGGAAAGTTAGAAGTAATATATAATATGGCAACTAATACTGTTTTGATACAAAAGGATACTTGATTAAAGCAATCAGCATTTGAATTAATACATGTATAATTTACATGCTATGTGGTTGTGCATGATTTTAGAAAGTGACGTTCAAAGTCTGCCAGACAACGGGATCATGGCACTTTACCTGTAACCTTTCACACCTATGCCATATTTCAGAAAAAAAAAAAAAAAAAAAAAAAGAAAAACCACAGTATCTCCACAGTAAGCATTTACTGTGACTGATATGTCATACCTGTTTGTGTTTTTGGGTTTAAATTTGCTATCGTAAAATAGATTAATTTAAGACAGCTGATAGGTAACAATTGGGAAGAGAAGTGTTTTCCTGCCAGAAATCCAGTGTTTTTAATATCACTTTTTATTACTCACTGTTAGGCTTATTTGTGAATTAGCTCAAGAATATATTTCAGAGCGCTAACATTCTAACATCACTTATGGTATTATAGGTTAATATTGTAGGTATCAGTTCAGAGGTGATTGCTGTAATCCTGTAAATCCTGTAAGCTTCTAAGTTATCCAATGATTAGTGTTCCTTCAGCCCTAACAAAGGAGACATTTCTGGTTACAGAATACAGAAGTTGCAGTCAGAGGACTTCATTAAATGTTAAAGGTGGTAAGTTGGTTTCTTCATTTAATCACAATTCAAAAGTGACTTTTTGAATCGGTGTGTGTGTGTGTGTGTGTGTGTGTTCAAATCTTTCTTTGTACACTTATTCTAATACAGCAGGGTACATTTCTTTCATTCAAATGATCTGTTTATTATCTTATTTTTTTATTCTTTTGTTATTAACAGTTTGTTTTAATGCAGCATCGCAGTGGTCCATCATCTATCTGGGAAGTATGGTGTGCAATACGGTACACCGAGGACTGAGACTTTTTGACAACATGGCTCGTAAATGTTTATAGTAGTAAAGAAATGACACTTTCCTCTCATTCTGTGAAGCACGTAGGCACTGTGTTGCTAGAGGCACTGTGCTGTGTTCGAAACAAATGTTCGATAATGTTGGGTGATTTTTCTTTGTGACAATGAGGCTTTATTCATACTCTTGTAAGGGTATTCATGCTACAAAGCCTTGTTATATTATTCAAATTAATTAATAGTTGTGTGTGTGTATATAATAGTTGTAGTTTAAAAGTAACTTAAAAATTAAAGTAAGGGGCAGCAGGTAGGCCGCTTGTTAGAACCACCATCTCATATTCCAAGAACCCAGGTTTGAATCATGATCACGGTTTTATATGGGTAGCAGGTATTGTAATAGTTACAGCTGCTTTCTAGCACTTAAAGGACTCAGGTTCCAACCTCATGCTGTAGCACCCTTGAGTAAAGCACTTACCCTGAATTGCTCCGGTAAAAATTACCCAACTCTGTCAATTTGGAAATGATGCAAGTAATTTAACGCTATAAGTAACCATGGGAAGAAGCTTCAGGTAAAGAAATTAATGTAAATATACTTACCCTGAGTTGTTAAAGTGAAGAATAACCCCTTTGTACTAATGAATAAATCATTGTATGTTGGAAAAAAGTGTGAGCATTGAAAGTCTTGAGACTTTCAAAGTTATCGAAGCCAAGTAGGTATGGAGTATGTGCTTAGTTTATACCTACTGTATATACCTAAGAATATACAATTGTTTGTTTTGTTATGGATGTATGTTGCACTGTTAATAGATGGGTCATGTTGCAAAACTTCATAATGAATGAATTATGAAAGAAACCAGATTTTTTCTTTTTTAAATAAGGGGGGGTCCTCTCCAGGGATTATATTAGGTGTGCTTTGAAGAGTTTTGCAAATCCTATAGAGAATATCGGTATAAGATGGTGATCTACAGGTATGTTAAGTCTCACACTGAGAACAGAGGTACACCAACCAGAAGTACAAAATCAGTTTCATACAAAAATATTAACTACTCTCCATAATCTTTTCATCCCTGCTGCAGTGCGCCAAACACTGTTTGCACTTCTGTGCCAGCATTCAACAAAGCAAACAGTGTTGATGAAGTGCAGCCAGTGTGAATGAACATCTGAATGTTCTTTTTTTCCTCTCACTTCTTAGAGTTTCATCATATCTGCTTTGATTTACATTTATTCCTTTCGCAGATGCTTTTTTCCAAAGCGACGTACATCTCATAGAAAATACAATGTGTGCATCTTTAAGACATTGCTGAATTTGCAGAAAACATAGAGGTTCACATCCAAAGTCAGATCTTTAAATAAAAATGTTATACATTATTATTCATTATTCAGATAGTAAAGATTTAGACAAATATATAGAGATTTTTTTTTTTCTTCACCCCTTCTAACAAAAGCAAACACCGGTGAGCCTAATTGTATCGATGCTAACATTTTTTCATAACTATGTGATTTAAATACACAAAATGTATTTTTAAATAATTTCTATAGCTGTGCTTCCTCATGTCAATTCTCCACGGCTACTGAAAAAACTGAGAAAATTAATACAAAAACGGAGGAGCCTGAGGCTATTGTGTTTGAATCATCTTTCTGAACTTATGAGCATTTTTGAAGGAGTATTACTTGCAGGCCTTCAAGCAAAGGATCAGAAATTTTGTGAATTTTCACTTTTTTTCTCTTAAAGCGAGCAAAATGCAGGGCAATTTTGGATAAATTAAGTTTAGGGTAAATATTGACTACTGATAATGTTTCTCATTCAATTTCAAAACATTTTCCTGACCAAGAAAAAAAATGGCTTGGAAGAACATGGTTTCATTAATAAATATAACTTTTATTTAATTTCTAATGACCATTCTGCAGGCAGTAGCCAAACCACACCCAGTGTTCTGACCTACAGTCATTTAACCCCGTGGAAAACTCTACTAAAAAGAAACCGCTAGACATAAAGGAGATGGAGTTTTGGAGGATGTTTGTTTGTTGTTCTTGCTTGAAAATAGCTCTGTTTTTTTGTGCTGTTCTATCATGAACCTGATAGGGTCTTTTCGTGCTTTTATGGTATTTAAGCTCATTTGTCATTTATTGAACATTGTTTGAGTGGTATTAATTTGCCAAACAATTGTTCTTTGGACTCATACGTGTTTACTGAATAAGGAGAAACTGCACTGGAAAAGTTTACCAGGCCTCCCAAGTCAAAACTTGCCAGCAGGGATAGATGGGATAGTTTCTAAAAATCACACAAGGACCTTGAAATCCTACCAAGAATTGAATCAAAAGGACTGTGACCCATTTCCAACAAAAACTGTACTTGAGAGGCTCATAAATCTGGTATGTATGGTATTGCTGTCATTCGGAAACCTTTAATAATTCAGCGGGCAAGGCCGTGCTCGCTATCCAGTGAGCAAGGCCAACATGCAAACACTCATAACCTGAAGTAGCCAAGTGAAATTTGGACCCTGAGGAGTGGAAAAAAAAGCATTATATGGTTTGATCCACCATCTCTTACTTCTCTTGTACTTCCTAATGGGTGCAGGTAGAAATGCTGCTCAAAGCATCAGTCCACTTTGTTTCAAAACCAACTGATGGATTTGAAATGAGTTTGATGAGCAAGTATCTTCAAGGAGTCATTGGGCCCGGTGATTGCTCTACATGGTCCTATAACAGCCAAGGAACATGCATCAATTTTAGGCAACATGTACACCTTGCAGTGGAGTGTATCCTTATGATGCTTCCAAATTATAGGATGATAAAACCTTGCATACTGATTCAATAATTCTTGGTAATAAAATGATTAAGTCAAATGCCTTACATGGCTTCTCCAGCAACAAGCTAAACATAAATGAGCTTTTCTGCTTTCTGGAGAGTTGGACCTTAAGATCTGTACGACAGTCCAGAATCTATCCATCTCCACATAAAAGAACTCAATGCTTTTTGTCCTGAAGAACACACGATTTGTGACATATGCTCATTTTCCAAGAATTAAATTATTTGAAGGATGAGGGAAAATAAATTACCACCCCCTTAACAGTAATTGATATGCAAGTAGGCATGGTGTTTCCCAGTGGCCAAGGCCTCTTTTCAGGCCTGTGGGATGTCTAAACTGTCCTGTTCTGTGTAGAACCCTCACACGCCCACATCAGTCTCATTTGATTAGCATTGACTGCAACTGTAAAGAGTGAATAGTGGTGGATTGCCCTTTGGTCTTGCTGCCCACCTGTAGTGAGCAAAAGCACAGGTGTTTTATCCCATTTGTAAGAGTAATTTAGCCATACTTCTGTGAGCAGAGCATGGTAACATAGGAGCTAACTTAACTGCATCACCAATAAGGCAAGACCTCTTAGCAAGGCATCTTCAACTACTGCACCATACATGACGAATATCCAGCAATGCTGTAAAGTCAGCATTAGAGTATGTTCTCCCTACTGAAACTGAAAAGGACATTTTGATATCTTTTTTCTTCTTAGAAATCCAGACGGAGCAGAGCCACTAAGAATGTTCTGTTTTATCCCACAAACTTTAATCGTGAGACCAGTGAGAACAAAATTGTATTTAGCTGATTTCATTGTGAAAGTCACTTGCTGTGTTAGAAAACAGTTGTGGCACAGAGGTGGCCACAGGGCAGGACTAAGGCAGAGGACAACAGAAAAATGACAAAACAGTCCAATGTGGGCAGCACACACACTGTCTCTCTCACCACCCAAAACACTGCTCCCCAAGTCCTTAGGCCAGCTGCCTTCACAATCCTCATTAATGTCCTTGAGTGAGTGCAGCTGGCCATCATTATTAAATTAAGTCAGAGGTGGATCCTTGGCAGCTGTCTTTCGTGATGCTCTCTCCTCTTGTCTCGGGTTGGACTGCCCACCAACTCAAATAACTGATACAGTTATTTTACCTATTTATACATCAGGGTATTCTTGCTCTGTAATGGACTGGTATCCTATCCAGGGTGTACCCTGCCTCACATCCTGGGCTTACAGGCTAGGCTCCAGAACACTTGGAACTGTGTTGGACAAGCGGTTAGCCAAAATGAATGGATGATATTTGTATATTTGTGTAATTCCAGGGAAAGAACCATGCTGGAAAGTACCACAGCAGGACTGGAGTTCTGAACTAAGGACCACCATTCACCAATTTCCCAGAGTATTGTAAGGTTTGTCTTATCTGAATTATAGACAAACATTACATCACTGTAGTTTACTCTGTGTTTATATTATGCTTATTTCGTAAAATGAGGACATCATGGAACCGGTGTGTGTGTGTGTGTGTGTATATGAATTCATAATCAGTTATTAGGTTCTGTACTTTGAAACATACTCCATATATCCAGTTAATTCAGCTCTATTTCTATCAGCAGATGAATTGATTGACACAGAAAAAGCCTTGTTTCCAGCCCTGCTTGCTGTGTTGTACTAACGTTGTGCTCTGGCACTCACTAGCTGTAGCTTTCAGATATGTGACTGTTGTGCCAAATATGCAGATGTCTTCCCAGCAGTCCTTTCGTTGTGTGTACATAAGCGAGTTGCGCCTTCAGCCCAGTGCTACAAGCCAGCAGAGCTGTTGCATGAGTCCTCAGTGCCTTTGAACAGGCTGTGGTTGCTGCGGCTGGCAGGTGCTTCACTTACAAAAACTGCAGAAAGTGCTAACATTTCCTCAGGATCTGTCTTAAAGGTGATGTCAGACCCAGAGGGAAAAGAAGGGAAGTGAAAATGGAAAGGAGTTAGTAAAGCGGCATACCATAAAATCATGATATGCAGGGATACAGTTTCAGAAGTACTAGGGATGTTTTAGGCAGGAGGTCTGGTGAATTTTTCTACCTTAGAAAAAAAAATGTATTTATCTGCACTGTTCAACATGACTCAAGGCACATGTTACAAATTGCTAACATTTTCCTAAATGTAAGATTTAATTTATTGCAACCTAGATGATTGCTGAAGCTGCAACAAATACAGTAAAACAAATCAGAGTAACATCACAAGAAATTAGTGTTATACAATCTAGCTAACACATGGATCGCTTAAGCTCAGCATCGGCCGTGAAGGTATATTTTAAGATAAAGCAGCTTGAACTGCTAAGATAAATGCAAAAGGGATTGATTTTGTACACAAAGCACATCTAGACTGCTGTCATTTGATTTAGGAATGATCTTCAAAACATTAATGGTTGCAACAATATGTGAATATCTACCTTATTTACACCCCAGATGTGTGAAATCCTATTCAGCATTTACAGAAGGGTTGAGGCTTAAGCATAAGTGGTTTAAAAAAAGAAAAAAAAATCAGTTTGCAAGAAAGTGAGAGAGATACTTCTGTGGACCCACAGTAAGTTGCACTCTTAGACTGGATTGTATGGGGAAACAAAAGGGCAAGGATAAACAAAATGTGTACACTGTTATATGTGGGCTGTGAACCCTCTGTCTCAATCAAAACAATCAGAAGAGAACTTAGTGTCAACTGTGTGGATGTTCAAAACAATACAGAGTAAAAGATGCTTGGGGCCATTTTAAAGACACAAGTATCTGAAACACATTCAGAGCAGCAGGATTTTTTAAAAAAAATAACTGGCAGAACAGAACACGGCAAATATAAAGAATAACACATTTTTGGCACAAAACACAATACATTGATGTATTAAATACGGATAACAGGTAACATGAATGAAGTGGTGAAAGTGTGATTTGGGTTAATGTCATAAATGTTATAGTGCAGTGACATTTTGCATGGTGGCACAGCAAGTAGTGCTGCTGTCTCAAAGCGCCTGGGTGGTGGGAGAGAATATGGGTTCGATCCCTCCTCAGTCTGTGGGGGGTTTGCATGTTTTCCCCATGTCTGCATGGGTTTCCTCCCACAGTCCAAAGACATGCTGTTCAGATTCACCCATACCGTGTGAGAGACAGAGTGTGTTTCACTGATGGATGGATGGGTGAGTGGCCCAGTGTAAGTCACCTTGGTAAAAAGATGTGACTGAGCAGGGATCAAACCCACATCCTTTTGCACCGCCAAGGCATTGTTAGACAGCAGCACTATTTGCTGTGCCCCTGTGCTTATATTTGTGATGGTATCTTGCTGTAAGACTCTTAAATTACATAAGGAGATGTATTATAACTCAAAATCAGTAATAACCCATAAATATTTAATATTTTTATTTCAAAATAATTGTACTGGTATGTACGTTTTGCCCGGGGGTGCGGTGGCGGAGTGGGTTGGACCACAGTCCTGCTCTCCGGTGGGTCTTGGGTTCGAGTTCCGCTTGGGGTGCCTTGCGACGGACTGGCGTCCCGTCCTGGGTATGTCCCCTCTCCCTCTGGCCTTACGCCCTGTGTTGCCGGGTTGGCTCCGGTTCCCCGTGACCCCGTATGGGACAAGCGGTTCTGAAAATGTGTGTGTGTGTGTGTGTGTGTGTGTGTGTGTGTGTGTGTGTGTGTGTGTGTGTATGTTTTGCAGGATAGAACTGTTTTCCACAGCAACGTGATGATGGCTCTTACTACTGCATTCAATTCACTGTGCTACAATAATGTACTTGATACTTCCTAAAAATACCCAGTTGCAGCAAGCGCTATTTATCATGGAATGAGTAAAACAGCATGAAGCACATAAAGTAATTCATTAATGATTTGATAAAAATCTAAGATAAATATGAAATATTGTTAAACCCTTTGATCCTGTATTAAGGTCCTGTCAGGCTTAACCGAGCATTAATTTAGTCTTTGCTGCTAGTGTCTTGCCTTTTTTTTTTTTTTTTTTTTTTTTTTGCAAAAGTGATTTATGTGACCCAGCTTTTTATTTCCATCCCAAGTGTCTCCAAAAGTTGGCCAAACAGAATTTAAGGCACACCCAGCTAAAAAGACATAACCGAATTGGTGTACTTTTCCCCTCTGTGGTTTAATTATGTCGCATCGGTCCCCATTAAGGCGCATTTCCACTCTTTCCTACGGGAACATCAGTCTCGCTTTACGTTTTGCGCTACGAGACGCTCCTCGGAACCCACATCACTGTGGTCCATAGGAGACGAGGGCCTGTGTACGGTATCTACCGTGGACATATACAGTACTACAGTATTACTGAATGCAGTACAGTTGTTACAGTACAGTATTGTTGCGTCCGAGTCATTGATTTAATCCGAAAATTCAAATCCACGTAAAATTTGCATGCGCGGCAATACCTTTGACCTTGAACGCTTCAAGGACAACCTGTAGACAAGGTGAACCGCTACTTGATCACGCTCATGAAAAAAAAAAGCACGCCAAAGGACAGTTGTACCACGCGGATCATTTAAAACGCGGTCACTTTATGAAATCCCACATTCACTTTGTCCGGGGGCAAACCGGGGGTCTTCAGGGCCCTCTCTCTGCTTCGCGTGGCGCCGGCGCGAGACCGAGCGCGCTCCAGCAGTGTGTGTACTACGGACGCACCCGCACAGCCCACGCGTGACTCGGCGTGGCAGCTCGCGTGAAGCGGCGCTACGGCGCGTAGTGAAAAACGTGATCGCGGAGCGGGGGGCTCTCCGTGGTGCTGACGCAGCTCCGCGGCTCCGAGGGATCGGGTGCGTGCGCTTCGACACCGGGATGAGGACAGCGGACACGCGCGCGCGCGCGCGCGCGCGCACACACACACACACACACACACACACACACACACACACAGTACAGGCACAGGCTGGGTCTGCTGTTAACTCCACCACTGCTGCTCATCTGAATACAGAAATCGGTTTACATGCATATTAGGAAAAGTGCATGTTATATTCTGTATAGTATCTAAGGGAAGGAGCCGGGTGAGAAATACACAGTAACATCACAATGGAAAATAATAGGAGCAGCGGAGAGGAAGCTGGGAAAAGCAGGGATGCTGTGAAGCTGCGAAGAGCGGATACCCAGGAATGTGAGCCCGACACCAAGAGAGTGCGCCTCGGGCACGAGGACGAAGGAGGGCGCGCAGCGGAGACGGAGGGGATCGGGGCTCCGCTGCCAGGAGACACGGGGACAGCGCGCGCAGGGGACGCCTCTGCTGTGAGTAGGACCGCTCTTCGTACCCGTGCATCGCTGATCCTCCGGCTCTCTCCTTCCGCTGGGCTTCTTACCTGTGTGAGCGCGCGGGATGCCGTTCCTAAGTGACATATATATATATCTATATATAACTATATAATATATAACTATATATATAGTTCATTTCAGAAGGGTACAGTAGCTCGGGGGTGGGGGTGGGCAACGCGCAGGGCTCGATGTTGGTCTGCTTCTTCCCACACATGCTCTTGAAACTCAACAAAATCCCGTACACTCTGAGATAAGTGAAAGTGGAGTCATCAAAGAAAGAAAGAAAAAAAGACAGAAAGAGAAAAATGTTTCTGTGTTACGTTAAATTAATGTAGTGAGTTACTTCTGCTGTCCGAAGTGACCACCTAAGTAGCAGCTTTAGGTCACTGGACTGTCCCCTTTGCATCGTGTGACCGACCTTTCAGGCACAAGGCGTTGCTCTCCTGTTTGGGTTAACACAACCGATAGGTATGGCACGCTGGATTTTGTTGCTCCACGTGCTGGTTTTCGATCTGTTGCACAAAGTTCGGAAAATTAATATTCGGAATGAGAGTAATTTCATTTGCAGCACGTTTTGGTAAGGAAAAAATTTATTATTATTATTTATTATTATTATTATTATTATTATTATATAAGGTATTCAATACATGTGTTTCACACGAGTTTCAACTGCACAAGATTAACATTTTTCTTATTATTCTCTTCAACTTTCATTCCAGATTTTTGGTGATAATTTCATCGTATTGTTTATAACAGGACAGGTTTTGTTAGTTGCAGAGATTGCCTTATTTTATTTGGTTATATTACCTTTCCTTGGCTTGCTGCTGATCCCCCCCCCCCACACACACACACACACACACACACACACACACACACACACACACACACACACACTGGTTATTCATCATACTTCTAGTATCTCCATGTGCTTGTGTTGGACTGCTGTACAAATGTATAAAATCCTATGCCCAAATTGAAATAGTAAGACTATGTTCAGGAGTTCAGTTTTACATGTAAAAATGCTTTTCCTCTAATATATATATATATATATTCACTATACACATTCATCTTTATTATGCTCCTTGGCACCTAATTGTTGTAGATATTGTATTTACAAGGCTGTTTGAAAGTTTTTTGTTTTACTAATGCTTTTTCAGAAGCATCCTGCAGAAAAGTTACATATCTAGACCGAAAATTTTGTCCTTTTGTTTAATCCATTTTTAAATAAACCTCCAAAAGTACAAACTACTTAGTTAAGATATGCATAATTAAGATGAGATGTTGTATAATACCCTTTGATGGTACTTAATTGTTTCTTTTATGATGTATTATAATCCAATCTTGTGCAAAGGAAGGAAAGTAATAGTTTTTTATGCAAAAATGCAGACTATATTATACTGGATAATTAATTTTTAGGACTGTTAATTATTTGCTTGGCTTTAACTAAACAGTCTAACAGTGTTTGACCAATTTATGTTGACTGATGTGTTACTGGAACAATGCTGTGTTACTACCTTGCTCAAGGTCACTACGGACAATGACTGACATGTGTATACTGTTTTCCGTCTAGGTTTCTTACTCTTATTGTATAATCCAGGGTAAACTGTGTACAGGTTCTGTATCTTTTTTAGGCGGAAAGACTCACCTGAGATGTTTCAGGTCTCATGATCAAAAAAAAAAAAAAAGAAAAAAACACAAAAATGATGGTCCTCCACAGTCGGCATATACATATTGACATGAAATGCATCATACTAGCATATGAAACACCATGAGAAGCAACAGGAAGAAGGTAATTTGTGAATTTTTATAACGTTATGGTCTGTGCAGTGATCATTTATTCGTTCTGTGATAGTTAGCTTTCAAGAGTGAGAAAACTTTTGTTTAATATTTTTCCATATTCCGTTCAAATAAAGACATGGTACTCCTAAAATTTAAGGCTACTGAAATGATTTATTTTACAGAAAATAATCAATCAAGTATTTATAATACTAACATGCCTTTGCTTGATCATATTGTTACATCAGCTTTTATATAGCATATACTGTATAAAACTTAACAATGTTCAATCAGCTATGAAAAATATAGGGCTCAGTTTATTACCTAGTTGTCGAAGGTGTATCCTGAAGGTAACTGGTTGAAGCCATACCGCAGTACTTTTGTACTACCCTTGAGGAAGGGTGATTACCCATACCATCAGACACAGTACTTTGCTTTTGATAAAAGCATCAGCCAAGCTGTCACCTAATTATTATATTAATAATTGCCTTACCTTGTTAAAAATCTACAAAATCTTAAAATAACATTTGCACTTTTAAGCACATTTGAAGAAGGCAGTCTGATACCCTTCCTAATTTACACCCTCAAATTCTGAGTCCAGAGCAGTTAAATTCACTCATATCCTCTACTTGTATGAGTGGTATGTGGTGTGATAGCTCATTATCAAGACTGCTTTTGAAAATATACAGTAAAAATGATCATGAACAACATGTTTCAGAGGATACATATGAATGAGTAAAAAAAAAACATATATTGTATGCCATATCAATAAATCTCTGCAGATTAAAATATCACATAGAGAATGAAATAACAATATGAATATTTCACATATAAAAAGTAACCATGTATAGATGATTTTGCATGTGAGCAATTTAGGGCTGTACAACTGATAAAACTGCCATGTTGCCATCTTAGTTCCTCTCATGCTACAAATTTGAAGCACAAGATGTGAAGAGGCCTGGCTGCCAGTTTAAGCAATGCAGATTGGTGTTCGGTGGGTCGGCGGTGGCCTTGCTCACTGACAACTCTGACACCTGCCATTTAGAGTGACAACACACTCAGGGTCCTGCTAGCTCACATGGGGCAGGTCAACGGGGAGCTTGAAAGAAGGTGTGTTACAGTGATGGGATGAAAAGGCGAGCTGAACCAGACGCATTCATCACCCCACTTTCAGAGAATAAGCTTATTTTTCATTTGTGATATCATCACATTTTTAATATACTCTATTTGATGTCACTACTGACCCCAAATCCTTTTCATGGCTTGCTAAGATCTTTCAGTAGAGTAAGCAACCGACATGGACGATTAAAAAAAAAAAAAAAAAGAAAAAAAACCATTGCAAACATTAATTTAACAGTAAAAAATTAAAGGTTACTGTTTTAAAGGATACGATCTAGATTCCACAAAGGTGACTGATTTCAAATATTATTCAATCAAAAAAAAAAAAAAAATATATATATATATATTTTTTTTTCATTGAATAATGTGTAACTTTTTTCCAACATTTTCTAGCAGTTTCAGGGCACAGTCTGCTTCCATGCTCACATGCGCACAATCTATTTCACTGGAAGTATCTTCTGTTGGAGATGATGCAGATGATAGCTCTTGTGATTAAAACTGTTCATCTCTCGACAGAGGGAACAGATGTCTTTTATTTAAGAACATGGTTTCCAATCTTTTCCCATATTCATGTCTTGGAATATGATGAATTTTTAATAAGACAACCTTTCAGAACATTATAAATGAGTAAGACTTTTGACGTACCAAAAATGTCCAAGTCATTTGAGAAAAATGACTCCTAATGGCCAAGGGCATGTCTTATAGCAGACCTATTAACTTCCTATTTATCTTAATCTTTCATATAAAGTACTTCTATAAAGGTGATGAAACAGGCTCACAGTTCTTAGCCTTGCTTTGTGTCCACTGGCAGAGCCCTGCTTATGAAATATTCTGATCATCCAACTCCCTTTCCTTGGTTTCAGAGGTTCACACATCTGGGTGTGTGTCAGTTGCACCTTGATTGCATAGCAGAGGCAAATTCCACCAGTGAATGACGACAAAAAAAATTAATTCACATTTCAGAACACATAACCTCTCAGGGCAGGACTGAACACTTTCTGAGAATAATGGATAAAGTGTGAGATCTTTGATCAGACGGACGTGAAGTTAAGTTCCCTCCACTGGTAGGTGAGTACTTTCAAATCTTAGGAGTCATCCTGTTCTCTGCACTACTCCTGTAACCATCAGACGAATAACAGGCTTCAATTAAATATAGCTGAATAATAAAATATAATGTTTACCCACAGTGCTTGTCTACATGTCATACATACACACCAGCTTATTTCTACTGTAAATATAACAAAATAAAAGTCTTTCTATTGCAGTTTAAAAGGCTGCTTTTCAATATGTTGGTTTGGTATTGAATTATTCTGAACACCTCTGTGTTTGGCTGGAGTTTTGGAATCGTGTAAAACTTCAGTGGCTGGTTTCTCATTATTTTTAAAGTTTCTAATAACTATGACTTCCACTACATCTGTAGTAACTAGTGACAGCCTTCTGGAGTTTGAAATGCCAGCATGAGACTATGAAGAGGCTCATTTCTCCCATCTGCAGGAAATGAGCGAACAGCCCTGCATCAGTAATTCTGAAGTATCTGAAAAACATCCTGTGATGTATCAACACAATGTCACTGCACTTGGACCTGGGCTGTTTTCAGTAACATCTGTTGCCCTGGTGCCAGAGCGCGTTGCTCGGAGACACGTGACCCAGGATTTGACCCAGGGTTTGACCCAAGTGATTGCTGCTATACAGTTAAACTAAAATAGTAGCATAGAGAAATATATCAGCATTTTTTAAATCTAGTGCTTTCTTCCATTTCGCATGACTCTTAACACTTCCGTTGTTTCATTTCTGTCATTTAATTTCAAAATGACTGTATTGCCAAATCATACAATGATCCTCCGGAGAGTGAGCCATCGGGCTTAGGGTTATATTTACTAATTTTGGATTTGTGTCTTACCTGTGTCAGTACTTTTGTGTTTGCTCAAACATTTCATTAAGGAGTCAAAGACAGTGTAATAAAATAAGCCTTCTGGATGTGAAAAAGTTTTAATATTGGCCCTTTTTGGAGTTTTCATATACATGTTTATGCATAGCTAATTCAGACTTCTTATGAGTGTGTTGAGCACAGCCCTTAAGGTGTTACAAATCCTGTACAGCGTCAAGGTGGTAAGCATGGAATTTATTATGATAAAGTATTTACATGCTTTTTGGAATTTTTAGACTAAGTGCTTCAGTAAAATTTTGCATCGTATTTCTGATAGGAAATTTGTACAAATTAATTCCACATGATGAATACTGCAAGTAAATGTTGCCAGATTTTTAAATAAAATAAATAAAATTAAAATGAACACTAAATCATCACAAAGTATTCCCAAAATCGAAATGGACAAGAAGTTTAGACCTGCTTTGTGGTATAAGTTAAACAATAAACGGCGATCATTAAAGACGGCTGCAAGAAGAGATGCAGACGCCATGCACGGAAAATCAGCCTCAACTGGCACTATCTTTTGAGCTGGCTGACTATAATGGGTCATTATGAGATGATCAATGTAGTATTATAATGCTACTTGTGATGCTCTCCCAGAGCCATAATTAATCAAATATGACATTTTCACTTTTGAAAATGCCCTCCCTTCCCTTTCTGTACTGTGTTTGTGTGTGCTTTTGGCAGGCATTCGCGTCACTAAAGGTCATTAACATTGGACCGATGATGCTTCTCTCTTCTGATGGATTCCCTTTTTTTTTGTTTTTAACATGTTCGTGGTGAAATGCCACTACTGAGTTTTAGAAAACTGTACACCCTTGTTTTAAAGCGTATTTTTAGTGTTTGAGTAGTCCTTGTAACCTGTATTGGGAAAATAAAGTAAGCTTAGAAGATGTTTTATTCCAGGGGCCTTCCACTGCCTTTGAGAGTCCTGGGCAAGTCAGCAGGATTACTGTGGACCACTGAGTGTGGTATCTAATTGGAAATAGGTGAACGAGGGTGAAAGTTGGGGAATAGAATATCATTATAAGATCACAGTGCCTCGTTCCAGCCAAAGATCGAGCTAATGTACATAAATGAAAAGAAGCTGAAATTCATTTTAAATGTGACCATTTTAGCCCTCTTGCATTTAGCTGATGTCTTAAGTTCTAGAGAGGATAGTCACTTAAATGTCTATGTTGTATTTAATGTACATATTTACATAATACAATTACAATTATTTACCCATTTGTACAGCTGAGTACACTTTACTGGAGCATTTTAGTGTAGGCACCTTGCTGAAGGGTACTACAGCTGGAGGTGGGAATCAAACCTGCGATCTATGGGTCTAAAAGTAGCCGCTCTAACTACTACACTAACAGCTGCCCCACGTATGAGCATGTTCCTTGTGTTTTCTTTTTCGTTTTTACTGGTGGTTTAATGTCAGAACATAAGCATTTTCATCACTGTTCAAGTTATAGTTTTTGTATTTTACCATCTGCTCTTGTGCCAATGAAAAAAATATATAGCTGTAGACAGTAATAGTGTTATTCATACTGAAAGTTTTCACAGGAACAAAATTTTTTTTGCTTTAGGAAATAAATAAAATTCTTGCCTAATTATTTTTACAAACATGAATGACTGAGACTTGTTGCAGGTGACCAAAGACTATTTAAGAAAGCTGCACAGCTTGTTGAATGGCATGACACCTTTTTGCATTTTGTTGGTCATGTCCAGAAACTAATCATCCCTCCTTCCACTTTACTCATATGTTGTATTATTACGAGCCAAGTTTAGTTTATTTTGTTTTCCTTTGCCAGGACTTGGATGAATTTCTGTCTCCAGCCAACTGGTTAAACTGTAAAGATGTCAGCAGAAGTTTTCCATTTGTGTTATGGCCAACTACACAGCACATTTCTCAAAGATATGATTGATCTGAAAGCTTCAAGGTTAAGAATCATTATTCACTTTTATTAAAGAAAGCTGATGCCATTAAATAATGCAACGAGTGAAGGAAATGGATGAGAGTGGAATTAATATCTTCTAAATCCAGCAGAACCTCTTCATTAAAAACAAACTAGACAAAAGGGGCAATTTTATCAAAGATTTCTCATTAAAGAGGTTAATATAAAAGAGGCTGTAAATCACCACAAGAGGCCATTTGCTTCATTCATCCAACAGGGTTTCAGAACCCAAATATTCTTTTTCACTGTGAATACTTTATTTAAGTGAAAATCATCCCGTATTTATTCAGACTTGGACTGATAATTTGCAACGAATTTGATTATTTGATTACTTGTTGCTATATTGTTTAACCAGATCTATTTTTACAAATGTTTTTCATATTGTTCATCTAACACCACATTGCTTACGATAAGAGAATGAATAGTTTATGAAATGCAATAGTTACGTAATGTAATTATTTATTTAAATTGCACATTTTTTAAAACTAAAACTAAAGGTGAAGTCATGGTAATTGGTATCAGTGCATCATAAAGTACTTTCCTGTCAATTCCGCTTTCTGGGAACCAGAGAAAAACACACTCCAAAGACGGCATAATAGGTATAGGCCTGTAGTGCTCTGCACTTATGTTGTCAAGGGCAATAATAATTTAGAATTTGTAACAATGAAGCATAAAGCTATTTTTAGGTCTGGCTGTCATCCCTTTAATGAACAAATGAGTCTCATCTGACCCTGTAAAACTCACAGTTACTTTCAAAACATTTCTCTCTGTGGTTGTTTTATCAGTTTTGATGGTGCATGGTGGAATCAACAGCAACCTTATATCCTCAAGGCGGAGTTCCGGCGTGAGCACAGTCGACAACAGGAAACTATAAAAGTTTAGAAGACATATTCGTTCCCTTGGGTGGTTGTAGGGGTCTGAATGGGACAGGGCAGTGGTTGAAGGACACAGGTGAGTGCTGAGTAAAGGGTTCCCATCTAGATGCTGGAAAGGGGCAAGGCTAATTCTGAAGGTTAATTGCATACTGGACAGTTTTATTTGGTTGCTGCAGTCCTCAAGACCATGTCCAATACATTCATTTGACTCTTGCTCTTCAGGGAAACGGAGTGTCCCATAAACTGAAATTGTACAGCAAAATATTTTTTAGCATCAAACTTCCAAGTATGCATAAATTAGAATGACATTTTTAGTTTATCATCTTTGTCGTCACAGAATGCATCAGCTACAGGTTTTTATACCTTTGGCTTTAAGGGAAAACAAAACCCATTTGGTGGAGAATAGAGAGCAATGGTGTGCATTCCCAGAAATTTTAAAATATTTTGTGCAGTCTCTCCAGTTAAAATATTTTTTTTCTTGCCTGTGTTAGCTATACATTCCACCTTATTTATTGCTGTTGCTTCATGGCTGTTCTGCCACTGAGCAATGAAGTTCTACCTTTAACATACAGCGGTGCCACTAGAGAGCCTTCAGTTTCTCTTTTTGGAGCCAGAAATAGACAGTGTTCATTTGAAACCCTCAGCATGCTCTGCCTGGAGGACAAAAGCACTCAGAGAGTCTGTTCCCCTGTGAGGCTGTCCTGGATAGCAGGCTCAGAAACTTGGCAATCGTCTGAAAGTGCCAAGGTTAAAATTGACAAATTTACGCCCAGCATTTTCAATTTGTCTGTAACTTTAGCTATGTGAACTGTTCCCTATTGTGCAAAATATATTCCTTTCCATTTTAAGATGCCCCCATTTATAGATTTTAACCTTACAGGGTTATTACAAATTCTTTAGGTTGGATGTAAATGCAGTTTGTTATTGAAAATGTCTCTGGTATGAATATTGAATTTGGCAATTTTCTTGTAAAATGAAAAAAAAAAAAAAGCATCTTTACATTAATCTCACCCTAAGATTATTTAGGAATATAATCAGGAATCCAGGTATGATTATTGACTGTGCTTATAAGGGCTCCTCTCACATACCAAGCATATTTTTTCCTGGAGATCTGCTCCTTCAGGGAATGCTCATAAAATAAGCTCTCCATTGTCATTAAGTGGAAAAAATGAAGTGTTTCTGAGGTGCGAAAAGTTTACCAAACATGCAACATTCCTGCCTTACGTTTTAAACAGAAAAATATAGCAGAACTGCTCTGTATGCCTTTAAATCCAGGCTTAATACCCACTTCTCCAATATTGCTTATCTATATCACATTTGCATGCTCTTTTTTCTTCTACATCTTTTCTTCTTTCTTTCAAAACAGTTTTTATTTTGTTGATATTTACTTTTTTGTTCTTGGGTAAGCCTGGTTCTTGGGCCATGGGTTTGAACAAATCTGGCTCAGTCCGTGTGGAGTTTGTATGTACTCTGCGTTTGTGTGAGCTTTCTCCAGGTGCTTTTACAGTCTAGAGACATGTGTTTTAGGTGAAGTGGTGGCTCTAAACTGTCTGTAGTGTGTACATGTGTGAGTAAATGAATCAGTGTGTAACTGCTGTAATGGACTGATGTCTTTTCTCCCATTATGCACCCTGCTTTGCACCCTACGCTTCCCACGCAGCCTCTGGACTTCAAGAGGGTATTCATTAATAATGAATAGATAGTTTTTTTATTGTTTAGATTTTTTAAAATGTTGGTATTTATTAGAACTCTTTAGGGTTGTAACCCATGCTACTTTCTTCTTTTTCGTAAAAAGCCTTGAAAAACTGCTTATAAAGTATAAAATGTAACATAAAATAAAGATATTATTATTAAAACACTACCTGATCTCATAATTACTGTAGTTCCTTATAATGCTTGTGATCACACAGTGCTGAGTAAGGCTGCAGGGTATCTTTTGTGATATCATCCACAAGGTACATTTGATAAAAGAATAGTAAATCACATGATCATTTGCAAAGATATTGCCTTTCACAAGAATTGTATGCGTTTTATCATTTCAAACTTTAATTAAGGCCTTTCTTCTTCCACTTTCTTTTAGCACTTTCTTCAAAACTTTGCTTTAGGCCTTATTATTATTATTATAGATTAATAAGAGTCTTGAGATTACTGTGAGTTTGAGTTTGAGCAATGAAGAATGTAGCCTATTTTTTATTTGAAACGTGTTTTTTACATGAAATTTTGAAGAAATAATGTTCATTGGGAAAAGTATTAAATTATTAATTAATTGGTAAAACTGTCTATTGTCTTTAATCTTGATGTAGTTGATAGGTATAATTTTGCTGATCTGAGCGGAACATACCCTCCCTCACAATATATTCTGCAAATACAAAAAAAAGATTTAGATATGTAGTCTATAAGTCTACAGGATAATAAAACAACTCCATGAAATTATTACACCGTGCACTATCTGTCTTCAGAACATTTACAGGAAGAAAGTAAAAAATCTGTTTGACTGAGTGGTGACCTCTTCATCTCAAAAGACATTAAAGTCTTTACCTTCTGGAAAGCTTGTATAACTGAAACAGAAGGAGGAAGAAAAAAACTGATATGGCTTCAATATAATATACAATATTTTGTAACAACAAACCACCAACGATTTTGACTTGAAAAGGAAAGTGAAATTCATATTATATTGTCTAATTTTTTTACGGTGTTTGTTATACTGAATAAATCCACTGATTTTATCAAATATTTAAGTATATTTTATAGACTGTGTATATTTCAGCTTTTTACATTGTACTATGCTTAAGAGAAAAATACTATGTATCTCTGGATAGCTGAAGCTGTTTTATCCCATACAGTTGCAACTTCAATTAAAAGATAACCGGGTCAAGGTAATCCGGGCAGGGTTATGTCATTGCTTGGCTTTTCCATGTGATGAAGAAGTGACACACATCAAAATGACCTAATTTAGGAGGTTTTTTGTAATTATTACACATTTCATCCAGAAGAGGCAGGTAGCTTATGTTCAGGCATCAAGAGATGAAAGGTGGTGTTAATGTTGTTTCAGGGGGTCACATAATAACTGGGTATAATATGACTGAAAAGAGTAAAAAGTCACAAAGAACATTGTGTGGAACTGAATCTCTTTAGACCCAACTTTCAGTGTAATAACAAATTTAGTCTACATGGCAGGATAGGTCAGTTGCGTGTGGGCAAGGGAGCTGACATTTGGCCGAGCCCAGTGTGCATCCGACACTGTGAAGATGGAGCGCTGTGATAGTTTGCTGCGAGATATGGCAGGTAAATGTTGACTTTGCTGGGGAGATTTTTTCCCCTACGGGTTGCACGTCTTGAGCAACTGCTTAGAGTAAGTGCAGAGTTTCTGTCTGGAAATAGCGGAGCTGTGTGAGCTGGTAGCTAGGTTTACCAGGCAATACATAAATATTTATGCATGCAACTTTGTGATGGTCTTTCTTATCAGGGCCCATTCAGGCCCTGCAGGAGTAAATAAACCTGATTACACACATTAGGATAATTAACTTGGCACAAGTATTGCTGGACAGCTCACCCTGTGCTACTGTCTGGGCCACAGATGCCCCAATTTGCCATCAGTGGGAATCATAGCTCATTAAATTATAGTGAAAGAGCTGCAGAACAGTTGATCTTTTAATACCTGCGCTGTTTGTTAAACCTGCCGGCTTCTTTCTGTCATTCAGAAAAAGCTGAATTGTTCCTGCTTTCTGATTGCATGGTGAAAATTTAATTGTGTACTACTTTGTTTTAGGAGTCTATAAGAGAAAAATAAGCCAATTTTATTAGTCTGTTGTTGCAAAGGAAAAGACAGCAGTCGTTATCTCTGAACCCTGGTATTTTTTTCATTCCTTCATTCGCTGTCAAAAACTACAGTGCAGGGTTATGGTGGTCCTGAGCCTTTCCCAGAAACATAGGATGTGAGGTATTGAAAATAAGTTTATCCTGGAAACACAGGCTTTAGGCTAGTCAGGGTACACCCTGGATAGGATGCCAGTGCTTTGCATGGTAGCCCTTTAAGAAAATATAAAGGCGTTAAACTAAATTTCATTTTTAAAAGTAAACTTTTGTTATTCAGTTTTCTTCTTTTTTTTTTTTAAATAATTCACATCTTTTTGATGACCTGTTATACTAATTACACTTAAAAATTAAATTTGTAAACTTGAAAGACCTTTGATAAGCAAAATTATTTGTTATATTAAATTTATGATTAGTGGTATGGGGGATGCGGTGGTGCAGTGGGTTTGACCGGGTCCTGTTCTCCAGTGGGTCTGGGGTTCGAGTCCCGCTTGGGGTGCCTTGGGATGGACTGGCGTCCCATCCTGGGTGTGTCCCCTCCCCCTCCAGCCCTACGCCCTGTGCTGCTGGGTTGGCACTGACTCCCCGCGACTCTGCATGGGACAAGCGGTTTCAAATGATGTGTGCGCGTGTGATTAGTGGTATTCATTAGAACAAGACCTTTGTTCTTTTAATGATTATTTACTGTATTTAAGTGTTATTATTGCATATAAGGTTGCATTTCACAAAAATGTAGATATTTGGTGTAAGTCATAGTTTAACCTAACTTTTTTTGAGTCATAAACTGTCATCAAAAATATTACTTATTGTCCATTGTTGTGAAAGCAAAATGTTCTCCTTTGGTATTTCAGTAACATGCACTTATTATTTAACAAATATAACTTTGTAGCTTCTCTATGTAGCGAGAAAAATCTTTGAATTTTGCGCAGTTTTGTGTACAGTATTTTGACTTGGAGATGTTGGCCACACATTAATGTTTCAGTAGACCTGCATGGCAAAGGCAGTTTCTCAGACCCTTCAGTTACTGGAAAGCCTCCAGTATAACGATTAGATTTTTCATACTTTTTGAAACATTTTAATCGAAAGTTAGGTAGCTGCTTACCCTTTTCAATAAAAGCTGTGTAAAATGTAAAAATTTTTTTAGAGAGGAACAAATCCAATTACCAGGACGAAAAATTTGGAAACATACGTGTGAGGCTGTCGGGATTCAACCTCTGAATCTATGAGGTAACAGTGATTCCTGCTGAGCCAGAGAAAAAAATTCTATTTACATACATTTACATTTAATTATGCCAAGTCATAAAGTGGAAAACAGTCTAATTAAATGAAAACAAGAGTGGCTTTTTACTCTCAGTAGCTTCTTTCTGCATTTATAGTTGCTGTGGTGCTATGTAGATTGGTTCATCTCGACGCTGGTGCACTGTGCATTTTTTGAACATTTTTAACCCGGATAAACCTCCGTTTCTTACACACCTTTGCTTAAACTTTGCATAAAACATAGGAACCTGGAAGATGGAACATCTTGAAAATCAGATTTTAGTTTAAGGAATCTAATATCGCCAGCATGGGACAAATATGCGATTTCTGTTAGATATTTGTTGATAAGGTTTGCTCAAATATTTTAGTCCATAAAGGGTTCCACAGAGTGAGTGGATATACACTAATACATTTACTCTTGAGCAAGGCGCTCACCCTGGATTGTTCTAGTAAAATGATCCAGCTGTATAAAGGGGTTAATAATTATATGTCGGCTAACATTTTAAGTTTCTTTCGAGAAAAGCATCAACTGAATGAATAAATGTGTATAAATAACTAATACATATATTAGTTACATGAAATTACATTTCTGGGCATTGATTTTTCCAGTGCTTTCCTTGCATAGCACTTCCCTCTGTCGAATTTTAGTTTAATTTATAAGAAGTGGAATAAAATGTATCTTGACTATTACCCATAAGAGATAGCTTGTGAGTGCATGAGCGCTGTCAGTTTCTACACTAATTTAACTTCTTTGCTTCCATAAAAAATACAATGTTCTCTCCAGCACTGCTGCTCAGTGTGCGTTGCGTGTGTGCTTTGCCAACTGCGATACCGCTGGCACTCTGCACAGTGACTGAACTACAGTACATCAGAAAAAACATTATTTCCATTCCTTCCTATGCCGTGCGGCTACAGGTGATCTCCCGTGAATCAAACTCTGCTCCCGAGAAGTTCCCCCATTAGTATCACATGTGCTCTTCTAGGCACTTCGTTGCCACTGCTTCCCCACCTCAGTCCTCGGGGGGCAACACAGCGGTTTTCAGCGAGGAGCCACACCATCTTTGGTCCGTTTGGTGACATCCCTGCTGACCTCCTATGATGCTGCTGGACAGAAAAATAATAAAGCTCATCAATGTGCTGCCCTGGATATCCAACCTTGTCATTGCAACGAGAAAAAAATATAGTAGCTTGCATTTTTGCACTGACCTTCACACAGGAAGGAACACACACACACACACACACACACACACATTTTCAGAACCGCTTGTCCCATACAGGGTCGCGGGGAACCGGAGCCTACCCGGCAACACAGGACATAAGGCTGGAGGGGGAGGGGACACACCCAGGACGGGACGCCAGTCTGTCACAAGACACCCCAAGCAGGACTTGAACCCCAGACCCACTGGAGAGCAGGAACCAGTCCAACCCACTGCACCACCGCACCCCCCTACAAGAAGGAACAACACTTTAAATTCTTCACTGGTGTAAAGTCTGCTTGAAACTTCACTGCAGGCCTGTGCAAAGTTTCAGTCAAATGGAGAAACACTTCTCACTATCTCAACCAAAAAGATCTTTCATTCTGTCACCATTATTATTATTATTATTATTATTATTATTATTAGTTTTTCAGCCATCCACAGTCTAACATGACCTTTTTGGGGAAAACTGTGCTCATATTTTCGGATTTCATTGGATGTGTCCATGCATAAGGTGGCAGCAAATTTTTTCAGATGTTTAATCTCTTGTTGATTCCCATGAATGGAAATCTATGGGAATCAACTCCTGAAGCTGCCTAGGTAGATATATTTGTAAAATTTTATGCCCATCCAATGCCCAACCATTTCAATTTTACTGTTAAAAAATCTTTTAATGGGTTTGTCTTGCTTTCATTGTCTGTCAGTGACAAAGCATCATCACATCATCAGTAAAGACGTTAATGAAAATAAATAGAAATCATTATCTTGTGTTCAGTTGCTTTGCATAATGGATTGCTTACTCTGTGGAGAGGAAAAAGGCACGGATGGGAAACGACACAAATCGCAAAGACATTCTGACGCCCACCCACCCGCTTGCTGATCTGGCCAAATTGGAAAAAAAAAAGAATATAAATGAAAATGTGACTTCTAAAGTGAGCTGAAATTTGCTGTGGAAGCTAAATTGACAGAGAGGAAATGAACCTTCTCAGTGAGAATGCTGCTTCTTCTCAACAGAATACTGCTGCCCAAGTTGTCTTTGACTTGCCAAAGCGTTCCCATGTTTCTCCTCTACTCATTTCTCTGCATTGGCTTCTCATAGCTGCCTGGATAAAATTTAAGACCCTGGTTATGGCCTACAAATACATCAACAGATCTGCTCCCACCTATCTACAAGACTTGATCATCCGCTACACCCCAACCACACTGCTATGCTCTACCACATCTACCCGCTTCGTGGTCCCGCGTCCGAAAGGTAAAGCATGAAGGTTCTCGGTTCTGGCTCTGTTGTGGTGGAACGAACTCCCCCTTTCACTCAGAACTGCTGAATCTTGGTCCACATTTAAAAAGGGTCTTAAAACTCACCTCTTCTAGACTCACTTAGCCCATGATCTCTTAAATTCATGTAAGGTATAAATGGTCATGTATCATAACTTTAAGGTCATGTCTGGATGTAATGTAAATGCTTAAATGGATCTCAAAAAAAAAAAAAATTACTAGAAAGGTGATGAGGAATCATCGATATTCTGATCAAGTTTTATGCAGCTACTCGTGTGATGAATACTAGTTCATATGGTGGAAAGAAACAAACTAACTGCACTTAAGAATCACACATCTGCAACTATGCCTTTCTTTCTGCTAATGTAATGCACACATTGTATTTTCAGTGAGATGTACGTCTCTTTGGAGGAAAATATCTGCTAAATGAATAAATGTAAATGTAATGCGTGTCCAGCCCACTGTTACAGCTCTCAAATCCATCTCCACAGCTCCTTATATTTAATAAACAACGTTAATTGCATCCTTTTCCACATGATCTAATTGATTCAAACATTGTTAAACATATCTGGGAAACAACATTTTAACATTTTTAAACACATTACACCATGGGGTAGCACGGTGGCCCAGTGAGTAGTACTGCTAACAGCACCTGGGTGGGGTGAGAGGATGTGGGTTCGATCCCTGCTCGGTCTGTGTGGAGTTTGCCTGTTCTCCCTGTGCCTTTGTGGGTTTCCTTCGGGTGCTCTGGTTTCCTCCCACAGTCCAAAGACATGCTGTTCAGGTTCACCCATAGTGTTTGAGTGACAGAGAGAGTGTGTTTCACTGATGTATGGATGAGTGACCCATTGGAAGTAGTGCATCTAGCAGTGTAAGTCACCTTGATGAATAAGGTGTGTGGGCTGATAACACTAGAGTTCATTGGAAGTCACTTTGGAGAAAAGTGTCTGCTAAATAAATAAATGTAAACATTAACATGTCAATGCAACAAATTCCTTTCTGGCAAACACAAATCTGTGAAATTTTAATTTATTGCACTTTAAAAATATAACTCGTTTGATATGTTTCATTTGGAGAATTGCTGAAAGTTTTAGCTCCTATCCGATATATCATGTTGGCCATTCAGGTACATGGCTAAGTTTACCATTTGATGGGCATATAGTAATTACACACACACAATGTCTACACGCACTCGTCCTGAGCAGGGTCGCGGTGAAATGGAGCCTAAATGGGCAGCACAAGGTTGAAGGGGGAGGGGACACACACCCAGGACGGGATGCCAGTCTGCCGAAAGGCACCCCAAACAAGGCTTGAGCACCAGACCCACCACACAGCGGGCGCCAGACCCCCTCCCCCCCATCTAATTTCCACATTTCATCTGTCTGACCAACTGGTGGGAAAAAAAGTAAATGTTAGATAGCTGGCAAATATGCAGTTTGACAGTTGTGCCTCATTATACTATACATCCCTCAGAAAACAACTCTGCAGAAGAGTTGCTCTTAGATCAGTCACTGTACATACTACTGTATTACATGAAATGTTTTTAGCTACTATTGCTGAGAGTTTTGACTGGGCAACATACACACATATATAGATCAGTGTACATTTTTTCTATGCTGCAGCAGGCACACCCTAGTTGAGGATGACAGTTGTCCTTGACAATGTACTGGCATTTTTATGCTTGATTTTATTGCTGAAATATCAGCTTGATTACAGTAGTCCAGAGTTCATTAAGATTAAGATAATCATTATATTATGTTAAGGAGAACTCTATGAACGTGCTGAATACCGGTCAGGTCAAGGTGACAGGCAATAAAGTGAAAAAAAAAAAAAAAAACGTTCTGGAATAGTAAATTATATTTATTCTTTTCTTTGAGGGCTCCCTAGACATGTTTATTCATTTATGTAATATATACAGTACAAGCGACATTACTCTTGATTTCATCATACATTTTCATTAACTTAAGATAAAATTTATTCGTGACATACATGCTATACTTAGATGTTTAAATATGTATTTTGAGAGGTGATTGTTGCCCAGTGATATTTTACTAAAGTACGTTTTGTTATATTCCTTTGTTATTGAAGGCAAACTAATAAAGTGCATTGTACATCAGTGTTCTGTTCATATGAATTATCCATCCATCCATCCATCCATCCATCCATCCATCCATCCATCATCAGTAAAATGCTTTCCCACGTTGTGGTGGTCTACAGCTAACCCCAGCAGCACAGGCATGTGACTGAGCATAACATGGTCGGAACCTCAGTCCATCACAGCCAATCACACACACGTGCACCTGAAACACATGTTTTTAGACTGTGGGAGGAAAGCAGAGCACCTGGAAGAAACCCTAGCATGACATAAGAAGGCTATGCAATATATTAGGCAAAAGTAACACTATGGAAGCAAAACTTCTTCCTTTTCATTGAGCTGAAGCCGCTGGCTGCTGGAACACCTGTTTTGTTGTACCGAAGGTGGTACGAAAGACCGACTGAAGTGCTGACACAGAGAAGTGTTTTTCAGATCATCTTCAAGCACGTCAGATTCATGGAAGTGAAGCGCTTTACGAGGCGCCACTGAGTGCCATGGCTGAGATGAGGAGAATGAGTGGTGGCAAGAGGGGCAGCAGGTGTTATTTAGACTAAATTGACCCTGAAATTGATTTCTTTATTGAATGATACACTTGGGGCCGATTAATAATTCCTGTTTGTGCCAACTGGCATGATTTACATGGTAATGGGGGTCCAATTAGGCAAAATTATGATCTGGAAATTATGAGAGCTTTTAAAAATAAATTTCCCTATGTATTTAAATTTTATAGCTGAAAGAGAAAAGATGCTGCTCATAAACTTTACAGTCTAAAATGACACCGCCTCATTGGAAGGGAGGTGATTATACATACTTGTTTGGGAATTTACAATGACATTCAGATTTTGCTCCTTCTCCAAAATAATGACAGAACGTTTGTTTTGTGGTTTTTGTGTTTTCTATAAATCAGAAAAGTGAAGGTAATTTACAGATTTTTTTTAATTTTGTATTTCAGCCAGACATGAACTCAACTTGCTTATTCAACAAGTTGTTTGGTTTTGTCTTTCAGCACCCTATCAGATATGATTAATCGCTTGATTAATTGCAACTTTTCTTGTCCAATAGGCGTGTGAGAGACTAGAATTTAATCTTTTGAAATATTCAGCATTACGATGCACAGCACTTACTGCAATGTCAGCTTGCTTTATATCAAATACTAAAAATAAAAAAAAAAACAGATAATGTATCTATAAATTAATTTCTGAAGGATCTGTGAAGCACTAAGTTGCTATCAGGATTCTTTTCGATTAAGGGAAGCAGTGATTCTATCTGGAATTTCTATGTGCACTGCAAAGTATGAATTGTGCTCCTAAAATTCTGTGGTTATTCTCTTTGTAAGCAATTTCTCATTCAAGCCACTCCTCTGTTAAATGAAGTGTTTACTGAGTCATTATTGAGCAGTTTTCTCCCTAGAATGCTCTATCAGACCTCAATCTCCAATCTCAAGAAAAGTCAAAACCTGCCCAAGTGGGGCCTTTTGTTTAGTATTTCCTGTATGTCACTCTTGTGACTCTAGACAATAAATAAGAGACCAGAGTGCTATTGGTTATACCAGAGTACTGTGTTCATTCCTTTATCCAGCATCATTTATGATCTTTCAAGAGCTTCTTATCTCTTAGGCTGCAGGTATAGTATGTAGCATAATATAGTATTTGGTAGTGGACCACATATATATGCAAATATAGAACTATTATGACTTTTGCATCAGTCCTTTATATTATAATATTTCAATGCAAGACAGAAATGCTGTCCGAACAATGGTGTTTGCTACTGATTTTAAAACTGCTGCCAGGATAAAATGCAGTAACAGCATGATGAGACAGTAATGGACATTGATTTTTATTAGTTCTTCTCACACTTTTGTGGCCTGTATGCAGCTGGTAACCATTGAAGGATTACATGTCAACCCATGACAGGACGCAGTTTGGAATCAGCACATTGAGGAACATGCCACTGCTCCTCTTAGACATTAATGACCTTGCAAATTACCTTTACATTTATTTAGCAGACACTTTTCTCCAAAGTGACTTCCAATGAACTCTATGTAGTGTTATCAGCCCACACACCGTATTCACCAAGATGACTTACACTGCTAGATACACTGCTTACACTGGGTCACTCATCCATACATCAGTGGAACACACTCTCTCTGTCACTCACACTATGGGTGAACCTGAACAGCATGTCTTTGGACTGTGGGAGGAAACCAGAGCAAACCCACACAGACAGAGGGAGAACATGCAAACTCCACACAGACTGAGCAGGGATTGAACCCACATCCTCTCACACCAGCCAGGCGCTGTGAGACAGCAGCGCTACTCACTGTGCCTCCCCTTTTCTGAGGATTTAAAGTCGGTATATACAGTAATTCTAAAAGACATCATGGAAAAACTTTACAAAAGGTTTACTAGGCAAGATGAAACACACACACACACACACACACACACACACACACACATTTCCAGAACCACTTGTCCCATACAGGGTCGCAGGGAACCAGAGCCTACCCGGCAACACAGGGCGGAAAGCCGGAGGGGGAGGGGACACACCCAGGACGGGACGCCAGTCCGTCACAAGGCACCCCAAGCGGGACTCAAACCCCAGACCCACTGGAGAGCAGGACTGTGGTCCAACCCACTGTGCCACCACACCACGCCATCAAGATGAAATATTCAAGTTTTATGAAAACATTTTATCCACTATTATTCATTAACATGGAAATGTAAATTGTACATCTATCTTTCATCCTCAAATATAGTTCTCATTTTATAGGCAGTTAACAACAATTTACCCACCTAAAACTGCCACTAAAGACTCTAATGTAATTTTTATTTAAAGACTAAAGCCAATGAGGAAAAGGTATGATAACATGTAAGCTGATGGAAAAGTTGACAATGGAAAGAATTTAATTGAATGACCTTTATTGGTCCTAAGAGGCATTAACATGGTACTGATTAATAACACAAGCAAATTTTTACAGAATTCATTGTACATTCATTACATAATTGAGGATTAAGTTATGTATTTTCACCCTTTACATCTGTGGGACTTAGCAAAAGAAAGAATCTGCTTAGCTACTCATTTCACCATGAAAATACTCTTTCTTTTCAATACACACACATTTTCAGAACCGCTTGTCCCATACGGGGTCGCGGGGAACCGGAGCCTACCCGGCAACACAGGGCGTAAGGCCGGAGGGGGAGGGGACACACCCAGGACGGGACGCCAGTCCGTCGCAAGGCACCCCAAGCGGGACTCGAACCCCAGACCCACCGGAGAGGAGGACTGTGGTCCAACCCACTGCGCCACCGCACCCCCTTTCTTTTCAATATTCCCATAAAAATTAACTACTAATTTTAATGAATAAATCAATGCAGTATTCATTATTAATACAGTATTTTTCCAGCAGCCACAGGTCTAGAAAAAGTGTAGTGCAACACAGAAAGTGCATAGAAATGTACAAAATGCTTGTAAAATTAAAAAGGTAACCATGATGTTGAGATGCCATCTAGTGACACTTTATGGGATAAAAAACAGTTGAGGACAGAGCCATTGATTTCCTTTCATTTTGAGACATCCCTGTCGGACCAAAACCCTAAATGCACGAATGCACCAGATAGCACAAAAGTCCAAAATAGTGATTTTTAAAAATTATTTGTAATGTTTTGTCATTGAAAACAGAAAGCTTTCTAATCACATTATACACAAGGAGAGAACTTGCAGAAATATTCTAGACTTTTCTTTTCTGTTCATACAAAGCCATAAAATTGTTGCTATAGAAAAAGAAGAAGAAAAAAAACATTTATTTCTCGCCTACATTTCTTAATATATAATACAACAATTAAAAAAAAGAAAATGATTAATTTTAAAATATAACAAATATCCTGCGGATATGAATCCCTGCATTAGTCCTGATGGAGGTTGGCATTTAGGCAAACTTAGGCAGTAAATTTGGTGCAGTACACACTTTAATGTCTCATTTTCATGACCCCGCACACCGGAGAAACTGCCAGTCATTCCTCTCCTAAGAGCATTTTGAACGAACTTGTAGCTCTTTTCCTGGGTGTTTCGTTTTTAAACGAAGGTCGCCCTCTGGTGGTCGTGCAGAAATAGTGTAACAGTTAGCCTTCTATTTCATTCTAGTGCATTAAAAATTAACAAAAAAAAATTCTTCAATACAGCTTAAGTGCTAAACAAGGGAATATTATGCCATGCACACTGCACAGTTTATTATTATTATTATTATTATTATTATTATTATTATTATTATTATTATCATTATTATTATTATTATTGCATTTATTAAAATTTGAAATAATTTTTCGGTTTATACCACGGTATTTAATATCCCAAAAAAGTTTTCAGTTGGTTATCAGATGTTGGCTCAATGACAGAATTGCTCAGTGCTACTGGACATTATTGTGAACAGGTACCTCTCTCCTATTGCTAGGTGAAATGTACATTAAAAGGCGTGGATAGTGCATGCAAATCATGGAGATGTATGATATTTTTGCTTGTGTGAAGTTCTTTTCACTCTATTTCCACACAAATTAAAACTTTAGACATGTATTCCCAAATGAAGTAAAATACTGCTGAGGGTGTATCTCTTATAAATGTTTTTTTTTGTTTTTTTTTCATGCAAGAACCAGGTAACTTAAAGACACCAGTGTAAACAAGATGTCTCAGCTTGGTCAGATTCATTTTCATTCATCAGCAAGCTAATGAGAATTATTGCATTCATTTTTGTCTTTAATTTTTTCCCTTTTTTGAGGAACGCTGTCCTCTCCTTCCTTTTCTGAAAACACAGTGACTTGCACTTAATTTGTACAGATGGATGTTTCACTAGAACAATTCAAAGTTTTCCACAGATTGTTTCATTGTAGACTAATTTCAACATTTATTTAATTTGTTTTTTTTTGCCATCGCTTGACACATAATACCTTATAATGATAGCAGAAAAAAAAAAATATATATATATTTTTTTAGCAATTTTTGCAAGTCCTCTAAATATAATTTAAAAAAATAACTCTCCCATTGACATGAGTATCCAGATTCAGTGCTTTGTTGGGCTGCTTTTAGCAGTATGATTCTACCAACTTTGTACCCTTGGATTTGGGCAGTTTCTCCTGTTCTTTCTTTTAGATCTTCTCCAGCTATGTCCAGTTGGATTGGGTTGTTGATGAACTGCAGGTCTCCCATAGACCTTCTCCTTCTGTGGGGTTCATGTCGGAGCTTTTTTCCTGAGCTTCTAAATCTCTCTGTGTTTGGCTCTGTTCATATTTGCCTCAGTTCTGACCTGTTCCCAGTCCCTGCTGCTGAGAAGCATTCCCACAGCATGATACTGCCACCACCATTCTTCATCATAGGGATAGTATTAGACCGCTGAGAAGTAGTACCTGCTTTTTCTCCAGGGAGTAGTGTTTTGCATTTAGGCCCAAGATATATATATAGTCACAGCAGAGAATCGTTTTCTTCATGCTCTCAGAGTCTTTTAAATGCTAATTGGAAAACTTCAGAAGGGCAGTCATATGACTTTTACTCAAGACCATCTTCCAGTGCAACAGATATGGAAGTCCTTCCACCAGGTTCTCCCATCTGTACACAGGAACTCTGAAGCTCTGTTAGTGGCCACAGAGTTTTTGATCATCTCCCTGACCAAGCCCTTCTTGCCCAAATACTGAGTTCGGCTGGACAACCAGCTCTAGGAGTGGTTCCAAACTTCTTCCATTTGACAATGATGGAGGCCACTGTACTCCTGGGAGACTTCAATGTATTGCCATTTTATTACACCCCTTTCCAGGTCTGTGAACAAGTACAATTTTTTATCAAAGTTCTAAGGACAGTTTCTTGGACTTCATGACTTGGTGTTTACTCTGCAATACACTGTGAACTGTGAGACTTTACAAGGACAGACATGTGCCTTTCTGAAACATGTCCAGTCAAGTGAATTTACCACAAGCAGACTACACTCAAGTTGTAGAGACATCTTGAAGGCGATCAATAGAAACAGTATGTGTATAGATGAAATTTGCAGTGTCATAGTGAGAGGTTGTAATACTTACATTAATGAGAGATTTCAGTTTTTCATAAAATAAATTAGCAAAAAAATCTAAGAGCCTGATTTCACTTTGTGATAAAAAGAAATCAGAAGTAATTCAGTCCATTTTGAAAGAAATATGCAGCACAACAAAGAGTGGAAGAAGTGGAGGATTCCGAATACTCTCTGAAGGCACTGTATCTCACCATCCAATATCTAATATCTCCATATGATTTGGTCAAGCTGCTTTGTTACACATACACAAAGGCATGAGACAGGAGGTAGGACCCAAATGCAGGATTGTTTATTCTTTTGTCAGCAGGGCAAGGCAAGAATCACGGTCTGGGACAGGCATGTGTCAAAGAATCAAGGGGCAAACGTCGTTCTGAGGGATATCTGAGGTCAAGGTCCTAGTACAGAGTAGTGGTTGAAGACGATGGCGTCAGGACTTGGGGGCGAGGACTCAAGGGTGGGGTGACGAGGCAGGAACACAGGGTGAGGGTCGAAGTAGCAGGTTGTGAATGCAGAGGGGACAGTTGTTTCATAGATATTCCACAACCTGGGAGCGGTGGTGTGGTTTCTTTTGTACTCTGCCTTGCTGATTCCTACCAGGTGCATTTGGCTACGTTGTGGTCGGGACTGTGACACTTTGACTACTACTTGTGCATGTATTAAAGTATTTATTTAAATTCAATGAATAGAGATGATAGAATAGCATCAAATCACCTCCATTAATTTAGAACATCTAATAACATGCCCTTTAAAAAATATTCTTACTTTTATTTTATTTTTAACATTCATAAATTACAGGATCACACTGCATTGCCGATATTAATTAAAACGCAGCACTATAACACGGCCCTAATGATGGGATCCAAGTGAATATTTTAAAGATGTACATCAAGAAATAGTTTTCACAAAAGGGAACTAATGTAGTGCAGTATTTGAACTCCCCTCCACAATGATCATAATTAACTAATAGTTAGGCAGACTATGATGTAAGGTAAATAGGAGTCTGTGGATCATACTCAGCACAGAGTACATTAAGAAGGCACAGGATTAATTGATGTGCACGGTTATTTTGAATCAGCAGATATGTGATAATCTCCTCTGCTGTGCCCAAGGCTCAGGCGTCATCATTTCTATGTGAAGAAAACATGATTAAATGCCAACTGCTGGCATTATCGGACTCTAATGAGGTGTTCCAGGGGCATCTAATTGCTTGACCAGGTAGCACAAGAGACCACTTCTAATGGCTGTGCTCTTCTAATGAATTAAGGCAGTCCTGCAATTTGTTACACGTAGGTGGGCACCATATCGCTGGTGACATTAAATGCCAATTTACACAGCTGCAATAAAGGAATCGCCTTCAAATATTTAATATCAGCCATGGTTCTGCTCAATTTTAACCCAAATGCTGAGAACGCTTCTGCCTTCAATTTCCAGACCATTATCCAAATATAAAAACCTAAACACTGCGCACAAATGGATTTTCAACAGCATAAAGTAAAATCAGGCTTAACACTTAAGTGCACAAATGCAGATAAGGCATCGCTATATTAGTGAACGTCTGTGATTTTACCTGGCATCTTGTTGTTTTTCATCAAATACTGCTTGGTATATGAAAGAAAAAGTGCATGAGTAATTGCAAGGCTATAGGACTATTCCATTTATCTTTGTTTCTGGTTCCTGTCCAGTTGTATATAACGTGTTGAGCATCTTCTAGTCTATTAATTTTACCAGTGGAAACAGCTGATGATGATAAATCTCTGCTGTAGAGCCCTTAGCAAGGTATTTACCCCAAAGAGCTCCAGCAAAATTACTCCGTTGTATGATTGAGTAAATAATTGTAAGCTTCTTTAGAGAAAAGTGCCAGGTAAATGTAATGTGGTCATATTTGAAGCTCTTCTTGTCACCCTGGTAGGTACAAGGTAGACCAGCATTTCAGCTATTAATATTGTTTGTTTGGTGTATGTAGAGGGAAAAAGTAAAAAATAAAATAAAATGAATTAAAGTTAAGATGCTATTATTTTAACTGCCTTTTATCAGTTATATAAACAAATATATTTAACAGCTACACAATTATGTGTCTGTTTAATGTTAAAAACACACACAAGCACTTCAGATGAAATGCAAATTTAGCCAAAGCCATCTTCCTGTTTCATTTTGACAGAAGAACACGATGTAGTGTAACAGGATCAGAGTCTATGTACTGTTTTGTTTACCAAACACAAAGTAAAGTTTTAAGGTTAAGTACCTCTACTTTTCTCTATATAAATCAGTTTTGCATGAACCACAGAATTACTCATAATAATATTATTTATAGCGTTGAGAATGGGCAGCATGATGGCCAGGACCACTGTGTCATAATCTAAAGATTCCTGGTTTGAGTCCTTCCCCTACTACCCCTATGCAAGATATTTACGCTGAATTTCACTCTGTTGTATAAAGGTGTAAATCATTGCAAGTCATTTCTATGAAGATACAGAACTGTAATTCACCTTGAACAAAGGCATCAGCTAAATAAACAATAATAATTTACAGAAATCTAGTTTCTTCTGCTGATGCTTTTGCTGCTGGATGCTGCCGCCGAGCACTGTTTGATAATCGTGTATTGTCATTTTTATGCCCTTGCTGTTCCATTATACACCTGTAAACCCATGAAACATCCTAAATCAAGTCAGACTCGCACTTGCAAGTGCATCCTTCAAGTGCAAGATGATGTGATTGTTTTCGCTTTGTCACAGCTTATAATTAACACTTTGAAGTCGGAGAGCAGCTAGCACAGTGCTTAGACCTGCTGCATCATGACCTGCTAAATTGCTCCAGTAGGCATTACCCACCTGTGTAAATGAATGGAAGATGTTTTGGAGAAGAGGATCAGCTAAGTAAATGCGAATTAAATATTTCACTGGGTGATATGTCACTGTTCCTGGTAGTCTGAACAGACATCGATACATGTTTTTACGGAAACCTACACAACTCCGGCCCTTGAAGGCCTCTCTAGCGGCTCCAGAGGTCGATGCAGGATCACCGGCAGTGTGCAAAGCCACCAGCAGATGGCAGGGGTTTGTTTTCCATCATTCTCAGCTCTCTCAGCGCTCCTTTTCCCATCATTCCTTTTTTATTCCTCTCTCAACATTAGCTTGTTTGGATCAGCTGCCAGAAGCCATTTGTGTTAATAAATGACCAGAGTTAGTCCCAGTGACATTTCAACATTCAGAAGGTGAAGGTGAGGAACCCGTTGAGCTTTGATCTTGAATGAAGTTTGCCAGAATCTCTTTTGACAGATCTGGCCTTTTCCCCTTTGAGGCTGCTGGACATAGCAAATGATTTCTAAAAAAAAAAAATAAATAAATAAATAAAATTTAAAAAAAAAAAAAAAAAGAAAGTTTTCACCTTGGAAGACCTGCAGATGATCTCCTCCTTCACGTCTCGTGTGAGCATCTGTGGTTTGTTGTATTGCCCTCTCATCCTGCAGTGATGTGTTGCTGCTGAGGTGGGGGAGGTGGGGGAGGTGTGGGAGGTGGGAAGGGGGCTGCTGGGACACCTGAGTAGAGATCCCTTGTGATGTAAAGTTTTCCGCGACAAAGACGGAGCCAGCGAAGCGGATGGGTGCCGTGTCAAGACCGGTGAAGCTGTGTTCCGCAGCGCAGAGCTCAGCAAAACAATGTTGCACGAACACTGAGCTCGTTCTGCTTTGGATTTAGCGAGATCAGCATGTAAAATTAAGCTGCTGCATTTTTAACCAACAAACTGATCTGTGCATCACAGGCAAGTCATACTTATACGCATGAAATCTGAACTGAAACCAGAATCCAAGAGCCATTGTTTATTGTCTTCCAAAAATTATTTTTTTGTATGACAACCCCTTTGCATATTTTGCATCGTGTCAAATATTTACCTGTCCACTCCTTAGAGTCAATAACCTCACAATGGCAAAAATGTTTCTGAAAAGCATTTATGCAAAACTATAGATGAGGCTTCGTTCTTAAGCCTCATGCTTTTCTGGCAAATATACCTCATTTTGCTGCTGGATCTTGTGTGAATATAACCTTCTGGTTGTAATTACAATTACATATAGTCTTTAGTTTTTCAGTGTTGCTCCTCCAGGTCCTATAAGAAGGTATCTAACCCCTACAAATATTTCATTCATAGTAACCTACATGTGGAAGAAACAAATTCAGTGGTATTGTTAAGAACTTCCGACAATGACCTACTAGTGGACGTTGCCTTGGTTACCGGTAACCTTCGTTGTGAAAGTGACGAAATGCCATCCGTAGGCAATCGTTTCCCATTGAAGAATTTCATATGTTTGTGATTTTATTCCATCTCTCCTGCTGGTGAAATTGTGTTTATTTATAGTCTGTGAGAGCTACTGTAGCCACGAGAGGGAGGCTGTAGTAAAATGTGTGCAGTTGTTCAGTGAGCACAAAAGGCACTGATTCACCAGAAGCAACCGCAGAGGTCAACTGCAGGCTAATGCATCCTTGAGCCTGCGCACAAAATGTTAATATTTTACTGCTGTACATTTGTATTACTATCCGTCCGCAATCTAGAGGGAATCATTTCACTAATCTGCTATGAGACAAGCCGTGGATGGGGAGGCTGCAAAGACTGACTACATTACTGCTGGTGGCAGAGATCACGAGATCACGATTATTATTTCGCCCCAGTAACAGTAACTGATTATGTCATTAAATTGTTTGGTTTTAGACTCTGAACTCCCCCGTGTCCTTGAACCCACAACATCAGCTTGCAGTCTTTTTTTCTTTCAAATTTGTAAAAAAAAAAAAAAACAGCAGAACACCCCTACATAAGATGCACAGACTTTTACTCGTTCAACGTGTTATTTAAGAGCGAGCGGTGGCTGCACAGGTGATGCCCGTGCGTGTTGACGTGTGTTATTGTGTACGTCTGCAGCAGCTTCGCGTGAGGTTGGTCTCTGCGGATTCCAAACCGCTGATTCTGGCGCAGCCGCTGCGTACTTGCGTGCGCTGCTGAATGAAACCTTGATTAACGTTAAACTAATTCCTTTCTTTAAAAATTTCCACACTCTCGCTCCCTGTTGATTTCGATGCCTAAATGCACTTTACATTCAGAGATCAGTGAATGTGTCATCTATTTACCCTTCTGAAATGCACTTGGAGAATGACAAAAAGCCCACCTGGCTGGGCTTCACTGTCTCTCTCTGCATGTGGCATAATAACCACCACTTCAAACACCTGCTTTTTAGGCTCTTGAGTGAGAATGGAAATTTAGATAAATTCATGGCAATAAACATTACTGCAAACAAGCTGTGGCAGTTCACTTATTTCTCTCCGGCAATTACTACTTAGTGAGATTACAAATTGTACAAGTTTTAATGAGCCACATTTCTAAACACGAAGCTGGAAGTATACAGCATGTATACTATGAACTGTGTTATATTTGTATTTAATAAGAACATATTTAATATATAATGATAGTGGGGAATGGTTTCAAATTCTTTAATGGTTTCTATTACCATAATATTTTCGGCTCATAACGTGCTCCAGAATTTTGTTGTGTTGCGTTTCCCTGTCTATCAGAAAAAAGATTCCTTATATTGGTTTAGTTTCAGAGAGTGCTGTTAACTGTCATTTAATTTCAGAGATTGCAACTGAACTATTACTACATTTGTTTAAGGTGATATTTAGCCAGGCCATTTGCCACCTAAAATTATCGGGGGCACCTCGACTAAATTTATACATTAAACCCCATACAATCTGGATTATAATTGGGATGGGGCAAGGGCACTAGAGCACACATATCCTTAAAATCCTGCTCTCTCTTAACAACACACCGAGTGTTTGATGGTAACGCTTGGCAACCCGTGAGGCGTCTGAAAATAACATTTTTACTATCAGTGCAAGGTTCCAGCATTGGGACCCAAATCATTAGTGGAAACTTAATTGTGGGTCCCTGCAGTAAATGAGGTGTATTAACAGCAAGGCTTTGAGTTGTGATGATGGTGGACTTATTATCATCCATGTAGTTCAGCTGCAGTTAACAGTCGAGTCCATAGGTTTTTGACCCTGGATTTGGCAGAGTCCAGAGGCTGGTGCTTTTTGTTCCAGCTCTTAATTAATTATGCTTGACTAAGCTGTGGATTTGAATCAGTGCACATCTGAATTATTGTTCAACCAATTGCGTTAGATGATTTGTTACTGTGCTGAAACAAAACGTTGAGAAACATGTTGGTTACATCAGTGTACAGATTTTCGGTGTGTTTTGTGATAATAGTGATTTCATCTGTATATTTCTTCACTGTCATAAGCCATAATGAAGAAGACACTAGTCATTATTTTAATTTACCAGTTTTACAACAAGAAGCTTAATTGCATGCATATAAACATCTATTTATTTATATGTGTGTGCGCTTAATTAAATAATGTATTACACATTACATATTCTCTTTATGGTGGTTTAAGTAACATAATTGTCTGTTTTGGGTACTTGAAATCCTCTCATTTAAAATTTAACAGTCCTCATGCATCCATCCACCCAACTATAGTAATAGCTGCTTGTCCAGAGTATGGTCACGGTGATTCAAAGCATGTCTCGGTAGCACTGCTTGCAAGGTTGAGGGGGGTACACCCGGGAAGGGAAGCTGGTCCGTCGTCCTTATACAGATGTAATTAATTTATTGCTTGAGCGAATGACTGCAATTCAGTTTATCATTGTCAGTGTAAATTCAGAACTTCGGAACCCCCCTATTAATGAAATACATAGGTTAGAATGTAATGTGGCTCAGTTTAAAATTGTTTTTAAATGGAGTTTCTAATTGTGTTAAATGTCAGTAGTAAATGCTGCAGTATTTGAAATGAAGCTCTAATTACCTTAATGTGCTGTGCAGTGGAAGATTGTTGGGGTGGAGCAAGTGTGGAAACATACATGGAGACAAAGGGGTGGTGATTCTGCTAAAAGAAACTTGTTCCATGTTCATTTTGCATTGAAACCAACACAGTGCCGTGGCACTGTGGTACATGCAAGAATCCCTGTAAAAAAATGGACTTTGGATTATTTCTGGATTACTGCATCATTACATGTCCGGTCCTTCCTTCTCCCTTGGAGTGTTGTTATGGCAGCTGGCTTTTATCTTACGGAGATGGCGTCTGCAGCAGTGCGTTTGCAGATTTCTGTGGTTCCAGCTGAGGGAAACGTCCATCACTGTGCTCCGTGTGCAACTTCATTTATCTCTGTTTAATCACGAGATCCTACTCCAGAAGTCGCCTTTTTTTATGCAATTTTCTTTATGCCTCTTTCTGCATTTCTTTTAATGCATTTTCTTTATGCAATCCCTCTGGACCGCTGTCACTTCGCGCCATGCTGTGTCACCGTTATGTGCCACAAGGTGCTATGTTCACGTCCTTGTAGGGCACGGGTTCCACAGCCTCCGCACAGCTGCACAACTGGAAGCGATGGAATCTCTATTTACAGTATCTGTCCTCTGAGCTCTATATGCGGCGCCACATATCTGATCATATCCAAACACATATTCTGCTCCTGTTCAATGGGCGACGATAAGACGTGCTGGTTCTTACAACAAAATGTAATTAAACGTGTTTTCTCTTTGTTTAAAGCCGTTAAAATATCAGGGCATAAATAGATATTCTTTAGTATTTATAACAGATGATACTTCAATGGCAGCAAAGAGACATTTAAGGCTTTGAACTGGCGGTTATTTTGTATTTACACTTGGTCTGTACCTTAAAAATCCTCTTGGACAAGAGCAAACATGTACGATACCCGTGAAACCTGCTCGGCAGAACAATTTAAAGCCCCACTTGTCAGGCTTGTATTGAACATATCGCCTACGGTTTCCTTCCTTGTTTTGGTAGCCGGCCATGACCTCATCAGCTGTTTGTTTAGCTGTGCTTTGGACTGTTACATTTTTCCTCCCGCAACATATTGAACTACGGCGATATTTCGTATACTCTGTCAGTGCTTTCAAACTGCGACGCATTGTTATTGAAATGGATGGGCTGCGAAATCCACGCAAATTGTTTCCTTGTCATCATATCTCAAATCCAGGGAATGGTTTTTGAGGCAGAAAAACCCATTATTGTGGCAAAAATAACCACTCTATCTAAAAAGAACTACATGAAGTACATAATTACCCTCTGTTCTAAATTGTAAATCTGACATTTTTTTTTGCATTGAATACTTTTTTGGTGATTTATCATTTCATCTCTTCACTGATGTTCTCTGCAGGAGACCTCCCAGGTGCCGGTTCTTCAACTCGCTCTTGTTATGTGAAAATGAGAATGGGTTTTTAACTACAGGCTTCTTTTTCCAAACCCGTTCAAAAGCACTTGGTTATAGAGGAGGAGATGAAGCTGGCCTTGTTGTTCAAGGATGCTTCTAAATATCAGCAAAACATGAGCATTGACCACTAAATGTCTTCAGTTCACTATCATATCCATAGAAAAATCACCCTTTTTCCCCAGGGAGGGAAAATTAAAAGTCATACAAGGCTATAGAATATTTGAACATGTGCTTAAACACTGTGTATCCAAGATGCCTAAATGTTAATTACATAAGATGAATAATGTGTAGACAGGAGTAAAAAAAAAAAAAAAAAACACAACCGTACTTTGACACTTTATCACATGCAATATGGGTTGTGCAAGCACTGGTGATAATAAGGAACAGCAAAACAACGAGAAACAAATAACTGCTTGCATTGCTTCGATACACATGAATGGTGTATGAAAGAATGCAACACAAAGTAAATCAAACAAAAAGCTATTCATGCTGAAGTCGGGAAACAAAAGAAGAAAATATTCTACCTGACCTGAATAAAGTATAAGTGTGAAGTATATTAAACTGCACAGTAAAAGATGAAAAAAAGCAACAAGGTTTTTCAACTTTTTCAAGGAATGCAATTGTTCACACTACTGTAGCAGTCATGTAATACAGTAATAAAAAGTAATTATGCAGCAGGTACTGCACTGGTTGCTGCTGACACCTTGTGCTCCATGGACCCAGGTTCGAACCCCACCTCTTGCTGTAATTCCCTTCAGCAAAGTACTTATCATGAACTGGTCCACTAAACTTAGCTGTATAAACAGGCAAATAGAGGGTGAAATATTATCAAATATTTTTAAAGTTATGTGGCTAACTGCAGATCTGGAAAATAAGGGCTAGTCAACAAAGAAGAAGAAGAAAAAAAACACTGATTTATTTAAGACTCCTTACTCCTTAAGTCTGATGTTTTATGATGTACTGTATACATTATTTTCTACTTTTAATATATCTTGACATTTGTCTATGTGTTTGTGAATCGTTTTTTGGGAAATAAGGAAAAAAATTCATATAAACATCAACTTGGTTGTACTTAGCTGCCCTTTGTTAGTGCTATATACTGACAGGACAAATAAATAGCATGGCTTCAGTATGGTGATAAATGGGTAATTTTCACAATCCACAGAGTTACATAGAAACTTTTTGTAAACACATCACAGAAGATTAACTGACATTTTTAAGCATCATCTTGGGGGGGAAGTAATCTCCTTGATCTACCTTAATTCTTATATTATTGTAGGGTATTGAATTTCTGTGTAACCTCACCGGTGTTTAAAGTTTTCGTCTTCATTTAATCACTGTAGTTGCAGGTGATGTTTTTAATTATTTTCATGATAAGCAGAAAATAATTAGTTATGATTAGCTTTTAGTGAAGATTCAAAATTAATAACTCCCACTTGCTCCTGAATTCTGTGTCCACATATTTTAATTTATAATCCCAGAGAGATAACATTCCTTGACTAATATTCACAAAACACCATAGTGCAGTAATGTGGCTTAATATCTTTGTACATCTTAGCCAGTAAATGCTCCAAAAATGTATTTCACTTGCATATTTTCACAATGAATACTGTATTATCATGGTCTTACGTTAAGCAACATCTATGACAGCATGCACTATTTCTATATTTTAAATCTTAGAATTTCAGAAACTTTTAAAAACAGAGTTGATGATCTGCAAAGATATTTTGTAAACTAAGGGCAATTAATTTGTTTAGTAAAAATAAATAAATGGTACATTATAGTGTAAGGGGTTCAGACTGACCTTTCAGACTGAAGAACAAATTTTTTATATATTTTATAGTGTGGATTTCGACAAAAAATGTATTATAATTTATATATAGCTTTGAACACAACTTCAAAAAAAAGATTTTAAAAAGCAACAGTAATAGTAACAGTAGTATAATAGCAATGATATATATGTAGTCTGATTACTACAGTCTAATCACTAGATTTCAGTGTTATATGGGCAAAAATAAATGTAAAACAAGTAAAAATATAAAAATAAATGTAAAATAGCTCACAATCATTTAAGGGCTCCTGATATCATAGTGGTTAGTGCTGCTGCCTTTGTCCCAGAGGTCACAGATTTAAGTCTCACCTCCAGCTGTATTACCATTATACTTACCCTAAATTGCTCCAATTAAAATTGCGCAGCTGTATAAACGGGTAAGTAAGTGTAAAGTAGCTTAACATCGTAAGTCGCTTTGGAGAAAATCGTCAGATAAATGTGAATTCAATTAACCAATTTAAGGATCTCATGTTAGAAATGCTTAATGTCCTAAGGAGCATTACTAAATGAGTTTATTGATGGCCCCACTTTTACAAAATAATGATGAATCAACGCAAGCCACAGTTTCTAACATAGTGTAATGTGTTGAGGAGGAGCTCTACAGTAATTCTCCAGTAATACCTTAAGGCAAGCCTCCCTGTTTGAAATGTAATCAATTTGACAGTGTTCTTTGACCTTTTAAGTGTTAACACAGTTCATTGTGTATTTATTATTTTGTTAATTGACTTCTCTCAGACGAAACACAATGGAGGAGAATTGTATTGCTACTCATTCTTATTGTTACTGTGTTTCACTGTGAACTGTTTTTGACTGTATTGTCTTTAGTCTTTGAGGCTGAGTGTAAGACTTCCCTAAAAAAGAGTAAATCCAAGGATTACTGTCTCCTGACCCTGGTTCAGTAGCAATACAGGGGAGCGGTACTGTATGTATGAAAACCAGGATTTCACTCCAAACACATGTAAGGTTCAACAGAATGGTGAAATTACAGAATGTTTGTAATTGTGATGGTCTATATATCTTGTCAACAATTGTTTAAATCTATCTATCTATCTATCTATCTATCTATCTATCTATCTAAATTACACGTTTCCATTGATGTGGCAGGGAAATGTCTGACGAATGCTGACACACCCACAACTGAGGAACATAAGTAGTTTTAAAGATTATTAAAGTAAATAAAAAATAAAATACAAGCATAAAAAGACAACAGGAAAAAAAAATCTGTAGCATGCCATACAGATTCTTAAATAATAAGATTTGGCATGAATCTGGGTATTATTTTAAAGTTACAGTCACATAAACTATGCTCATTTACAGATTTCTTTGTTTTCTGAAATTTGGGTAAAAACAAAAAATGGAAGAAGTGATGGTAACAGCAAAGTTAAAAATCCATACCCCAGAATGTAGTTCTAGTTTTGTTATTATTATATTTATTATTTCTTACACATAGACAACGCCTGCATCAGTTTCTCTGCGTGCCGCTGGAACCTGTGACCTGCCTAGTGTCATGTTCTCTCCTCACAGAGCACTGCAGTGCTTTCACTGTATTTTCAGTGTAAAGCCAAAGCTACCATCCTCACCTTTGCAGCACTGCACCTTGGTGTAAACAGTGATGGGTACAGATTTTTTTTTTTTTTTTTTTATATAAAATATGCAAATCTAAACATTAACCTGAATGGCTGTCAAGGTTTTAACTATGCTGCCATTGTGCTGTAAAAGAAATGCATAATAATCACAATCATGCATGCCTTTTTTTTTTGTAAAATACATGTACATTGGTTTTTTTCTTCTCACCTGAAACAACTGGTTGTCTCTGGAACAAAGAAGCACCCCATATGTGTACCGCACACAGCTGTGTGGGAATGTCAGCTCAAGCAAGCTATAGGGTTCATGTAACCGTGTGTAGCCAGCTGGCTAGAACAAACGAGGTAATTGCGTGTTAGTGACACACACAGCTGATGTTCCCTTTAGGACACCTTGGAAGTCATGGCTAACAATGGCTGGCTAAACAAGGCTGGAATTATCCATTGTTGTTCTTGCCCCCGCTGCAACGAAGTTTGGATTCTTGTACATCACCGGCACCCTACCTGATGCGTCCTGTTCACGGATGCGCGGATCTTGTGAATTCACGTTTATATTTTGGCTGTTCATATGCGCTGCACTTAGAGTGCAGTCCCATGATTGAAAAGTGAAATGAAGTGAACAGGTTTTTGAACTGACATGTAGCTCTTAACCCGCAGAGCCATTTATAGCTGTAATGTCACAGTAGAAGGACTATTTCCTTTCACATTTTTGCACAGAAGGCCCGTAATCCAGTCTGCCAGAGATAATGCGTCAAACCCCATGAGGTCATCAATCAGTATTGTACCGTACCTCCAGGACACTTTTTTTTTGCTCGCATTGTGCTCGGTTATTACCACAATTGAAAGACAGATCTCCTGTTGATATTCTTGTCCAATGTCAGGGCATACAAAAAGACATAAATGCTCTACTTGCCAGTAAAAGTATTGTTCTTCCATAAAATGGTCAAAGGGATCGAGGAATACATGACATGCAATTTTTCCTTCGGTGACTTGCCATCACTCAGTTATGAACAAGCCTGCTGGCCTGACCAGCCCACACAAACACACAGACACCTCTAAAAGATTTTATTCAGGTTTTACAAAGTGTGAAATTGCTCGCTCTTGTATCAAATTGCTGTAATTTGTGGTAATCCACGTTCCTACTATGTATTGAATCACAGATGGTTCCTGCAAAAGACCTTATGGTGATATGGTGGATACACCCTATCATCCACGGAGACATAACATACAGACAAAAAAAAAAAAAAAATATATATATATATATATCTGCATCGATCTGAGATTTGTCTTTCAATTGAGGTAATAACCAAGCACAATGTGAGAAAGAATGTGATATAAATGTCTGTGTATGTATGTGTTACACCCATACAATGTACAACTGCAACTTTTACAATACTGTGTGTATTGTAAAAGTTGCAATTGTACATTGTAAAAAATTCATCCATCCATCTAATTTCAGGAAACAATTACTCTGAGTAGGGTCATGGTGGACCGGAGCCCATTATGGAAGCGTTGGATGCAAAGCTGAGTGGGGGTTCACCTTGGACAGGATGCCGGTCCATCACAGGGTAGCCACTCTGACACACAGTCACTCACCCATTCACACACTATGGGCAGTTTAGTGTCACCAGTTTACCTGAACTGCATCTATTTGGACTGTGGGAGGAAACCAGAGCAATGTGCAAACTCCGCACAGACTGAGCAGGGATTGGACCCATATTCTCTTACGCCCCCCTGTCTTTGGAGACTGGTACAGCAATATAGCTATTTCAGACATAGACTACTCCTCCAGACACAAGCCTTATCCTTCGATACCTTATGGATTTATCTAATTCTTTCATGGATTATATAGGAGAGCACTCTATAAAAATAAATACAAAATTTAATTGCAATAACTTATGGAGTCTGATAAAACTAGGCGAAAGTCTAAAGAGAAAAAGTTGTATTTAATCAAAGCCTTTACTAGGCTATAAAGTAATTGATTGATCTCTTTTATGCTATTGATTTTCTGGGATGGTAATAACTCAGTTTTAGATATTTACGAACTCCATAGAATAAATATACAAAGAACAATGTACAACCTGAAACATGTCATGCAGTTGTGTTACATAAATTAGCATTTGTTAGACATATGAGTAAAGGAATTTGATTACTAGATTTTCATGGTTAATACCATAATATTACACACAACAAAATGGTTCTGTAAACATATATCAATGCATCAGCACGGATTAACCTCCTTTTCAATATCCTTTCAGATTTTGCGATAAAGAAAACATTTTTAGTGTTAGTTTGCTTCAGATTTCAGTTTTTCTTTTTTTTTGCCAGGTTTTATATTCAGTTTAAACCATCTCAGGAATCATGTAGGAATTATATTATAATATGGGAAATGTTATGTAACCAGTATAAAATTAGACATTATAGAGTATGAACAAAAAACAGAGACAAATACAGAAGAAGGCAAGCGAACAAATGAGTAAACACGCAAACAAGGCAAACAAGGAAAGGTATATAGCTGTAGAAGGAAAGAATGATCAAACCACCTTTTCAGAATGACAAGGGGATTATTTTGAGCTTTGAAAGCTGAGTAAGTGACAGCTGAATCGACGTATGCTGCTTTGGATATTTCTGTTATGTGCCTGTCCACAGCTCATGGGTGATGTTGGCAGTCTTTGGAAGGAGCCCAGTTTCCACACTAATCAAAATGCACACAGACAGCCAGCAAAGAGCACAGCAGATGTTGCAGATTTTAGTATTCTGCTGCTTGGGCACAACCCGGTTTGTCCTGAACATGTTGTCACGTAGCTTTAAGCACCTTAATTAATGTACATCGCAGAAATGCTGTGGCGTTTGGCCTGACGTCAGGATCCTCAGAGTCCATTATAGGCTTGGCAGGAGAAGACACTTTGGAGAAGTAGTTCTTTCTGGAGAACTATTGAAAAAGGCAGGTGCAAGTAGAGCTCGTTTTGAAGAATGTTTATATTTGGTAACGTTCTATTTTTTACGATTAAAATAGGAAGCCTATCATTTCGCCTGTACTGGTATAAAAATGTATTATTTAACACACCATTACATTTCAGTGGTTTATCTCCATACCCCTTTTAAATAAATAAATACCCAAATACAGAAATTAATCAATGGATTGAATAAATGGATAACAAATGAATGAAAAAATAAATAAAATGATGAAAATGTCATTTGACAATGTTATATTGAGATTATTACATGTTACAAAAAAAAAAAAAAGAAAAACTTGGTAAATTCATAAACATACAGTGGGACAAATTACAGAAACCACACAAGAAAAAAGTTTTATTTTGAAGTAACTAAATAGAACTTATGAGCACAGCACCAAAAATGAGTCTTATTGGGTTGATTGCAAATTAGCAGTATGTGTCAGCTGTGAAAGAGGTCTGAAAAGTAATACTATGATATATAGTTTTTAAAACAACATGAGGCAAATAACAGTGTTCCAACAGAGGTCAAACAGTCGGTGCCTGAATTGCAGGTGCAATTGAATGTTTCAAGGGGAACAGTCTGAAAAGTAATGCTATCATATGCCAAACATCAACAAACTGCATCGACAAAGAGGAACAATGGTTTCAGATAGAAGGACACTTCACAGGTTAGCTGCTAAATGCCACAAAAGTAAAGCCTCAGAAATGATCACAGAATTGAATCAGATCCTCTGTGACCCAGTGTCAATGAAAATTGTACTGCTTGTATTCAAGGCCAACACACACACACAAAAAAATGCATAACTGGGTATTCAGAGCACAAGACCTGGATCCCTGAGCAATGGGGAAAAAAGCAATATAGTCTGTTGAGTTTTATCTTTCACCCCATTTTCTACATTGGGGCAGGTTTATGTTTAGAGAAAGTGAAAGGATGCCTTCAAGCCACAATGTCTGTTCCCAACAGTTAAACATGGCAGGGGATCTGTAATTGTAGAGACAACCACCTAATGGGAGTCATTAGGTGTGAAGATTCCTCTTCATGGTCTTATAATGGATAGAGTATATGAGGGTATTTTACAGCACGAAGCACACCCTGTATTGCAAATGCCGTTCTTTCATAATGTTCCCATATTCCAGGATGATTATGCCCCATACACACTGCTAAACAAATTCAACACATTTTATAGCATCCCTAATAACCAGATCTAAATGTCATTGAACCTTAATGAGAAGTTCTTGAATACATGGTGCAAAAGTAGGTTTTCACCTCCTTCATCCCACAAAGAACTGGAAGCTTTTCTTGGAATGTTGAGCATCCCACTGTACACTGTGCAGATCCTGTAGGACAGTAGAAGGGCTGAGCTGTTCTGAAGGTAAACGGTGGCCCTACTCCTTAGTAGGTCCTTGATAATAATTTATTGTAATGTACAGTTTCCACACATGTAGATATATGTCTGAGTTATTGCTTTTTAATTTCAGTGACTCAGTAAAAAAAAAAAAAAAAACGTTGCAGATGTTAACAGTGTGAAAGTTGTCACTTTTTTCTGCATTTCTAAGGCTTGCAGCAAAATTTTAGAAAACCTATTAGCATTATAATAGCCTTCTTTACAGAATTCTCCCAAAATGTCTCGGCTACATCTGTTTACCATTGAAAGCAAAAATTTTACTCAGTTCGAAAGTAAAATTAAGGGTACAAATAACATTTCACATTTCAGAAAATACTGTGAATGTTAAATAAGTGAAATTACATACTAGAAATGGATGTTTTTATCTTACATTGTTGTTTTGCAAATATAGTGTTAATTTCGGTTTAATTTCCAACTGAGCTAACTGAATTAAAACCATTGAGGAATTTGTAAATAAACTGGCATTAATGTTTCTCTGCTGATCATGTGTTCATGGTAAAAAAAAAAAAAAAAAGAAAAAAAATCAAATGTAATGAATTACTTGTAATGAAGTAATAAAAGCTGCTGATACTTCTTAGTCAATGTTAAGCAGAAACACTGATGCTGAAACAAGCGCTTCCACTAACACATTTGATTTACGTAATATTTGTTGTATACATTCAAAACATATTTGAATATTTCAGTTACTGTTTGTATATACATACTTGGTGTGGAAAATATATTTAATATATGTTATGCTATGCTGGTTTCATATTTTCATTAATACAATTTTTTAGAATTCATGCCCTTCAGAAATCTCAATGAGCTCCGTGAAGACTTTTGCAGGACAAGAAGTTTGGGTTTTAAAAGAGACCAGTGCTATTTAAACACTTTTGATTTTAATAACTGTGTGTCAGAAGGTAGTGCAATCCATCACATCGCATCTGTGCTTTTTTCTTCTTTCCAGTTTTGTTTATGTTATTGCTACTTTAAACCCAGAGCGTTTTTCACACCATCTGTCAGACCCCCTCATTCTTCACTGCAGCCCCCTCAGATTACTGGAGAGGCCTGTCAGATGAGTCTGCAAAACTGTCAAGCAGTCAGATTTGCTTTTACGAAAGCAGAGGAAATTAAAACTCATTCAACTCATGGCTGCAGTCAAAAATGTGTAAATTTTACACTGAATGAGGGAGTAAGCACAATCACACTGTATAAACATACATTTATTAATTTAGCTGATGCTTTTCTCCAAAGCAAGTTACTTAAGGTTACAATTATTTACCTGTTTGTACAGCTGGGTAATTTAACTGGAATAATTTATGGTAGGTGTCTTGCTCAAAGGTACTACAGCCAGAGGTGGGGGTTGAATCTGTGACTTTTGGTCCAAAGTCAGAAGCTGTGTAACCACTACATTACCAGCTGTCCACCATACCCATCTATTATCATTGTGTACAATTTGGTTCACTTTATAATTCTGTACTTCTCTACATATATACAGTATGTGACAATCATGCATCTTAAGTGTCATTTACGGAGTTTCCAGTTATTCATCAAATTCTGATTCAGTTTTCAGCAGTTGGGTAGCTTTGATTGTTTCAGTGAAATGGTGGTATTTACAGTTTAACCCAGCATTACATGGGATTTCATCATTGTTCAGTGAACATAAGAAGCAAACAGGATCATTTGTACCACAGTCACTATATATTTAACAAAATGTATATACATACTCTTCATTGTATGTTTAAGTAGACATACATAGTACAAGTAAGTTTAAGTTCAAGTACTTCATAAATATACATTACTATTCACAATTGACCTTAGATAAATGTTTGCAGTTGTTGCTTTCCAACTGCCAGATTTGTGATGCTAAGCAAATAAAAATTTCTTATAACATCTCAGTTCTGTAGTGAGAATGTGATGAGAATTGGTGGAAGTTTGTGGAAAAATATTATTAAAATGTGAAGCATTAAGAAAAAAAGTGTGTTTGCTCAGTGCTGTAAAACAAAGGTAGTGCACACTTTCAATCATGTTTTTTCTTTAAACATGTTAACTGTGTACAAGTCAAATCTAGGCAAGTAATTTTCCCACCCATTTCCATTTACTACAGCTATTTGTCTTCTATATAATGTACGTATTGTGTTACAAGTTTTATCAACAAGCACATTTGGCTCATTCAAAATTTGCCTGTAATGTTTTATATGAAGTTTCTTGGAAAAATAATATTATTACAAGCCCTTTCGCTTTTTAATGCCTTACACCCACCAATGGTAAAAATTTTTAACATTTCTGCTCACATGTGCTGCATCGTTTCTGAGGATTAATTAATGAGCATTCAAAAAAGGGATAAAGTTGAATAATAAAAAAAAGTAAAAGAAAAATAAAACCTGAAATTTAAATGCGAGCACATGTGGCGCGCCTCATAATTTTTGTCTTCTAAGATACAATTCTTTTCAACTATATGGGCATTTTTCCCACATTTTTGTGCTATTAAAAAAAGAAGGCAAGTAGCAAGGACACATCGCACTTGTTTCAGTTGGTGCTTGAATTAGAAGCAAGTTTTTATTTTTTCATTTGTGTACTTTCAGTCCCATAATCCTTCTCACATTCCCTCACATCTAAAGATCACCTTCCACTAGATGGTCTCTTCTTATTTCTGTATTTCTATGTTTTTCTTCTGTCCCATGTGGTGCATTAAAGTATTATTTTACAGCGCTGTCAATGTCGAGCCAAGGTAGAGATGGGATGTCAAGGGCATTGGATTTTCTGGGACATTGAAAAATAGGTCATTCATTACTGATCTGGTTTGTTACTTCATAGGGATCGCACCATTTGCAGGTGTCAGGCCAATTTGGTGCATGAGGTGACGGATGTTGGCAATATACTATTTGGAGTCTGTTGTGGCAGACCCAAGGGAAGCTCTTCAGACTCGCACTCCAAATCCTCTGTAAACCTTCCAGGCTTCATTCTTAAGGCTACAGTTCTAGAAAGTTCCTAGTGTTTGAAGGCTTGAGTTGTCCGAAAATTCTCTTTCAGGCATAGCCAGGTTTTGGCAAAAGGGATGAAGCAGTCTGGGATTTAAAAGCGCAACCTATCTTGTGGTTAGATGGAGCTCATGTACATACATACAAGAATGAATCTTTGGGGCAGGAAAAGTCCAGGGCATTGCAAAAGTAGAATACGGGGATAACTTTCTTATTGACAAGTAGCTACAGACCTTAGGTTAAATGAGTGTAGCTGAAGAAAAAGTTAGTGAATGGATCAAAGGCTCACGCAAATCTTTGAAAATCCACAATTTAAAAGTCAAATGGTGCATGTGGGTCCAGTCAAGTGAAATTTGTTCTTCGTTTAAAATTAAGATATGCATTTTACCCTTCCCCTGACACACACCCAAAACCAGGATCCCTCTTCATTTTTGAAGAACTTCTACAGGTAAGAACAATCACAGCTGCAAATTCAGAGGAAAAAAATTTGCAGTAAAATTGACCCAGTAAACAATTACTGATTGTCTGTAAAGAAAAGTGCTACCAAACAAAATGGAAGTTTACAGACATGTAAGTGGAAAGGATTTTATTGTTTTTTTTCTGGATTTGAATAAAATGACCATCAGTCCAGCATGCATTTTGTTTCTGCAAAGAAACTAAATATATTTAGGGGACTGTGAATTATACCTATAGAAAGAGATTACACCCAACTTAACCATGCACTAATTGTTTTTGGGTATGTAATGGTTATGTGTGCGGTTATGTTGTGTTTATTGTTATGCCTTATTGTAAAAAACAATAAAATCCATTCTACTTACATGTCTGTGAACTTCCTTCATGATTGGTAGCACTTGTGTTTACAAACAATCAGTAATTGTTCATTGGGTCAATTCTGGGTTCAAATTTGTAGCACTAGTATGGATGGATGGATACATGTGTCATCATGTCACATATGACTCATAGTGACCATTCTCATGGTTTCCAAGGAAAGAGAGAAATGCAAGTGGTTTACCAGTGCCTTCTTCCATCAAAGAAGGAAGTGTGAGCTATGAGGCACCAGCTTTATCAGCTTTATCAACTGTGCCACCATGTCCCCATTAATATTCACATACTGTACATCTGCGAAAAAGTAGAGTTTTGATTAGTTTCAATTGTTACACACTATTTCGTTACTAGGAAAAAAAACCAAATGAATGTTTTTGATTCAATTATTGATCATAATTACAATTCATATTCTTACAACAAAAGATTGCATTTGACAAAAATTTCGAAGAGTGATTGAGACGTGCACTATGTCCACTATCTTTCTACTTCATTCTTTCTCACTTCATGCAAGGTGGAGGACATTGTCATTAATGTTTTCAGCTGAACTTTAGCATTCTGGTTATTTGTTATTACTGAGCTGTATCAGCTAAGCAAACACTATGCAAATTGGAAAGCATTGAACTTAGAGCTTAGTCCCCCATTTATCATGAGAACAAGTTAATTGGGTAATTCATCTCCCTGGTTGTGTATGAGAGCTGCATGTTTCCATCGTTGTTGGTTGCTGTGGGGGAAATTGCCTTCAATGAGATTTCTACTGTACTCCAGAGGAAGGGGATGCTGTTAAAAAATTGGCAAAGTGCACTCATTTTCAGTCCCCAAGGCTATAGCTGTTCGGTAAAACGTCTGTCCGTGAGAAAGGTTGGTCATGTTGTCCTTCTCTCACATGCCGCAGTGTGCTTTTATTTATGTGAAGTTATGGATGCTCTCTCAGTATAATTATCTGAGTATCGTGAATGACTGTAGTAAAGAAACGTCTCAATGTCATTAAGGGAGAGTGTAAAACAATGTACAGTATACTTTAATAGGTATTTATTAATCTATTTGTTGATCTGTGTTTTTGAGAAAGCAAGCAGTCTTTTTGGCATGAATTACATATAGCTTAACAGGTAATTTTAACCATTTGTACACAGAGCTGTCTTCTGTGACTTTGGTCTATTTTGCTGAATTGGTGATTGAAAAAGTTGAATATCAAGAGCAGGGCAAATCAAGAAAATACCTAATGACTTACCAAGAAAACACAATGTTAGTGTGCCAAACCATTGCTGGCAATTTCAGAAAACCCAACGGTAGATTGAAGGTATGATTTGGAAGACCAAAGTTAATCATAACCTTGTCCTTGATTGCCAGTTAATTAAAGTTTACTATTAGTGTCTGTCATGGATGGATAGAAAAAGATTCACTGGAAGTCTGATTGAAACAAAGGAACTAATTTGGCAAATGAGATTATGCTAGCTAGGGCTCAAGAGTGTTCACATGTCATCTTACATTTATTTACTTAGCAGATGCTTTTCCTCCAAAACAACTTCCAATGAGCTCCATGTAGCATTATCCCATACACCTTATTCACCAAGGTGACTTATACTGCTAGATACATTACTTACACTGGGTCACTCATCCATACATCAGCGGAACACACTCTCTCTGTCACTCACACGCTATGGGGGAACCCGAAGAGCATATCCTCAGACTGTGGGAGGAAACCCATGCAGACATGGGGAGAACAAGCAAACTCCACACAGCCTGAGCAGGGATCAAACCCACATTCTCTCACACCACCCAAGCACTGTGAGACAGCAATGTTACTTGCTGTGCCACCATGCTGCTCGTGTTACATGTTTGTAACATTTATTTTTTTTTTCCTCCGTTGATCATTGTGAGAAGTAATAAAATAACCATGCCTTCCTTCAAGGGTTTTTGTCTGCACCTGGTTAAGTGATGTAGACCAGGTGTGGCCATGGTATTTAACTTGACCTCATAGTAGTGTGGCTGGCAATGCTGCCTGATACCCTTGGGCTGTGGCTGTTGAATTACTTTTTGTGCTTTTAATGAAAACATTTGGTAAGTCCAGCCTGTATCACCTCATATCTGCTCACTTTCTAAACCAGGCAAGCAAGGTCTATCACAACCATCAGTGAATATCACATAGTTACAGTCTACAGCTCATGCTCTCCTTGATTCTTAGCACAAGTGTTTTCATCATTTTAATTTCCATAGATGGTAAAATGTTTTTTATGTGATGAAGAGCTACAAGGGTCCAGTGTTACAGCATAGATACAACTGGGCTGAGCTAATTAATCCTTTGGATGCCCTTTCTGTATTACCTTAAATACCATATTCTGTGTTATCTATGGCTTAAATATCAGTTCATTCTATGTTCTCAAGACACCAACCATGCAGACAGCTTCTGTGATAGTGTTCAAAGCACATGCTACAGATAAATAGCACAGTGCTGTGACTGATCAACTATCACTACGATAACAGCATAACAAAGTGAGCCACATTATCTGATCAATGAAATATCTATGACATGTTGTGTCCAGATTCCATATACAGCATCTGGGGACGAAGGGGAAGCAGGCAGTCTAGTATGAAATGAATTTTGACCAGAAGTTTGTTGGTTTAAGCTCCACTCTCAGTAGTGCTATGGTAAAAGTTACATTAAATTCAGCTCTGAAGTGGGAAGATGTTTTGCATGAATGTGTCTCCTATATACAGAGAACATATTTAGAGGTTTTCAGTGCTGTAATTGAGAAAGTTCTGGCTTCAGTTACAATTTTTTCTTTTTGTTTTCTTTGTTTTCAACATACAGTATACTCTCCTATTACAGTACGCTATTCTATTACACCTCGCACCACCTTGCTTCCTTCACCTATCCGGTGTAAATATTCCTGCCCATTCATGTACCTAACTTACTTATGCTTCTTCACTGTATGTATGTTTGAGTGCGTGTATGTATATTATCTGTTGTGCACTGCTTTAACAATAGAAGTTTCCTCTTAGATTAATAGGTTTTTTTTGTTATTGCATCTGTTTTCAGTATTTTCATTTTTAGCTATTTTCTCAGATGTCAGCCTTTTGTACAGTTAAAGGCATCAAGCTTAAAAGAAAGCCTTGTACCCTCTGCTTATTTTTGTACTTACATTGTTCATAAGTCCATCTGGTGTTAAGGTCTAGCTCCACTGAGGGCACTTTCGTTTAATTTTACCCTTCTCCACTGCAGTAGGTGAAGCCCTAATCCCATTGTAGTGCAATTGGTTTTGCAATATTGCTTCTTCAGAACCACATTGCTGCCACAGTGTCAGCTGTAATACATCTGTGTGGCCTTTTTTCCAATTTCACAATTTTATTACTGTCTGGGTTTGGCATTTTTTAAATATATGAACTCATTCCACTTTAATTATATCCATTACAGAGCATTAACTTTGTGTCCCTGTGTGACATAAGTAACAAAGCGGCACTTTAATCAATAAGAACATTGTAATGTGTGTTAAATTATTTTTTGCTGCACTAAGATGTGTGTGAAATGCTTTGGCACATTAGTGAGTTTGGAGTTGCTTATCTTTATCCTGCAGAACTGATATAAATGCCTACTTTTTAAAAAATGTCTTTAATATCTTGTGTAGTTTTATATAAATTTTTTTGTTATTAAAGTTCAATCTTTGTATAGATGTTACAACTAAAACTTTGTGATTATGCTCAGTTTAAGGAAACGTCTTCAGAATGCTGTTCATTAATAGTATTTGAAATGGCATGTCAAAATATTTCCCAGTTTCGTATGCATGAGTTGGGAATAAATATGAGAATGAGGTATTCCAGTTTTATTTCCAAGATCTTCCTTATAACACCTTTATATTTTTTCTAAAATCTTATATCAACTCATAACACAGTTACGTAACCCAAGAATCATGAATGAGGACATCAGTCTTCCTTGGGAATTAAACAGATGAAAGTGCCCTTTTTCATTTATCTCATGACCAGGGCCTCTGTCACGCAATGAGGTCAGTGCAAATAAAGAAAGGTGTTCATTCCTGTGATTGCATGGTACACAGATGGATGCGGAGTCTTGCTTACATTTGTTATTTAGTTTATTGAGGGGGTGTATAGAATATGCTTGAGCACTAACTAGAATGGGCAATACAGCACAAGTAACGTGATGATGCTTTTTGGTAAGGAATTTATGCGTTGGTGAGTTCTTAGTTCAAGGTTTAAAATTTAACAAGCTTGCACGATTTCCGCATCTCAAGCAAACATTTCAATGAATGCATAGATGTCAAAAAAAAAACTACTTTGAAGGGCAGCATAAACTTAAATGTGCCCCTGGTCCTGGAGGGAACAAAGCTGCCTGTAAGAGCTCTGTGCCCTAAGTTAAGCCCATCGATTGCAACCTGACTTTGAGAGTGTGCAGAGCGGGTGAAACGGTGCAGTGTGGCAGATATGCATGGAGGATAATCCTGCTCTCTTTACATCTTGGGGAAAGAGACCAAAGAGATAGAGGGAACACATGGAATAATGATGTCAGAGAGGATTAAGAGATGCTCAACTATTGCAGGCATCTAGTTTTTGCAGGGAGAAGACTGAGAGTAGGCAGTCAGTTAAGGTTGGGAAAGGAGGGGGGTGGGCAGAGGTCTGGAGAAGCTCCCGTTGAGCTGATAAGACTGTGTCATATAGCTGAATGCTAAAAAAGCCTTATCAGGCCACCCAATCACACCACAACATGGTGGGAGGCCAAATGGCACCTCTAATGTTTAGTAGCTTGAGGCTATGGAGACTACTTATCTGCTTACAAAGGCTATTAAATTTCATGGTAAGTGTTCTGATAAATTATGGATTGAGTTGAATAAACATGAAGTGTTTACTTCTCAGAGTTTCTATGTTATTGATGATTATTTTGCTTTCCATCTTGCGAAAGGATGGTTGACTAAGTACTCCCAAATGCCTGCTATCTGTCAGCAATCTCATAAAATGTTACCTTCCTGGTTTTGGTATAACTGGAACTTTGAATACTCAGATTTCCAGCATCTTCCGCCATTAATCTCCAGCCTACACCATTAAGGTACTTGTTCCTTTGACCCCCCCCCCCCCCCCATCAGAAAACGTATTCATGACATCAGAAGGTTCAGTCTTGCATAAACAAGTAAAACGTGTGGATCCTGTGCAGCTTCTTTTGTGTACAGCCAGAGGACTGAAAGTGACAGAAGACTTTGTTTTGATGTCAGAGTGTTATCTTTTCAAATATCCAGATATATACAGATAGATCCATATGTTAAAATCAAAATCAGAGTAAGACTGGAAGACAAACCTAGACCAAAGTGGATTAATTTCTTGTTAAATATAGGACTCAAGACTCAACTGAAGAAATTTACAATGTTGAAGTACAGGAAGAATGGAAGTACAACAAACCTTTAGTTTAGTGGTGTGTGATGAACATGCTCTTGCCTTTGACATAATCCTTGGATTGCCTGAAATGAAATTGCCTTTGCATTCCTTCAATATCAATATGAGAATTAATCCATTCATTACCACTAATTGATTGTTCAATGTCTAAAGCACCGGCTACGAGTTTAGATGTGGGTTCGACCCCAGCTCAGCCTATTAGTTTGTATGAACATTTCAGGGGAACTGGTAACTCTAAATAGTCAATAGTGTGTGAATACAGTATGTAAGTAACTGTATGTGATTGTGTGTGCGATACAGGGTGTAAACTGCCTCTCACCTTCTGCGATAGACTTTGAACCATCACAACCGGACAACTGGTCATTAATAAGGAATGAATGAATAAACTTTGATGGGTAGCCAGTTAATAACAATACTGTGAATTACTTGGACCACTGCAAACAATGTATGGATATAAAAGACATGATTATTTCAAAGACAAATTTCTCTTTACATCTAAAGTAAAAATGTTTCTGTTACCAAGTGAGAGGAACATGAAAAGGTTTGGCCATAGCAATGGTTCACAGCAATTTGATGAATTTCTTATGGCCTGAATGATTGATCATCCAATCACATAGAGGCCTTGGTTAAAGCATTTCAGTGTCTACTGTTCCCTTAATGTTACTTTTAACATCACTGTTATACACTTCTGTGAGGTTTTTTTTTCCCTCAGAGGTGGCCAAATTGCACAAAAATTCTGGACAATTAAAATGTGTTTAATACAAATTAATCTGGCAGACTCAGCCGGTATTTCAGCCATGGCAGTTTTAGCTTCAGCTCAGATGATTGCGTAGGAACAGCAAATTAAGTGAAACATTTTCTGTATGCAAGTGCAGTCTGCAAATGTAGTTTCTAATCTTGTTTCTAAAACTCTTAGTCCCTGTTACTGCCGCTTCCCCCTAATTACCTCTAATCCATACAAAATGTCTCAATTTAAAAGCTGTTTTGCTCTGTTAAAACGCCCACCGAGGGTAGTACAAGTTAGCTCGGCTCAATATATGCTACCTATAATATATATGCTGAACACCTGAACCTCACACACACCATCTGAAACCGCTTGTCCCATACGGGGGTCCCCGAGGAGCCAGAGCATAACCCAGCAATACAGGGCTGGAGGGGGAGGGGACGCCAGTCCGTCGCAAGGCACCTCAAGTGGGCTCGAACCCCAGACACACCGGTGAGCAGGACCCGGTCCAACCCACTGCACCCCCGTGCCCCTCACACCTGCTCAATAAATATTGTAACAACCTGTGTTACTGTGTTTGAGCAGGAAATGTGTTGATTGTAATTGGTTGGATTTGGGTTGACGTACGGGGAATATAAGGGTGTGATTGCATCTCTTACGGAGAGAAAGAAGAGAAAGCCTGGGGGTGCTAAGCAGGTTGGGAAGGTTGGACTGGAGTGCAGATCTTTGAGAAAACGGGGTTCTCGAACCGAGAGCATTATTTCCCTATGTTCCGGTGTTCAAATAAGCATTCACAATGCTGCACGCCACAATATGTATGTAAAACATTTCACTTTTGGACATTTGCAATAGCTACAATGTTGCATCAGTAAGATGTAAAATAACTATAACAATTTTTACTTTGTTCTGAAATGTATAAAACCTATTTTAACAATGTATAAAGATTTATCATACGCTAGTTTTTTTTTTTGCATTACCCTTCATTGGCATTTTAGCAGCATATATGAATTTATTAACCTATAGAACAAACATACCAGAGTATCCCTATAAATATTTGACAGTTTTGTAAGCTTAAGTAGTGATGATAAAGACATTTTATATTAGCTAAACAACTGGATTAATAACTCACTTATGAACAGTATCAGAGAGACTGTACTTGTTTACGTGTGACTACGAGACTTACTAGGTGTTGCTGCACCTTCTATAAGTTCCCAAGTGTTGCTCTGGAATGTGTCCCAGTAATCATTTAGTATGTATAGTGTGTGCTTTCAAAGAATTGAATTATTAAAATGGCCTTGGAGTGCCTACAAAGCCCGATCAGTGATTAGATACTGCCTTTATTCTGACAGGGCCTTGAATGTCCATCCTCCTGTGAAAAACTAATTTTCTGCAGAGGAAATTCATTAAATAAGAAATCTGCACACCACTTCTTTTTAACATAGGTGAGGTGTATCAGGAATATACTTAGCCTCCTTTGCTTTAATGTGCTTTTATCATCTGTGCTATTAAGTGAAAAAGCCAATGCATCTTTCTGACCAGGGCTGTGGCTGAAAAGTACAGGTATTTGTGCAACATTCATGTTTAAAAATAAAAAAGTTCATTACAAGTCAGGCAATTTATATCTTCATCAAAGAGCCTAGCTAAAAGCAAAGTAAACAACTGCATGTGTTCATATGAGGTTTTTAAGTGTGCATGGAAATTAAAATTATTGACAAGTAATTAATCAGTACCATGATGCCTGTTTCTGACAAACATGGGTTTAGCTAATGTTAGTATCTTGCAGTATACCACACATGTCTGGAATGACTAGAAATGAGATGTGTGTGTTTGTGTGGTTACGTAAACTGGATCTACAGAACTTGAATGATAAAATTAAAACCATGAAAAGAAGTATACAGATAAACCATAAAGTAGGAGCACCAGACTAGCTATAACAGCTCAAGATCTGTAGTAAAAATGCATCTGTCCTCTCTTTCCATTCAAATTGAATTATCACACTTGATCCTCATCAGCCAGGTGCGGCCGATAATCCCGAAGATGGACGAGGTCACAATTCTCCATGCCACACTTTTTTTTTTTTTTTTTTTTTACTGTATTTCCTAATATAAGGTTGTTTATAAACTTTTTTCACCTGACTGACTTGTAATTTAATATATGTGCTCTATTGAAAAATGCGTAACTTCTAATTGATCATTATTAACTTCCTTGTTACAACATGTTTATGTTATTTTCACTTGCCTTGCAGCAACCCAAATGTCTTTTCTTATTCTGCAGCCAATGTATCTTTAACTTTATGCTTTTATCTGGGACTAACTTCTCTCATAATAAACAATAATTTACTTTCTGGTACATCAATCTCTGTCTTGCTATATGCAGTGGAATATTACCTAAGTGGGGACTCTAAAGTAATATACCTAATAGAGTCTGAGACCCTTATTACTGGGAGTGGCACCATCTATCAGTTGTGATACAAAGAGCCTCAGGCCTTTGGTTAGTATCAGAGTAACCTAGGTGGTAGTGCGCTGGGTTGCTTTTATAGAATTGATTACTATGTGCGTTCCATAGCTTGTTCTTTTTTTATCCCAAGTATCCAGTTGAATCAGTAATTACTGTGATAACTCAGTGACTTGTAATTCTGGAAATTGCCATATTTCTAATTCTATCTTAACAGATTCGCAACACCGGAAGGCAGTAACTAAACCTTGAATTATCCATATCTTTGTTGTGTGAATGAACTTGAAGGTTATGTTATTACATTTTATTGTTAATTTAATTCTTTAAAGGATACTGTTTACCAATGAACTTGACTGCTTTCTGTAATAGTTCTAGCCTGAAATCATAACTGGGGAGATGATATGCAATGTGAAAACAAGAGGGGCCAACCTGGAAGGCTCTAGAGAGTGGGGGGGGAGGGGACACACCCAGGATGGGATGCCAGTCCATCGCAAGGCATCCCAGGCAGGAGTCAAACCCCAGACCAACCAGAGAGCAGAACCCAGCCAAACCCGCAGTGTTACCGTGCCCCCCATAGAACAAGCAGCAAGGAAGAAATAATTATCCTCTGTAATTTTACCTATTTGAGTGGCAGCATAGCTGGCACCCTATGAACAAAGTGACTATGACAGAGAGTATGGGAATTAGGTCAAGATTTTTGGGCACATGCCACTTCATGACTTTATAGGTTAAAAAAAGAGTACTGACAGGAGATGCATTTATGGATGTAAGTATAGAAGTGACACTCATGTCTCTTAATGAAAACATTTACAGTTGTATTTTGTATCAGTTAAAAAACACTTGAGTGGGGCATTTTAACAGCTAGGCTGCAGTGCATTACAAAAGTCTAATTGTGAAATTATAGAGGCTTTATACTGTTTATTCTCTTTTCATTATATACACTTTGACAATAGTCTGGAGGTAAACAAAGGACACACTTAATTTCTATTTCTTTTCCAATATGTCTTATGTGAGCTTAAAATGTAATATCCTGATGATCAGTAACTTAAAGGTATTTCATCACCGTTTAAGCAGCGAATCTAGTTTCAGCTTGCAATCTAAAAGTGACTTGAGAGGGACCTATTAACAGAGTGTCTTATCAAAGTTCAGCATAAGAAAGTTTTGTTTCATCTATTCCCTGATGTCCTTGAGATAAGCTTTGAGCTTAGTGCTGCATTTCAGTATGTTTGATGCACGGAGTTGAGTGTCATCAGTACAACACTGTCAGCTAACACCATGCTTGGGGCAGTATGCACAAGAAGAGCAATGAGCCAAACACAGTACCCTGCAGCACTCTGTACCTTATCACTGATTAACAGGAAAGTTCATCATTTGCTCTAACAAACTGATGTAATTCTGACAGGTACACATTTATCCAAGAGAATACCTGTCCAGTGAAATTATTTTAAAGCGCTCAACAGAATATGACAATGCATACTGATGGATGTCAATACTTCTATTCAGAAGCTCTAAGGCAGAGGTGTTTCCATTATCTAAGAAATGGAGAGAAATAAGTCTCAGTCCTAAAAGCAGCAGGGAAAAGAAGAAAAAAAAAAAAAGTATGAAATACACTAGGTGAAGTGACGCTTAAGGTCTAGGCTTTTTGAATACAACCTAAGAGAATTTGGAAAATATTAATGCTATAGAGATGTGTTTATAATATCTAATGTCAGCTAACTTATGAAAGGCAAAATCTCCTCCTTAAGAATTTCATTATTGTGTTTAAAATAATAATACACTAAAACACAGACCAGATAGTTATAGGTTGTTGTTTGAGCCTGGAGGCGTACTTTGGGACTAAAATGATTTCCCATCTACAGAGAGGGGGCAAGAATTGGATTGTGAGCAGCCGGAAAGCAATTCAGTTGTTGAGATCTGAAATCCCTAGGGTTGTTCAGAAGGACTTGTGATGAGATTCTTGTTTGTTAAGTCCTCTGATATATTCATATACACACTGACTTTGTCTTGGACTGTGGATGTGGAGTAAGTTTGCAGACCGACTTTCTTAAAAGTAGACATATTGTTGGTGGCTTTAAAAATGTGCATAAATCAGGTTATGATCAATTTCAGACTTTGTTCAATATTTTGTGGATTTCGAGTCATTAGATGGGTAGAAGAGTGATGAGTGCTTAGGAAGAAATGTAAGAGCAGAGCAGAATGTAGAACATAATTGAATGTGCCAGATGGTATGATATTCTTTTGTGAGATCAAAGAACACAGTACTTCAGAATTTTCAGAAAGATTCTGTAGACTGGTACCTGTTCTGTTCTTTGTGGAAGACGCCCCGGTCCACACTAAAGACCATTTAAACAGCTGGTGTTGTGTGCTGGAGAATGAGAAATTGGATTAGAATTCTCATCAAACCCACTATCATTACCTATTAGTCGGGCCTAGGGTAGCTAACGATCCGAACAGCAAAGTAAATTCTAAATGAAGCTGCAGGAGAAATACCTGGATAAATCAAAGTCCCAAAGTGATCAAGAAAAAATAAAATAACAGCCAGAAGAGCTCTCTGCACTCTTGTTGTGTTGTGGATGTGGCTACATGGGCAACGCATATGCTCAGGACCGCATGTTTCCCCATACGATAGTACAGAATTTTTTTTAATTATCAAGACACCAACCAAGACTAAAAATTTAGCAAAAATCCACCGCTTTACATTACAACAGCCTCATCTTCTGCAATCTCAGCTAAGTTCTCTCTTGCCTGCAGACCAGCTGCTTGATCTATAGCTTGTCCATCAGCAATGCCCCCTGCTGTGGTTCTGCTTCCCACCAGCTCATGCAATCGTCAAACATGTTGAGGGTCTGGTAGCAGGGAGACGCAACCTTAGTGAATTCCTTACTGGCCCATACCCTGCTGATGCTGTCTAGCTTCAAGAAATTAGCACAGGGCAGTGAAAACTTGCTGCTATTAAATTACAGGCTACAACTGCATAGGTTTCTCCTACTAGTAAAACATGGCCTTAACTTATTTCTGAAGCAAGCTTGCCCAGATGAACCCATATGAGGGGAAAAAAAAAAATCAGGTGTTTCAACTGCCTATTACTCCACATGTTTGAGGGAAACTCTGTAGATATACTGTAGATACTCACCACCAAACAATAATGTGCTTGCTGTACATATGAACATCTAAGGCTTTACAGTCATTAAAGACCACAAAGTACTTTCCAGTGTAAGTGTTGTATCAGAGGCTCCTCTTGCTTATGCTTTGTGAAATTCATGTATTGAACACTGATGCAGTATTAGATGAGTATCATTTACATTTATTCATTTTACAGATGCTTTTCTCCAAATTGATGTGTATCTCTGAGAAATACAGAATGCATTACATCAGCAGAGGGAGAGATTTGGATGCAGACACGTGATTCGAAAGTACAGTCAATTTGTCACATTCCACCATGTGAACCAATACACATCACGCAAGTAGCCAGAAAAAGGCTTTTCAACTAAAGATGAGTTTCTTGACGAGTTGTTGTATGATCATTGGTCAGTTCAGCAGAATTTTATTGTTTAGTAAAATTCGATACACATATTGAGCTACCATTTAAAGAGTATTTTCCTGCAGTGTAGTTGACTTGCTGGCAAGGTGAAATAACTCTAGTTTCCTAGTATGTAATTTGCATTATAACTTCAATGAACTTCATTTCATGTGAATATGTTACAAACATACCCAGCAAATGTCATACCAAAAGGTTACTATAATTGAACAGTCTTGTTTATTTATTTATTTTTCATAAAATTGTGATTATTACTAAGATAATTCTTACAGCTCAATAATGTTTAACCTCACAAATGATGCAGTCTGAGAGGTTTATATATAGGTTTTGCTTTGAGGATGCAATTCCTGGCTCCTCTGTAAGCCTTGCTTGCACTGTTTCATCAGCTACTGCTGTTAGAACTCTGTATGTTGTCAGATTCATCATCTGCTTTGGCAAATGACAATGAAAATATCTTCACTCTGTCATAGCTTCATCAAATACTTTTTGTCTTCATGTAAACTTTGTAACTTATGCATCATTTGCACGTAAGTTATCTGAAGTTTGCTCAACTTTTATTAACAAAAACTTTAAAAAAGGTATTCCAACTGTAAAAATGTAGCAATTTTTGCATGTATCTCATTAATGTAACATGAAATGGAGGGTTGAAATGACCTTTATTCAGCATGTATTTTCATTTTCATGGAAATGGTAGATATACAAAACATGGTCAGAGTTGACATTCATAGTTTTTATAAAAATATTATTTAAGAGAATACCGTACTCCAAAAATTCCCTTACTTGCCATATTTTATGCTATATTTAATCTGTAAAAGATAACAAAAAAGCTGCAAAATTATGTTGCTACAATATCCACAGCATAACCCCTTTACATAAAACCCTGCAGCGCCACAGTTGACAGACCAAGCTTAACATATCTTGAAGTTAGTATAAGTTCCCCATACCTTATTAAAAGATCAGTTTTAGAATGTACTTTACATGTTAAATATCCTGGTGGGACATATTCCATTAAAATTTGATGGCAACCTGTTATTGAGGGTGCCTTGTCACTGATCCCCTGCAACAGAATATATTACCTTGCGGCAAATGTCAGGATATTATGGAACCTCTTCATACTAGGGTCTGTGATACAGTATGTCTGTTAGGAACACCTGAGATGGTACTGGATCTAGCTCACTTTTAGCACATAGTGTCCTCCTCATTTTCTGACCCTTCATGCTGTCAGATAAAGAAGATAACACTAGCACATCTAACCCAGATTCATTTTGCAATTGCACTATTATATACACTATAATACTGTATATGGCTGGATTTTTGTCAGTGTTCAAATTAATTTCTCCAAGCAACCAACGATGAACCAAACAAGAAAAAAAAAATCAGCTGCTCCATTTCTAGTATTTTTTTCCCCAGCAAGACTGACACTATATTAAAAGTTGGCATTAAAATTTTAAAAAAAATCAAATATCTGGGTATAATATTGTTCACATTTTACAGCAGAAATTCTACATACAAAAATGACATTGTGAGTAAATAGAGAAATAGTTAGTAAATAAACAAAACTAGGTCCACATGCACTTTGGGTTGAGTTGTACTGGGGTGATGTCCAGACTGTAATAAAGTTATCCCATCACTGATCTAAGGCCTCTAATTAATGTTGAAGTTTGCAGGTGGTTCATAGATTTTAATCTTTCAATATGAAGTCAAGGAGGACACATAATTTTAGTTCCAGCCATCTATGAATTTCAAGTGGGAGCTTGGGCAAGATTACTGTATATTATTAAGACATTTTGCCAGAGAGGAAGAAAAAAGCTCGATTTACAGTCAAACACCTAATTTCTAAAGTGAATATTATCAATTTGGAGAGAGAGAATGAATGAAAGACAATCATGACATAATTCACATTTAACCTTCATTTATTTAAGTGAATGTCTTTCAGAAAAGGGGGGTGTGGTGGCGCAGTGGGTTGGACCACAGTCCTGCTCCCCGGTAGGTCTGGGGTTCAAGTCCTGCTTGGGGTGCCTTGCGACAGACTGGTATCCTGTCCTGGGTGTGTCCCCAGCCTTACGCCCTGTGTTACTGGGTAGGCTCCGGTTCCCTGTGACCCCATATGGGACAAGCGATTCTGAAAATGTGTGTGTCTTCTGGGAAAACTCTCTTCTAAGTTAAATACATTATTGCATTGCACAACATATTACTATGTTCTCACGCCATATTTGTATCATCCTATTCTCTGTTATTTTCATTTTTATTTCATATATGGGTGAGGAGGAATATGTGACTGCAAAATTTTGATGATTTCTTCTCAGAGGCGCGCATGGTGGTGCAGTGGGTTGGACTGGGTCCTGCTCTCCGGTGGGTCTGGGGTTCAAGCCCCGCTTGGGTGCCTTGTGACAGAGTGGCGTCCTGTCCTAGGTCTGCCCCCTCCCTCTCCAACCTTACACCCAGTGTTGCCGGGTTAGGCTCTGGCTCCCGGTGACCCCGAATGAGAATGGTTCAGACAATGTTGTTATGTCTCCTGAATTGCAGGAGTGTTTTACACTGAACAATAATCTACAATAAACAGAAGTAGTGGGAAAATTGATTTAATAGAGTGAATTGTTTTGATCTCAAGGTGGCAGAGATGGGGTATGGTGGTGCAGCAGGTTCAGCGGGTGCCTGCTGTGTGGTCAGTCTGGAGTTCAAGCCCTGCTTGGGGTGCCTTGTGGTGGACTGGCGTCCTGTCCAGGGTGTGTCCCTCGCTCTTTTCGGGCTTCTGCCCTGTGTTGCTAGATAGGTTTCGGTTTGCCTCAGGACAAGGGTTGTTGATGTTGGATATGGCAGGAATAATAAATGTAGGAAAAAAACTAAATTATGTTGCAATACATGTTTTTCTGTATTAATCACAGGACAGGATTAACAACCAGACTTTTTCAGTTTAATGACATCCTCTAGCTTTATTCCCCGATCAGCATTTAACTTCTTTTAAACAAGTCTTAATTTTTTCCTAATATATCTAATCTTTTAAATTTGCCATTTTAACGTTATTTACCTCAAATGCTGAATGTTTCATCCTTTTTATCTGAATTATTTTTCTACGTTATTACTGGATTAAAATCTTGCACATTAGAATACAAACACAGCTGACAAACAGAGGAGGAAATCAATTAAAAAATAATTTTAAGGAGACACCACCCAGTTTCACTTCTTACTGATAAATGTTACACCATTGCTTTCACCCAGATCTGTACATGAAAATGTAGTTAGGCCATAAAATGGGAAGTCAAGATTGTAGATTACAACAGCGCAAAGCATATAGTGTATAATTCGTAGTATATGTATATACATAGTATGTTATGGAAGTTAAGCTTGCTGACACGACACACCATAAGATCTGTTTGTTCAACACACTGGACCTGGCTCTTGGAAACAATGTGTGTTATGCATATGGCATTTATTGTAACATTTCGGGCTGTCCACTCCTTCCCGCCTCTGTCACATCAGGCTTGAGGCTGTCCCCCAATCACCCCCCACCCACCCCGCCAGTCTGTCATTAGCAGTCTCAGAGCTTCACATTCTCCAACAATCCCTCCTCCATGTGCCTCACAGGTTTAAAGGATTAGACAGGTGCCTCGGCAGAAAGTGGGAAAATATGTGCGAAGAGTTTTACATTTAGATGGAGGTTACGCTGCTCCCATGGCCAGGGCTGCTGTGACGCACAGGGAGCTGATCCCCAGGGATTATAGCACATGCTGAGACTGCTGGAGTGGAGGGCAGAACCGACACAGAATAGTTCTCCATGCAGCTCCGCTGTTTCGTATCTGCAGCTACCAATTCGGCAAGACACTTTTGACGTTTGATGAATAATTAATTCCGGTTATCTGCTACTTAGCTGCCAGTGTCTTGTGGTTGCAGCCTTTGGAGCAGCATCCTCTAAGTTATGCAGAGATCCATTTTCCAGACAAGGTTTTGCAACTTAGTCACCGGTACAACAACAACGTGTCTTGTTTATATTGGAAAGTATTTTGACTTTTAATGAGCAATCATAATATCCACTTATCTCAACTGTATATACTGTATATCCTGAATAATTGATGGTACTAGGACACTATCTATATTTTGCACTATGTTTTGGTATGTCTGGGTAAAAAAAATCACACGATTATTTCTATGTAATGCAGAACACCAGATCTACTATTCAATGTTGTCAAAAATGCTTCAGTTTTTTCTATCGTTTTTCAAGATCATGGTTGCCACTAGGCCCATAACCAGCAACTAATGAAAGGCAGTGAGCCATGGGTTAATTCCTTTACATCATATTGCTTCCATTTATCACCGCCCCAGCATAATCACAACATTGAAAATTATTGTGAAAAAGCAGCTGTACCTGCCCCGAATTATCACCACAGACGAGAGCACGCCAACCCACTCTGTACAATCCTTAACGCCCACGTTTAGGTCCCACGCAAGTCATTAGCATCCACATGAGACTGCTCAAAAATTAGTGCTTCATCTTACATTTTGGAAAATGGAAATGATGGTGCTTTGTCATCTGAGCAGTTTTTTTTTTTTTTTTTTCCCCTCGCTGATAGTGTAAATGTCAGGTCTGTTGGACATTCAATTTTTTATGTTCCTCCTCCTGTCTCAGTCCTGGATGGGGCTAGGGAGAAGGGGCTGTCCCCACATATGACTGTCAGTTCTGCCGTCTTCAGACTTCAGCGAGCCTGTCAGCTTTTGCCTGGTTTCTCCGCTGTCTACCAGTGTTTGTTATTTGGAGACACCTCAGGGACCATTCTGCATGTTTGCTTGTGTGTCCATGTGTATCTGAGAAGTAAGAGTAGGAAAAAGAGAGAAAGAGTTAGAGTGTCAGGATTAGTAAGGGTCAAATGGCATGGAAAAATATCGACATGGTTTTAACTGTTGAAGTACAGTTGTACTAAAACAGTACAGTTTTATCACTGTGTGTTTTCAGCGTGACTGTAAATGTATTTACAGTATTATATATTATATATAGGGGGTGCAGTGGGTTGGACCACAGTCCTGCTCTCCAGTGGGTCTGGGGTTCGAGTCCCGCTTGGGGTGCCTTGCGATGGACTGGCGTCCCGTCCTGGGTGCGTCCCCTCCCCCTCCGGCCTTACGCCCAGTGTTGCCGGGTTAGGCTCCGGTTCCCCGCGACCCCGTATGGGACGAGCGGTTCTGAAAATGTGTGTGTGTGTGTGTGTATATATTATATATATACACACACATATATATACATATATATACATATATATACATAGTTTAAAGCAGAGTACTAACACTGCCATGAATGATACCTGAAATATGCATATTTATGGTACTTATATATGCATTTGCATAGACACCCCTAATACATTACTTAAGTAATATTACTTATTCATTTAGATTCCAATGTTACTTTGGTTTGCTAAGATACTGTTATTTTACTATTATTTACCTAATTTATTTAACCATTAGCTTTGCTGGGAATTTTTTACTCTATTCATACAGCTCACCCTGAGGAAGGGAATCATTAGCATCCACAGGAATGTGAATTTCAACCCTTTGAACAATTTCAACATAAATATTCTCATAGGGTTCTATTTTATCCCATATAGTAATTGGACAGTTGGTGCTTTAGTCACGAATTACTAATTATGTTCTGTCTCACCCAGCATTTTGTTCCACATCCTTGGTTAATGGATAAATTAAATGTCAGGTATACCCGTAATTGAATTCACTTACAAAGCCTTGCATTAAATGTTTAACAATTAACCTGTAATTATCCCTTAATTGCCGAATATTAAACATATTTAATGGAAATTGATATACAATTAAAGTCTAGAGATTCACTGATGTAAAGATCGCAGCCTAGGAAAATTATTGTCTGCTATGTGGTTCTAGTATAGGATTTTGTCCATTAGAAGAATAGTGATTTCCTTTGTATTGCAGACGCTACTTTTATCAGAAGTGAGTTATGAGGAAAATTACTTTATTACAAGAGTTCATGAGAAACGCCATACGAGGACCAACACAAAATGAAAATATATGCCTTGGTAATATTTAAAGTCACACAAAGCAAACTTAATGCTCATGTGGAGCATGGCTTTTCCTGCACATGTCACTTGTCAGAGCTGAATGCCTCTGTGCAAACATCCCATAGGTCTTCATCTGTGATAACAAGGAGTGCTAAAACAAGACAGTTTTTAAAGAAAGTACTAAAAGTTGAAAAAAGGAAAGCTATATGTAAAAACTGAAGAGTTAAAATGTGTAGAATCCTCTTGAAAGGCACTATGATTACAAATGACTTTGATGCATTTGTGATCTGATGCAAATGATGTCTTCTGAATATCTTAGCGTTGAGAGATTCCGAGCGCTGCAAAGACTATATTAATTAGGTAAATTGCCTGATTAGGCTGAAATACTAACAATAATAAGAATAATAATATGTGTGGCAAAGATAAAGTAAAGCGGATGATTCATAAAAATGTTTACAAAAAAAAACTCTACCACTTATGATGGTTGTTATAACTTGTACCTGTTTTGTTTTATGTTATTTTAATTTTTTTAGTTTCTTTTTTTAAACAAATTAATTTTATGTGTTGATGTCAGAACAAACATATATAGTTTCCAGGTATTGATGTTAGGTTAATCCTTGTTCAGAGTTGCTAGAGAAGAGAGCCCTAAAGTGTTTGCTTTCCTGCCAACATGAGGTAAATGAAAATAATGTGAATTAAAATTGAGCAACAGCAGGTAGACCATGTCTCTGTTTAGCATACTAAGATGATCTAGCCAGCGGCAGCAGGTTGCCAGGGCACCATTTAAAGAGCCCTTACTGATACACATACATCATGTGTGTGACTGACCATTTGGAAAGCCAGATTCTTCATTTTTTTTTTTTTTTTTCCCAAGCCACTGTGGACTTTGTAATGGCATCCTTGTAACAACCCCTTGGACCTCACCAGTGTTGTCTAAGGCACACAACCCTATGTTCATGGTCAGGCTCAGGGACCATAACCCCATTAATTCTGAGCAGACTCTCTTTTTTTTCAGCTTAACTAACAGTTGGTGACACACCTGCTGTGAGCAGTGTTGCAGAAAGGTGAACAGGACCTTCATAGACAGGCCAGCAACAGCCTCCTGAAGTGATGAGGCTGCGATAGATGGATTCTTCTACACGTAGAGCTCAGGCGCTTCATGGGGGGGGGGGGGCGGTGGGCAATTCAGAGATGAAAACACACTGAGAGTTAAAAAAGAACAGAAAATTATACTAAATGATACATTGGAGACTTGCGAAGTTAAAAGGTTCATAATGAGATTCCACAGTTAGATTGAAGAGGAAATGTCTTGCGTATTTATTTTTTGTTATTGAAAAAAGTCTTTATTCCAGAATGCTACAAAGTGCATCGCATAATTACATGGATTTTTTTTTTTTTACCATGGTTTCCTTGTTTGCTTGGGCTTCCTCCAGGTTCTCCAGTTTGCTCAATGAGTGTAGGGATGTGTTTAAGGTGTATTCAGTAAATTTAATTTAATTTGTCCATAGAGTGTGAATGTGATTGCCATTTATAGTTACATGGTTGAACTTAACTTTTGCTTGATATAGGAAATAAGACATTTCCAAATTTTTGATTTTATCCATGAACTGGTTGTGTACAAATGTTATTTGCAATCTTTAACAGATATTGTCCTGTGTCACAATGTATTTTGACCATGAACTGAAGATTTTTTTTCAGTATTTCAATCAGCTTGCATAAAAGATGCCCTTGATTAATATGGCGCAACCATAATACTGTGCCTGTCAGCATTTCTAATTTAAGGCAGCTAGCCACTCCCCCACATCTATAAGGACAGAGCAGAAACAAACTGCAGGAACAAATTATAATATCTTCTGAGAAATTGCTTTTCTGCAAAAAGCAATACGGTGATGGGTGTGGGGATGGCTTCCAAAACAACAAAAATCTAATATTTGTCAACTTACTTCAGGCTCTGGCAAATTGAAATGGGTTTCTCAATTTATTCTCATTTCATGTTTAATTTTTAATTCTCATACTCACTGAACGCAGTTGAGAAGGAAGTAGTGTTATACATGTTTGGGCATTCTTTGTTTCTTAAACTTTTGCCCTTAAGTGTCTCCTGTTCTACCCATGTCCTTTAGTTTCCAAAATTGCCTACTGTTTTCCCAGAAGAGCTCCTGCAGGCAGTTATACACATAGGGGACACGCTGAGCTCTGGAGTGGAGTGAAAGGACAGCAGGTTCACCAACTCTCTGCAGCGTCTGTTGAAAGGGGTCTCATTGTGTTGCATGCGGCAGCGTGCGCTCTTGTGTTTCTTCTCTGGTGACAAGGAATGTCATAAAATGACTTGGAATGCACCCCATCACAAAGAGGGGAAAATGACTCAGGTGACATACTTGGCACATGCAGCAGCAGAATACTAAACGTGCAGAACGTCTTGTGTCACCGCATCTTTAGGCAATTGCGTTGTGCATGCCACATTTATAAGTGAAGTGGCTCACAAGCTTCTATAGAAAGTGTTATTGTTTTCATTTTAGACTTTTGACGCAAGAGATTAAGAGAGATTATAGTCCCAGGAGGCAATGGTGTCTGAATGTTTTGAAACTCAAGTGGTGGAAAAAATGGAACCATGAAAAACCGAGCTGAAAAATTACATTGGAATTACAAAAACAGATACAGTACATAGGTGAGCCACATGTAGCTGAACACGAATTTCCAGTATTCCAACAAGAAAAAATGTATGAGAAATACTTCTGTTTTTTTTCTTTCTTTTTTTTTTTAACTTTCAAGGCAGCTTGAGACAGTTGACAGAGACAGAAGCCCAAGACTTGATGCCCAGAAGGCAGGTTTATTGTCACAAAACCAGCATTTTTTTTTATGCAGAAAAGGTACCTGCACTGAATATCATGAGAGCAAATGGCAATGAAAAACTCATTTTGAAAGTGAAGTAGCTTGACGTCGATACAAACAAGGGTAAAGAAGCAGATGAGGAAACTAGATTCATGCTTTTTCAGCTTTGTATATTAAACCTGCCAGTTCCAATTTTGTACCTTATTTTTGAAGTAAGTCAATGTTTGGAAAGAAAAAAGTACCAATGTGTCATTAGTTTTTCATGTGTCACTAACACGAATCACTGTGTAACATTCAGGAAAAAAATACTGACTAGTTCAAAGATTTTCCTATCATTAATTTAAGCATCACTATGCTTACCAGGCAAATACTATGCTATAGTCACAGTTTTTAAAACACAGCCTAAAATGCATCCATAGGCATTTTTTCGAGCGTTTTAAAGGGGGGGGGGGGGGGCAGTTAGAAAATGCTTTAAAGCAAATACTACAGGCATATTGTTCCTGCTCCCACACAGCTCAGCAATAAGGGATAGGAATGTAAGTACTACGCACACCAAAGAACTACATAAAACGTTCATGCTTTATCAACATGCTCTCACTATGTTCATTCTTTTCTGTGAAGTATGGCAGATCTTTGTGACATTTCATTTGTTTCAGGTGTGACTGAGCTGAGCAGCCATGCCTCAGGTCTGGAAAACTATAAAGCCATATTTGATAGGTAAATTCTATTTCCAGTTCATTATTCAGAAAAGGGTAGTACAGCAACCTCACAGACCTAGGGTGTTCAACAGCAGCTCAGCCAACATGGAGTTTTCAATATGTTTCATGTGCCTGAGTTGGTTTCCCCTTGCAGTCTGAAGACATGTACTTCAGGTGGATTAGCAACTCTCTTTAGTTAATGTTTTTTTTTTTTTTTTTGAAGTGACTTACGATGTTAAACTACTTAGAATTATTTACTCATTTATATAGCTAGATAATTCTACTGGAACTCTTTTAGGGTCATTATCATGATCAAAGGTACTCCAGTCAGAGGTGAGAATTGAACCTCTGACATTTGGATCCAAAGGCAGTAACACCATGCTACCAGCTGCCCCTATGTTGATGTGAAACTGAACCAGAATCTAGATAACCAGTTTTCTTCACTTAGTTTTCCATTAATTTAGTTAACGAAACCTATTTGACCAAAGGTTTGTAATTCATATTTCGTGGGAAACTTTTTATAACAACCTTGATTTTACTTGAAGCAGTGAGACCAATTAAAAAAGAAAAAAGAGTAAAGGTAGAGATTTTAAAAAGCTTACGATTTGAGTTGGCTTTTGGCAATGTTGTTACTGTGGCATCTGCGATTACCTCTAATTCAAGATTTAAAGATTCTAAATGCTTCATAGCAACATGCAATTGAGACCCAAACAAGAAATGACAAGTCCAACTTGCCATAACGGTAAGCTACTCCAACAGTGAAATAAAATCATACCTTTCCTGGGAAAGCGTGGTTATAAGAGGAGGTAAAGCATTTTCCAACACTGCCAGCCTGGTGTCTAGATGAATGACTAGGGCTCTCCTGGATGTAATGAAACAGTGGACTAGGTGACCCTTTTGTCATTGATTATGAGTACAGAATGGTGGGGGAGGCATCTGGGGGAGGGTGGGCTCTTGTCGAAAGCACACCTCCGGCGAGGTCCTGAGGACGAGAGGCACTGGTGTCGCAGACAACAGCAGCGACTGAAATTTATATTGATAGCTCAGGGAGGCTGTGAGCGTCCCTTGACCTTCTGCAAAGAGGGTAGTTCAAATAAATTTTCCAGGTGCAAGAGAAAAGCCTTCAGTAACATTACATTTTAAAATCAGTTTAAACCCATAATTTCTCAGATTTAGATTTGTGCTTTCATCTGCTTTTTTCCACAGTTCTGCCTTTTTAGCTTCGCTTTTTTTTTTTAACCACCTTGAAATCTGCACTTAAAATCCTGTACTCGTGGGACAAATGTTATATGCATGAAAATAGCATGTGCTGTGGATCTCAGTCTTCACTTGTCCCATCCAGGGTGTACTCTTCCTAGCCTTGCACCTTGTACCTGCAGGATAGGCTCTGAAATGCCTCAATACTGAGAAAGAATACATCGGAATAATTACTGGGTGTTATAGTAAAAAAATATTTATAAATAGGGGAAATAATGGAAAATCTGAAAAAAAAATTTTTGCATTCTTCAGATGTTGAATCCAAGTTGTAGTCAAATTTCCACAGAGTTTGACAGTTATGTCTGATTCTGTCTCCAACACTCATAGAACAGCTTTAGTTTTGCTTGTGAAGAGGTTTGAAGGTGTATGCACTGGTAGGAAGTTTAGGGTTAGGGGCAGAGAGGGAAGCCGGTTTGTAGTGGTGGTGGTTCAATCCCTCTCAGTCACAATGTCCACTCAGAAAATGCTTTTATCAAAATACAAGGTTCAGCCCAATAATTTTCTGCTTATCATATCACCACTGACTCTGACCTTTATGCTTTAGTATTCCAATACCATACAGTTATTGTTTGAAAACAACTTTGCAAGAATTTTCAATGTGCAGCTAAGCCTTCGTTAAGAAAATTTCAGTGATCAAATTGACACACACTGAAAATGCAGAGCACTAGTTGAAAACCTTCAAAAAGTGTGACTCTATGAAAATCCATACATGCAAACTTTTCCTTCTAGTTACTAAGTTTCCTTCTATTTCAGAATACAGAAATTTCACAACTCTTTACAGTCATAGCAGCTTTTCAGTTATTATTGCAACTGATTTTTGCTTGAATTTGGTAAAATCGTCTGCCTGTCTAGTCGTCTGTCAGTCCATCCATCCATCATCACTGACTCTTCAATACAGTCACTGATGTGGAGACTATACTTAAAGCACAGGGCCAGAACGCGGAGCAGGATACTATGCTCTCGTATGTCAGCAGTGTCAGTATCCTTCAAATTTCAAAAAACAATAAATCTCTATGAATAAAGCAGTTATTAAATTCAGAAATGAACCAGTGACCAAGCAAGTAAAGCACACTGTAAGGTACCATTTATATTAATAATGAAGGAGACATTCTAATAATTCAAAAAAATTGTGTTTGTTGTATTGTTACGTGATTTTCTGTGCTAAAAATTTCAGTCATGAATACTTGTAAAAATACGTTACACTATTAAATCAAATTAACATACTAGTCCTCCTAAGGAACATTGATGTGTTTTATAGACTGGACTTCCCCAGCCCATCACAAGAACTGTTTTCCCACCACTGTCATGGGTTTCTGTAATGCCCTTTCAACACTGCAGAGGCCAGCATAATTTAAGTTTTTACTGTCACTTTTATTTGTTAGATAATCTATAATATACCAAAACAAGCCAACTGAAGACATTCACTTGGTGGACCCAAAATACAGAAATCTTCTACCTGTCTAGCTCTATGAATAACTAATACCAATAACTTAAATATTTTCACTGATAATTAGAACTTCACTTTTGCTTAATCACATTATGATAAATATTTCAGATATGTGATTTTTGTAATTTTGCTTAAATTTAAAATTGGTCAGTGCAAATTCTATAAATATGAGCATCCTGGTCATATGTGTCAGCCAAAGTGGTTATATTTAACATCTTTTATTGTTTTGATAATTTAGAAGTTTATCAAGTCCCTGAGCACTGGCAAACCAATGTCATAATTTCCTTAGCATGTTTTGGCTTATAGAGTAGTTTATTTTAATTAATTTATTTTTTTATTTATTCATTTATTTATTTTTTATTTTGTGAAGTACTTGCATTTTTTAATGAGTATAAATTAGAAATTGAAAAAAGTTTTTACATTTACTGTCCCTTTGAACATTAAATAAGAGAATGCATTATAGTCTGGCCCATTAAAATTATCTTATACTGAAGTACTGAAGTGCAAAAAGCTATTAAAGTGATGACTTTCATTATTAATTATGTGGACAAATTGTAAAAATAAAATTTGTGACACATTTTTGCCATACAAAATTAGTATCCCAGTGTGCTTCCCATCATGAGCATCACTGACATGGTGGGCCAGAAACTATCATCTGACAATGTAATTGATGTTTTTACCTGCAGGAAATATAGACAAATTGAGTTATAGGACTATTTCAGTTAGGTAACATTTTGTCATTAGCTGAATCCTGCTGGTCTCATCTCATTTTCCTTATTGCAAGTTATTGCAATTATAAAGCTCAATGTGACAGATCTAGCAGTCTTTTTTTTGTCCTGATATACCCTAGCTTTTCATTCCTTATTGTTGTATTTGAAAACATGCATCATCCCAGTATTGTATAACTGGACTTCTTCATCAAGAATTAAGCAATCACGACCAGCATTAGATTCCCATCTTTCCAAGGTAGAGAATCAAATCACATTTACATTTAGACAGTGTTTAGTCAACAAATACGTAATGCTTCTGGTACTCTACCCTTGGCAAGAGATAGAGTGTGATTTAAAGAGTAAGCCAGAAAGAGAGCACATGAGAGGGAGAAGGAGGCAGAGAAGCAAGACAAAAAGCATATTTATCATAATGTCTTGAACACTTGGACAGGTATCTAACATTTGGATATTTTTATTCTGTACCCATTCTATTCAATGGATAGTATGCTGAATTAAATTATTTGATCACTCCCCAGTGTTGGGTCTTAAATTTGCATATAGCGCTTCTCATGTTTTATGTTAAAAGGCTGAAACATAAAGAGGAGTAAAATGTCCTATGTGTGTGTGTAATAGAGATGTAGGATAGAGGTTGGAGGTGTGGGGATGTAACAGTAGAAAAAGTCTTTCTTGTTATAGATGCAAATCTGTTGTTACAAAACTCATAAAATTACTGAAATGTGTTGTTTTTAGTCAATGGTTATTTGTAATTTATTGTGATATATGTTTTTAATCAAGGATGGCAAGATCTCAAAATTTAATTTATTCTAGGTAACAGTTGAACAGTCATATTTTAGTTCCTGGAATTTCTAAGCAAAATAATTTATAAAGGATGTATTCAGTATTGAAAAATGTAGGGCGTTATGGTATCGGCTCTTGTGCTATTACGTCTAATATAGTGTGTTATTGAAAAGTGTATTATGGTTATTCGCTTAAGATTAGATTTATGGGAGATTGTGTGCATCCATGTAAATATTTTCTGATTTCTTAAGAAATGAGAGTATTTCGTTTTCAGTACCAATGTACGATTGTTGTTTTAGATGAGAGAGTGTTGGAACTTGTGATGAAAATGGATGATCAAGGTTTCTGAGGCTGTGATTTTATTACTTGTTTTCTGACTTTTTTTTTTGTAAACAAACACTTTCTGTAGTCCCAGTCTAAAGTAGCTCCTTAGGAGAATGGTACAAACTTTATAAATGTATTAATTAAATGAAGCAGTAAAGATAAAAGGCATAAAAATTAATTCACACTCATAAAGGAAACTGACATTATTTGGATAATCCAAATTATTGCCATGATAATTGAAATATATGAGGTGAAACAAGCAAACAAAAGGGTAATGTAGGTTGAGAATGCAACGTATAACCAAGAAAAACATCTTGTGCTGCTCAGATGGAATTCTGATAGAAAAAAAAAAAATCACATAAATAAAAATGTTAATAAAAGAATAGATGTTTATGCTTTAACTGCTGATATAAATTTGGTCTATAGATTTACAAGATTACATCTTCTTAAAAGTTTGAAATTAGGTTGCAGTATCTCAGATAGGCTTAGCAGCTTCTATTAATGAACCTAAAAAAGTTTTAGGAAACAAGAATGAAATTAGGCCTAATAATTAAATAAAATCTATCTCATATTTTTGACCTTTGGGTTATGGAGCAAAAGTAGTGCATAGTTTCAAGTTTTCTTCATTAAAAGCGGTAAAACTATGCTCTTTAAGATAGGAAGAATAAATTAAATTTCTTGTACAACTTCGTATCTCACAGGTGGTGTACAGGGCACTGGTAATTACCATTTGGCAAACATTTTAATAGGGAATCGGTGACTTTGATATTGACCTATTAAACCCCTCATTTATTCAGATTAAATAAGGGATGAGATGCAAAGACAAAACTCTTAGTAGTAATGAACCAATTAGTAGCAAAAACTATGAAATATTATGTTAACCACTTACCATGTAAACCACTTTAACATATAATCCTTGAAAACCCTTAAAGCATAAATATTTATTTTGTTTTACTTTTTATTTTATTTTTACTTTTGCATCAGACAGTGAATACATCTGTAATAATGCGAAATTGTACATTTTTTAATTCCAATAAGTCATAATTCATACATTTCATGAATGATTGAAATAGTTTAACTGAAAAATTTAAATCACTTTTAATCATGTGTAAATGTGACCTTTTTTCACATAATGCAATTATAATAAATACTTTATATTCATACAAAAGACATTTGTCTGCAGATTATATATATTGATATATTAGGAGACAGAAAACATTAGGGATGTTTTGCAATGCACTGCAATTTAAATGTGATTTGAGCTAGTGAGATTGGTTGTGTTATATAATGTAAATATACAATATATGTAAGTATCAGAGCTTGTACATGTACACACACATATACCACCAATTAACTGACAGTGGATGGAGTCAAAATATACAAGTAAAAATAACAAGACATATGCTGATTAAGTAAATGGTTGCACTTGAGAATAGGGCTTTAATTGAATCGAAAATAGAATTGGCTTTGAAAAACAGAAAATTGGCCTGAATATCAGCTGCAGCTGAGCTGTAGTTGTTGTTCCAGGGAATATTAAAGCATGGACAGCTTTGAATACCCTTGATCTGGAAATAAAAGGTCTGAGTTTCTGCTTCAGCAGAAACATTGAACATATACTAAAAAGCCACTTGCACACACAACTTACCATAGCACAAAATCAGTGACAAATATTAAAATTTGGAACAATGATGATGTCAGATGAATAGAAACAAAGGGTGACCTAAACAAAGATAAAGAACAAATCAATAACAGATCATCAGCCCAGTCTAGGAGAGATCTTATCGTAATCCACTCTTTGCCATACGGTTAATAAGGCTTTTCTGTAAGTTTGAGTTGCCATATATCTTAATTGTCATAAGTAACAGAGTCTCTGTATTTCTATATGTTTAATGAAATTTGCGTGTTTAGAGCAAAGTGTGATTTAAAAACTATCTTCACTGAGAGAAATTGCAATTTGTATTGCTCAATTCACTTATTATGACATTAGGATATAGTGTATGTTTTATGTCTTTAATTACAAACAGATAAGTAATTGTGTTAAAATTACTTAAATTGCATTAAACTAGCTTGTGAATGCTTTTTTTATGCTCAGAGCTGGGCTAAAATGGATTGTTTTAATGTACTTACTGCTGCTTAAGATTTTAAATCCACCCGTTACCAGTAACCTCTTGGCTGGTGGAAGATTGCAGTGGTCTGAGGCCTATCACAAAAGCGTAGGTGTGTGAGGATACTCTGTACAGGATAAAGGCCGTACAGACATATTAAGACCAATTCAGATTCAACTGTTCACTTAAAACACATGTCTTTAGACTGTAGGAGGAAACCACTGAAATAGTACAAACTCAGCACACAGTGATCCAAATTCAAACTCATGTTCAAACCTTCAAGCCAGGAGGTGTGTCACACCAGTCCTACCTGCTGTACTACCATACCTCAGACATTTAGAAATCGCTATTCGATTTTCAATCAAGCAAATGCAATTTAGTTGAAATGTTTCCAGAATATTTTCATTCAGATATACTTGTTTCTGAATGGCTGGTAGTGTAGTGGTGAGAGCTGTTACCTTTGGTCCGAAAGGTTGCAGGTCTGAATCTTACCTCTGGCTGTAGTACCCTTGAGCAAAGTACTTACTCTAACATTGAGCCAGTAAAATTACTCAGCTGTATTAATGGGTAAAAAATTGCAAGTAGATTCATGTTGTAAGTTGCTTTGGAGAAAAGCATCAGCTAAATGATTAAATCTAAATGATGACAGAAGGACTTTCAGACTTCTGTTTAATCTTTTTTATGCACTTGATTAGAGGAGAAAACTCATTTTATAATAAATAATTCCAGGCTTTGTTAGCATTATAAAACAATACAAACAAGATATTATTTCAAGTCTTATAGCACGGTTTCATAAACAGTCGGAAAAGTTACATTATTCCGAGTACCAGATGTTGTAGATGTGTGGCCCAGGTGTATTCATCCAGCACGTTGTGACAGATGTCGAATGATGTCATACTCGAGCTGAAGACTGTGTAGCTTCTACGAAATATAAGGGAAGAGGGAGGTCATGAAGAAGGGTTACAGCTGAAGGGCACTTGGTGTTTTGAAATGCACAGAAGGAACAAGGTATTCTTAGTATCAAAAAGGACAATGGAGGACATGGCCTGACTGTGAAGGGACAAGAAGACTAATTAATGAGCCTTCAGCAGCGAGAGGCCAACCATGTCACCCTTAATACTACATACCTGCTTTACTCAGGGACTAGCATGTCACAAAAAATAAGGACACATGCACCTTTCTTGTAGTGTAAGGCTTTGTACATTTTTTCTCTGTCTACATGCTATTGAACAACTTTATGATGAAAAGTTTACCTCACATTAAAGTCAACGGTCTACAACATACTGTTTGTTATCTGTTCTGTTCCAACAGGCTGCCATCACAATTTTAAATACTACAAGAGTAATCTTGGATTTTTCAAAAATAAATAATCCTGAAGTTTAATAACAAGACAATATCCAGCCTAATTCTATAGAGAATCAAACATCTGTGTACCGCTTGGAGAAGCAAAAAACACATTAAATATTTATTACACAAACATTTTAACTTAATGATAAGACAATTTTATACTGTGTCATTAATCCCTCAATATTTTCCTCTACTTGTACAGTTTAATAAGGTTAAATGTTTTGTTATGGGGCAGCTGGTAGTGCAGTGATTAGAGCTGCTGTCTTTGGACCTAAAGGTCATAGGTTCAAGTTGCAGCCATAGTACCGTTGAGCAAGGTACTCCATCTGATATTGCTTATATCAAATAAACATGCAAATGTATGGGAAGTGTAAAGCCATTAATGCAATTTTTGCTGTTTAATGTAATTTTTTGCAGTTCCAGCTTGAACATCAACCATAATCTGGTATTGATTTAAATGACAGTGTTTGGACAATGTTTGTAATTAGCAACTGGATCATGCCATCATTAGTTTGTTTACAAAGGTAATATTGGCCTTGGTGCCAGCAGATGCCAGTGCTGTGGGTAACACAGTCTCTGGGCATGTGGAAACCATTAGCAGGCTGGGCATAAGCATCTGGTTTCCACAAGCCTTCAAGTCTTTCTTTGGAGTTAAAAGAAATGCTGCTTCTTTAATTTGATTCAAGGTCTATTTCAGACACTGCTATTATCCTACATTGGCAAGACATACTAATGCATGCTTGTCCATGTCATAGTTCATTACCTGTGTATAGAGAAAACCAAACTGTATCAGTCAGGGGATTTTAACATTACATCCAAAAAATTCTGCATGTGCTTTTGTATGCATACTTACATTTATTTCACAGACACTTTCCCCCAAAGCAACTTCCAATGAACACTATATAGTGTTCTCATCCCACACACCTTATTCACCAAGGTGACTTACACTGCTAGATACACTGCTTACAATGGGTCGCTCATCCATACGTCAGTGGAGCACACTCTCTCTGTGTCACTCACACACTATGGAGAACCTGAACAGCATGTCTTTGGACTATGGGAGGAAACCCACACAGATATGGGGAGAACATACAAACTACACACAGACTGAGCAGGGATTGAACCACTGTTCTCTCACACCAACCAGACACTGTGAGACAGCAACGCGATGGATGTGCCACTGTGCCCCCTCCAACATGCTGTCTTGATGTGTAGCAATATGTGGAAGAAATAAATGTAAAAAAGGGTTTCGCTCATGATATAATTGTATGGGGTTAATTGTTTTATTTATTTATTTTTAACCATTCTGAGAGATAAAGCATGCCGCATGCAAAAAATTCTCATAGGTCATGACTGAGGAGTTTCTCCTGCTATTCCATCTGAACACAATGTTTGTCGAGGCTTTGAAGCTGTTGAGCAGTGCCAGGAGGCCCATATGGAGAGCATTAGGACACCAGCAGAGTTCATGCTGCTCTGCTGCTGCTGGTGAATTGGCAGGTACTGCTCTTCTGCAAATTTAACAGAATGGGCGATGACTTCTGTTTAAATCATGCGAGGTTCTTTGGCTTCAAGGGGATTTGTAATGGAAATTATGTTAAATAGTTTAAGGAACCCGCTTTAATAAAATCACCAAATCTAATTTTTGCTTTTTTGACCTTTATAAATTACACTTTCCTTCCTGGATCATTACTGTTAATAAACTACTCCTCTGTGAAAATTTAGAGTGCAGTTCTTTACATCACCATTTAAACTATCAGTGAGGGACTTCATATCATTCATTAAATTCATCAGACTAATCAGCCATTCGGACGTGAATACACTTATGAAACTTTTTTGACACATATTCAGATTTTTATTAGGTGTAAAGGGAATAAAACCAATATCATTAAAATATCTGTTTGAAAACTGATAGCTGTCACAATAAGTTACATCCTGATAACACTATATCATACTGTAGAAGTAAGGGATTTGCTTGTTGAGAACAATTGCTATATGCATCCACAGCAATGACACCAATGTAAGGACATTTCCAGGACAACATCTAAGGATGTCTTGATCAGGCAGATGCAGGCAGGATTGCCAAAACTTTCAGAAAGTGTGACAAGACAAGACAAGAGGTGGGGGGAGAGTGAGCCAATCACTTTTTAATAAAGAAACTCAGCCTTGCAGAAAAAAAAAAGAAAAGAAAAAAAAAAACTTTACCTTGAGACAAATCATTTCTGACAAGAAAGAAAAACAGGAAACCATCAGATTCTTGCCACAAATGAGGTTCTCCATGGCACCCTGTCAAAATAACTGAAACAAAAGAAAAGTTGGGTCCTTGGGAGAAACCACTAATGGTGCCCAAATAAGAAGTACCTTATATTCTTATTTTGGATACAGATTCTTTAGTAGGATGTGAGCAGCATGAAATAAAAATGTATGTAGCTTTGCATTCACAAGAGTCATCATTTTGGTCTCCTCCTTTGACAAAGTGCAGTCGGACATGACATGCTTGTAAGTAGACAGCTTATGGTGATTCAAGGCCATAATATAGTATACATTTAATATCTGCAAGGTGTGATTATAATTCTGTATTAACCTTATGCAAGGTGGGTGGCATTGTGGCACAGCAAGTAGCGCTGCTCTCTCGTAGCACCTGGGCTGTGTGAGAGATCGTGGGTTTGATCCCCGCTTGGTCTGTGTAGAGTTTCCTTGTTTCCTTTCACAGTCCAAAGACATGCTGTGCAGATTCACCCATAGTGTATGAGTGACCAATTGTAAGTAGTGTATCTAGCATTGTAAGTCACCTTGGTGAATAAAGTGTGTGGGCTGATAACTCTACATAGAGCTCATTGAAAGTTGGAGAAATGCATCTGCTAAATATATAATACAATATTAATTCTGAATAGAAATTTAATGAAAATGAGCTGGACCTTCTAAACAGCTGCACCATTTAAATGAGGCAACACAGTGTTAAAACAATGAAGTAAGATAATGTACAATGGAATCACAGTAGAATGACAAAAATTCTTAGCAGAATGTGATGTGACAAGCAAACAAGTGAGGGAACCAGTGTTTCTATATTTTCGCTCTTTCATTCATGTACCTCAAACACAAGCACAAAACCTTAATCTCTATAAAACACACACATGCACACCAGATTATGGGGCCTGTGTGTTTTATGGTTGCATTGAAAAGTTTTCTGCTGCCATTTCAGTATACATGATGTTGCTATAGTTTTCCAAGAACAAACCCCTCATGTGCACTATACACTGCCTGCATTTTGTCATGAATCATATTAACCTATCTAGTGAAACACAATCAAAGTGAATCATGGGGCTTGTGAGATAACATCAGTTTTCAGAGCTGTAACAGCTTGCATCAGCTATAATCATAATTTAAAAGAAAAAAGAAAACCTTATCTTGTTCTTACTATTTTTAGTTAAAAGAACTGGGGGAAATTGCTTAATCTAAATAACAGCTACCATTGGGTTTGGATCTAATAAAAAATATTGTTTTACAGGTCTTCCAGTATATGGGAATTGTTAATAAAACTGAGCAAAATTTGGGGAAGATTCTACTTATTCCAAGAATACAACTTGTATCTCATGGTGTCTTTTCTCCCTACTTGCATTTTTACTTGACCCCCAACACCATGCAATATGTTAACGGAGGCCTTACAATCTTTAACACATTTTCCAAGTAATCTGTAAGTGTAAGTCAATTACAGTTAATTAAACTCAGATATAATAACTGACAGAAAAATTCCAATACTGTTGTGAGCTACATCTACTGTTTGCTAGAACTGAAGACATGGCCCAGACGAAAGTTATTTATAATAATGAAATTCAGCAGTGTAGCCTAATAATGAGGAAGAAGTATCAGTTGATCGTTAAGTTTAATTAAAGTTAATCTTTAAATTAGTTCAAGAAAAGTTAATATTTCTCATGTTTAATTTATTTATGGAAATAAGTTCATTTGGAATCTAAGATTTAAATTAATGAAATAAAAATTATGTGTTTTTCTTTAGATGTTCCACCCACCTTTTTCTTATTCCATGTGCTTTTATGAGAGTCACGGTGGACCCCTTATTGAAAGATGAGTCAGGTGATTAGGATAATCCAATGCCTTTAGGGACCTCACAGGCTATTGACTACAATGCAAGTTCAAGTTGGTTATATGCTTCAGAAAATATGGTGCTACTAGTTGTAGAGGGACGTGAACACTGTGTTTGGATGACAATGAAAAGTTGTGGTCTGCCACCATTTTGAGTATGGGCGGGTACTTGAGGAGGTAAGTCAGCTTGGGTTTTCTTTAAATTCTAGTTTTGGAATGGTTTCTCTTAGAGGTATGTTGCTTATTAAAGCAGTGCAGATTTATGAAGGGATGGATAAATGCAGACAATTTGTATTTACAGATCAGTTTTTGATATTAATCTTTTAAGGTATTGTCTAAGTACTGCAACAATAGTGATGAATTGTGTTTGAGATCTGTGTATCTGCTCAAATTAATAACTAAGATTCCTAGGCATTCTGTTTCTGACATGTTGGTGTGTGTGTGTGTGTGTGTGTGTGTGTGTGTGTGTGTGTGTGTGTGTGTGTGTGTGTGTGTTTTTTTTTTTTTTTTTTAAACCTCTCCTCCATACCCTTGGTCTTCTCACTTAGAATATCACACACATAATCAAACCTTTTGATTTAGATTCTCACTATTTGGGCATGTTGCCCTTAAGTCCTATGTGCCCACTATTTGTCTGTGCAACTAAACCAAGTTTTTATTGAGAAGAACATAACTAGGGTGAATAAGTTAATAAATTACTCTGTAAATATAGATGGTGGCTCTGTACTGTTGAAATGTAGGGGAAAAACTGTTGCTGGTATGAATTTGGAGTTGTCGTATTTATGGAAGTTGTTAAACACTGAACAATGATGGGGTCAGGTGCCACTGGCTTAAAGGTTGTGTCTGTCAAAGGGATTCACACATTTTCCACCAGCTGTCGAAAACTGTTACACCCCTGCTTTCACAGCGAATCAGTCTTTATTGTTGTCCTCAAAGAATGGTAAGAAGCTAGATTTTTAAATCTGAGTTGTGTGCTCGGGGGGAGGAGGGTTCTGGTCCAACTAGTTATGGTTTGGTATGATACTGTCATAACATGTTTGAGTAATACTGCAAAACCTCATGCATGTGGTCTTATTTTTCCCTGTTTTCCCCATCAGTACACATCATTCTTCAAAAGCTGTTGAACTGCTTTTGGGGAGCTTTTCTTTAGTGTCATGGTTGATTTGCATTTTTGGGGAGAGGCTTGGAATATTTTCCTTCAAGGTTTGGCAATTTGGGATCAACGTGCTGTTGGAGCACTGAGAGCGAGTAAATGAGTTAATGAACCATTCACTTTCCAGTAATTTATGTTCTCTGCTACGTTAATTACTGAATTTAATTGTGGTTATAAAAGAAAAGTAAGCTGCTTACCTTGGAATTTGGCAGGTATAACTGACTAATGGTTTGGCATAAATGAGTATACCCTGTAACATCCTGTGCATTTAAAAGGGGAACAACAGGTAAAGCTTGGTGTGATCAAGGTTAGAAAGAAACTCCATAAATATGGCAGCAGAATGGGCATATTCTGATAAAACATTAGCAATCTCAGGATAGATGACTGAGCTCCAAAGTCAGTGGACACTTTTGTATTTAACTTTCTTTTTAACTTGCATTTATTGTAGTCGTCATGTTGTTTTACAGCTGGTGGCCTGTCCTGATAGTTGGAAAATTAATTAGGGTTACTGTAGTCAAAGTAAAATACTTTATTTCATCTTATAACAGTTTATGATGATCAGGGAATGAAAAGCAACGCAATCAAATTGAAAACACAAGTTCAGTAATAAATATGATTCTTTTTTTTCGGTCTCAGAAAAGGGGGACTAAAAGGTTTGATATTGCTGAAGTTTACTTTAACCCTGACAATCTTGCTGTTGGTGCTTCACCGAGTAGCATGTAAATATAGAGAGCTGGTAGTATAGTGGTTAGAGCTGCTGCCTTTACACCTTAAGATTGCAGATCTGAATCCAACCTTCATCTGTAGTGCCTTTGTGTAGGTATTTACCCTGACTTTTTCCAGTAAAATTAGCCAACTACATAAATGGGTAAATAATTCTTGTTTGTGAGAAACTGGTGGGAGGGTGTTGCAGGTGCTGCTGATGCCTCAATTCTTCTAAGATGTGGATTTGAATACATCTGTCTGTGTGGTGTCTACATATTCTGTGCTCACCAGGGTTTTCTGAGTCTCTGGTTTCCTCCCACAATTTATAGAGGTTTCATTTGAGTTTGTGAGATGAGAGAGGAGGTAATATACAGAAAAGAGTGCACGTATGTTTTGTGCATGGATCAATAAGATATGTGCACTTCTATTATTAAACTGGATTTGGATTAGGCCCTAGTGACATGCTGAGGGCACTTAGCAACAAAAGAATGACCACCAGGAAAGTAAAACTTCCAGCTCAAAATTTTCAGTTAAATGCAGTTTCCTCTGCAGTCAGTCTGAAAAAGGAAAAATTAATTGTATAAGTAATATGCTGTGTGATGGCTCGCACCCTAATATCCATTTAATAAATTTGAACTTTGTTACATGGCATGTGTTTGTGTGCGCAATTTGTTATACTTCTAGAGAACTTAGCTGCTGGGTAATTTATCACATGGCAACAATATGTCAGATTTCCTTGTTGAATGGTCGCTCAAGACAAATTTCTGAATAAACTGTTATTGACTGAATTTCAAAGCCAGCTGCTTTAAATTTGCTCAGGTTTATCTTAAATGTTAAATCCTAAGATGGACATAAGGAAACGGAAAGTGAACAAAGATCAATAATTATTTAAACCATGAAATTAGTCTTAAATTTCTGCGATGATGTAAAACCTGCTCAAGAAGTATACAAAATGGTTCAGTGATTGGCCCTGCATATCAAATGCAAACATCTTGCATTCAACTACATTTTTAATTTTATTTTTCATATTTCAAAGATAGCTGGTAGTAACGCTAACCGCACCACTGCCTTTGGACCCAAAGGTCGCGGGTTTGAGCCTCATCTTCGGCTGTAGTACCCTTGAGCAAGGGACCTACCCTAAATTGCTCCAGTAAAATTATCCACCTGTATAAATGGGTAAATAATTGTAACCTCAACACTGTAAGTCACTTTAGAGAAAACCGTCAGCTAAATGAGTAAATGTATCTTAATGTTCCCATAACAATCCCAGTACTTTCATATTTACACTTATTAATTTAGCAAATGTAACCCAAAGCAACATACAGCATTCATTCACACCGTAACATGCTTTGATCTGAACAACCAATATAATATTGGTTTGCTCACTTGTGTGGTATGTCAAAGACCAATTTTTAAACTATTTTCCAGTTAAGTTGGGTGAGATAGAACTTTATTCTTTACCCTGTTTTGAGTTTCTTCAGAACCCAGACTCTCATCAGTATGAACACGCGTGTCAATTTCTTGACCTCTGATTATAATTAGATCCTGACTGCTCTTCAAACTGTGGCTTATTATTGTCAAGTCAAACTGTGCTGAATACTGATTATGATAGTTTGCCCTTCATTGGCAGGTGTGAAATCATACTCAGGGGTGCCAGCTCTGTGCATTATCCCATAATAAAGACTACACAAGACCTAGAGTACATTGAAGTGTAGCAGATGCTGTAGTTTTTTGTTCCAGTGAAGCCATGGAAAAACTCATTTCTGGTTTTATTTCCCCTGTGCTGAATTCTGTCAAAGTTCTATTTTCAGGTGACATCTTGGGTAACATGTATTCTTTTTCATCTGCAAAAGATGATGCATAGATGCAAATATTGATAAAGATCCTCATAATTTCTACAGCCTCCCCTCTCTAGTTTTGAATGGGAAACTTACAAAGCACACAAGGAATTCCACAATTCACAACCTTTAGGTATATTTTATTACATACCTACATTTTTAGACTCTGAGGAAATCCCCACAAATGCAGGTAAAGTCAAGACCGAGCTGGACTCAGACTTAAGGTAATAGTGTAAACACCACTAACAGCATCCTAAGAACTGTAAAAGGTAATGCTGCTTAAAGGATTTTTTGTGCACAATCCCCTTTTGAGCTCGTTTCCTCAGACATTGTCTACCTCGGCACTACATGTCTGTGATGCAGACTGCCATCCTGGTAATAGATTACCTCTGCAGCAGGGAGCTCCGATCTGGGCAACGAGGAAGCATGTCTGCCTCCAGAGCCGCCTCCTGTCTCACACGGGGGAATGAGTCATTGGTGGCATTATTCTGGAACTGAAAGCTGTTGGACCGTCCCTGATAAACAGGTAAATCCTCCTTGGCTCGAGGAAACAAGGCTCATAGGCTAGTGTTTATCTGCTTGGCCCCAGAGCTCCCCTGCCGGTCACGGGGATGGCTATTGCCAGCTTTGTAATCCCATCAAACACAAAGTGCACGGCACCTTGCAGCCACAAAAACAGGGTTGGCCTACAGTCTCAACAGAGGAATAAACCAAAATAATTACTGGTGGGGTCAAAAGTACATATAAAAATAAATAAATGCTTTTGCATTTAGCACATGGGTTTATCCTTAACAAAATACGATGCATGTGCATAGTGGTGAGAGTAATACAATACTGTATTGTTACAAAATTGTAGTAATTCACAGAAGAGCACTGGTGCGTTATGTAAGATGGCGAAAAAATACTTCAGTGGAGTTGAAAGAGTACAGACAATATTCTGTAAATATCTTTGAAATGACAGTTGGCTAAATATGCCAAAAGAAAAGGAATGCTCTTTAGACAGCTGATATATTTATATATTATATTCCTCCAATGCTTTGTCTGATTTTCTTCATCTGCGACGGCCATACAAACGCACAGATTGAAGGCACACTTCAGAGACTGACCTCTAGGTGCTCTGCAATGACATCTTTAAAGAAGTAGATAAAAGTAATTGTTTATTTATTAGTTCATGCTTATTTTAACCAGCTTGCTGAATGCACATCTCCAGACATAAAACAATCATGGATTTTTGTGTTCTTCACAGATGCCTGTAGAGACCTGTCAATAAAACATTATATGCACTGTAGTGTTTCTGCAGAGATAATGTTAAATACATCAGTTCCATCTATCCAATGGTTGAACGTCACAGCTTTCACAACACCACAGGTATTTTTCTTTCAATATGTTGTGCAGGCACAGCACTTTGCCAATTTCACTGCTCTCTTGTACCTACCCTTCTACTGCCACCCTCTCCTTATTAACACTGCTTTGGTCCTCTTATGGCAGTAAGTTCTCTACTATTCTGGTGATATGGCTGACTGCTTAACCTCTCATCCCTTGATGCTGATACAAGCTTCCCCATGTCAACTGGGACAGTTGGCTTCTTCAGCTCTTCTCCTTGAAATTTTAAAACCCTTCTCATGTCTTACCAAAAACAAACACTTTTAGCAAAGTCCTGTTACAGAGATGAGCATTACCTGTTCCAAATTGCCTTCAAATAAGGTTTAAACGGTCGAGATTACAAACTCCTGGTTTCCCATAGGTAGTCTAACAGCTACAGCTACTGTGCTGTGCTTAGAAAACCTGTGTTTCAGCCCAAAAATAAGGTAATTACCCTGAATTTATCCAGTAAGTTATCCAGATATATAAATGGGTACATTTTTGGAATGGCTGAATACACAAATGTAATATTGCAGGTCTGGAGAAAATCTGCTCAAATTTAATATCCTAAGTTTACATTATTACATAATTACAACATGCACATGTGGTACAGACAATAGGTTCAAGGACAGACTGTTGTTTCAATACTGATGTTCTGCATGTGCCAATGGCTTGCAACCACAGCAGTGCCCAAAAAGTACCCCCAGATAGTGTTATCCTTGTCTTTATTTATATCATGGACCAGCATTTTAAATGGGATTCCATGCAAGCCAGTCAGTGATTACTGGTCCTTCACTCCATTCATGAGGAGGTAAATGAAAAATTAGACTAATTGGTTCCACCTTAGTATTTACAACCCACTGGCTAATACTACCTTGCTCCCAATGATTCCCATTCATGTTGCCTAATATGTACTCCAAGGCACATTAATATTTAAATTCTGTTTGCCAGAAGGCAAAACTCATAGTGTGTGACTTATGCTAATGCATGGTAATATATGCAATGAATTAATAGAGTGTCAGCAACAGCTTACCTTCTTTGTTTGCTGTGTAGATTGTGCTGTTATCATAGCCTTGCCAAACATCTGGGCTCGGACAGAAAGTGAAGAAATTGGAATTAACCCTTCTGGTGGATTAAGCAGGTTCCCCTCAGAAGTTTAATTTATAAGTATGCTCACTGTTTAGTCCAATCAGTCTAAAGGTTATGTTAAGGTTATATATAAACTTGTACTTCCCTTCTTTGTTTTTCATATTGACATGTCCACTGTATGTAGAATTTACAGTAACAGATGTATGCAAGATGCAACATGAACATTCTCATTAATTTAGTAAATAATAATAAATCAGAATCACCCCACTTTAAATTCTAGTATCCTTGTTTTTGCAAGACAAAGTTTCACTTAATTCATTACTGTATAATTAGCTGTAAGGTTACGAGTGCCCTGATTATGTTCTTTAGATACTAAAGCACCAAGCCTTATTATTGGCAAACAACTAAAGCTGTGAGCTATAGTCATGCACAAACTGAAAAAAAGGATATCTTTTGTGGAACAGTTATCAAGTTTCTCCTTATTTGCAGTGTTTTCTTCACCTTAGAATAAGGTACAACTGCTCCAACTTGGTATAGTATTGTATCTTTGCCCTTTTTATTGTATCCTAAACTTTTTTTCAATGCTCTGAGTCACCTTGATGAGAGTAGCACTCAAACATAAATTGAATTAGTTGCCAAGGAAATATCTTGGAATTCAGTATATTGCTATGATTGAAATCTATTTGAGGTTTATATTCGTGCAATCTAAAGTCAAGGGCAACAATTACAAGTCAGAAGGAGGAAGTGAAAAGAAGCATGTTGCCAGTGTAGTTGCATTCAACAAAAGGAAGAGCTGGTGCAGAGGGAAAAGAGAAGAAATAAAAGTATGGCATCTGGAACAACTTGTGTTGACAGGTAGTGGGGTGTTAAGACTCACACTTAACGTCATCATGAAGAATCCCCTGTAGATTTGTAGTTAAATCATCTCCTTCAAGATTCAAGGGGTCTGGGGAATTAATTGTTGGCTGTACCAATGAATTAAAGAGGGTGAAGAGGACTAGTCGAGATGAGAAGGGCACTTGTAGGGAGGGAGCTTTAGTGATGGCAAATAAGGCAATCCTTATGAAGTGCTTGGATTTGAACCCAGGTTGAATGAAATCAGGGAAGTTGTTTGAGAAGAGGAAAAACTGATTGGTGGCTATATTTTGTAAGTCCTAATGTGTTGTGGGCGATAGACTAGAAAAGGAAACAAGTGGCAAGTTGAGCTTTTTTTTTTTTTTTTTTTTAAATTATCCCCCCCCCCCTCTAATGGGAACCTCATGATGTATTTGGGAATTTGGGAGATATCCTATGAACATTGATTTGTTCATCAGGATGTAATATATTGGATGATGTCTGGAAAACCAGCTTGTAGAGTTGGGTAGTTGCTCTTTGAATATCTTTCCAAGTGAGAGAAAAGGAAAGGGTGATTGCTAAGGAGGTGTTCTGTCAGGATCTTGCAAGTTTAAAGAAGCCTGGATAGCATTTGCCTCTTAAAAATTGCAAAGCTCTCTACACACATTTGCTGAAGCTGCCTCTCCCAAGTGGGGTTGCGGCGAGCCGGAGCCTAATCCGCCAACAAAGGGCGTAAGGCTGGAGAGGGAGGGGACACACTCAGGACAGGGCGCAAGTCTGTCACAAGGCACCCCAATCAGAACTTGAACCCCAGACCCACCAGAGAGCAGGACCTGGCCAAACCCACCGCACCCACCACCCCTCCCCCCACCCCAGGTTCTCTACAGTGAGAGACAAATAAGTCAGGATTGATAACTGAAAAGAAGGAAAAGTGTCCCAAACTGCATGCTACTTTTTACACACTTTGTGACCAACCGTCACCTCTAGCACATATGTAATTTCACTATTTTACTGAGCTCTTCACCCTACCTATACACGGCTTAATCTTTTCGATTGAATAGCATACAGTACATGTTTTACACAACTGGATAATGAAGACGTAGTGGCTTAACAATGCAAAAAATACACTGTATAGCTTGACAGAAAACAATACTCAATTCAGTCACCGGATTTAATACGCTGAACACAAAATTCTTAAATTTGCATTTAATAGGAACAGTTTATATACAGTGTGGATGTTTGAGACTTTTTTTTTTTTTTTTTAAACTGTCCCCTTCTGCTAAGCATTAATGAATGTAATTTTGTATTTGGTTCACTGCTACGGTCCTTTTTGTAATGTCATAATTGGAATGCAATCTCTAGATATATATCCCAATAAATGTAGTCGAGTGAAAAAGTGGGTCATGCGCGTGTGACACTTCAAACTTAGATGGATTATATCTACATATTTGTAGCTGACTTGTCATTCTATATAAGAAAGGTTTAGTGAAAGCAAGAATTTCATGCTGTCTTTTTTCCTCTCTCCTCCCTCTCCATTCTCATCATAGTGCAACATTGCTTTGACTGAACTTGTTAAAACTTACTTTACAGTAAGGGTTTCTAACACATGCAGTTAGTTGTATTTTTCACAAGGGCAAAAATTATAATTTTTTTCAAAAATATTTCCTATTAAAAAGGCTATACTTTTGGCAATTGCTTGAATTACAGATGCTGCCCTCTAGTTGTGCAATATTTTCCCCTCCCCCCAGGTGTATGTATATAAATTATGGTCATAATCAAACCTGGTTCTAATTAGGAAGTTATGAGTGGAGCAGTTTTCCTGTGCTGTAGTACTTGAATTACATCGAATATTCATATACATACCTATACAGAGATTTTATACTTTATTTGATCTTAACATTATTTTAACATTTATTTACTGGATGCCTTTGTCCAAAGCAGCATACAACTCAGAAGAAACAAGTATATTTCATAATAGGCAAAGAGCTTTAGGTATAGACCTGCAACTGGTGAAGCAGAGTTTATGATACATATTTTTCTAATTTCACTTATGTATTTATTTTTGCTGGAACATAGTCCTTATTCCTTTCTATTGAATTGTTTGAAGAAATTCAAAGGTGTTCGTGTCAGATGCTGCGATGCTAATTTATAGAGTTGTTAGAGCTATTGTTACCTCTACTTGTTAGGTAATAACTGGGCCAGGGGTGCGGTGGCCCAGAGGGTTTGGGCAGTGCCTGCTCTTTAGTGGGTCTGGGGTTCGAGTACCGCTTGGGGTGTCCTTTGGCAGACTGGCATCCCATCCTGGGTGTGTCCCCTCTTCCTGCAGCCTTGTGTCCTGTGTTGCTGGGCAAGGCACTGGTTTGCTGCAATCCTGCTTGGGACAAGTGGTTTCAGGCAGTGTGTGTGGTAATTAAGTCTTAAATTTATATAGGATATCTGGGGGGGGTTGCAAAAAAAAAAAAAAGTATTTCAAAATCTTTTGCAAAGTGCTGTCTACTGCCAAACTTTTCACTAACTGACTTGGTGGTGTGAAACTACCAATAATCATCTGCTCGAGAAGAAAGACAAGGTGATGCCAGAACAACTAATTAAAATGGATTTGGAGCAAGTACAAGTGTAATGAAAGCCTGGAGCTTTGCAAAGAGCACCTAATAAGGCGTAACTTTGCTTTTCATAGCCACGGGTGATAATGTCTGTTTTCAAATGACACCTGGGCTTCACTCTGTGTGCTGGCATTTTCTAAACAAACTGTTTTAAGGAAACAATTAAAGCCTGGGTGATGTAAGCCTTCACTTGTATACACATTATACCCAGGCAAATTTAAATACTGCAAAAAGAAAGTAAAGGTGGATGTTTTTATGGGCTGAATATCTTTATAAATGTATATTTTCATAACTTACTACAGATTCTATGTAATACAAATGGACAGCTAAAGAAAAGATGCAGCAAATAAAGCATTCTTAAAAAAAAAAAAAAAAAAAAAAAACTATTCAACTGAGAGAACAGGAAGAGACATATTCAAGCATATATTCTATTAACATTTGTGTAATTAGTGGGAAATTGAACAACGAAAATGAGAAGGTCATTCAGTTTCTGAATGCTTTTATTCTGAAATAATCTCAAGGGAACCGAACATGAGGAAGGGTAAATCTGCTTAGAATGTTCAAGACCTACAGGAGTGTGTTTTATATATAATATAAAATCTTAGTGTGTCACGGTGTAAGATGTCACATATGCAGTGACCGCATGATCATATTTAATTTTGAAATTGGACTGTTGGAAAGTAATGGATTTTGAGGGAACCATCATTGCAATTTGAGTGCTCTCAGACAGACAAGGATGGAATATAAATGTAGTGCCACCACCTTACACTCAGTTTTTACCAGAAGATCATAGAACTGTTTCAGTTACTAAGACCTTGGAGGGAGAAAGGGAGGAAATAAATAAATGCACTTATTTCTGATTACATTTAAAATCTAGGAATGGCCAAAGAATACAAGGGGCACTTGGTTTCAGTCCTCTTATAGAGAACCAAGTACACTACTAAGTGGCTTCATAAAGTTATCAATCACACCATCACCTGGAAATGTAATTTGGCACATTTGCGAGTTCAGTATGGCCCAGCATTGGGGCCGAGTTGGCTTTTATGTAACGGTGACATACATGTAGACGAACGAGTTCGACTCGGTTAAGGTCGGTTACCTTCATCCCTGACTATCGGTAGTAGTCAACCACATCCGAAGCTCCTCTTACCAGGATAAACATGAAAGTGAACGCTACAGTTTGACTCCCCGGTACTTACCTGTAACTTTGTTCAGTGGTACAACAGTTGAGCTGTGTTGGGTTAGTTGGGAGTAACTGAGTTTTTTGGTAAACTGCTCTACTTCTTCAATCAGAAATGGTCAAATTTCTGCAGTCATCCTTTAGAGTACAGGAAAAAAAGCTGAGCCAATGTGTTGTGAATAGCTGCAGTTTCAAGAAGTTCACTAAGTAAATTTCTACTTTGGAGGAAGACCATCATTACTATTAGGCTAACAATGTGATCTTTTGTGTCGGTTTTTAAGATTTAAACATTAACATTTTACTATGCTTTCACTTTTCGAAATGCTTTGCAGTTAGAATTAGTATGAAATGTTTAATGAAGTCATTAAAGTTAAAAATTGTATTGTTTTTTGACTACAAGGAGCAAATTCCACCCTCTCAGTCTCTGTTAGTGTAATCAAACTGGGCAAAGAAAGATTACTGTACATAAGGTTTAATTACTTTTTTAAAGCAGTTAACACACAGTAATACTGTGCAGTCAGAGCAAATATACTTCTCCACACATTTCTCCATTTGCTTGGGATTCTTCTTAAAATATTTTATCTCCATTATCATTTCTGCTTCAGTGGATGTAAATTACTTCTTTGTTTCACTGTCTTTGTGCCTCCTGAAGCTTTATGACTCTTCTGAGGCAAGAGTCTAACACATGTTCCCAGAGTCTGCCTGGGTGCTGACCGGTGCCACATTATCTGACATAGAGCCACATTTCAAAGTATATCTAAAGCACAGCTAAAATTCACTCCAGTTCAATAGCAGCCAGTTATCCAGAATCAGTGCTTCATCAGTTCTGCTGTGTCGACAACATGACTTCCATAGCTGCATTCCTAAATGGCTGAATAATCACTGTGAACATAGCACTAACTATTTCTTTAGAAAACAGCCTTTAAATATTGCCTTATTACACAATAGCAAAATGCAATGCACTCTTACCACAACACATGGACACAAAATACTAAGCAAATGATTTTAAGTGGGCAATTAAAAACCAATTTCCATATGTATCCCATGAGTCATGAAATGCATTGTATGGTTATGTGTATTGCTTGCTTGGCTGTAAATGAAAATGTATCTAATAAATGTTTACATTGCCCCTTTTTCTTTTTTTTTTTTTTTTTGCAAAGCAGGTCAAAACTAGCAATTCATTGAACGTCGCGGACATTACATTTGCTAAGAGCTTTAGAAACTCCTGAATTCAGTAGAGTGGATTTTTGCAATGGTCAGACACGAATGAGTTGTACAGAGAAAAACATCAAATAAAAAGTAAAAGTTAGAACCAGATCATACGGCTGAAAAAACTACTTCTGGTATTATCTGTGGATTATGACAAACGCAATGAAATGCCATGTTCTTCATTCTAAATTTAAATTGTGTATTTTGTGGTGACTGAGCAGAACAATTTCCAGCATAAAGTTTTGATGGAATAAGCTCCCTCAGAACTGCTGAATCACTCTCAACATGAAAAGGGTCCTGAAGCATATCTCTTTTACACCCACTTCTGTTCTGATGTATCTGCTCCATATACTTGCACTAATTATATCTGCCACAATATAGTATCTACTACCACTATGTCTTCCCCTTTCAGTTCAATGTACAGCCAGAAAAGACAATGGAACTGGACAAGATTGACTGTACTTGAACGATTGTGTATCTTTTTTTATCTATTCCTCTGCTGAAGAAATGCACTGTTTATTCAGAGATCTTTGTGCCATTGGAAAAACTATGCTAATGAATATATGCTGAAACTACAGCTGAGTATATAAAAAAAATCTCATGAAATAGTGACATTCAAGCCTTAAAGAAGTACATTATCCATTGCAATGCTATTTTCTCTAATGAAAAATGAAGAGTTGCAAAAAAATGAACCCACTTCTGAAAAGATGGATTAGAGCCCTGAACTAGAGTGCTGTTGAAGTATTAGCGTAACTTTGCATTATAAACAATCTGACATTGTTTTGGGATTCAATTTCATGTAAATCGGCTGATTTAAAATATAACCTACAAGGCAAGAGCCATTTAGGTGCCTGGACCAGCTGTTCAGAGTATGATAATTCATTGTGTCCAAAATCTGGGTTATGCTACCATAACTGCCATCTGTGGTGCTGTGCTACAAGGTAAAACAATAAAGGACACTAAATTGCTTCTTTGCTAGTGGCAGCTCATCACAGGTCTGCTTTACATGTTCTTGCTGTTTTCTACTTATATGTAAATGTCTAAACTGTTGGGGAGACCAAAAAGGTTAGTTAAAAATATGAGATGGGGTGTGAATCTAGAACCTCTCCAGGATATGGATATTCACTTTTCATTGTTTACCAGTTTACACTGTGGCAAAGTGAATCATAATTAACCTTGCTGGAAATGAATGTCCTCAGAAGCAATGAGGACTCAGCTGTCACTTAAGAGTCAATATTGCCAAAAAATGTGGCATGAGATGTGATTTTGTCAAACTCATTCTTGAATATCCAAAGAAGCGATGGCCTTCTGTATTCTTGGTAACCACATGAGGTACGCAGAAAAGAAGTTATGTTTTATTTACTTAAAGTCAAGTGTGAACTTCAGAGGGGGGGGGAAAAAAAATATATAGACGGGGGCGCGGTGGCGCAGTGGGTTGGACCACAGTCCTGCTCTCCGGTGGGTCTGGGGTTCGAGTCCCGCTTGGGGTGCCTTGCGGCGGACTGGCGTCCCGTCCTGGGTGTGTCCCCTTCCCCCTCCGGCCTTACGCCCTGTGTTACCGGGTTAGGCTCCGGTTCCCCGTGACCCTGTATGGGACAAGCGGTTCTGAAAATGTGTGTGTGTGTGTGTGTGTGTGTGTGTGTGTGTGTGTGTGTGTGTGTGTGTGTGTGTGTGTGTGTGTGTGTGTGAGAGAATTTCTTTTATTGATCTGTTGTCTTCATTCACAGAAAATTCCCAGAAAAATATATACACACACACACACACACACACACACACACACACACACACAATGTCTACAACCGCTCGTCCCAAGCAGGGTCGCAGCGAGCCTAACCCGGCAACACAGGGTGCAAGGCTGAAGGGGGGGGCACAAGTCTGCCTAAAAGAAATTCATTAAAGCCTTATTGACTAGAATTTCCAGTTTCTTTCAAGAACAACTGGTTGTGTTGGGTGTAGTGAAGAAATTCAACGATCTCCTGGGGATGACTGAGGAATCCTCACACTTCTTAAAAAAACCTCTTTAACAGGATTTCAATATATTGCTGGAAGCTTATTAAAACTTATGTAATATGGGTATGATGTACACAAAATCACATGCATCAGAAGAAGTCTGAGGGGGTGCTGAGTAACTTAGTGAGTCATTGTAAAGGATACAGGTTGCCACTACTGGAAAAATTAATTGGGTTTTAAAATTGTGAAACCCTGAAATTTGCAGGGAAGGGTGTGGTGGTGGTGTGGCGCAGAGGGCTTGGCTGGATCCTGCTCTCTGGTGAGTCTGGGGTTTGAGCCCTGCTTGGGGTGACCAGTGATGGACTGGCACCCTGCCCTGCCAGGCTAAGCCTGGCTTGCTGCATTCCACTCTGGACAAGTGGCCTCAAACAGTATGTGTGTGTCTGTGACATTTGTGTTGGAAAATTCCAGTACAAAATAGATGTGAAATGTTTGTTTCTCAATGCTTTCTGTAAAAGATTTTAAATATTTTTCTGTAGCTTTTTTGACTACTGCTGTAATGCACACTGGTACTGGGTTTTTTTTTTTTTTTTTTTTTATTCAATTTACTGAATTCTGGTGTTTACAAGAATCTTTCAAGTTGATGACTTGTAGAATAATGGTTGGTTCTGTTTTAAGCACAATACAGTTGATGATGAATCGCAGAATCCCGCACTATTTGTTAATATTAAAATACAAAAAAAAAAAAAAATTCGTTTAATGAGCATTAGTGTTGGTGCATATTGCTAAATCTGTTTTTCTAATTTCATTTACTGGAAGTGGAAAAACTGACATTATTAGTCAATAAATCCATCGAAACTGACCTTGTCATAATATTAAATTAGTCTGGTTTGTAATAAAGATTGCCTTCCCTAAGACAAACGTTAAGCCACAAAGCTCTCCTCCATCTCTTCTGTGTCCTTGATTACCTTTCAAGACTGGCATCAATTGTTTTATTCACGTCTAAAATGTAAATTAGCAGTGGGGATATTGCGATGTACAAGTCAAGTTCAATCACAGACTGCATTTGTTGTTCAGTCTTCAAATTGAGAAACAAATAACAAAACAAGAAGGTTTGTTTTGGCTCATGGCGAAGTAATCTTCAGTTCTTCAGCGATTGATTTATTTGAAGTCCCTGTCAGCTTTGCCCTGTCTTGATTGATTTTGACATTAATACAGTAGCAACTTGTGATGACAGTTTAACGACTGCAGTATTAACTTGTAATTACTTGAAAATGTGACTTTGAAAGGGCCTTAGTCTATTTTGAGCAGCGGAGAGGTACGTTGGGCACAAGATTCTCCTAAAAAGGTGGGGAAACTTGGTATCCTTGAGAAAGCCTCTTCACTTAAGCTGCTTTTGTAAAAATCAGCTGTGTAAGGCATTCATTTAACAATATAAAAAGGTGGGGAGGATGGTACAGCTAGCAGAAGACGTGCATAAGAATTCATATTTTCAGACACCCTGAGGAGCTGTTGTATTTGTGGCGTTATATGAAATATAAATGTATAGCACTTGTAATTGTATTGTAATATAGGCAACACTGATGTGCTTCAGTTGAAAACCTTGTGTACACACATCCAAACCATTTATTAACGCAATCTTTAAGGGAGGATTCATGAGCCTTATGCATATTATGTTAACATTATTGTTGGAATTAACACACTTTAATAGTATGTTTTGCATTTATTCGTTTAGCAGACACTTTTCTCCAGGGCAATATACATCTTGGAGAAAATACAATTTGTGCATTCCATTAGGAGAAAGAGACATGCAGTATATTGTAAATGTATTTTTTTAATTAAAAAATAAGGATGTATATATTTATAAATTTAGCAGACATTTTAATTCAAAGTTATGGTGTACTCGTACACAAAGTGACATGGAGTCCAGCCACAGGACACTCATGCAAACATGGGGAGAAGATGTAAAAGCTCTTCAGTTTTAATTATTCTGAAAACGTAAAACAGGAGGGACATGGAAATGATAAAAATATAGAAGCTGCCTGATTTGAAACCACTTGTAAACAACTGCCGAAGAACTGTGTTGAACTGTGGTACTTTTATTAAGTGCAAATTTATTATGATATTTTTAGTACAAATGAGCAAATAATTGTAAGCTGGTGTTGGGGGGAGGGTGTCAGATAAATGAAAAAATATTAAAATAAAAAATGTGCTTACTGACTTTTTATGACTTGTACAAGTAACTTTAATAGCCTTGGCTACATAATAATGAGGTACGTTCTTCTAATGTTATTTCAGTGTGATATGCATTTACAAGCAGTGGAACCTGTCTGACAGTTCTAACAAAGTTTTGCTCTTTTACAGCATACTCTGGGGTCATGAAAATCCTTCATAATAGCAGTTTAATGACAGTGTGGGGAATGCTGACCAAGAAATAAAACAGGGCCACCAGGAAACCAAGGATTACCTCCTGATAAGATCTTCCCAGAGGGTACTAGTGTGTGTAGCCTACAAATGATAAATTCAATTTGTATCTTGCTGAAGAAGTCTCTCAGGCCTGACTCTATAGCCAAATCTGAAGAGAAAATGTGTCTTTGGAAATAACAATCAAATGGAGAGAGAACTCTACCTCTGCTTGCTGGATAATGGGAAGCAGGCATTAGCAGCCTTTATCTCTGGCTGTTTGCAAGCCACACTGGAGACACAACAACTGCTTCTCAAAGCATCTTCTTTAAAAGTAGGGTTCAAACCTGAAAAGTGCTATAAACATTTTATGTAACACTTTCATAGTCACTCTTTTACAAAATAGTTGTTTACAATATATAGATGCTATGAACCTCTCTAATAATTACCTAGCGCTTGTATCCAAGTTGTTCATAATGTGTTTTATAGCATGCAAGCTTGATAATGTCTCAAGTGTAAATGAACTTTCTCAGCCAATGGTTTACAGCAGATGGAGCGGTTATTGTGAGATGTTATGACCATACCTTGTCCTTGCGTTCTCATATCCATCCTTTCATGCTCACAGTTTGCCTGTTGATTAAAATACCACACTTTTTCAAGACTATTAAAATACATAAAGCTTTAATGACAGGTCGTGGTTTATCTAGAAGTTCAGAAATCAATGGGTACTGATTATCAGCACTAATTTCAGATACAATTATGGGGTTGTCTCTAAAATTTAGAAGGCATAAATAGCCTCTGGAATTTTGTATTTATTATAAGTTGTGTTGAATGGGGGGCAAAAATTTTCTGACATTTTATAAACCATACCCATCTACTGATGTTTTGCAATTCCATTTCAATCTCATTTTGAAATGTCTTGTTTGATTCCTTATCCTAGTAGTGCCATTAAATGAACTTTAGGCATTGTGAAATTAAGGAAATATAAAAATGGTAGTAATGCTGAATCCTTACTGAACTCACCCAACCATCTCTTAATGTTCCAAACACTTAATAATGCTATGTGAGCTTGCATGACGCAGAGCTGCCTTGCTGAAATTTCCATGCTGATCTTAATTAGTCAGGGTCCACCAAGGAGAAAGATGGGACAATGGCACATCGGCAAGTTGTGGATGGAGAAGGTAGGATTTTAATTGCTGTGCCCAATGTATCTACAAGGCAGTTCGATTCCAGTACCAGAAAAACTCAATTATTTCAATGAAAAGTAAATGTTAACTATTTATATGTTGGAAGGCCTTTTTGTTTTGCCAATGATAGAAATCTGAATTGAGTTACAAAAGCAAAAGACATGACTAATCCAGGGAACCAGAATATTGATGAGAATCTTACATACAATGGGGGTTTTGAGCATCCAAGCCTTTCATTCCTCATTTCACTACAAATTTGATTTCCTCTTGTTTTTCTGAAAACTTACTGCAGTTAAATAAATTCCTGGGGCTCATCCACCCACTACTTAATGAAAGTTTATGAAAATAAATGACGCTATTTTGATCACAATTTTCAATATTTAACGATATCATAGTAATCGCTCATCTTCACTTGACTCTCCCATGTGAAGTACCCTAACCTCAATGAATTCAAACCTCCGAATGACATGTTTTTGCACCTGCACTCATAATTTTGTTTAATGAGGCGCCCTGGAGTTCTTTTTTTAATAAACACTCACGATTAAGATACCGAGCATAAGTACAGTTTTTTTTCAATCATAGCTGTATTTTTCAAACACAGACATGGACTACATTCTAAAAAGGTAAACAAATCAAAGAAGTGAAGTTGGTTAAGACAGATGTCAGTCTGTATTTGCAATGAATAGCTCTCTTTAAAGCTGGGCAGCATGGTGACACAGCAAGCTTTACTGTCTTGCAGCAGCTGGGTGGTGCGAGAGGATGTGGGTTCCATCCCCTCTGTCTGTGTGGAGTTTGCATGTTCTCCCTGTGTCTGCATGAGTACTCTGGTTTCCTCCCACAGTCCAAAAATATGATGATCAGGTTCACCCATAATGTGTGAGTGACTGTGTGTGTTCCACTGATGTATGGATGAGTGGCCCAGTGTAAGTAATGTATCTAGCAGTGTAAGTCACCTTGGTGAATGAGGGGTGTGGGTTGATGACACTATATAGAGTTCATTGGAACTTGCTCTGGAGGGAAAAAAAAAAATGTGCTAAATAAATGTAAAGCTATGGACAGCTTCAAATGGTTATTAAAAGCAGCTTCCTTTTATATGGGCTTTTTTTTGGGCCATTTCACAATAAACTTGGCAGTAGTAGGAAGTGGGGTTTGAATTTGTAGCTTATTTTAAGTGTATGTTAAGCTGTTATGTTCTGGTCTGTCTGGAACAGGGCATTTTTGCAAAGAACTTGTACATAGTGATAGTGCTAAAAAAAAAAAAAAAAACAAATGTTTCCCAATTTTAAGTTCCATTAGCCTATTCATACCTTGAAAGATTGTGAAAAATGCTGTCAAATGCAGTAAAAGGTTTTTATGATAAAATAGGTAATTTAAGAGAAAAGCTACAAAAGGTATAATTTTCCTACCTGTCCTGCTAGGTTTGTTCTTCTGCGGTTTGGTGACTTTCTGCAGTCTGAATGACCTTGAGCTTGCCCTGTGCAATAAAGACAAATTAAGATTAGGGGTTTCTTATAGAGTCAAGCAAGCTTAATACAACCTGCACAGGTTTTACACTTTGTCAGTGTCACCAAAATAAAAAATAAAAAAAAAAAAAGCAAAGAAAATGGAGAGAGGGAGGCAATAGAGGGGGCGGATGAGAAAGACACAGAGAACAGACCTGACACAGCGTGGTAATGGGAGAGAAAATTGTTTTGTGAAAGTGCCAAGAGACTGGTATTAACCTGAAGATCAATACCCTTGCATGCTCGCATTGCCATTTACTACAATAAATGTTAGTGAGTTGTAATGACTGTGAGAGCAGCTGTGCAGTATTTAATGATAGCCACTGATAAATCTGCTTAGATTTGCCAATCAATAGCTCGCCCTTGTAATTCTCTGTCCTTAACCACAATTTGATGGCATTAATTTATTTAATACTTGTTTGTCTTTAGCCAAACTCGTGTATCTGAAATCAGAACGAAAACAGCATTTTTGGAAGGCGTGCAAGAGAAAGGCTGGGAGCTTTTAATATTTTAAAACACATGTGTTAATTAGGCAGGACTTTTGTGTCTGTCTGTTGTGTATAAAAATACCTCTTTTTATTTCTGGTGACACATTTTTTAACCAAATGGTGATTTCATGGGAAGATATAGCCACATTATTTGAGGGATGGGTATATGTAATTAACTATAAATATCTAGTGTCAACAAGCAAGTTTTTTTTTTTTTTTTTTTTTTTAAATATATATTAAAGATGGAGCAAAATGGTGATGAATGTTAGTTATATGACACAATTGTCTATGAAAAAAGGCTGTAAATTTAATTATTTGCAGATTTTGTGTTCAGTGTTGTCGGAAGGTCTTAACTTTTCTTCCAAAACACTTTTGTATGTTAGTGAATAAATGTATGCTTGTGTCAGCCAGAAAATAAGCAAAATATTTTCTGAACTCCATCTGCATGAAACAAAGCTTAGACTGTATTAAAACTCCAAAAAAAAGCACTGTTTAAATCTTGTCTAACGCTGATGAGATTGAATCATTAGGTAATGGACCTGCACAACAGGGGAAAACTATTATTTCACAAGAAGTCTTTGAAATCATTACACTTTCTTAATTGTAGATTTCCAGTTTGTGTCAACTGTCAAAGGATGTATACAACCCAAAGCTCAATTTTCAAAGAGAGAAATACTGTCTCAGTCTTATGAGGATCATACTGTTTAAGGCCTGTACTCACTGGAACATACAGCTGATCTTCCTTCACAACAGAAGAAGAAGAACTTTTGTCCCTATCAGAAGTAACACCATTTCCTTACCACAGTTTTCAGATATGTGAAGCATATAGTGTGTTTACTCTGGATGACTTCTGGCACTGAAAAATTCACTTCATAAACATTTAACACCAGTAGTATTATTTTCACACCCCAAAAGGGCAGGGGTGGGATGTACCTTTTCGCTAATGGTAATTTTGTTGCATGTCTTTGCAACCTGTATATTTTTTTTCATATTCATAAATTGAATAATTACACTATTATTGAAATTAAGGTGAGTATGATGTATGGTTTGCATTCATGGAAGATTGTGTAATTTACACTGTACCTTTGCTAGTGTCAGTTTACTTTTTGTTTTTACTACCGTTACAATTCCAGTGTTAGTTGCGTAGAGTCTGCCTGCTGAAGTCCACCGATGGAGGACAGTACAGCTGTCCCCTTCGTTTTCCGTGTTATAGCACGTACCAGAAATGTTTTACATCGATGCAGTGTGGCAACCGGATTAATTGCCATCACCATCACTGCAAACACAAACTCTTCCACTGCAACAGTAACCTCATATGTCTCTTTAATTTCCTTTATCCCACCTTAACTGCTACATGGGTCTCTAGGACTGCCAGTCTGCTATAAAGAAAGATGACTTTGTTCTAGCTTATGCCTCTCACTGAAACACTGACCATTTTTGAAAATGTACCCACCCATACAGTCCTCGTCACAAACTACCACATTGCTCCACCCCCCACTCCCCCTTGGTAAGCCTGGAGCCGAAGGCTTGCTTATTTCACCCTACTGGGAATACTAGGTTCTTCTTTTTCACCACCTTTGTCATTGTTTGAGTTCCGCACTCTCTATTACTGCCCTGGCTGCACCCTTTATGGCTGTCCTTTACTGTACCCCTGGCTGCTTCTTGGATGACCTTGACATTTTAATTCCCTACCAATGGAAAACACTCCATTCTTCTGGGTGAATTCAACTTGCATCTTCAGGACATTCATGCAAACAGCCTTTTGTTACTTCTATAGTCCTTTGACCTCTTTGTGTCCCAGTCCTCTGACATTCACAACTCCAGCAATTATCTCAACCTTGTCTTTGCCTGGAAATGAGGTTTTCCGCTCATCTGTTACCCTGCTTTATTTTTCTTACCGTTTCTGTGTCTCCTCCAAATTTTCCATTGCCACTTCTATTCCACCTGCTTCTTTTACACCCTCCATTATGTTCTTCCTTTTTCCCTCTCCTTCGCTGTCCTAACACCCCTCCAATCAACTGCAAAATATTCTGGTTTGTCTACAGATAATGCCACAAATGTCCTGCTGCCCCCCTGTCTTGACTCTGCCATTCCTCTAAGTTTTATCTCTGCATGGTAAACAAGTCTGCTGGCAACAACCCCCACAAACCTTTCACTCCTATTTCCTTTCTCTCCCCTTTTCCTTCACCCACACTGGTGATGCTTTGCCTTGTTCTTTGTCTCTAAAGTTAATTCCATCACCAGCATGTCCCACCTGCCAGGTTCAATCTACCTCCACTTCTCATTTCCACACCACAACTCTCAGCAAAGTCTTGTTCTTTTCATTTCAATCCCTTTCAGAAAGTTACCTTTAGCTATCACATTGATTCCCCCACCTGTTTACTTCATCCCATCCCCCTTCCATTCATATATTCCATTTCTCGATTCATTCTTGTAAAGTGTTCAGTATTTAAATCCTCAATCTCTGCTGATTGCCTCCCATTTGCTCATAGAACTACTCAAATCTCACTGCTGCTTAAAAAAAAAAAAGGTCTTTGCAGATCTCAGTGCAAAATACTGGACAGGCTTTCCTTTTCTTTATAAAGTGCATGAAGATGTAGCTTACAACCTGCTATCTCTATTATTTTGGCCAGAATAATCTCCTTGATGGACAACATTCTGGATGTAAGATTAGCCATTCCATGAACACTGCTCTCTTTGTAGTGTTGGAAAGCTCTCGATTTTGATAGTTGTTTCCCTTTTTTCAGTCCTTATTTTACTACATGACTATGGGGTATTTGAAACCGTTCCCCACTAGATTTTAGTTTCCATTGGAACAGCTTGCAAACAAGTGCTCAAGCTGAAGTGTGTCTTTGAGTCTTACCTATTAGATCAAAACATCTTGCCACCTGATTTGTTGTGCTTCCCGGTTATCCTCAGTTTCTCTTAATTGATGCTCTGTAGGGCTTAGGTCATTCCCCTTAGTCTTCTTCATTTCCATGGCTTCTCACAAATTCTTTCATCACTGCTACTCTGACATCCTGCTCTTTTTCCTGAACCACAACTGAGGTATCCTCATGCATCAGAGCTTGCCCTTTGAATATTTCATCTTGGATGACTGGCAACCATTTAAAACTCGGTCTCTCTGAGACTGAGGTCCTCCTCCAGCAGGTCCACCTGTCTGGAACTCTATCAAAGTGGGCAATTCATTCATTTCATCCCCTTCATCTGTCAAGAGCCTGAGAGTAATGATCCTGTCCTGCAGACTGTTTTGCTTGAACATTTGTAGGATCCACCTTTATCTCAACATACTAAATGCATCTCCTAGTCAAGGCTACAGAGATACTGTGCTTGAACTTTCTAGTATGCTGTCTTCTGCCAGCATGGTTCAATGGCATTTGCCACACACTATTGGAGAGGTACTTTGGCTCAACTAGCTAAAGTATTCACATGTATCTAACCTCTTTGTTTTATTCCTTTGGTCTTCTTGTGGTTGCTTGTATTAAGTTCAAGACTCTTGTCACGGCCTACAAGACAGTCAAAGGGTTGGCTCCCTGATGCCTGCAAGAACTCATCTTCTCCCTCAGAACTGCTGAATCCCCAGGAAGATTTTCATGATCACTTTTGCGTTTATCATACTATATGATGTGCGTCAGGAAAAAATGCGAGTGTGAGACACTGTTTCAACAATCCCATGCTTGCATTTGAAGCTTTTTGCCTTTTGTAATCAATCCTTTATAGCAGAGGATTGAAACCAATAGACATGACCCAAAGAAACAAGCCTATTCAGATGATCTATAACACAAATTTACAATTTCATTAATCTTCGTTCAAAAGCTTTGCTGAGAATGAAAGTGTATAGTGTCAACATTTTTAAAAGATGCTTATTTTAGTTGCTGATCATCCACTATAGCAAAGGAACTTTTTCCCCATCCATTCCTAACTAATGGCGGAGTTTGTCCGTTCAGTATATATTCACCTTGAATTTCAAAATGCCGTATGGACTCCATTGCCTCACTTAGTGAACCAAATGTGACTTGACCACTGTCGTCATTTAACACTTCTGTTTGTACCCCTATTGCACTCTGTTTCTCTCTCAAGTGATGACCCAAATGAATTCCAAGTAATGAAGAACTGTACGAATTTTGATATTCATCGCTAGGAACAAACTGAAATTCTAAATCGGCCTTACATATTAGAAAAGAATGTCAAAGTAAATGGAATATTATATTGAAGTAGTTGGTAAGCTAGCCAGCTTTTTCAAAGATAGGTTCTTCAAAGGTATGTTCCATCTGTTGCTGCAGGTTTCACACTGAAACATCTGGACTTGTAGTTTGTCCCCATATATTGCCAGAATCTGCAATACACTAATTAACAAATTTATATAACATTTGGGAGAACTTCTGCCAAGGTAGATAGACATGCTGTCCACTCTGGGGATACTATAGACTTTTATGTCATGCTCTCTATAGCCAAAGAAAAACTGTTAAATAAAAAAGTGATTAGCTCCATTAGAATGTCATGTATTTTTTCATTCTATTTTTTTTCTTTTTGAAAATACAAAAATGATTACAATTTATTTTTCATACTTTGCACAGATTTAACATTTACAACTTATATACAGTATGTAATGTACATAATTATGTCATTAAAAAAATAGAATTACTCATTGGTAAAATTATTTCTCTTTCTTGGATTGAGAATCTGAATGTTGAACCTACATTTCATTTAAAATTTGTTTCATCATCTATGAATAAAAAAAAAATAAAAAAAAATAACTGGCTGCAAAATTTCACGTTAAATCAGCTGTGTAATTTAATCTACATCAAAGTCCCCAGAGTTATTTCCTTGAGAGGTCAAATTTAAACAACATTCACTACTCCGGCACCAAATCTGAGCTGTAAACCACACTAAGTCCTGCCTGAGGAATTCAATTATCAGAGAAACACCACTCATGTAAATAGAGAAAAATGCATGAAACCAGTTACCGTGCAAGACCAAGCATTGATCAGATGAAATATTTCATGCTGTAGCCCAGCTGAAGTGAACTGCTTGCCTTTTGCACAGTTTAACCATGGTAGGTGGTGACATGAAAGGCTCTCTGTCAGACAGTAACTAGCTTCTAGGCTCCAGAAGAGAACAGGACACTGAGAGCACAGAAGGGGATTGTGACAAATTTGGCCAACATAGGTGAGGTGGCCTGTGTTTTTATTGTGACATTTCTGAACAAAGGAAATGTTAAAATCCCCAGAGGTTTCTGAGTATCTACTGAATATCTCTTTTTTTTTTTTTTTTAATTGCAAGAAATAATAATAAATATATTACAATGTAAAATTTCCTACAATACAAAAATTAGGCAAATTAAAATATTGTTTGTAGTACTCTGCCAAACCTTTTTTTTTTTTTCCTGGGTTGTACATTGAGACACCGAAGACTGCAATACTGTTACTGCAGCAGAATTACTTTCAGATCTTCAAAATGCATTGTTAATGTAACTGTGTAATACTCTGCAACTGATATTAAATAATCTGAGTATATTTTATGTTTATTTTAGCCGGGAGGGGGCATGGTGGCGCAGCGGGTTCGACATTCGAACCTGTGACTTTTGAGCTAGAACCAACCGCTGTGCTTCTGGCTTTCTACTTTTGAAAATACAACTTTGTCTTCAATAATTTCATTAGAAAAGTTTTGATTTGCACAAAGGCTTATGTTGTCGCTTCCAAATTTTTTCACGCAAGTAGTACCATTCCTTATGTCGTATAGTGTCTTTCAGCCTGATACAGTTTTTAACACATAATATCAGAATTTCAAGCCAAGGATAACAATTTAGCTCAGAAATGGCACTGATTGTGTCCTTTGTTTTTACCCAGAGAAAGTAAAGCAGAACTGTGAATAAGACAAATAACAGAGCAGCCATGTTTAGTGTGTAATTATTTCTAAAAGAAGTATAATTGCTTGCATGAATTGTCCTGTGATAGACAGTCCATTCTAAATCAGTTTATTTAATCTGTAATCAAGTAATCTGTCTTGAATCTCTCCACATATATTCTTTAAAAGCTGAGGCGGTTTATGTGCTTCTCTTCTTTCAAAGAAATGTTATGTTAGTGTTTAATGTGTGATGCTATGCATTGCTATGTGTGGAGATTTGTGAAATAACTTCATCTCGCTATTTAAAGATCAGCATTTTTGACAATGGAGTTTGTTTCTGAGGGATAGGTTTATTAATTTAGTCAAAAATCCACACAAAATATTTGACGATATGGCTGTTAAATGTTTTTCAGTAACACATCTATCTTAATGCCTTTAGTCATTTGTAGCATTTTAAAGGGCAACAGCTTTTCAGCTTTCATTAACTAGTAGAGGGCATATAGGTGCAAATGTAGCAGGTATTATGAGTGAGAAACATCAAATGAAAGGTAGAGGAGGTTGTTCCAATCCCACAGAGACTCGTTTAATGTATGCTGTAATATGGAAAGTCACGGCCCTCCTGAGTTCAAGGGCATAAGCGCTCTGGGAGCACTTAAGAGATATCTTGATGAGACCTGACAGGTAATAGGAAGGTGTTGCAATTTAGCAGAGAAAGGATTTAATCTGAGCCTTCCAGATCATAGGTCAGCTTTAGCAAGACTATTGAATTTCTTTCGTACAGTTCTGGATGCAACAGACAGAACTTTTATGCAATGCATCCTCTATCTAAGTATGACTTTTCATGCCCTCTGCATAAACCGAGTAAGCATTACATCTCTTGAAACATATGAGGACATGTATTAAATGTTGGATGTCACCAGGGGTGGTTCTTGTAAAAGTCTTCAGTAATGCTACGCCATTTGTAATGTGTTTTTTTTTTTTTTTTTTTTTTCTTCTCTCCCCCCCCATTAACTGATTATAATGTAGTTTCAAGGCAAGGTTATAAAATTGTAATTTTTCTCTTAATGAATGCATCTTCAGTTCTTACTGCAGCATTTACATTTCTGCTTAGGGAAATTAGGAGTCTCATTCAGTTCCTAATACTGTGGAAATACAACTGCTTTTTGATCCTCTCTCTATAATATCAGGCCTGCTATTATTGCTATCCATGACCTTTCTGAGATGTTTGTTTTCCCCGGTGTTTTCTCATTTATTTCTTTGAAAGCATTTTATGTCAGATGGTCTTGACCTTTTTTCTTCACCCTCTGACTTTCATAGTCTTGCACTTCTGGGATCTGTTATCAAAGTTAGATTGATAGACTGCAGTGGGTCCATATGGTAAATTCTTTGAGCAGAGGTAGATTTAACCTGTGCCCTGGCCAGGTGGCAGTTCTTTCAGACCGCTCATTTAAGATTGATGTCTGGGTAAATCCCATCGAATAATGTTTGACCTCTAACATTTTAAATAACCTTTTGGTCTTACAACATATGCAGCTTAGCCTAAACTTTTTTTTTCTTTTTTTTTTTTTTTTTACAGAAAATAGTTTGTAGTGCTTTATAAACCACACTGAATAGACTTTGTATAAAAACTATTTAAATCATCTCCTCAAAACTGCGGAATTGCTTTCGGAATTCAAGGGTTTTGATACACATTTCCACGGCTTTCAAACCCACTTTTCTCCAGTTGTCCTAAATGCTTCATACGCTTGCATTGCAGTATCTGTTACAGCCATGTTTGTATTTCTTCTTATACTATTCTATAGGCAAGAACATCTTGAATGCCCTCTGGAAAATTTGGGTTACCTGTCAAACAAAAGCTTTCACAATGACATCCATAACTGCAGATCTTGTTTACTCAGTTACGTAGAAAATCAAAATGAATAAGCAAATGAATGTAAATGTAATTTACAATCATTACATCTTGTGCAACAACATAAAAAAAATCTGTTATTGCTTATCACCATTATACTTACACAAATTTTTTCTTGAGTTACTGTTTCTTTTATTTTATGTAATCAACTAATTATAGACCATTTTCTCTTTCATACATGCAGTTTTGTATCTTTTGCAGAAAGCATGCTGGTATGGTAGGATGGAAATAAATAGGTATAAACTACACAGAAAGGTCTGCCTTCATTCACAGTAGAAGGTCCAGCTCATTGTAAACTGGGGATGGCGTGGGCGAGTGTTAGATTACTGCTCTGTGCCTAGTGCTGCCCATCTGGGCTTCAGAGCGAACTGGAGGAGCCCCTGGCCGCTTGCAATCCCCATCTCTGTGTGAAGTAGCACTCACACTGTGGTACAGCGCTGGACACAGCAGAAGAGGATTCCCACACTGTGTAATGTGTCACAGGCAACTTGAAAATTCTCAAAGGTGTGAGCTCTAGGAAAGCATTAGAAAATGATAATGGTCATGTTTCAAATGTCGAATTTGATATCTGCAATGAGTCATAACAGGATTATTTATAAATAGATGATAGTGGAGACAGTGATTTTGTGGAAGAATTATCCGGGTCTGCTGGTAAGGGCATGGGCGGTAACATTTTGTGTGTGGATGAACAACAAGACAGGGTTTATTTATTTGTCAAAAGATGGTAACACTAAATGGAAAACCATAGAACCACAGACTCAAAAGTAATGTTCAGTTAAGTTGGGCATGTTACTGAGGTAATGTAATTCAAACCAGGATGACTGTGATGAAAGCTGATGTGCTGTTCCAAAGCTGAGTAAATTGATGCTTACCTTTGTGCATTTACATTTTTTTTGTTTTTGGTGTGGTTTCTTTTTCCATATATTCTCACATAACTGATATAATGGCACACTTTCTGATGGTTGCTTTGTATTGTCTGTAGGATAGCAAAATTGTTTTCTGGTGCAGAAGCTGCAGACATCATTAGAGATAGGATACAAACAGAATGGACAGGGATCTATGATGATGGGGGTTAAAATTTTGAGTGTAACTTTTGCAACCTGTTTCTTTCAATGTTGGCTCTTGCTATCATTGTGAAGCAGAATTCAACAAACATTGGATTGTCTACTCAGTAGTTAGGAACATGTGCTGGGTTTCAAACATCGCAAGACAGGTTACTTTCACCCTACTGAGGATGTGTTCCTGCAATAGTAATCCTTGAAGTGCAACTTGCATCTGGAACTCTAAAGCTTTGTGGGGTAAAAAATTCACTCCACATTAAGTAGTATGTGATTTTTGGGAATAGCTTCCAAGGCCTAATCCAGAACAGTCTTTTACTGAGTTTACATTAGTTACTTCTGTATTACAGCTCAATATTTACTGAAGTACTACTCATTTAGGGTATGACTACAGTGACCTTCTAGTTGCTTAAACCACAGTTCTGAGGGTTTCATTCAAGTTCCGTAAAATACTATGAGAGCTGCACAAATTAATGACTTTGAAATTATGGTAATATATTGTTGATTTCATTACTGGGTTGCCATCTGAATTCCACAATATCTTCTAATTAAATTACAAATGAACTCAGCCATTTGTCATATTACATCATCCTTCAAATACAAAATTTTTGCATTATTTGTATTAAGCTCTGCATCTGCTTCCACATATCAACAAATACACTGCCACTTGAGAGTAGGTGAACCCTATTGTGATGGTCAATATTCGTGTGTAAAATGTTATACTTACCAAATGAATAAATTGATTTACTCGCTTGTTCTTGTTTCCTACTTGGTTTAACCAATGCAACTATGGTTTCACTTATTTTTGCATCTACACTTCTTTTGTTTCTCTACTACAGGTATGATTTCCTTGAATAACAATTTCATGGTAAAATCAAGGGACACAATGTTCAATTTGGAGCAGCACTGTAAGCCTTCAAACACTTAAAGCTCCTCATAACACTCCACAATATCAAATTATGCTCAGCTGGTACGTATGTTGCAATAAACAAATAATTCCAAATGGGAAATGAATGGGAGAGTTTTAAATCTGAGCCACTTTTTGTGTCTTGAAATTATTGGCGATGAGCAATTTCATTTCCTAACAGTTCTCTCCTGGATTCATTCCTGTAGACTCGCTTATTTATTTATTTTTTTTATTTATTCAGACCATCCAGTGTTGAGAATCGATAAAATTTGGACTTGTTGTTGACTCTACTTATTTATTAGCATTCAGCATGTGTGTTTCTTTGTTTGCAAGTCTTATTTTCACCTGACAGCATGACTAATTGCCAGTAAGTCAGCCAACTGATGAATCTGACTACCCTTAAGATCTCCGTTGCTGATATGTGATGTGTTTGAACCATTAACTTAAGACCTGCCAGCAGTCTTCCATCCTAAGACACTTACTGTGACACTGCCCGGAACCCAGTTAAATCAATATTCTTGCTTGCGCACTCAATCTTTTCACTGGCTTTCATTCAGTCGCGCTCTCTCTCTCTTTCTCTCTTCCTCTCACTCAAACCTCTCCTGAAATCAAGAAAATTCTTTGATGTGAAATTGCTATTTTTTTCTTTAAATGTACAGTATATCAAAACAGAAGATGATTGAGATCTCAGCCTTACACACCTACACACATCCCACTGTGTCTTTCATTCTCCTCAGCGCAGTATGCTGAGGATTTGTAATTGAGTTTGGAATGATGATAAAGGTATATTGCTGAATATCATATCCATATTTTTCCTTTTTGTATCTGCAAACTCACTCTAGTGGAATAATTCTTTACTAAATAAATTAAATAATAAAGTTCTGGATACCAACAGATGCAGCTGAAGAGCCGGAAACTAAATGATCAAAACTGATTGGTTAATGAAATTCAACTGCATATTAATTACTGACACATTTTTAGGAACATGACTTTTGTGACACTGTCAGTGGCACCTTATCTCACTCTCCAAAGGCATATCAAGGTTTTGGGGAGGTTTTGTTTTCAATACAAGTGGTTGTCTTACTTGCCTTGTGATGACTTTTATACTTTTTTTTCCGAAGGTTGAAATCAACTTTTGCAAAGTTCTACTGATACATTACCTGTTCTGCCGCAATATACATGCCCAAGGCAGCATAACAATATTATGCTAATGATGTAGTGCACCTTGGCCACAGTAATCTGTGTGAAAACACATATTTGGAAAAACATGTCTTCAATAAGAAGCATTTTAAATGAAGTCTACCATAGCTGCATTATTTTGGGCTAGTGATAGGTAGACAATGCTAAAATGATCAAAACACACACGCACTTATATATTTGCCCTCTGGCAACTGATCCAGCCAGCAATAGTTTTCTCCAGCCAAAAGGCAAGAAATGTACTCCTTTGTTATTGTAGCCAGAGGGGTTGAAGTCATAAGCTCAAACTGCATGTTTTTTTTTTTTTTGGTTTGAGTTCATAAAGGTATGATGACAGTGGACAGTGTAACATGATTTCACTCAACTGCAACCAATTGGTTTAACTGCAGTTGCTCTCAATGTGATGCTTAACTGTAGTTATCACATTTATTGGAGATTATTTGCATTAATATTTGATAGTTCTCTATAAAGTCATCTGCAATGCAACTTCATGCAATGCATTTTCTCATGCTTTTCTTCATGTCTTCTAAAGATTTTTTTTTTCTTCTATTAATGTCCTAAACTGCAGTACTAATGGATTTTTATGAATCCGTGTCGGTAGACCAGGGTGGCACGATGATCCAGTAAGTAGCATTGCCCCCTCTGAACACATCAGTGGTGAGAGAGAACATGGGTTCAATCCCTGCTCAATCTGTGTGGAGTTTATGTTTTCCCCATGTTCGCATGCATTTCCTCTGGGTACTCTGCTTTCCTTCCACAGTGCAGAGACAAATATTTCAGATGAATTGATAATACTGAATTGCCTGTAGCTATAGCCACTGGTTAGTCATTACCATTCCCAAGCCCAGGTAAATAGTGGGGGTTGATATCAGGAGGTGCATCAGGTGGCAAAATGTCTGCTACAACCACACCTCCAAATGCTATGGCACTTGAAGGTAAAAGCAGTCATCTTGGATTCATGTGGAAAAGTGCATTGTAAAACTGAATAGTAGCATTAGTATGTTGGTATGTGGAGAGAGAAACGGATACAATCACTGTTGAGATAGTCTTGAAAGAGGCCAATTTGTCATAAATGCATAATTTAATATAACAAATAGCATATCAATAATGGGGGGAAATGGAGCCAGAATCACAGGAGGACAAACATGTAATGCAAGAAGGACAGGCATGTAACTCTGCAACAACTAAAATGCTAAGAACCACAGCTTGGAAAATTTACCAAAAAAACTGAATTAAGAATTGTGACCCAGACTGTATGTAAACTCAATGCATTTAAGAGGCCAAATTTAATGCAAAATTATTTTACACTTTTAGTTTCTGCTTGTAAAATTTAGAAATGGTAATAGTATGGTACAGTCTCTCTTTTACAGATACATCTTAGAGTCTAGTCAGGAAATCAATGTGTAAATGCACTTTCATCTGTGATTTACAGTTCAGGCTAACCTTTTACAGATAGGGAGCAAAGTCCCTTATTTTCAAATAATAATCACAGTTCAAGGCTTGACTGCATCATACAAATTGCAGTATGAGACCATTAGCCAGGCGATGCATGCAGTCACTGACAAAGTAAATCATATCAGTAACAGGGCTTTTTCATCATGTGAAAGTGAACAATAAAGGCCTCTGCAGACATCCCAAATCAGTTCAGATGATAACCATTATACTTTATGATGGGCAAAGTATGGGCAAAATAAAAAAGATTACTTTCAATAAGAGTGCTTATCTCTTTGTCAAAATTGTGCCATTTAATATGATTGTCTGTTCATCACCTTCAATGCTGCCGGAATTCGCATTTTACTTGTTCGTTTATAGTGTAGCTAATATTTCTACAGATAATGTATTGAAAACAAACTTTTGGTATATTAAACGTCATAGAAATTTTAAGGAAAAAAAGTTCAGTTTCACAAGATAGATTCCTAGTATACTGAAGTGGTGGTAACAATCCCTCTTGACATTTGTATTCAGTGATATTTGTATATAATGATACGCATGCCGATATATGATGAAGGAATATATTTAACCTAAACTCATATAATAGCTATGGCACTCATTTTTGTTAGCCTACATCAAGTGTTAAAATGTAATGTTGCTATTGATACATTTACTCGTTCAGCTGATGATTTTCTCCAAAGAGACTTGGGCCTACAATATTAAGTTATCTACTATTTTTTTTACTCATTTATACAGCTGGGTAATAATTAACTGGAGCAATTAGGGATAAATACCTTGCTTGGTAATACTACAGCTAGAAGTGGGATTTAAATCTGCAAACTTTGAGTGCAAAGACGACAACTCTAAGTATTATTTTACCAGTTGTTGCCTAACTGAACCTTGAAATCCTTACTCTGTGCTGTCTCGTGAGAACCAGGCCGCTTTCACAGTCTGCCTCTGAGTGACAGGGTTTATGAACATGCTGGAGGTATATGATAAACATCTGTAAATTGCACTGCATAAAATTGCATTATATTGTATCATTATTAACTAATTGCCCATGGAAGATGGTTTGTGATCTAATATGCTGTGACTTGGCAGATGCGATTAGATGGATTCATTATGAAACCACTCTTGTTGTGCCACTTTCTACCTTTATTATACTTGACGACAAACTTTTTCTAAGAAATTCTCTTAAAACATGCCATGCCAGGATTAGCATAAGGGCAGGGACTTACACTACCTACACAGATATGTAGTGGTAAGTGAAATCTTGGCAAAGTTTTTACTCTTGGCAACAAATCACATAGTAGGGTAGAGTAGAGAAGTACATTTTGCGCATGTCTTCATATTGTGGAAGTCAAGAGCAAAAATGCAAGCTCTATAGAGACAGATTAGGATTCAAACCCAGATCTGAAATCACAGCCCAAGAGCTGTGAAACTCCCATGTTGCTAATGCCATCTTCGTACACACAGAGAAAAAAGAAAATTCAGTAAATATAAAGCATCATGCTTATTTACCAAATGTATAAGAAAATGTGTGTGTGTGTGTGTGTGTGTAAATACACATGTGCATATACATATGTGTACTGTATATAGACACACAAATGGTACATTTCGAAAAAAAAAAAAATACTGAGTCTTTTTTTAACAAAAGTATTGCTTGCTATAATTTCAAAAAAAACTGATTCTCATGCCAATCACCAGACTACTGTTGTAGCCTTAATATGTAGGCTATAGTTTTTGGAGTTTTTTTCATTACTGATATGTTGTCCACTTTCAGAGAAAGTGACTTTCTGAGTAGAAAGGTGTACTTAAGATTGAGTCACTGTTGCCAACAAACACTTGTGTCAATGGAGCGTCTGACAGATTTTTGCATTTTTTTTGTGTTATAAGATATACTAGTTGTCCTAGTCTGTTAAATTTGCATGAATAAAGTATAAACATTGCCTTTATAGCTATTAAAGAAAGGAACTAAGCAAAGGGCAACTTGCATTCAGAAATCTAAGATCCCACGGTCTCGCCAGAGCTAGGGAAGTTACAAGGGCAATATGTAAGTCAGCAAAGGAATTCTAAAGATGCCCCAAACACACAAATTTCCCTTGAAGAAAAACCGTAAGCTGCACAATGAAAGATAAGGTTTAAAATATAAAATGCCAGCAATGTCTTCAAGGAAAGTGACTTTTGGTCTCTGAGTACAACAAACCATGTATAATTTGGTGTAGCTTTTGGGAGAATTGCATGGCATTCTTAAGTCTTGTAGACTGTATTTCTTTCCTGATGACAGTGATCTCCACCAGGATGCCAGTGCTGAAGTCAAGAGTTTGTGGAGAACAAAATGTTTCCTGCTAGCTCAATTGGTCTCCTGCTATATCTGCTAGACTTTTCTACAGTGGCATCTTGACAGTAGTTTCCCTTTCCATAGAACTTCAAAAAACTGATTGAAAGGATGTATTTGGGAATGGGAAGCTGTTTGCGACTCATTCTGTTTGTGCATGTATTTGTAATGCATGCATTTTTATCAATACCAGTCACCAAAAACATAAAACAAAGCTTCAGTAACATTGATAGGGCTTTTTAAATAGAATGGCACTGTGTAATTCAAGAAGCTCTCTTTAACTTGTACCCTTGTTACATCTTGTTTCTATATTCCTTTTTTTGGCCGTTTCAGGTGGAGTACATGTGAGTAGGTCTCAGCAGCTAGTTTCAGTGTTGACCAATGTTATTTGCTTGTTTTCAGCAGTCAAAATTATGTGGCTCCAAAATATTAGCTTGATATAACTTCAGGCAAAGTCTTCCCATTTCACATGTAACAGAGAACAAAGCCTGGATATGTAAGACCAGGTAAAAGTCCAGGTTCTTTTGACTGTTGTTATTCAAATGTGGTTTTAAAGTCAAGACGTAAGAGGCTTCATGTGAAAATCTGAAATGCTCTTCCTCATTTATTTTCAGTTGTGGAATCTTAAAACATGTAGAGAACTATGGTGTCTCATACCATTGTCACATTATTCCAAGATGGTTTTAGGGTAACTGATGAGCTCCCTGCTGTGTACACCCAGTTGCTTCTGTGACTTTTGATTTTTTTTTTAATTTTTTTTTTTTTTATACATCTGAGAAAAACGTGAGTGGAATCCAAATATGAATCTACTCAGTGGAATTCATATATGAAACGGCAATTTGTGCTTGAATAATTTGGAGAGACCCACATGGAATCTACCTTTATGGAAAAGGTGTTCTGAATATAACTGAACTAGAAAATCATAGAACTAGCAGTCATGGATAAAGTTCAGGTAGGTCATGCAACTGATTTGGACCTTTAACTCATATTTTTATCTCCTGGAAATGTCAGCCTCATTTCTCAGTATATCATGTAGCTTGACCATATGTTAATTTTTAAATTGTCATAGAGTGGTGTAATGTAGTTTCTACAGTGGAGGTGAACATTATTTACATTTGACTCAGTTTGCTGATGCCCTTGAGCTTGATTGATTGCTTCTTTGCAGATGTAACACAAAAATGCAAGTTAGCTTTCTGCAGGTACATAATTCTATCAACTTTTAATATGTATTTATCCAAGCACACTACAATGTTAGAGCAGCAACTTCAGAATGATTTGCCAATTTATACAGCAGCATAATTATTTCATTAATTCTTCTGGTTTCCAACATAGAAATTACACAAAATCCACATTATATGGACCTGGTCTGTACCCCTTTTCCTTGTTAAACTAGGCCCTTTTAGGTTTGGGCTTGCAAATATTAAATATGTGTGGCAAGCTGCTAGTGAGACCATAGCCCTTTTCTTGCTTGAAGCACCTTAATCTGAGAATGTGCCTGCTATCTGAAACAAGCTGAAGTGTGGCCTGTAAAGATTGCTGTAAAAACCCTCAGGGAAGTCAAAAGAATGGACAGATGCGCATGGAGCCTGGGTTATGTTTTCAGCATTACTTGCATAGTGACATCATCCTATTGGAGGTTGCTTATATAATGCTTTTTCAATCTCGTGATTGGTTCAATTAGTTGTAAATCGCATGTACTGTATACTCATGTATTGTTATAAACACCAGAGTGAAATACAGTACCGCAGCTGATTTACTTTGGATAATCACGTATGGCATTTGGGAGACAATCCTGCTGGCACATAACCCTTTGTGCAGGTAGACACCTATTAAACAGCCTGTGACAGGTTTTTTCCATCCATTTCATGAAAAAGGTTGAATAAACACCGTAAAAACTAAAGAACGTTTCATTGCAGCCAAGATTGAAAAGGTGCCACTTTGTTTTTTTTAATACTTCTTTACAACCCAGTCCTGAAGGAAACTAGAAAAAAAATCTTTTCTCTTCAAGGACTACACTCAATTCTGATTACCTCCTCTGATTGCCATAACACCATCACCTTGGTTCCTATAGGTTTCACCCAATATGCAGGTTTGATTGACATTCCAGCTGTCTGCTACACTTGATTGGTCATTTAATTTTTTTTTAGTTCTGTCAGAGAATGATAGAGACCATTTATATTTTAGAGGGCTGTTAAATTGCACCTTGCATCTGCAAATGGGTTGCACTCTGCTGGGCCGAATTGTCCAACCTATGACACTTGATGTCTTGACTGGAAAAATAACTTTCAGACAGAAGTAAACTTCCAAAGACTTGGCTGAGCCACAGAATGAAAGAATATGAATTTGAAAGCCTGTGAAATGAGACTAGTATTTGTTTACCCATGCTGCAACAGAGACCCAAGAAATGTTCTGAAATGGATGAGACAGGTTGTGGGAACCAAATTCTGTCATCATAAATGTCACCCTGTCATTTGTTTCAGAACATAAGCTTTGCGCTTACCGAAAATCCCAAGTGGCACATGAAATACAGGAAGCTGATTGCAGGGGCATTCAGCTAGAATTCCAGTGGTTTTGCACACTTTTCTAACAGAGCTGGCATGCTCCGAGTACCCAAAGTGTTTGCAAGGTCAAAGCGACTTGACTTTTCAGTCCACAAACTGATTTTTTTAATTGACAAATTACATATAATGGAATTCTTATACTTTCATCAGTTCATTCCCCTTAAAATATTTATCTTGTTATTAAACAATTATAAAATACACACACACACACACACACACACACACACACACACACACACACACACACACACATTTTCAGAACCGCCCGTCCCACATGGGGTCACGGGGAACCGGAGCCTACCCGGTAACATAGGGCGTAAGGCCGGAGGGGGAGGGGACACACCCAGGACGGGACGCCAGTCCATCGCAAGGCACCCCAAGCGGGACTCAAACCCCAGACCCACCGGAGAGCAGGATTGTGGTTCAACCCACTGCGCCACCGCACCCCTCAATTATAAAATAATTCAAAAATATTTTTCTTGCCCTAGTATTCAAAAGACAGGGGGGTGCAAATCTCTTGACAGAGATTTTAATTTATTTTAGTGCCCTCTAATCTTTGAAATATTGTCTTCTTGGAACATGTTTGCTTTTTTTTGCTTCAGTGGCATTGGTGTTATGCCTTATGCACTATGTGTTTCTTCACATAGCCCCATGTCTTTTGCTGTATGATGGGTGGATGAGAGTTGTGTCCAGGTATGTTTACTGAGTGGATGTGTGAGATAACATCAGGAAGCTCAGAGATCTCTGGACTGTAGCCCAATGAAGGTCCACGGGGATGAGGGCAGTCGCCAAGGGGGACACACAAACATGTTTATTGTGATCTGCAGCATGACAGAGAATAAGGCTGAAAAGGAAGATAAAGCAAATCTTGACAAAGGGCCACAGCAAAAGGAGCTTGATGTTACTGCACCTGCCAGCCAGCAATTGCTCACTCTGATCGTCAGGTCAGGTTAACTTGCCTTATAAAAAAGTGGAGGGCAAAAAATATACATGTTTTGAACAAACTAATATGATTACGTAGGTAGCTAAAAGATGACTTGTGGAAAGGTAATAACAAATTAATAAATCTTAGCTATATATAATAAGTCTGAAAATCAGCATTTTAATATATAAGTCTTGGTCCAGGCCATGGTGATATCCCACCTAGACTCATTCAACTCGCCTCTGTCCAGCCCTCTGCCCTTTGCCATAATGCCTCTCCAGCTGCTTCAGAATGCTGCTGTACAAGATGTTTGACCTACCAAAACTTTCACATGCAGATCTTTCTCCATTAGCTTATGATAACTTCCTGTATCAAGTTAAAGGTTGTCAAGGTATAAGAATTTACACCCATATACACACACACACACACACACTTTCAGAACCGCTTGTCCCATACGGGGTCACGGGGAACCGGAGCCAACCCGGTAACACAGGGTGTAAGGCCGGAGGGGGAGGGGACACACCCAGGACGGGACGCCAGTCCGCCGCAAGGCACCCCAAGCGGGACTCGAACCCCAGACCCACCGGAGAGCAGGACTGTGGTCCAACCCACTGCGCCACCGCACCCCCCCCATTACACCCATATATCGGAACAGAAAACTACTTTTAGCTTGCAGTCAATGTTGTAAAACTTTGAACATTATAAGATCACACTATTTTGTGTGCAGAAGCACACACAGCATTAGACCAAGTTGGTAAAGTTAATTGTTACAATTACTCATCCTATGGGGGAAAAATGAATTTGCTGTTTCTGGTACCATGCATATATTTACTACTATAGTACTTTGGTGTAATCACATCACTTTGAGTGTCATTCCTGCTGTTTTTCCAAACTTATAGTCTGAAATGGCTTCGTAGTAGCTCGTGGGAATTGCCCACACTTGCCTTGGACCTGTACATTACTGCAGGGGAGTTAATACGCATTGGGAATTGTGGTGTGAAATGCTTGTACACTATCTTTTTGAATCTATTTTAATATCTGTTGTATACATCTGTCAGATGACGGCCCTCATATATTCTCTGTTAGGCATTGCATGTTTAGACATTGGCCATGATTTGTAATGTTGGATGTTTTGAATATGTTATTGTTTAAAAGGGGTGGGGCTTGTGGTATATAAAGAGACCCTGAGAAGAACTATGGAAAGGGAGATGTAGAATTGCAGGTTCAGATTGCTGAAGCCTTGATGTGGAAGGCTGTTTGCTGGGCACTTGCATGTTTTTTTTTTTTTTTTTTTTCTGTTAAGTTGCATGTGCTGCTGTTACATGCTTTTTTTTAAAAGCACATAACACTTCTTAAAAATATTAAACCCTTTCAGCTGTGCTGCCTTTCTGTGTCTGTATCCTTGTTATCCAAGGAATCTGTGGACCCTGCACTTTTCTTTTCTTTTCTGGCAACACTTCTTTCACCAGCGTGTGTGAATGCAGCCTGATATGCAGAAGGCCTGATTACTCAATCCCCAGCTACAGTCCTCCATCGCTGGCCTCTAGTTACAGTTACATAGAAAAGATTCAAAACTGAAAGTTACATTCTTCGCTTTGGCTCTGATCTCCCTCATAACTGTTCAATCCCTTTCATCATTGAAGGAAAGTGCTAAAACGCATCTTTCAATATATCTCATCTCACTATGTTTCCTGTCAGTTCTATAGTCAGCTTCTCATAAAATGTGCTAGGATAAACTGGGATAAGGTAAACTGGGAACTATGGTAATGAAGTATGGTGGTTGTGAGTCAACAGGTGCAAGGAGACTGTTTCGGGGAGTTTGGCAACTAAAGTTTATCATTTCATTGAATCAACAGTTGTGATCCAGTCTTAAAATGGTATGTGACCCAACCATTTCATTTGACATTTGACAGATGTGGTCTGAAGATTGCTCTGAGTGGTTCATAACAACTAAAGAATACAATGTCATTTTAGACGGTTGGTGCAGCTTGTGTTGAAAACACCTAAGAATGTTGTGATGACAGTAAGATTTTGTTCTTGCTGCTAAAAGGACTAAGTAGTGGCTTCATTTACGTGAAGATAAAGTAAAATGCCTTCTGCAATTTCTACTATCACCAGGTTTAAGTATGAATGGAAATTTGTGGGAAGTTGCAGAACTCCGAGAACGGAGTGGGTTTAGAATTCTTACAAACCATAAAGACTTTCTGAATGAATGGTTCAATATCCCACAGCGCACATTTCAGGGTTTGGGTTGGAGAATTTCAAGATACAGCAAAGCTGTTTCTGAGGCACAGTTGCCCCACTTTTTTGTTTTTTTTTTTTTTTTAAATTTTTTTCTACATGTAGATAAGTATACAGTGACATTCGGTTCCCTATTTTGCAAGAATAATTTCTGTAACTTACTATTTGAAGCCCTGAGAGACCAGTTGTGGGGAGCCCTAGTTTCCATGTGTCACTGGGTATGCTAGCTTTCAGTTTTAGCTGAGATGTTAGTAACTCCTCTGATAACTGTCAATAGTTCAGCCTTCATTGAGATTTTGATTAATTGCTTTCCTGAATTACCACCATAAATCATATAACATGGGGAAAAACTCCCCATAGTTTCTGGATTTTAAAAGCTGTTCTAACCTGCAGCAAATGCACAGTGAAAATATTCAAGATTTTTCCCAACCACATAAAGACAACTTGTCAGGGTTCAGGTTTTTGCAGTGAGCCAGTTGTTTTCAGGGGTTCTGACACTAAAGATACCATGCCTAAATTAAACTGCCTAAGAGAACGACAGGATATAGGTAGCGTAGTGGTTAGAGCTGTTGCCTTTGGACCCAGAAGTCACAGGGTTGATCCTCAGCTCTATAAATGGGTAAATAATTGTGGGTAGACTAACATTGTATGATGCTTTAGAGAAAATTGTTGGCTAAATGTGCAAAATACCTCATATGTGAATATCGGTTGTCAAAAACAAAGCAGCACCTATAGTCAAAGAATACAGCCTCAGCATGCCATCAATATTAAGCTGTAATTAAAATAAATTTTCTGTGCTATATTTCAGCTGCATCCTTTACTGTCATCTAGTGTGAACACACCACATACTGTAAACACTTACTGTAATTGCATCATGAGTTCAGAGGCCCCTCATTGTATGTGAACTGTTTCTTGATTTCTGATTTTTACACCATATCTAAACTTGCCACACTTCATTTTACATCAGCTCATTCAAATTAAAATTGGGTTTGCAAGACTCAGTTCTATTACACTTCCGCCAACTGTGGAATGAACAACCTGTCTGTGAATTTTAACATTTTAATTCATTTTTCGCATTCTATTTCAAATGATAATCGTTAATTGCATAATAAAGTGATTGCTTTATCTCCGTGCTTTATTATGACATCGGAAATAAAGTAGTCATGATTTAAATACAGAATGTTCCTTCTTGTGTGACAGCAATGAAGTTGGTAAATTTACAGCAGTTCTTATTTTCTCTAGTCTTAAAGGAGTTTGTTGGAAAAAATATTACTTGTTGCAAAACTACATAGCTTACTTACAGAATGAATTTAAATACTGATTTTATTCAGAAAAGATGTAATGCAAATGAATATGGCCGCAGAAAAACACTATCAGGTCATTGCTGTAATGAAGTACAGAGCATAAGGTCAGTGAAACACTGCAGTTAACATACTAAGAAACGTTGAGCAACACTGATGCAAAAGAATGTTCAAGATTATGATACAATAGCCTATGTGTTTTAAAAATTGTTGAAAAGATACTGAGTCTGTAATCTGTAAGTTTTATGATTAAAATACATACTAAAATTCATAGTCAACATCAAAAGCAACATATAGGTGGATCTTAGGCTAAACGCACAACTTAAAATTTCATATCTGTCACAATCTCTGTGTGTTACTACAAGTGTAAATTTGGGCTATTCGGTAAGGAATCATTAGGTCTTGCCATTACTGTGCACAATTAATGAAGAGAAGAGTTAAGCAGTACACTTCAGTCGAAAACAGATGTCCTTTAACATCTGTTTTACTCTTTGTTTCATGTAATGGTTTGTTGACAAAAAGTCAGTTTTCTGCACCTTATCATGTGCAGACCTGTAACACAGAATGTTGTAATTAGATGGGATTCAAGTACTGCTTTTGTTTGTTGAGTAGTTGTAAACACACACAGGAGGAAAAAAAAAAAAAGTTCATTATTCACGGTTGTGAAGCAACCCCAGCAATATAAATGGGCAACAAATGTAAATGTATATTCGTTAGATTACATTAGTGGCTTTACATCGGCCGACATGGTAGTGCAGCAGGTGGCACTTGTGCCTCACACCTTCTGGACTGTGGCTTTCAATCTAGTTTAGTCTATATGGTGTTTGAATGTGCTCCACATTTTTCAATGACCTTCAGGTGAAGTCATGACTCAAAATTACACCTAGTATGTGTGTGTAAATGACTGTGTTCGGGATGTACCCCGCTTCATGCCCTATGCTTTTGGAATAATGCCCTGATCACCACAACCCTGGATCGGATAAGCAGTTACTGGCAAAGTATGGATGGGTGACCGAATAGATATTTGTTAAAATATTAATAACTAAAGATTTTGTATTTTTTAGTGTATTTACATTGTCATCCTCTGGGATAATGACAGCTTGAAAAGAGGATAAATGGAATAAGGTGTTCAAATAAGTTCAGAAGTGGTTTGGGAAAAACACAGTTTTGGTTATCTATTCTTCACCACAGAATTCTCCTGAACTGCAAAATGACCCAATCAAAAGATATTTCAGAGGACCAGAAAAATTGAACTGTTGAAGCTCCCAAAACTAGAAAAGGTTTTTTTTTTTTTTTTCTAAAAAAGATATTTTTCTTAAAAACAAAAAAAAAAAGGATTTCTAAAGATTTGGGCCCATCACTCCTCAGTCTGGCACAGAGTTTACAAATGGAAGAAATTCAGCGCCACTGGTACTCTCCCTAGAAACATCAGAGCAAGAGCATCCCATACAATTGTCAAACAAGTGACGGAGTCCCAAAGGTGACAGCTAAGGCATTCCTTGCACTTGGATCATGTCTATGTTAGTCTACCATAAGAAAAACACTGCACAAGAGTACTTTTCATTGGCTGTTACCTTGGAGGGAACCACTCCGTTATTGCTGCCCATCACAAGTTGGCATTACAGGACCAATGGTCTGATTTGACCTTTTTGGAAAATCTGCACAAATTTACACAGCGTTATGTTTGGACAAAAACAAAACACTACATGTAGTGTCAGGAAATTCGATACTATAATGTCAGGGTGTCTGTGATACAAAACTTAAGAAATTTGTCATGCAACATAAGTGATGCACAATACAGAAGTAAATCAACAACAGAGTGGCTCAAACAAAAGAAATTCATATTTTAGAATTTCCAAATCAGAGTCCTTCCCTCAACTCCACTGAAATGCTGTGGTTATTGCCAATAAGAGATTCCATTAGTTATTAAATATAACAGTTCACATAATCCCCCCATCACCCCACCCATCAGTGACCTTGAATGTTTAAGTCATTTGATCAGTAAAGACATTGTGATGTAAAATATATGTGGTGTTTAAGTATCTGTCTTTATTATTATGACTAAGATAAATATCAGAGCCATTCATGCAGAAGTCCAGATGATTCCAACGAGATCACAAACTTTTTCTCATAACTCTGCCTATCTGTATTATTGTAGTTTTACTATATCTTAAAGTCATGTGACTCTTATTAACCTGGTAAAATAAGTTTACAATTTTACTTTTTATTGGCTTAAATTGACCTATTATGTGTTCTGTTTATTGTTGTTGTTGTTGTTGTTGTTGTTGTTGTTGTTCTTTGCAACAGCTTTAAACAGCTCTATTGTTGTAATTAAAGGGGATTCTACTAGTAGCACACCACAGATTTTTTTTTAGTTGCCAGATGCTGTGCCCCAGGCCTCAGGCCCCAGTGGGTACTATCCATTCATCCTTGTGTAAACAGAAAGGGCTTCAAAGCTGTAAATATGGTGGCTATCCACTATAAAGTCAGCCATGCAAGAGCTATATACCCTTGATACAACCTCCTTTTCTACATTACTGTGTCAGGCATGCCATGGAATATTGTGGTTATTTTTATTTAATTTGCCATTTTATAGACTGTGGCACTTCTTCCAGAAGCATTAACACACACACACACACACACACACACACACACACACACACACACACACACACACACACACTTTACAATTAAGAACTAAGGATAAACAAGGTTATAATCCTCTTTTCATTGTGTTCCACAAATCCATTATTTTTAAACTAACATATAGTCTGGAAATTTTTATGTTTTGCAAACATGTAAATTTATGGACAGTTTGGGTACCACTGGAAGGCTATTTTTAGAATATATATTGAAAATTTCTCCAACTGGCCCTTGGCAGTGGGTGCATTCTGGTGAAATTCAGTGCAGGCACCAAATATCTTGCATTGTGAAACTTCAAAGTCCTCTAACCGCAAGTCAAAGGCCACTGTGTCAAGGTGAAATATTCTCTGAAATTGGGGAGAGTGACTTCTGTAATTAAAGGAAAGATCCTTGAGGGTAACTGGACTCAGTACTGGAGCCGATCCATATGGACTGGTGTCTGATCCAGGATGTCCAGGTGGTGTTCTATCAGCTGTTATGTAAGGAGAGACACAGCTGGGAGGGGAGAAAGGACAAGGTGCACCACAGAAATACAGACACGTTTACAGTAAATTGATATAAAAATGTATTAATTTTGAAGCATGCAGCAGTACTCCCGTTCTTTAGGCAAACACATTCAGCTATTTCTTTATATATTATGTCCCAGATGGCCACACGTTCAGCTTCTTAAGAAGTTCAGAATAATACTGCCTTTCTTGTCTTGTTTTGTAAACCACATTGATTGAAATATACAAAGCTGAATGACAAAGTTTTGATCTGGGGAGCAGTTTATATATATATGAGAGACTTTATGTATAGTCTTCTTTATCCTGATTAACTAGGGTTCAGTAGTTACTATGTTATATATAAGATGGATTGTCCACATATTATTTATATACAGTACATGGAGTTCTTCTCTGGCTGTATTTCCAAGTGCTTAATGAGGAAATAAATACATTGCAGAGAACTCAGATTTTAAATGTGGATTTTCAAGATGGCAAAGAAACTTGATATTTATTTCATGATAGTTTAGAGCATGTAGCTATTAATTAAAGTGGTCTGACAAAGAATATTCATTTAGAACATTTGGCTTTTGAATCTGGCACAAGAGCAAAGGGGTGAAGCAGCATAACTTTATAAGACCATCTGTCTTCCACAGTAGCGAATATTTGGCCAAAACATGCAGTTTGTATTGAAAGATGATATTTGGCACAGTTTCATTTCTAATATTTATTTTATTTTTTTTGTGTATTAACCTTCTTTAAAACAGTTTTGTCTTAATTTGCATATACCTTGACAATGAAAAATTTGACAAGCAGAAAAAATGATTTATTAAAATACAGCAATTAATGAAATTGCAGTTTTTTCAATTAAGTCACGTCATCAGAAGCAGAAGAACAGAGCTTTTAATTTTAAAAGCATATATTGCTATTATCACCGATCATAATGCTAGACTTACAGTTGCACAATAATAGTAATTATGCAACCCAATCATCACAGTAGTTTGGGGTGTCTAATTTTTATGTAGATTTTGTATTATGTCGCTCATCAAATTAGAGAAAATGAATTGTCTCAAAAATAAAGCAAAGATACTGCCGTCTTTGCATTTAATGCTCACATAAACAGTACTTACATTTGTTTCATGTGTTTGTTGTGTGGTGAATATATGTATTTTTCTGTTTGATTTATGTAAGTTTTTAAATGTATGGATGTTCAAAGTTTAAAAAGTAAGAGACAGGGGCTATGTAAATATATAGTTTATATATTCTCCAAGGGGGCGCGGTAGCGCAGTGGGTTGGACCAGGTCCTGCTCTTCAGTGGGTCTGGGGTTCGAGTCCTGCTTGGGGTGCCTTGCGATGGACTGGCGTCCCGTCCTGGGTGTGTCCCCTCCCTCTCCGGCCTTACGCCCTGTGTTGCCGGGTAGGCTCCTGCGACCCCATATAGGACAAGCTGTTCTGAAAATGTGTGTGTGTATTCTCCAATTGGTTTAGACACCCTGTGAAGTTTTACTGATTTTTATATTTTCGGGAAGCACTTTGAGCAATTCAGGAATGTTGTTCAGGAATGTTGTTCAGGAATGCCTTTGCATCTTTAACTCAAATCTAGCACCAACTCCTCCATTTTAAAATGAAGGTAGAACCACCTCTTTCTTATGGAGGTTCGAGTACAATGAGCGCAGACAAGCATTACATGTTTACTGCTGCCATCCGCTGCTCCTCCATCACTTATGTGTGGGTAATGAACTTGTATTTATGGCTTTAATGAGGACACAACTGGCCATCTTTCGTGCTAGGTGCCAGATTGCTAGATTGATAACAGTGCTAATCCTCGTATAATTCCTCTCCTAATGCCTTGAGGGACACTCAAGTACCTTAATACATCAAGACTTAAATGCTTTGTAAAGCCTATAAACACTCCCTGAAACTATTAGAGCTAATACAGGCAAAAGTGAGCAGAGGTTTATAAATCGTTATCTCGTCTTCTGTGGTGTTTTCACTCTTGAATAAATTAAATTCATAATGCTGGGAAGCAAATAAAAGAAAACTTTAGCTGTTGAATATTAATATAACATGTATGCGCCTTTGCTATGTATGTGAACATAATAATAAAAACAACACATTTACACGACTTAAGTGTATAGAAAAGTGTGTGTGTGTGTGTGTGTGTGTGTGTGTGTGTATATATATATATATATATATATATATATATAGTGTATAGAATTCTCTGCTATTTACATAATTGACCAACTCTTACCATAATGACTATTGTAATGTAACATAACATAAATCTACATTATCTTCATTTCACTTACTCAAGTTCAAAATAAAGTTGTCCATTCTAACAGTTAAAACAAAGAATAAAATATTTTTCTGTAGTTTTAATGTATTTTATATATTTTTTTAATATTGACCTTACTGTTTTGGAACAGACCCCTAGTACAGTCCAAGTTAACAGAATCTTTTACAATCGTCAGTGAAATACATGCTTCTAAACGTCCTACGACAGCAGCTTATTTCAACAAACATTATTAATCATGTTCGAACTTGAGCAAATGTGACTGTTCAAAATGGCTTCCTGGCTCTTGTGCACAATCAATCATTGCATTTAATGATTTGACCTGGTGTTGTAATTATATTTATGTGATGCTCATTCTCCCATTTAATCAGTGTTATATTAACGTTTGCAGTGTGTTCTCTTATTGGACATATCACCCATAATTTGTCTACATAAAGGAATCGGGAGTGGTAGGTCAGATTGCTTCAGTGTTTTTATTCTGCCCACTACTGTCCACTGAAACATCATGTTTGTGGAGCTTAATTAGGTGACAGTTGTGATTACTTTTCTGTATGAGAGGGTGGAATGCAACCTGATGCATAATAGAATATCTGTTGTGCCATGATATGTAAAAAAAAAAAATGCTGACAAGGATTCTTTTGAGTATTTCTCATGATTAAATCTGTTACTATAGAGAGAATATATTTCTGAAACTGGGGTGCGGTGGTGCAGTGGGTTGGACCACAGTCCTCCTCTCTGGTGGGTCTGGGGTTCGAGTCCCGCTTGGGGTGCCTTGCGACGGCCTGGCGTCCCGTCCTGGGTGTGTCCCCTCCCCCTCCGGCCTTACGCCCTGTGTTACTGGGTAGGCTCCGGTTCCCCGTGACCCCATATGGGACAAGCGGTTCAGAAAATGTGTGTGTGTGTGTGTGTATTTCTGAAACTAATAAAAATGATGTTAGTTTAGGAGCTGATGTAGACTTGACATCAAAACGGTGCATCAGACTGCTCCATGACCAGCAACATATGCAACATTTTAAAATATGAATGTGTAGTTAGCATATTCTTTAAAATGCATATTTTAATCAGTATTATTACTAATTTGTTACTGATGTTTCCTGTGCAATTTTGCAATGACGAAAACACACAGGCAACATATTGTATTTCTACCTTGGATAACCGTCATAAATGGTCATTTAGATTTTATTGTTGTGCACTACATTCGTTATAATCCTGAATCCTGTGCAATGTTGTTCATTTTCATTGAATGTGTAATGAATTTTATTGATGGTAATTAAAAACTTATTTGGAGTGACTGTTTTATTTGTTGTCATAGAAACAGTGGAAGATAAAGATGCTGGAAGCCAGGTTTATTTAATTAATTCTGCACACTGCCCCATAGTGCTCAGCTGGATACTATGTAGTCTAAACAAGCTAAAAAATGGTTACTGTGACCATCCATTAAAATGTTTGTCAGTATTTCTTTGAAAACGATTTATTGTCATTTTTTCCAATTTTGAGAAGCTTTTTAATTTTGAATCTGTAAAACAAAGCATTATAATTAAAAATGCATTTTGATGCTATAGTCTTATTAGTACTTTATAGTGTAATGACAGCTGGTGTGTATAAAAAATGGGGAGGGAGACAACATGGGACACACTCTTGATAAATCTAAACGCGTAGTGGAAATTTTACTGCCGACCTCAGATGTGTTTTGCAACACGCAATTTCTATTTCAGGCTGTGTTGCTGTAGAAACAAAGCAGCCCCTCCACAATATTTTTTTATATTCATAATTGGGGAAAACAAAGAACTTTTATGTTGTCTTCAGTACAGTTTCTATATGGAAATTATGGTTTCTTTGATTCAGTAACCATTCACCATCGGGATGAGTACTGTTTTTATAGGTATATCTGAAGGAGTGGAGCATAATGCAGCAGTCCTAGAAGAAATTAAATAAATACAGAATTTGTTGAATCATCTTGTGATGACATTTTATATTGACTTTGATTTTCCGGTTGAAATCTCACGACTTTTCTTTAGCAATACTGACAATGTTATTGAACATACACGTTGACTCCTGGAGCTAGTAACCATGAAATTCAAGACAAATCAAAGCGCAAAAAAACCTTGCCAGACTCTCCTGAAATATAAAAGCTCATTTTTAGCCTGACCAAAACCCCCTTTCTGAGCATGATGGCCTGAACAGGTTTGTTAGTAAATTTTATCTGAGTCATTCAAATATTTTTAGAATTTAGTTTTAATTTCATAATGTTTGTTTAAAGCAATATTTATTTATACTCTGTGGCTGCTTTAGTACACCTTCCTAGTATCCAGTAGGTTCCCTCTTTACCTCTGCAACATGCTGAATTCTTTGAGGCATAGATTCAACAAGGTATTGGACATGTTTGGAATGGATTTTTGTTCTTGCTGGTTTGATATCATCACACATTTTTTTTTGCCACACTTTTATGCCACCAATCTCATTTTCCACCTCACATCAAAGGTACTTGAATTGGTTGAGATCTGTGAACCATCCAGGTCATTGGAGTAAAATAAAAGCGCTTCCATGTTTATGGAACTTCCCAGAGATGTCTGCTTTATGATGTTGCAAAATATCAAGTACATTTTGTAGTAATATATATATTTTTAGGGGTGCGGTGGCGCAGTGGGTTGGACTGCAGTCCTGCTCTCCCGTGGGTCTGGGGTTCGAGTCCCGCTTGGGGTGCCTTGTGACGGACTGGCGTCCCGTCCTGGGTGTGTCCCCTTCCCCCTCCGGCCTTACGCCCTGTGTTACCGGGTAGGCTCCGGTTCCCCGTGACCCTGTATGGGACAAGCGGTTCTGAAAATGTGTGTGTGTGTGTATATATATTTTTAATTGTTTTCTAATTGCATCATCCTGAAGGAAATTTTAGAAAGGCTAGATTGTTTTTTGGCAAGCTGTTATTTCTGCAGTTATGCTCCATGCTAGATTTCACTAGTCTGTTCATTCTCCTCTCTCCTGTTTTTGTTTTTCTCACACAGAACTGCCACTGAGTGGATATTTTGGTTTGTGGCACAATTCCCTCTAAACAGTGTAGTGTATGAAAATAATGAGAATGTGACACTTCTAGCATTCATAATTGTGCCAAGTTCAAAATTTAGATCATATGCCTTGCCCATTATAGTGTTTGCTCCAGCAGTTACTGAACCTCACTACCATGTCTGTATGCTTTACACATACTGAGTTGAAGTGATGCAATCTGTTCATGGTAATGAGCGTTTGTACCTAATAAAGTGACCACTGAATACAAGCGTTCCTTGAACCAACATAGTGTCTGCCTAATAAAAAAATGTTAATGTAATGTAACCAGTCTAGCTAAATCCGAACATTAAATCACACGACGCAGGGCTCTAACCCCAGACCCGCCAGAGAGTGGGACAGGCCCAAACCCGCTATGCCACTGCGCTTCCCCCAGAATAGAATTCCCTCTCTACATTTTTTTCTATAAAGATAGAATAATTGTATGAAACCAACAGAACTGCAGTAACTGCTGTTACTCCCCATATTGCATTTTTCAATTACACAGCAGTAAATCTGCGCTTTACAGAGTTGTACTTTCAGTATGAAGTGTTTACCACAGCTCTTTCTCCCTCAGAGAGAGCAAGAGAGAGTTGTTCTTTAATATGTTTTTAAGTTTGTGGCACTGCTTTATTTAAAATTCTGTTTTAACACAACAAAGTGTTGCTTGGCATTCACAAAGCTAAGTAAATATACACCAAATGAAGGCTCCTCAATGAGCCCTTGTCTCTTTCTGGCTGAGACTCTGTGATCAGTTCACTGCTTTGGCTTCTAATAAAGACCTTTCTTTTTTGTGACGATTTAAATTTCATTTTCCCTTACACAATATTCCGAAGAAAATACATTTTATCCTGGCTCTTGACAGCTTTGACAAAAGAATAGGTGAGAACCCCTTTGCCTAGATGTGCCAGTCAAGTTAATTCTTTAAAGGCCTAAATGGCATTAAAATTCAGTGCAAGAAGAGACCTAGCAAAGTGTATGAAATCAGAGGCACCTTCACAACACCGTTCCAAGAGTCTTGTCAACTGATGAGTAGGCCTTTTTGCTTAATACAGTATTAGCAGGAACACTTTTCATACCATTATCATGCACTCCTTAGTGATTAAAACACGTATGATAATTTGATAATTGTTCAAAATAAACAATTTTTTTTGTTCCTGCTGTCCATACATAGGACTTGTAATAACTTCTATATAATTGAAATGCATAGGGACTCATGGGAAAGTAGCAGATCATGTCACAATAAGGAAGCATTAATTTCATTAGTGTCTTTTCTAGCTGATACATTTGTGACTGTCAGCTTATTTTTAAAAGCTGAGGTAGTACACCTCAAAACGCAAATGAAAAATGTTAAAACTTAAATATATTGACATCTATAAAAAGCGAATACAGAATTGTCCCTTAAGCAAATGCACTATTGCACTGAGTGAAATACTGGTAATACAAATCAACATAAAAATGTTCTCAAAATGATTCTTCTGTATGTTTTAATATTAATTTACTTATTTTTAAATTGTCCAGCAGATGAACTGCAGTTTACATGGTAGTTTTATGCAAATACTTGACATGTGAGCAGTTTGTCTTGTGAACACTAACATTAAAATCCAAGTCTGGGCAATTATAGTTTTGAATCAACTTCATGAATTCTTAATGTGTTGGAATGTAGATACATTTTTTGTCTGCTCATGTAAATCTGATCTCTGTGCTGTTATTACTGATACACACTTTAATTTCGATTAAATCATTCCACTCTCAAGAATTTTTTTATGACTTCCTACTATTATACCCTTAAAATAACTTAATTTGAAATACATGTGATACTGTTTCGATGTGATGGTAATTCCCTGTTTGCCCACTACTGCAGTGAATAAGTAGGTGACATTCTTAAAATTGTAACGTTTACTCAGTATCGCAAAGGAATTCCCAGATATTTATTTTTATATTTTATCTTGCATTGATTGCTTCCTTGACTTACGACCTTATAGAGGGCAAGCTAAGGAACATTACTATTTCATTAGGTGTTACTCATCCATATGTGTGGATTTTTTACAGAGGTAAGTCAATTTATAAATGTTGAATCTCCATTGTGAACCAACTGGGCTCCCCAAGGGTTTAGCCTCCAACCTTTTGGCCAGAAGTCCAGACGGCCAATGCATTATTCTGTGTGTCTCACTTGAGGCATATTTGGAAAGACGTGGGCACATATGTTGCCGTTATTTTCTCCTTGACAAAATACATTCATCCAATACTACAATACTCCTATCGCTTATATATATATATATACATTGAAGAATCTGTAATTTCCCATTCCAAAAATAAATGCATTATCTTAGATAAGAGACGTGAGGACGACAATTGGATATTCTGTTCAATTATTTTATTCAGTAAAACGAAAGTAATTTATACTGGTAGTGTTAAGTTACAGCATATTTCTTCCAAAACCACATGTCGTTCCAGGAACAAAGCTGTTAGACACATTTAAATGTGTTTGATTGGTGAAGGGGTCACATACAGAGCTACCTGTACTTAGTCATTGTATAGCACATAGAACAACACAAAAAATAAGAGGATGTTTTGCCAAGCATATGTTTGTTTTGTACTGTTCAAATATAGAAAATTAATTTTAAGGTGTTCTTAATTTTAAACTTAAATTATGCTTTAAAGCTTTGTTTCCCAGAGAGTGAATAAAACTTTTTTGTTAGTTTTCATGGGAGAAAATAAGAGGGTATGGGAACCTCACAAGGCGAGTGGAAGAACAGGGGATGGATTGGGGGCAAAACATGGCCCTAGGGTTTTCATTTACTGCGGGGGCAGCATGGACACAATTACAAATGGTGAAGACTCCACAGACAGATAGAGACAGAGGGAGTGGCATGGACTGTAAAGTTTATCCTCTCCTGGTTATTGGGAAAGTTTTTTTTTTTTTTTTTTTTTTTTTTTTTTTTTTTTTCTTCAATCGGACGGTGTCCTAAAGCCCAAACATTGCAGCAGTGACACACTGGCATGGAAAAAAATAGAGGACCAGGTCCCAAAATGTTGAGCTGCAAAGACTGAAGAAATTTGTGAGAAATTATGAAGCATCTAATGAAGATGGAGCCTTAACTGCACTGGAATAGGTCACCGGGATGCAGGTGGGTGGGATGTAATAGCAGGAGCAGACAGCAAGCTAATGATGTCAAGCTGTACTTTAAAGGTCAACTGAACTTTTGTAGGCTTCATGGCAGCATACTGGAGACAGCTGCATTGTCAGGGCAACAAGCATTTAATGTAGACTCTTTCCTGGCCCAACCCCCACCTTCCTCCATTACTCATCTGCAGAGCTGGAATATGTTAAGCCTTGGTGGGATATTCAAGCACCAAGCAATGATATACCTGTGATGTGTTCTTTGAAGCATCACATACAGTCCCATACCAGAGAAAAACAGTGCAAACACATATTTATCATCCAAATTGATATTAGGAGTGGTGTGACATGTATGGGTGCTTAGCTGAAAAACAAATGTTGTGTAACATTTCTTTTAAATTGGTTTGTTCCATACAATATATTTTTCAACAAAGTTTCTCATAGCATCATGCTGTAGTATGAATATCATGCCAGCCTACTGTCTGGATGAGATCCAGTTACTCCTGCCCAAGTGTTGCTCTTTAGGTAATTAGGCTTGAGACAGTGGCAGGATAGGTGATGCCACATGGCAAAGGCTATCACAGTCACATTCTAAGGTCATTGTTCATCGATTTCCTGGAATAGAAGACACAGTGATCAGAAAAAAAGATAGACAACATCAATTTTAAAAAAATCTGAAAGTAAGAAAATGGAATTATACTGATGCAAGAAATAAGGGAACTGAGTGGTGAATATAAAATGAATACTTTAAATATGAAAGTACAGCAAAAAGTTATTTCTGAAAACACACTGACATCCAAGTACCCAAAATATTGTAGTGTATGAAAATTTCTATTTGTACATTAGTCACCATGACCCCCCCCCCCCCCCCCCCCCCTTTTCCTCCTGTATATACTTTCACCCTTACTACAATTTATTTATTTATTTATTTTTTTTGTAAATAAGCATGTATTTTTAGGGTGCAGGAATTCTCTACTCTTTCTCTTATAATGAACTTCCAGTTAATTTGAAATTCCATTTAATTATTATAATTAAGGGATCTTAAAAAAAAAAAAAACAGTGTAATGACCTTAAAAAACCAGGGAGGTGAAATTGTGTGGAAAATGGTTCTTAGAATTGTTAAGTAAGCATACAGTCTCCATATGGTAAATAATTGTAAATAAAATCTGTTTCTTCTGATTTATCTCCAAGTGGAGAGTGACTGATTTAAGGAAGTCCGAAGGACTGACCTCAGAAGACCCCTGAAAAATGTCATCAGTCAGACCCAGAGACTGTTTTACTTTTCCTGGACAGAAATTGAAATGTTTCAGCATTAACGTACCAGAACTGCAATATGTACAGCGATAAAACACAATCACCACCATTATCATTAGCTAATGGCCCCTGTGGGATACTAATGCAACCTGAGGCGAGAAAAGACTGCTGGAGGACCTTGTTTCCATTTTGAGCAACCCACAAGGGGGGAAAAAAAAAAAAAAAAAAAAAACAATAGTTACTTAATTTTGTCACTTATTTTGTGTGCTATTTTTGTTTCTTAATGTGAATGTGATTATGTTTACATACTTTATCAGTGCACTTTATGTATTGGATGATTATTTTACCAGATGCATAAAAACATTCAAGAAAGAGATTAATTTTACCATTTTATGCTGTTGTTTACTGTATATGGCTTAATGTCTTATTGTTTCCTTTCAAAAAAAAAAAATATATCTGGATATTGCACTATCCTCCCAATGGTACTCAAGTCAGTTGGTCATGCAGTGTATAATCCACAGATAAACATTATCGCAACCTTGGAATATGGATTCTTTAGCAATTATTTTTCCATACAGATCAAGTTCTGTTTTCAAACTTAGTTTTATTGGAATTTATTTCACTGTTTTAGCCAAGTGTTCTGTAATAAATAGTGCATGCTTAAGTATCCCAAACTTTGTCTTTCAGTGTCTTAGTGCCACATGTAAAGAAGAGTTGTTGCACATGGTATGATAACATAGTGCTCATTTAATAGTAACAAGTAGATGATAAAGTATCAAAAGGGACCTTGAACACTTTAATAAATGAAATGAGTGTTACATGTTAGTATGACATTATTGAAAATGGATGGACAAAAACTGCATTTTATTGATTTATTTCTGTGACTATTAATGTCCTTTAAAAATTGTCAGATTATGTAAATAAAACTCAACAGTAAATAAAACCCAACGCAAGTGCTGTAGGCCTTTGTCGAAAACTGTCTGATGTATTGTCAAGATAATACCAACTCTAGAGCAGTAATATTTCAGAATTGCAAACTAATTATTGAACTTTTTTTTTTTTTTTTTTTTTTTTGTCACATGCCCAAATAAGCTACTCTGCATCTTTAAAGCCAACGAGTGCAGGAAGTACATTTAGTACTTGCCGGTTCTGCTTAATTGTTGAGATAAAGCAGAAATAATTGTTTCCATCAAACTGCAGAAAGCCCAGGCATTCCTAGCTCTGCTATCCATGACACTGATTCCTAACTTTCACTTAGTCACTTCGCTGTTCGCTCATGCAAAGCACTTTCTTTCTGCTTGGTTGACCAAGTCAGCCTTTCAATGTCCTGTGGACCTCACCGATGAGTCTCCACTGCGATGTAGAATGACTATAGAACATTAGCAAACCTCTGCAGCTGGCAGCATGGTTGCAGGCAGCATTGTGCCTGACACTGTGTCAGGAACATCACACTTCATGTACTAGCAGCATCTGAAAGGATGACAGCCATCAGCCATGGGCTGCTGGGACTCCATTTGTCTTCTTGAAATACAGCGCTCATTAGTTTATAAGGTAGTCCGCGCTTCCAGGGCTTAGCAAATCACCTCCTCTAAGAAGATAGACCGGGTTAACACAAACCAACAATTAAAGCCTGTGCACAGGCTGCTATCCATGCATGAAAGTGTTGCCCATTCGGCGTGCTACCTAATGAAGTATGGAAAGTCAAGGGCATTTTATACTCGTCATTTTAATTAAAAAGCAACAGTCAGCTAGTGGAAATCTTTAAATCTTGACTTGGGCTCAAATCGTATTGGTAGGGTGTCATATTACAGGCATGCAGAAGCGGTGGAGAAGTAATAATGCTTGCCAGTTTTGACAGTGACTGGCAATAAAACTGCAAAGGCGAGGAACTGTGAGCTCTGAACATTGTATTGTGTATTTAAATATGTGTATATCGAGCACTTCAACTACGATATGGGGTATTTCCCATTTCATACAGCTGAATACTTCATACATTGTAATAGGATAAACCACATGTTGACCACTGGTGCTGATTTCACCGAACACCCCAGTACAGACACGCATTGTCATTTAATCAGGAAATTATTAATGTACATTAACACCAGGCAAAAAAAATAAAGATGGTACCATAGTTAGAATCATGAAAATGTAAGTCATTAAACTGTTTATTGTCATATTAAACTTGGTTTTGTTCACACACATCTATTTTTATATGTTCAAGACAGGCATTGTTTTCCTAGTGTGCTAGTAACCATGGAAACAATTGCAATTAAATGAGGATAGGCTGCAGTTATGAGTACAGTAAACCCATGCAGTTTGGATGCATTTTTGTTTGCATGTTGTGATGCACAATCCAGTTTGGTTCATGTTAAAGAATTTTTATCCTGAGCCATGCCTTCCTCAGCAAAGATACTGTGGAAAGGGCATGAAAACTTCTGTGCTTTCTACCTGAATGTGTAATGTTGTGCCATTGCGGCTTTGACACAGTTTTGACTTTTTGTACAAATTGCTGCCTTGAGAAATGGAGATCACAGCATTTCACTAAGTCTCCAATTAAATGAAGCTGATGAGAAATTAACTTTACTGTAGTTAATCAATTAGCTAGGGCCATCAAGCTGTTCTGGTGCTGCAGGATAATTCCTTTCACCTATTAAATTTATCATTTCATGATGAATTGGATTAACCCACGTAAGACCACTTGACCTCTACTTCTCTGTTCCTTTGGCATTATACATAACTTCCACTTTTCCCATTTTAGCTAGGTAATTTGGGGTATTTTTCCCAAAATTCTACGACAAAATCAGTGACTTAATTGGGAGGTGAGTTTACAAGATCGTGTTGAAAAACAATTTCTTTTTACAAAAAGTACCAGGGCTGTGGTTTTAACTATAGGTTTGAATCCTGCTCATTCTGTTTCTTCCCACTGGCCAAATATTTGTTAAAAGTGAACCGGTGGCTCTGAAGTACCCAAACTGTCTTTATGTATGAATGAGTGAATGAGTGCTTCACTAATTTCGGATATGCAGTGCAATATAGGGTACACTTCCAGGATGGCCTCCAGACCACTGCAGCCTTGCACTGGACAATCCTCTATAAAGAATAAAATTTTTTACATTCTGAAATGTATTCTATATTACTTTAGAGTCACATTCCATTTATCCACCTTATTATAATTAATACTTATTACTATTGTTGTTATCCTTAAAATTATTTATTTTTTATGCCATGTGTATTAGAGGTGTTGTGAAAAAATATATGAAATCCTACACTCAATTTAAAAAAAAAATCCTCATTAAAAGTGTCTGATTCCAGCACTTTTTGTGCCTAGATTCTAACACTTTTCTTCTTACTTCTTAGTAACTAAAAATTTTATGATTCACAAGACTTCTTGTATTTATGAATTTCTCAAGCAAAGCCTCTTTACTTTCAAAAATTGAAAGTCCCAATAAAGCCTCTTTGTATGAAACCATTCTCTGAAAGAAGACTGGGAAATGTTAACTTTGCTTGTCCATGACTTTTGTGTCTCCCTTGAGTTGGTCCGACTATTTAAGGTGCCCAGCAGCTGGTGAGCAGTGAATTGTGGATTAGGCCTTAAAACCTCAACGATTTAAGCTCTTTTACTGTCAAGGAAGGCGAGACAAGGGTGAATTGAAATATCTTGTCTCAATCAAAATACTAATTATAACTAATTTCAAGAGACAGATGAAGTCACTTTTGCGAAGAAGAAGCCATTTCTTGGAATTACAAGTTAGTAAGCAAGAAGTCTGCTACAGCTTCTTTTCTTTTGATAACGTCAGTATTGCGGAAAAAGTCAGTATTGTCTAGAAAGTAGGTAATTCACTTTTTTTTTTTTACTATTTCTTTAAATTTGCTAAATATTGACCTGTAAACATGGTTAAGAACTGAGTGATATTCACCACTGTGGCGCATTAAAAAACTTTAATGGACACCTTCCAGTTATAGAGTACAATACAGTAATATGAGACTGTGGATATATAATTTTCTCAGTGAATAGACATTTATGTAGGTTGGTGAATATTTCACACATTTTACTTTTTTGGCTCAGTCAGCAGGGTGCTGTTTTACATTCTGTATGTTTGATGTATGTAAAAATGTAGAATCACTCTACTTTATATTCAGAATACTTTAAGCAGACACTTCTCTAAACATATCAGAGAAAAATACATGATTCTAGAGTACAGTCAAGTTGTCGTAATCCACCATATGGACCAATGTACATTACACGGGTAGTTGAATAAAGGCTTACCTATTATTCAAAAGTTTCTAGTCAAAAAAGTTATTAAACATTTACATGTTTAACATGCACATGTTAACCATATTAATATCAAGCATATTAACTTGAAGTTAAAATCTTTTAAATAAAGATTCCAAAATGCAAAAACCAGTTCAGAACATTTGTGAAAGCCTGCGTGTAACATTTAGTGGAAACTTCATATTCACTTCATTGCCACCAGTCTGTTACAGCTGCTTGGCCTGCAAAGGACTAACAAATATGAATAATAAAAGGTATTCCATACAGGAGATGAGGAGCAGCTAGGTTAAACAGAACTTGAAGATGAAGAAATGTCTTGTGATGGTAAGCATCAAGATTTTTTCAGCAAAATAAATGAGTACTTAATGATTACTGGAAACTTTTCTTAGTCTGTTGCTAAATTATCTTTCAAGGAGTTTAAGTGAGGTCACAGAGGTAGAAATGAACTTCATAAAATAAATGGCAATGCCTTTTTGAAGTATGAGTTTAGTGAACTCTTGAGAATTTTTGACATTTAAAGTATATGTTAGTGTGTGTGATGCACTTTGTAAGCTACATATTTTAATGTACATGGTTTTGATTTTTTTTTTTTTTTTAAATTTAGTTCTGAAGTATTATGTGGGGTGGGGGCGCGGTAGCGCAGTGGTGCAGTGGGTTGGACTGGATCCTGCTCTCTAGTGGGTCTGAGGTTCGAGTCCCGCTTGGGGTGCCTTGCGGCAGACTGGCGTCCCCTCCTGGGTATGTCCCCTCCCCCTCCGGCCTTACGCCCTGTGTTGCCGGGTAGGCTCCGGTTCCCCGCGACCCCGTATGGGACAGGCGGTTCAGAAAATGTGTGTATTATGTGGGATAATTACACCCACCTATTCCATATAAATTATTCAAATTCACTTAAACATTTACCTTGATCTTTAGAGCAAATTTCTGAAATAGGTCAGTTGCCGTCTCTTAGTTCACAATAGCTACATCTTTACGATATATTGGGTTCCCTAATTATGAATTTAACTGAGTGGATTTGTTACCTAAGTTCCTAAAGTAAATGTCATCAACATGATAGCTTTGCGGACTGGGAGGCAATAGTCCATCCATCCATCCATCCATCCATCTTCCTCCGCTTTTATCCGGGGCCGGGTCGCGGGGGCAGCAGTCCGAGCAGAGTACTCCAGACCTCCCTCTCCCCGCACACCTCCTCCAGTTCCTCTGGGGGAACCCCAAGGCGTTCCCAGGCCAGCCGGGAGACATAGTCTCTCCAACGTGTCCTGGGTCTGCCCCGAGGCCTCCTCCCAGTGGGACAAGCCCGGAGCACCTCCCCAGGGAGGCGTCCAGGAGGCATCCGGAACAGATGCCCGAGCCACCTCAACTGGCTCCTCTCGATGCGGAGGAGCAGCGGCTCTACTCCGAGCTCCTCCCGGGTGACTGAGCTCCTCACCCTATCCCTAAGGGTGCGCCCAGCCACTCTGCGGAGGAAACTCATTTCTGCCGCTTGTATCCGCGATCTCATTCTTTCGGTCATGATCCAGAGTTCATGACCATAGGTGAGGGTAGGAACGTAGATCGACCGGTAAATTGAGAGCTTCGCCTTACGACTCAGCTCCCTCTTCACCACAACAGACCGGTACAATGACCGCATTACTGCAGACGCCGCACCGATCCGTCTGTCGACCTGCCGCTCCATTTTTCCCTCACTCGTGAACAAGACCCCAAGATACTTAAACTCCTCCACTTGAGGGAGCAACTCCCCCCTAACCCGGAGGGAGCAATCCACCTTTTTCCGACTGAGAACCATGGCCTCGGATTTGGAGGTGCTGATTCTCATCCCCACCGCTTCGCACTCGGCTGCAAACCTCCCCAGTGCACGCTGCAAGTCTTGACTTGATGAAGCCAACAGGACCACATCGTCCGCAAAAAGCAGAGACGAGATCTCGCGGCCACCAAAGCAGACACCCTCCGTTCCCTGACTGCGCCTAGAAATTCTGTCCATAAAAATAATGAACAGAATCGGTGACAAAGGGCAGCCCTGGCGGAGTCCAACATGCACCGGGAACAGGTCTGACTTACTGCCGGCAATGCGAACCAAGCTCCTGCTCCGGTCATACAGGGAACGAACAGCCCGTAGCAACGAGCCCCGAACCCCATAATCCCGAAGCACCCCCCACAGGATGCCACGAGGGACACGGTCGAATGCCTTCTCCAGGTCCACAAAACACATATGGACTGGTTGGGCAAACTCCCACGAACCCTCCAACACCCTAGTGAGGGTATAGAGCTGGTCCAGTGTTCCACGGCCAGGGCGAAAACCGCATTGCTCCTCCTGAATCCGAGGTTCGACTATCGGTCGGATTCTCCTTTCCAGTACCCTGGCATAGACTTTCCCAGGGAGGCTAAGGAGTGTGATCCCCCTGTAGTTGGAACACAATCTCCGGTCCCCCTTCTTAAAAAGAGGGACCACCACCCCGGTCTGCCAGTCCAGAGGCACCGTTCCCGAACTCCACGCGATGCTGCAGAGGCGTGTCAGCCAAGACAGCCCCACAACATCCAGAGACTTGAGAAACTCGGGGCGGATCTCATCCACCCCCGGAGCCTTGCCACCAAGGAGTTTTTTGACTACCTCAGCAACTTCAGCCAGGGTAATGGACGAGTCCCCCTCCGAGTCCCCAGCCTCAGCTTCCTCTACGGAAGGCGTGTCGGAGGGATTGAGGAGATCCTCAAAGTACTCCTTCCACCGCCCGAGAACATCCTCAGCTGAGGTCAGCAGCGCACCACTTCCACTGTAAACAGTGTTCGTGGAACACCGCTTCCCCCCTCCGAGTCGCCGGACGGTTTGCCAGAATCTCTTTGAGGCCGACCGAAAGTCTTCCTCCATGGCCTCACCGAACTCCTCCCAAGCCCGAGTTTTTGCCGCGGCGACTGCCAGAGCCGCGCTCCGTTTGGCCCGTCGGTACCCGTCAGCTGCTTCAGGAGTCCCATGAGCCAGCCAGGCCCGATAGAACTCCTTCTTCAGCTTGACGGCATCCCTTACTTCCGGTGTCCACCACCGTGTTCGGGGATTGCCGCCGCGACAGGCACCGGAGACCTTATGGCCGCAGCTCCGAACAGCCGCACCGACAATGGAGGAGCGGAACATAGTCCATTCAGACTCAATGTCCCCCACCTCCCTCGGGACCTGGTTGAAGCTCTGTCGGAGGTGGGAGTTGAAGACCTCTCTGACAGGGGCCTCCGCCAAACGTTCCCAACAGACCCTCACTATGCGTTTGGGCCTGCCAGGTCTGTCCAGCTTTTTCCCCCGCCATCGAATCCAACTCACCACCAGGTGGTGATCAGTTGACAGCTCAGCCCCTCTCTTCACCCGAGTGTCCAAAACATATGGCCGAAGGTCAGAAGAAACGACTACAAAGTCGATCATCGACCTCCGACCTAGGGTGTCCTGGTGCCAAGTGCACTGGTGGACACCCTTATGCATGAACATGGTGTTCGTTATGGATAAACCGCGACTAGCACAGAAATCCAATAACAACTCACCGCTCGGGTTCAGATCAGGGAGGCCGTTCCTCCCAATCACGCCCCTCCAGGTATCACTGTCGCTGCCCACGTGGGCGTTAAAGTCCCCCAGTAGAACGACAGAGTCCCCAGTGGGAGCGCTTTCCAGCACGCCCCCCAGGGACTCTAAAAAGGCCGGGTACTCTACACTGCCGCTAGGCGCATAAGCACAAACGACAGTGAGAGACCGTTCCCTGACCCGAAGGCGTAGGGAGATGACCCTCTCATTCACCGGGGTAGACTCCAACACATGGCGGCTGAACTGGGGGGCTATTAATAAGCCCACACCAGCCCGCCGCCTCTCACCTTGGGCAACGCCAGAATAGTGGAGAGTCCACCCTCGGTCGAGTAGAGTGGTTCCAGAACCCAAGCTGTGAGTGGAAGTGAGCCCGACTATATCTAGACGGTATCTCTCAACTTCCCGCACCAGCTCAGGCTCCTTCCCCGCCAGTGAGGTGACATTCCAAGTCCCAAAAACCAGAGTTGGCGCCCGAGGTTTGGGTCGGCCGGGCACTCGGCCCCGACCACCGCCCAAATCACAACGCACCGGCCCCTTATGGTTTCTCCGGCAGGTGGTGAGCCCACCGAAGAGCGGCTCCACGTTGTGGCTTCGGGCTGAGCCCGGCCAGGCCCCGTGGGCATAGACCTGGCCACCAGGCGCTCGCATGCGAGCCCCCCCCCCAGGCCTGGCTCCAGGGTGGGGCCCCGGTGACCCCATACCGGGCGGGGTAAACGGACGCCTTGATTTTTTTGTCATAAGGGGTTTTTGAACCGCGCTTTGTCTCGTCTGTCATCCAGGACCTGTCTGCCATGGGAGACCCTACCAGGGGCATGTAGCCCCAGACAACATAGCTCCTGGACTCATTCAGGCACTCAAACCCCTCCACCACGATAAGGTGGCGGTTCACGGAGGAGCAATAGTATTATTTTTTATTTTTTCCTTCTCTTTTTCAGATGGGAACAGAGTATCACACTACCAATAAGCTTGCAGAGGCCAGGCTGTTATACAGCCCCTTCCTCTGATGAGCTGGGATGCCTCATGCACATCCCTGCACGATCTCAGTTCCTAGGACAGGGTGTTTATGACCCAATGTAAATAAAAAAAGAAGAGTAATAAACCCTGGGCAGAGCTACAGCAAGGTGTTGACATACAGCAGCACAGTCTCTATACATTCTTACTCTCTATCCTTCAGCACATTGGGTGAATCTTTGGTGCATGATTTGAATTTGTTTGCTAGCTCTCTTTATGAAAAAAGTAAATATTAAATAACTGTTAAGTGCACATAGGTTTAAAGTTTGTTACTCGAAAGTGCGTCACTCTGTTACCCACTGTATGCCTAGCTAACTTTATTCTGAGAACTGCATTTATTTAAATACTTATCTCTTTTTATGCGTTTGCAGTTGTGTATTAGAAGTACAATAAATATAGAACTTCAAAGGCTGCAGTTCATAGGCAAGTTTGCAGCAGAAAATTGTCCATTTAAACTATTTACACTTAAGACGCTGAATTAGTTTCCTACAGTTTCTTGCTAGGTTTCCTATATGGCTCAGAGACACCAAAGATTTGGGAATTAAATTTTTAGGAATCCTGTTATTGTTGCATACTTTCACCTGAATTACTTTGATCTTAATTGTTAATTTCAATGCAAAGTACATGTACATTTGTGAGATGTATTTTAAAAAAAAGACTTGAGTCTAAACCTGAAATCAAAAGTATTGCATGCTTGTGTTATTGGTCGATCGATTCTTATGCAGACTGTCATGATTTCGGACAAATATATCGGTTTCGAAGCATTTGCTTAGAAAAATCTGAGTGCTAGTTTGTTGTGTATTGCTAATGTGCTGTTGGTAATAGTTTTTTTTTTTTTTTTTTTTTTAAACCGTTTTACTAGTGATCATCTCTTACAGGATTTCTGAGCTTTTTTTCTTTGTCTTTCATCATGTTTTTGCCACTGTTTTGATTTTTAAATTACTTCTGCTGGAAGGCCAAAATGATTTAATAATATGGTCCATATGCTCTTCCAGAACCACCATCATTACAGTCAACGTTGTGACCCTATTGGCAGGGCACCCCAGGGCTTTCATAGTGATTTAGACGTGTCTATTTCTTGGTAATAATGAAGCTGACTTAGTGCTGTGAAAGACAAGGTCAAATCCAGAATAAAGGCATGACATTATTTTGTGGGCTCTGAATAAACTTATTACTGAAGTCCCAGCAACCTCTGCTGCCACAACTAGCAGCCATGATTTTAAACCTTATACTGAAAATCACACAATAATTGTTCAGCAAATAAAGGAGCATATGGATCATCTACACCAGATGGTTGGGTCCCAGGTGCTAGTTAGGCGTTGTTCCAACATGGGACTCAAGAGACTGGGTATAAAAGAAGGTTACACGGCTAGATGTTGGCCGCTTGATCGAAAAGGAATTGAGTGTCTTATGTCTCACTCCTTTATCAGTTAAACGTAAACTGCAGGTAGGGAGTGTATATTGTATTTCACAGCAGCTCATGCTTTCAGTGCAGTTTGGAAGGACACAGGTCTGCCTTTCTTGTTAATTTAATATGGACTTTGGATTTTAATTATAGAGTTATATGCACACAAACAGTTTTGCCGTCCACCTTTTTAATGTGTGGTACTTTCAGATGGAAAAATAAATAGTTGCTGTGCAATCTATTGTTCGAAACGTTTTGAAAGCAGTGCTTATTATCTACAGTTCATTACTGGCATTATTGTCATCTGGTACCTTTTTACCTCAAGGGGCAGAAGTAATTATCTAATTAAGAATTTATGCCTATGAATATTGTATTGCAGTTATAGCCATGATGAAATTAGTCATGATTAGTTATAGTCATGATGAAATTATTACCATTTTCCTACAGGTGTATTATGCAGGTAGGTTCTGACTTAATATTCTGTGCAGAATATTTATTTATTTTTTTTTTTCCTCCCCCACTTGGTTGTCATATTCCATAAATAATGGCAGTAATAAGCATTCCTCCTTCATTGACCTTGGGTTTAGAGTTAAGATAAACAATATTTCTAAATATAGTTATCATGCAAGCAATGTCTGAATCTCAAAATTAAATAGAAATATAGGGTACATGCAATAGAAACATAAGTCACACATGATTTGTTTTGTCAAAGAACAGTAGCTGGCTTTGTGGTGTTCATTTTGTTTGCTAAAGACATGGCTGATTGCAAACCTCAGAAACTAACCATACTTGGACAGCTTAGTAGTCGAATGGTCGAATTGTGCGAGACATGCAACTGAGAGAAATGTGATTTTCTATAGTCTAGTGATACGCCTATGAATTTACACTTGCAATATCAAGTGTGCTGTGTACACAGAGTGTGTGGTCATGTGATAATAGGATCATGACTACTGCAAAATACTGCAAAAAAAGAGAAAAGAATCCTTTTTAATATTTAGTCCTTAAAGGCTACTTTTATGCAGACAGTGGAAATTATGTAATTATTCCAATTCTTCCTCATGCTTATCACAGATAGAGGTCCCATTAATGTGCCATCTTCTTGAAGTAAAAGTTGACATTTATTCCAGCTAATAACCACATCTACATTTTTTTTTTTCAGATTTCTCAGTTGATTTCAAGTGCCCCTTTCATCTGCACATTTCAAAGACAAGCACAGTTAATAAATTAGACTGAAATCTGCTCACTGAAGTTCAAAAATGGTACTGTATTGTACATGTAAGATGTCATATTTTCCATCAAAATCATCACAAGATTGTGATTTATGAAAGCATTTCAGATATTTGTATTTTATTTCTGCCTAGTCCATACAGTCTTATTGCACTATACAGACTATTTTCTATCCAGTCAACAGCAATAAAATAATGAAATTGTATTATTAGAACAAATACACACACACACACACACATTTTCAGAACCGCTTGTCCCTTACGGGGTCACGGGGAACCGGAGCCTAACCCGGCAACACAGGGCGTAAGGCCGGAGGGGGAGGGGACACACCCAGGACGGGACGCCAGTCCGTCGCAAGGCACCCCAAGCGGGACTCGAACCCCAGACCCACCGGAGAGCAGGACTGCGGTCCAACCCACTGCGCCACCGCACCCCCTCTAGAACAAATATCTACTATCCAAAATATCTATTACAAATGAATAAATGTAAATGTAAATGTAACGAATATCTAATATATTTTTCATTGATTCTGGTGGGGGGGGGGGGGTTTCCAAAGTGCATATCCTGCTGTTATTACAGTGTTCCTTGTGCATCACAAATGTACCATTGACAGGTCCTTTACCCCCAATAAAAAGAAGAGAAACTGCATTCCAGTTTTAAAGACTGAAAATAAGCAGTACGCTCTCCTGTAAGCAAACAGCATGATACTGCAAGATCAAGAACTTATAAAAATGCACCCTCTGTGGTCTCAGAGAATATTTCACACATGAACATTGCTTCCTGCTGGGTTGGTAAAAATTACTGAGGTGAAACATCTTGATTACAAGGGTGTCCCAGAGGTATTCTCTTGCGGGTGAGAAATCTTGTGTTTTACACAATTTATGAGGGTTTAAATGTCTCAGCTATTAAGCATCTATAGAATTTAATTAATTGCACTTTACACGCTACTCTGTAAGCCATAAACATAAATCATTTTATCACTTATAATTAGATCAAGGACACTATATCCAAATACTAGGCCAGAGAGAGAGAGAGAGAGAGAGAGATAGATAGATAGATAGATAGATAGATAGATAGATAGATACTTCTATAACTGTTATAGTAGTACCTCCAGCTGTTTTACCCTTGAGGAAGGGACTTACCTTAAATTTGTTCCAGGACAATTACCCAGCTCTACAAATGCGTAAATAACAATAAGTAGCTTAACGTTGCAAGTTGCTTTAGAGAAAAACATCAGATAAATTAATTAAGAAATAGCTTTTCAGAGCTGATAACCACAAAAATAAATATGAGGTATTAATTGTGTGTTTTTGCCATAAGATGCATGTATTTTTTCTTTTTTTTATGATGCCAAGGACACATGAAATAATTATCGTATAGGTTCAGCTCAGTTCTATCTATGAGTTCCTATACTGCCTGAACGGAAATTCTTGATTTGCCTCATTGTCTGTGCAGTACTCAGATATGACTGGTTCATACTGTGAACTGTAAATCAGTTGTGGCTGGTAGAAATGTTCACAATGCTGTCTTTCCTGGTTGCTGTGATGTCATTTCAGATAAGTCTGTATTTTCATCTTGTCAACCTTTGGAATTTTCTAGTCTGGACATATTTGACAGAGTGCGCTCCTTGTCTTAAGGTAATGTAAGTAATAATTATTATTTACAATGTATCTATTAAGAAAACTGTGTAAATGAGTAGTCATGGAGTATGTCATCTCTTGATTCTACTGCTAGCTTACACTGGGGTGTAGTAGGTAGTGTTGGTGCCTCACAGCTGCTGGACCATAGGTTCAGACATGGGTGAATCCAGCTCAGTCTGTGTGGCATTTGAATGTGCTTCCTGTGATCGTGTGGGTTTCTTCCAGGTGCTGTATTTCCTCCCACAGTCCAAATACATTTGTTTCAGGTGAACTGGTGATTCAAAAATGTCATTGGTGTGTGTATGTATAAGCAGAGGAGTGTGCGATTGCATCGAAGACATGTGCTACATCATGACCTGCACTTCCAGGATAGGCTGTGGACCATTGTAACCCTGCATGTGACAAGCTTTTATTGAAATGAATGGACGGACAGACAGATGGAGGGACAGGTGTACTGCTGTTAGATAGGTGACCATAACCCCCCCTTCAATTGATGATTACACACACACACACACACACACAGAGTCTGAACCGCTTGTCCCATAGGGGGTCGCGGGGAGCCGGAGCCTAACCCGGCAACACAGGGCGTAAGGCTGGAGGGGGAGGGGACACAGCCAGGATGGGATGCAAGTCTGTCGCAAGGCAACCCCAAGCGGGACTCAAACTCCAGACCCACCGGAGAGCAAGGCCCAGTCCAACCCACTGTGCCACCGTGCCCCGTGCCAATTGATGATTATGTTACGGTAAAGTTGTTCCTGCAAAGAAATGTGTGTGCTCTCTGTGAACTTGTCCACAGCTCATACAGGACCGTACTTCTAACTGTCTGACTGAGACATTGATGTGTGAAACAAAGAGGGTCACCCTAAAGGCCATCTAATTTCCCTTAGATGTCCCTTTTACCAATTACTTGGCTAAACTTATTCTGTGTACCATTTAAGACCAAACAAAAGGTTACCAAGGTACCAAGGTTGCTTTTTTCATGTTGTATGGAAGAATTTTCTGTATTTATAAGAGAAAAACATGAATTTCTCATATTTCTAAATTTATAATAGTATTTTCATGATAGATTTACATTCACAACGCAACATTAAACGTATGGTATGTTGTTCAATGCATTAAATGACAAATTAAAATGTCATACTGGCATGTTAATAGAAAAGCATCTTTATATGCATTTATATTCTGTTGATGGGTTGGACCACAGTCCTGCTGTCCGGTGGGTCTGGGGTTCAAGTCCCGCTTGGGGTGCCTTGCGACGGACTGGCGTCCCGTCCTGGGTGTGTTCCCTCCCCCTCTGGCCTTACGCCCCTGTGTTCCCGGGTAGGCTCCGGTTCCCCGTGACCCCGTATGGGACAAGCGGTTCTGAAAATGTGTGTGTGTGTGTGTGTGTGTATTCTGTTGATGGATAGACACTTGCCAGATGTACTTACGAAAAGCACATCAGTATAGAATTTGAATCCTTTAATGTACACAGTCTAAATATTTCTATTCAAAATTTTCACAAAACATCATTAAAAAGCAAATTTATACAACTAAATGACTGTTTTACCTCTAAATATAAGTATTGACAAAGTCACTCACTCATTCGATTCGTTAACTGTCTATCCTTCTCAAGGCTGCAGTGGTACGAAGCCTATCGTGGAATCAATGGGTGATAGGCTGAGGAGTACACTCTTGCATGGGATACCATTATGGTATAAAAATACTTAGCATCCCATAATTAGTACTCTTTTGAAGGTGTGAGAAAGTACACTACAGATAACTGTTCACTGTTATAACATGAACAGAGAATATTTGCATACTCTACAGTTTGTATTAAGATTTGCCACACTTTACTATGAAGGCAGAAAGGGTACCATGGTGTAGAAATCATTAGAAATGGTTAGATGGACAATTACTATTTTATGGCATTAAGTCCATGCAATTAGAAAACTTCTGGATGTCCTTCTTAGTCTTAGTTCTGAGACATTTTGAAGACTTCCAGTTCAATGCAGTTTTTACTTGCTGCTTATTTAGCCTGTTCTAGTAGAAATTTTGAGTTCATAACCTTATTTATTATACAGTGACTAATTAGAATATCTTACTTGTAATTAGCAAATCCTTTGTTCCGTTGTTGGTAAATCGGTCAGTCTGTATTTGCTGTGTATGCAATTTATCAGATTCGCAGTACTTCGGTTTTATAGGATTCAATGTGCTGTGTGCCATGATTACATCAGATCACAGTATTTAGATTACCTGTAAAGCAATAGCAGACACTTTTTTAGTTTTTTACATTTCAAATGACAAAACATATGAGCACAATCCATTAAACACAATCATGTCAATAATAATAATAATGATAATTATGATGATAATAAGAATATATTTGTTAAGCTTCATACATGGTATATTTTCAAATATAATTTAACCCCACTAATACATAAATACACTCACAGGCTCTTTCTGGCCCACTTGCAGCATATTTTCTTTGACATTTATGCACTGATGCATTGGATTTTAGTATGAGTAACAGAAAGGGATACAGGGTGGCAATAGCGCAAAACAAACAGAAACATATGGCTGTATTCATTTACTGTACACGGAGTGACAGCTCCAGCACATGGCGTTCCGGCACGGCGTTATTGCCTCTCGCTCAGTCTACAATCTGCATAGCCTGCTCCCTTTCTCCTCATCTTTGTTTATTGCCTGCTGTGTCTGTTTCTCAAATGCGACTCTGCTGGCTGTCAATCTGTCTCTCTGTCTATCTGTCTCTCTCTCTGTCTTTCTTCCTCAGTACTTCTTTGGCCTCTCGGTTTCTTTCTCCTTTTATCTCTCCCTCAAAGTGTCTCTCTGTCTTTTCTGTCTCTGGATCATCTCTTTTCATTTGTCTCTCTGTTCTGTTTTTTTTTCTTCATCATTTGTCTCTGTTCTCTCGTTCCTGTCCATCTCTCTGCCCTGTCTGTCTCTTGATCATCTCTTTTCATTTGACTCAGCGTTCTGTTTTTTCTTCATCATCTGTCTCTGTTCTCTCTTTCCTGTCTGTCTGTTCCCTGTTATCTGCATACCTGTCTCCCATCTGTTTTCATCAGTCTTTGTTCTCTCATTTCATCCTGCCCCTCACTTGCCTGTCTGTCTCTTGATCAAATCTTTTCATCTGTTTCTGTTCTTTCGTTCTTGTCCATCTCTCTGTCCTGTCTTTTTATCATTTCTTTTCATCTTTCTCTGTTCTCTCATTTCTGTCTATTTCTCTATCCTGTCTGTCTCTTGATCATCTCTTCTCATCCATCTCTCTGTTCTCTCCTTTAGGTCAGCTTCTCTGCCCTGTTTCTTTCGATCATCTCTTTTCATCTGTCTCTCTCTTCTGTTTTTTTTTTTCTTCATCTGTCTCTATTCTCTTTCCTGTCTGTCTATTCCCTGTTATCTGCCTGTCTGTCTCTCATCTGTTTTCATCTGTCTTTCTTCTCTTTTTGTTCTACCCGTCTCCTGCCTGTCTGTCTCTTGGTCATCTCTTTTCATCTGTCTCTGTTCTCTCTCCTTCCTGTCTGTCTCTATCATCTCCTTTCACCTGCCTTTGTTCTCGTTTCTGTCTGTCTCTTGGTCATCTCTTTTCTGTCTCTCTCTCCCTCCTGTCTGTCTCTAGAATGTCCTTCCTTCTGTCTCTGTCTTGCTATCTGAAATCTCAGTTCTCCTCTCCCCTTCTGTCTTCCCCTCTTTATTTCCCTCTATTCTTTCTCAGTACTTCTAAGCCCCCTTCTCTCGCTCCCTCTCTGTCTATCCTTTGTTGTACTCACTTTGTGTCTTCCTCTTTCTCATTTTCTTACCCCTCGTTTCTTCCCTTCTCTCTATTCTGTGCGCTTTTTGTCAGTTCTTTTCATCTGCCTCTGTATCCTTTCTTTTCCTCCTTACCATCTCCAATGCATTCTCTCTTCTGTCCCTTCTCCTGCCTCTCTTTGTCTGTCTCACTGTCATCTGTCTTTCCACCTTGTTTCCTCGTCTCTCTCCTCTCCCATTTCTGTCTTTCTCTCCTCGTATTTTTTCCTCTCTTCCTTTCTCTTGCGCCCCCCCTCCGCCCCCTCCCCCCCTTCCTCTCTCCCTCCCTCTCTCTCTTCCTCCCTCCCTCCCTCCCTCCCCTGTTGCGAAAGAGGAGCCCCTCTTTGCCCCTGTCCCCCGCTGTCCGAGCACAATGACACCTCGCCGCGCTGTACCCGCGCTCCGCGATGCCCTTCAGGTAGAGCGCGCACACACGGCTGGCTGAACTGAAGGCAGAAGAAGAGGCGCGCGCCGAGGAGGACATTTACAGGACCGTGGGATGTTTTCAATGCGCTTCTGTGTTAATTCTCTGGCCGGCGCGATTCCTTCCTTTTGCACAGAAGCTGCTCTCGCCGTGAAGAAGGTTAGTGACGCGGGTGCTCTGCCGTCTCCGAGGCGCGGGAAGTGGCCGCGAGGGCGAGCAGCGGAGCGCTTGGCACACAGGTGCCGCGGCGCGCGGCTGCGGGAGCCACATGTCAGTGTGTGTGACACTCACGCGCTCACACTTGTGCAGTGGACTGGAAGGTCCGACAATGACAGAAGGAAAGTGCAGCACCGCCGATGCACGAGAGCACCGCGCGTAATACAGTCGGTGTATAATAATGTAGCGCGCTGTGTGTGTGTGTGTGTGTGCGCGCGCGCGCGCGCGCGCGTAGAAAGGCAGGCGTTTCATTTTGATTGCTGTTCCTCGGGTGTCGCGCATTTTTTCCAGAGGACCAAGTCGTTCGCTGTCAGTTAAACTGCTGCCAGTTAAATAAATAAATAAGTTAATACAGAGAAAATTGAGCGCGACGGTCGTGCCGACGCTGAATGAACTTTTCAGAGTCCACTGTCAGTGCATTTGTCATCCCTTCCTTATTATTATTATTATTATTATTATGTGCGTCATTTAAATCTGCTCTTAGTGATTAGTGAAGCAAAACACTGAACGGAGACCTTACGTGTTCATCGTATTTGTTATGGTTATAACACTAATACAGTATATGTTAATATTCTGTATTATGAATTTTGACTTTATATGAACACATTCAAACATAGTTTTTGTGGATCTTAATATGAACGTGTTAAAAAGCACATGTCCGCAGATCTTCTTCGCCAGGCTGTTTTCAGCAAACGTATCTGAAAAGTTTCACAGAGAAAACTTTGGTAAGTAAAAACGGTGTACGTAAGGGTATGGAGAGTGTGCGGTAGGAGCCCAGGCATGCAAGAAACCTGAGTCACACTTTGGAGTCTGTGCTTTTTGGGCGATGGAAACACAAGAATTACAAAAAAGGAGGGAGAAAAAAGCCATTAAAACCGTTACAGCAATGGGATATCGTGGGAATAAATGAAAGTTAACAGCAGCACGCAGAGCAGCTCCGCTTAATACTGTGCGCTCAGCTTTTGATCAGACTGGCTGGGTGAGGACAACAGGGACGCATGAAATGTAGATCTTCTCTGAACAAAAGCCTCACCATCATGAAGCTATTCACATGTTCTGTTTGTTTTTTATTTCTAAACTACACGATTCATAGTTAATAATAACAAGCATTATATAACAAGTAATCTATATCCATCTATCTATCTATCTATCTATCTATCTATCTATCTATCTATCTAGCTGTCTGTCTGTCTGTCTGTCTGTCACTGATTTCCCTGTTCTTACCACAAAACACACAACTGCAAAGTGCAAATTGCTTTTAAAAAACGCCGTGTTTAAGTGCGTACATGTGCGTTCTTTTACCGTATAATAAAGTCTATAAGACAATCTGTTTAAAGTGGAAAAACAAAGCATGTTAAATATTACTTTTATTCTTTTCATGAAACTTGAATAGCCTCATGCATAATCAGATTTTAATCTGACTTTTTTTTTTTGTAATTTTCAGAGTATTTAATAATTTATTATGCTTTTTTTTTTGTAATTAAAGGCTGTTGAAGTAAGACAGTGTGACATACCAGAATATCATTTAAAAATACTGAATAAGAGATACCTGTTAATTTTCATGGAGGAATAGTAGTTTAAAGGCTTTTACAGGCTGGGTTTACTACTTTTTGTGATATATTATATCAAATGCCATCCTTTTGGTTGTGCTTCCCCACAAGACTAAGCACTGTCTGGCATTACCATACTGTGGATTTGTCTCCTGAATGGAGCTTGATTTTTTTGCTGGCGTGCCTCCCATATGAAGGTTTTCTATGATGTAGCGCCAAGGCTTCCAGTGTTTTTTGTGATACAGAGCTGGTGTCAGTGGGATCTACACGCATGCTTGTAGGTTTTTTAAAAAAAGAGAGGAACATTATGGAAACTGTGAGATGTGTACAGTTCGTTGTTTTACTGTGTACAGGTCATTGTCTGTTTAATCTTAGTCCAAGTTACACAATTCAGTGCATTTCCTGAAAGACTGATATGAAAAAAAAATAAGAACTCACAGCCCTTAAATACACTTACAACCGTGAACACCACTCTTAACACTTGCATTTTTATGCGGTTTAAATTTAAATCGGTGCTGCCTCTAATAGGATTTTATATTTGGCAGCAGAAAAATACAACTGTGTGATCATAACCTTGAAGGCTGAAAAATACTTGTAATGACAATATAATAAGATTATTCAAACTGCTGCAAGTTTTTGTTGCTACAGGTATTGATTATGAAAGTCTTTCCTCGAGATGAGTCCAATAAAGATATTCTACTTCAGAGGCTAGTCTAGGCTGACCGATTGATTTTTGAATGAAACAGATTTCTCATCCAACCCTTTCAGATATAGATTAAAACCATTAAAGGAAGTGTTATGTAATGGGGAAAATTAATAGAAATTTCCAGGAAAACAGCATATATTTCACAACAGGCTCATACCACATTCTCAGCTACAATGTTTTCTCAGTGCGTACTATACGTTAACATAGGCCTACATGCAATTAAAATTACTTTAAGGCTGTATTATGTATAAAAACTTAATTTTGCTAATCATAAGTGCAGACTCACCATTGATATCTGTGATGAATAAAATTATTCAGAGCTGTGTAAATGAAATGAAATCTGTAACATTTACCAGAAATATATATATATATATAAGAGGGGGTGCGGTGGTGCAGTGGTGCAGTGGGTTGGACCACAGTCCTGCTTTCCGGTGGGTCTGGGGTTCAAGTCCCGCTTGGGGTGCCTTGCGACGGACTGGCGTCCCGTCCTGGGTGTGTTCCCTCCCCCTCCGGCCTTACGCCCTGTGTTACCGGGTAGGCTCCGTGACCCCGTATGGGACAAGCGGTTCTGAAAATGTGTGTGTGTGTGATATATATATATATATATATATAGTTTTGTGTTGTAGAAAATTTCCCAAGTTCCCTGCACAAATACCCCAAGCACCTTTTAAATTCTATATTACATTGACAGTGTCAGAACATTAGGATGCTAGCACAAAAATGTGATTGCAATCCTATTTTTGTCATGCATCAAAGATAGTGGATTTTAACAGACATTTGAGTCATCCGTTCTCTCTTATTTCTGTGTATAACTTCAGACTAGTCAGGCAAGTTTTATTTTGGCCTTTTTTTTGTACTTGGTGCAGCGCTCCAGGTTTCACTTCCTAATTACAGAATCCTAGCATCAGTGTTTCAGCAATCCCAGCAGTTCCCGAGGACAGGGTAAGTGACACAATTGTGAAATAAATGGTCCTGCTGACCACTCACATACCAAGACTCAGGGGATCATTGAAACAAGAGAAGACATATCTTGTTGCAACAATAAACTTCTGTAGATTTGTTCCATCTTGAAACATAGTTATATCTGCATGAATAATAATTATTATTATTTGTTGTGGGGGTGCGGTGGCGCAGTGGGTTTGGCCTCTGCCTGCTCTTCGGTGGGTCTGGGGATTGAGCCTCACTTGGGGTGCTTTGCAACGGACTGGCGTCCCGTCCTGGGTGTGACCCCTCCCCCTCCAGCCTTGCGCCCTGTGTTGCCGGGTTAGGCTCCAGCTTGCCGCAGCCCCACTTGGGACAAGCAGTGTCAGTCTGTGTGTGTGTGTGTGTGTGTGTGTGTGTGTGTGTGTATGTGTGATTATTTGTTGTTGTTATTGTTAAGTATTTGAGGATATGTTTATCAAGAGTTACAGTAGTGGTAGCTTACTTTTGGATCACAGTGACTTGTTTTTGTGTATGGGATAAACATGCAGCTGTGCATCGTTTAAATAATCAATCCTGTTTCGTTTGCATCGCTTAGGAGTCCTGCTATGGGCTGGCACACTCAAAGCCTTAGTGAATGGGGGAGGCAGTAGTGATATCAAGGTGGGCATAGAATTTCAGCAGTAAATACAAAAAAAAAAAAAAAAAAAAGTTTTAGCATGAAACAGTGTATTTCTGGAATAAACAGTGAATTAAGCTATTTATGGAAAGGCTGAGCATTTGAAACACATACACACAGCTGAGCAGTGCAGTGATAAGTAGCTTTCTAGTGTAATCTTCTGCTGGTGTCTAATACATGTACTTACACCTTGTTATGGCAGTCTTTAGTGCTGTGAACACCTTGAAAACACACACAAATACACACACACAGATTTTGAGTCCCTGGAATGCATGTCTTGGACTGTGTTTATCCTAAATACCCTGAGGTCCCTGGAAATAAGTGTAACAGTGATATCTGAGTGGGAAATTGCTCATTTTGTGTGCATTGAACTTTGAAGACTGGTTTTTGGGCTTCTCGTTCCATTTTGCACAATGAAAGAATCGTGCACATTAATATCTGGCGTGGCAGCTTTGTCATTAAAGTATTTTCCTAGGTTTATGCATGGTTTTTAAACATTGAAAACACACAATCCATTTACATTTAACATTCCACCTGTACTGGGAGTGGCTCAGTGTAATTAAAAAAATTTAAAAATATCCTTATGGATTCCTTGGATCTCTGAAGGCAGTCCATGGAAATCTACTGTGCATTTTTATCACGTATAATTCTGTAGGGGGCACAGAAATACAAAGCTGAAATTCACCACGTCTAAGACACAAAAGGTTGTTGGTTCGAATCCCAACTATTGCTGTAGTGCCCTTGCGTGAGGCACTTACCTGAAATTATCAAAGCCAAAGGGGGGGGGGGGTGAAGAAGAAGAAAAGTACCCAGCTGTATAAATGGATAAATCATTTTAAGTCACCCAACACTAAAAGTTGCTTTGGAGAAAAGGAATAAATGTAAATTAGACATAAAAAAGACAGAAGACACAGTTTATTTGTAAAGATTTTGAAAACTCAAAAACAAAAAGTAGTAAAAACTAACAAATGATTCTTCCGTGTCTGGCAGTGGTCCTTTGCACAATATGGGTCAGATTTTTTATTTTTTTTTCTTTCAAATTTATTTATTTTTTTCAGCTAAAGGTATTAAAAATAAAATAAAAGTGCGTGTGACATATGACACAAGGTCCCAAGTGTGCTTCCCCCCTGAGATGAATGTGCTAGCATTCATCATCTGCTTCATCTGCAATCAAAGAGAGTGTTTGCAGCTGGGCCGAATTTGGAGAGGTTCATGTTGTAAATCTGGTCCTTGGCTATTTGTGGTGCTGAAGAACAGTTCCTCCTTCAACTTCTTCCCCCAGTGTACAAAGAGAACATTTCACTTCTTCCAGTCCTTCTTCCTTTATTTTCAAGCTGGTTTGGGGAATTGTAATAAACAGCATCCAAAATACAGCAATAAATATCAAGCAAAAGATTCCAAAGTAAAGTAACAAAGAAGCAAAAAGGTGTTGATAATGTAATGTAATGAAAGATATTTACATTTACATTTATTCATTTGGCAGATGCTTTTCTGCAAAGTGACGTACATCTCATAGAAAATACAATGTGTGCATTACATTAGCAGAAAGAGAGACACAGATGCAGACCCGCAATTAAGTGCAGTTAGTTTGTTACTTTCCACTATAAGAACCAATGTCCATCACACAAGTAGCTGCATAAAACTTTATCTGAATATCTGAATCTGAAATTCCTAATCGTCTTCCTCGTAATAATTTAAAAAAAAAAAAAAATGTATTTTTACATTTGTTTTTACATTTTATATTTTTTACAGATGTTTTTTTAACACTTGCATTACACTACAGGAGTAGTTGCATAAAGGTTTATCCATTGTTTAGCAGGCATGATCTCAAGATTATGGTGCATGAACATTTACACATTACACAAACTTAATAGGTCATGGGCGAAGTGTGTCCTGAAGATATGTTTGTGACTAGCCTTCTTCTTCATGAAAGGCATCAACCACAAGTTATTCCCTAGGTGAAGCGAAAAGATGTTTCAAAGAAACACCTATATGAGCAAATCTATAGTTTGATCAATGGTGAAACCAGATCTTCTGTAACAAAATACAGACAAGATTTACATTTTTTAAAAAGAGATAATATTTTTGGAAATAAGAAAAATAATGTGCTTGAAACAAACAATCACATAGTTGACACCATTTGCAAAAGTGTGTCACAACTTTATTTATAGACTATTCGGAAAACAATGGTTTGTTGTGTTATGAACAGTAGTTATAAGCTTTTAAAGATACAAACATCTCCTAGTTTTCTTTTTAAACCATTTTCTTCACTGTTCCATGTTCTAAAATATTTCTGATACAGAGCTAAAAAGACCCATGTTTCTGCATGCAGATATTATTTGACAGCAAAACAAACTCATACAGAAAAGGGGAGTGGAATGGCTTTATTCTGCTCTTTTCCGGTGTATCCATTTCTGGTGTCTGGTGTCATTTTGTTCGTTAAAAATATAGTATTTTGGGCACGTTTATGTGGTGGATCACTCAGCAGTCAGCATTCAATTGGAATTTTCTGAAGTTAAACATTAGAAAAATAAAAGAAATTTTTAGGTTGCTTGAAGTTAATGATGTTGAAGAGTCTTGCAAAGAATTTGGTTATTATCGAAGATTTTTACACAATCCTAACAATAATAAAGCAACTGTAAAACATCTGTATTACATTGTTACTGGCTGTTTAGATAGAAAAAGAAGGTTGAAAGTGGGCCCAACAAAGCCAGCAAAAACTGTCTTTGGAGTTACAAAAAAAGTTGTTTCTGAAAAATGAGGACCTAGAATGTTCTTACTGTTTTAATTTGGGATGCGTTCTTGATCAAGGGTTTTATGGGAGGTATGGGATTTGAACCAGAGACTTCAAAATTCATCTTAGAAAGTGTTAGTCATTTAAGTGTTAGTTAGCTTTGTAAACAATAAAAATATATCAATAAGTAATAATAAAGGATTTTATTGTAGTATTTAAACAGTAATTGATTTAAATATAGTGATGTTACTATGCAAATTAGGAATTTACACACACACACACATTTTCAGAACCGCTTGTCCCATACGGGGTCACGGGGGAACCGGAGCCTACCCGGCAACACAGGGCGTAAGGCCGGAGGGGGAGGGGACACACCCAGGATGGGACGCCAGTCCACCGCAAGGCACCCCAAGCGGGGCTCGAACCCCAGACCCACCGGAGAGCAGGACTGTGGTCCAACCCACCGCGCCCCCGCGCCCCACCCCATTAGGAATTTACTGTTTACAAAATTTGGGATGTTTGATATTATCTCAAAATTAGTTTAATTTTTTTAACTGTTTTTCTCTCCACAGTAGTGTATAGGTCAGGAACTAGATTTAACTCGAAATTAACATTTCAATCAAAAAAAAAAAAAAAGATATTGACATTTTCAATGAGCTTTATTCTCCCTATTGTGAACTATTTACACTTATTAATTTAACTGACACTTTTCTCAAAAGCAACTTACAATGTTAAGGTGCATACAGTTATTTACCCATTTATACAGCTGCATAATCTCACTGCAGCAGTTTAGGGTAAGTACCTTGCTCAAGAGTACTGGAGTACTGGTACAGCTGGAGGTGGGAATTGAACTTCTGGGTCCAAAGGCAGTGGCTCTAACCACTATGCTACCAACTGTCCCTGCTATCTACTATCACTGGTAGTGGTCCCTACCACTACTGTCCTAACTTTTATTACAAATTATAACAATTATTACTATTATTAAGTTAGTCAGCAATGTTTATAATTTTTTCTGAATCATTTCTTTAATATTTTCTCAGTATTAAATAGTTATGGCTCATTAGACATTATTTTCAAAATGTCATAATTACACTTTATTCTTCTAAATTAATTAGCGTATGCTCACATTTGTGTATGCTCTTTAAATTTGTAAGAATAAGCAAGTAATTTGCAATCTGAGATGTGTTGATTAAATCTACATAAAATTTATTTGTAAATATGTTCTACCCCCCACTTTTAATCCAAATTTGGTCATCTGCAGTCCAGTATCTCTCCTTGGTTATTTGCAACATCTTTGTCTCTTCCAGAAGGCAGAGGGTAGCTGGCATGCTTGTCCTCATCTGCCCTGCTCTCTTTTCACACTGCAAATCAACTGGCATTGTGTGGGAGGGCAGGACTGTGTGATGTGACCCCCACTGCTGGCATCTGCTAACTCACAGCCCCCTAAAAGACACCGTAAAGCATGAGTCAGAAAGAAATCCCAGCCGATTTGACTCCCTTGGCACAGTAAACCCTATACATTCTATTACTAGGGCTTCTCAGACAAAGTGAGCAGAAGTACTATCTATGGCTAGCTTCTGCTTCAAAGGGGGAGAGCTATTTAGTGTAAGAACTTGAAATATTTCAGTAATTATCTATTTGTAGAAAAAAATAACTGCATTTGCAGATTCACAGTAGTCTGCATGTTTGTGTTTCTACAATTTGCAGCAGTGAGTAATTCTTAGAACTGTAATAAGTGTTAAAGTCTTTCTGTTTTTCATTTTGCCATCACCTAGTCTATATGTGCAGTATTTCCTACAAGCAACAGTTCCAGTACTTTCAGATGTATTGCACATACTTGTGCAACTATTTTTTGCCAATAATTTGTCTGCAGTAGGTTATAATTTCTAAATAAATAAATAAAAGCACAGCTAACTGAGGAAATTGGCACATTGGGCACTGTTGTCAAGGTGATTACTGAGGTCCCCAAGGAGGACTGCTGGAGTATGGTCCCCAGAGACACTGATGAGAGGAAGTAGGTCCCATACACTTGTAGACAAAAATAAAAAAAAAAAAAAAAAAAAAAATCAACTGAGGGAGCAGCAGGAGGATGTGATGTAAAAGGGCGAGACAAACAAAAAGAGCATTTTCACATAAAATATGTAAACACACTGCCTCATTTCACTAATGCACCCATACTTCCGCATATGAACCAATTTCATGCCCTAAAATCCATTTGTAAGCAGAATGTCCAAAGAAGCTACTTCATTTTTTTTAATGACAGTAATTATATTCCATTCCCAAGTTCATTTGGTGAGCACAAACTCATACTAAATACAAACTTTGATAACATTATTCTAAATTTTATAAATACCTTTATTTTCAATTTAGTTGCCTGTTTTAATGTTTCATACAATGCACTACTATTGGTGTAAGTTTTATATGAATGAAGTGGGTATTTTCTGGGAATTAGTAGACATAAGAGCAATGTCAAAAAATAAATATGGTGGTAGTTTACAAATTTTGTCAATTCTTTCTGTGTCTCCACAGGCAATACACTTCCAAGTTTTACACGTGGTCTTTCTCATAGTATTAGAGACCATAGAGTAGTAACCCTTGCTTCGCTGAGTGAGCTTGATTTTGCTTTTAAGATGTTGTTCTCTATTAGTTTAACTTTCTATTGATGAATAACTGATTAGTCTGGAATTTGTTGTACATGAGTTAGATGGATGGCAATATTCCCTCCATTCCATGTGATCTTCAGATTATTAGATTGATGCTGTAAATACTTTGCGCTGGCATAATGTTTAAAACCCAACACTTTCTAGTTACTTGGATTCCTTGGGACATCTGCTTAAACCAAAATAAACACATAATCCATCAAAATCAATGAAAATGCTGTCCAGATGAGAACATAATACAGCACTTATTTGTAAACACTAACTAGTTATTGCCCACTTCTAGCATCATAATCCTGTAAATACGGCTGTTTTTGTCTTCCATTGATCCGAGTTGGTAGCTCAAATGGCTCATATGGTCTGAGACATTTCACACCACATTCCATGCACCCATGGACCAAAGGGTTCCGTTTACTGAGACCAGGCTCCTTATTCTGGGGTGTGTTATGCAAGTTCTTTGGATTGATGAATTTCTTTGTTGCTTCATTAATATTCCAGTATGTTTTTAAGAGTGGTCATTTTGAGGTCATTACATGTGCATTACGAACAAAAGTCTTGACTTATCGTGAACTGCTATAAATACATTTTCTCTTGCTCTGAACAGACGTTGATATTCATTAAAATTATCTTAAATCTTACAAGACTTCTGCAGCGATCACATATGTATTACAGGCTTTTGTGATCACACAGATTTTGTTGTCATAAACACAACCAGGATAATGGAAAGCAGGTCAGGTCATATGTAAGTATATATAAAAAAAAATGTCCATGCATTGAACTCCCTCATTTTCTCAACAATGTATGTGTCAGGTTGTACTAGTCTAACCTAGTGTATATCTGCAATTACATTCCTTTTTGCAGACCACCTCCAAAAGTCACATGCATCTCAGTACACAAAACTGTATTCAACAGCAAAGAGCTTTAGATTCAGAAACATGATTATAAAAGTTTTTTTTTTGATACCACCTTTTCGGTAACGCACATCGCTGCCAGTTGAACTAAGTTGCTCCGTGAACGCAGATGCTCTGTAAATGAAATGAAAATGAAAACCTTTTGGGAAGCCTTGTCATGACGATAATTCTTACAGGCACATTAAGAACTTAAACAATTGAGGAAATTAAAAGGAAAATTTAAAACAAAAAACAGAATGTGGGCAGGAAAAGTGTTTTCTATAAATCAATGTGTGAATCACATGGAAGCGTGTGAAATGTCCAGTGATGACGCACCCATACTTAGCTGTGAACGTGCTCTCAGAAAAAGAAGAAAAAACACACAATTGTAAAGCCAGCAACTTCGGTATTCCACTGGGAATGTAGCTTGACACAAGTACAGCCACTTCTTTGATGTCAATGAAGCAAAGTTATTTTTGAAGAAGTACTTTACCTTACCCTGATGCATTCCGATATTATTGTAAAAATGTACACCATTTCCACCAGAATCCATACAAATGGCTATTTTTTCCCTCGAATGTAGTAATAGGTCATAGTTCCACAACTGTTCTTGGTAGAGAGTGGTAGATAAGTAGGTAGGTACATCGATAAGTAGGTTTGAGGGATTTGAAGGCAAGCATCTTGAAGCCGAGATAGGAACCATAAACCAAAGTGATTCTAGATAGGCACTGTACCATATGGTATACAACTAACTGTTAAAAAGCCATTTTGTCTCATTGAGTACTGTCACTTGTGTAATTCAGTGTGCTGCTTCTGTATCTGAAGTAAAACAGAACTGTTTTTGAAGCTGTGATTTTGAAGTCACCCTTAACACTGCCATCTACGTATATGTTGCACTATCCAGTGCTACACTTTGGGTGTCTTCTTTTGATAGTCAAGTGGTCAACATTTCACTTACATGTTTGACATGCTTAGAAAGAGATGAAAGTTGAAGAGAAGTCAGAAAAGGTTGTATTGCTAGAGTTGAGAGCAATTTTGAATTGCTGCTATACATGTCATGTTTGAAGGAGCTATAGACCACATATTGCATTAGATAACATTTCCTTCTCAATTTCATCTATTGTAAAGAGTCTTAGAATAACAATGGATAAGTCTTTCACTTGCACTCATAACATTTTTCCTGTAGCCCAGAGATGTTGCTTCTAACAATAGAACAGCTGCAAAATTCTTCCCTTAACCAGTGATTATGCTACTCAATTCTTTGTCTAGGGCCTTGTTTTTCTCCAGGTCATACTATTCCAACTCCTTAAATGTAGGGCTTACTGCATCTACTGTCTGCTATGCTGTGTCTTCTGTAGTGTGTAAATTCCTTGCTATACATGCATAGTTTTTCAGTTCTGGTCTCTCCACTGGTCCAACCATAATGTTGACTTTGAGTCATTCACCCTAACCTGTAAGTCCCTACATTGCAGTGTTTGTCACTGTCTACCATCTAACCTTTTTTCCACTCCTGCTGGTCAACCCTATGTCCCTCGCCTCCCAGACACACTAGAAAAGATTGCTCATTGGACTGAGCTTCTGCTTAACATCGTCATTCCCTACTCTACTAATGTTGTGTTAACTTTGCTTTTAAAAAACCCATCTGTTCAAGCATAACCCCAGAACTGTCTATCATCTGCTCCTTTTTTTATTACCAAATGAATTTTTAAACATATCTGACTATGCTCTTCAGCATAGATTATCTTTGCTATTGTTTGAGTTGGATACATTGATCTCAACAATTATATTCAGCGCTAGGTTGATCCTGTAGCACAGTATTTCACCTTAAATTGCCACTCTGTGGTTGCTACCGTGTTTACTCTTGAAAGTACTTGGTTTTATGCAAATTTAACATTGTAAGTTGCCATGGACAAGGCCATCACAAGACTTCCCAGTGTGCACTGTTATCTAGATGACACATTGTTAACTGGACCTTGTGTCTGGACAAAGGGAAGGACTGTATGTTCAGAGTTTCTTTTTATTTATTAAATCACTCATTAGTCTGTTTTGGTCATATCACTGATGAAACTGGATTGCACAAGTCACTAGAGAAGGTTATAACAATTTTTGAGGCAACAACATCATATTGTATTACAGAACTGAGATTATTTGTAGACTTAATCAGTTATTACAGCAGATTTATACCTCATCCTGTGACAGTTTTGAATCCCTTGAATATTGTACTGTCCATGGACAAATGTTGTTTGTCATCTTATCGGCAGCGTGTCGATCAGCCTTTGAATAAGCATGTAACAGAAGTACTGGCTTAGTACGATCCTCAGTACAAGACTGGCCTCTGATGCTCTGGCATGCAGGACTGATACTGTCATTTCACTTTTACTGTCTAATGATGAGGGAAAGCCAGCATGTCTGGTAACTTCAGGAACAGTCAGCATAGCTTAACAAAGCTATTCAGATTGAATGGTGGGCTGTGAGGATAAGTTCCGCTGTTTAGAAATTTTATCAGTACCTGTGGATTGAAATTTAGTTCTCATTGATCTGCATACCCTTTCAACCATCTTCACTCCACAAAAACAAATCTTTTATGGTAGTAGCCAGGCTTCAGTGTTGAACACTATTGTTTCTACCTGCAAATATGTCACCAAATACAAGATGGCTGATGTTCATCAGAGATTTTCATCATTGCTCATCCAAACATCATAATAAGGGCAAATTGAATGCTGCAGATGGACAGTATACTACATGAAGGAGTTTAATACTTTTTCAGGCACCTCTACCAAAATTTTTTAGGATGCAGACCTAAAGACACCTTGCTCCCTGGTAAATGTTTTCTCTTAGCAAACTTGCTTTTTAACTGAAAGAGATATCCTGTTTATTTAATAGTTTGGAATTTAGCTGAGGAAAGGGATGTAGACCAAACTGAGACCTGCAAGCCCACCAATTCTGTATATCATTGCTAGTGTTGCATCTGCCTCATCAAACCCAGCTAAGTCTTGAAATTCCCTTGCCAACACTCCTTAAAAGGACCCCAAGCAACCTAAGCTCCTCCATCTGTCACAGCTGCTTCTCCAGCTGGAGAGACCAAACTACTTTATCCATGTTGAGAACTATAACTTCAGATCTGGATGTGCTGACCTACATGCTAACTTTGTCACACTCAGTGCACGTTGAGGATAACAATTTGACCTTAACAGAAATTGTAGATTACAAATTGTGGGGATGAAACCCTGGTGTGTTCAGCTTGGGCAGCCTCCCAGGAAACATTCTTGATGGACATCTACACTGAATGCTTAGCACAAAAAATGCACACATATCTTTCACTCTGAAGGTACTGGAAATGATGGGTTGCCCTGGAACACTGTTCACCTGTAGCACCTTTCACAAAATATGGCAGAGCATGTGACTGCAGACCTTCTCCAAGTTGACAAATCTCATGCACACTGGGCTTGCAAATTCCAATTACCTCTCCAGGATCTTTGTGAAGGAAAAGATTTGATGCACTTTTCCGTGTCTATATTGAATTTAGTGGGAAGGCTGAGTTATATCCACTGATAGTTACAATGCACCCTCTGCCTCTTTTGTAAACATGGTAACCACCACCACTGTCTGCCAGTCTGGAGCTACTGTTCTAGCCTTCAACACAATATTAAAGAGGGCTTTTAACCAAGAACAGAATCAGCTCCAGTCTTCACTAAAATTTGCAGAACACTTGACCTCAGGTTAGATGGGAAAACTGAAAAACTCATCATTAACCTTTGACCTAATGTACGCCGATACCAAGTACACTTGCGAGCTACCTTGTGCTCAAACACGGTGTTTGTTACTGCCACCACTCTTCAAAGCTGAAGGTACCCATTTAAAACACTGCCTTCAGCATAAGCAGCATAAATGTGCACACAACCATTTCCTTATTGCATTGGGACAACTCTTCTTGAGGAAACTTCTGCTGTGAAGCACCTTGTGAGGCTATTGAGTACCCTCAGACCTGCCCTGGGCCTCACATAGAAGTAGACTTGAAAGAAGAGATACATTTCAATGAATTAGTCAGATTCAAGATCTCGTACTGAGTGAATGTCTAATCTGTAGTTTTCTGCCTCCTACTATGCCAGTGTGGTCAAGTTCCATATCCCTAGAGCCAATTTCCTAGCACTGCTCCAAGCTGTATAGATGTGTATTGTCTCTTTCTGTCACCTGAGACACAATATACCGAAGCCCCACATCTCATCTTGGCAGCTACACATTGTGTTTTCTGGCAGATCACCCAGCCACCAGGCGATTTCTAACACCGCAACCAGGCCTGGCTCTGGGCATGAGTCCTGGTAACCCCAGTACTGGCAACATACTCTTATTACTATTTTGTTCTTTCATGGGGGTCTATTATTTGTTAATTTTTCTTTTTTAAATCTGGCTCTCCTTTGATCAAGCTTACAGACAAAATATATCTCAGGATCCCTGGAATACTCAAATTCCCCAAGTTGTAATTGAAAAGTTGAAAAGTTGTAATCTGTGGTGGGGGGGGAGGAGAAAGCTAATTTTTTTTTTTTCTTTTCTTTTAACAATAATAAATATATCAAAGATAATAAATAAATGTTCTCCAAAACAAGCACAACCCACAGGATGAACTTGCTGACTGAAAAATAGATTGGGGACTGAAATCTAAATGGATATTACATTACATGAACAGTATTGAGCAAAGCCAAACAAAGGTCATTTATTTAAAATATGCATCTTTCAAGTTAAATTCTGTTGCACCATCAAGCTTGGTTTCATTTTGCAAGTAGATATGCATGCAATGATATTTCAAAAGCTTTTTAGTATAATGGAAAATGTATAGTAGCACATACAGTTTTATGAGCAGCAACATACCTCTGGGAATCTGAGTTTTTCCATTACATTTAATGGTATGTAT